>NC_136057.1:1522672213-1523272213 GCF_964261635.1 Lissotriton helveticus | reverse complement strand
TGACGGGCGCGGATGGGCCCACCCTTGGCCCGGGCAGCGCCCGGGCACACAAGCGTTCGTCCCGTGCTGCGGGAGCCCTACAACGGATTTAAAGCGCCTCCTGGTGCTAATTGATGATGCTGGTCTTAGGCGCCGCCGGGAACTCTGGGAAATGGAGTCCCCGGACCCAGCACAAAGATGGAAACAGTGCTTTAGTGTTGCAGTCCCGCAGACTGGTTGAGAAGGGCAGAGCAGGGCAGCGGCAGGCAAGCAGCGTCAACACAACCAAGGGACCAGCGCTGCGGGAGCCCTCCAACGGATTTAAAGAGCCTCCTGGCGCTAATTGACGATGCTGGTCTTAGGCGCCGCCGGGGACTCTGGAAAAGGAAGTCCCCAGCCCCCAGCACAAAGATGGAAACGGTGCATTAGCGTTGCAGTCCAGCTGACTGGTCGAGAAGGGCAGAGCAGGACAGCGGCAGGCAATCAGTGTCAATACAACCAAGGGACCCGCGCTGCGGGAGCCATACAACGGATTTAAAGCCCCATCGCCCAGCACAAAGATAGAAACTGTGCTTTAGCGTTGCGGTCCCACGGACTGGTACAGAAGGGCAGAGCAGGGCAGCGGCAAGCAAGCAGCCTCAACACAACCAAGGGACTCTATAAGTACATATGTTGGCGCAGCCTAACCCCGAGCACGAGCATGGCTCTAATTGCCTGCCCTCCATGTGCCAAAAACTGAAACTTCAACTTTGCATGACCCTTTATTGCTGCAGCTGCAACAATCCACTGAATGTGCAATAAACATTCATATCTACACTGATGTGTCATGTCAACCATCTTTCATGTGTGCAAGTATGGATGAATGTAGGGTCAGTGATTCCCTGTACCTTCCAGGCTGACCATGTTGTGGGACTTGGGTCACAAAGTGACACATTGACGCTTGCGACACGATTGACGGCACCACTACAACAAGGACACCCACATCAGTTGATTCCTAATACAACCCAGGACGGACCACACCCATAGCTCCGGAGTCATTCTTCACAGCCTCACGCAGCACTGGCATAAGCCTGGCCAGCCCACTCTGCTCATGCTTAAAGGGAGGGATAACAATGCTACATGGCCCACATTTTCATTGAAGTGATCTGCTGGTCACAGGCCTAGTTATCAGTATGCCACAGCCACTCCCTCACGGCTGGTATATACCCACACCTCACCCATCTAGCACAGGTGTCACAGGACACGTGACCCTGCCAATAAAAAAGACCAGGTGCAGGTGCTCTATGCTATTTCAGACTTGCTGGCACCAGATGCACTGTGCTGGCAGAGGCACACCGCCACAGGACTGTGACTTTCGGTCCACTGAGGTAGGGCCACCATAGGTGCTGAGCAGCCTGCGATGATGGCCTGTCACAGCGGTCCGGACAGGTCAGCTTTAGTGTGCCCTGCTGGATGGCAGTTTAGGCCTAAGCCATCAAATAATGAGGGCCACCGCCATATGGCGTGGCCTTGCTGGTCACAGAGAGCTACCAGAGCTCAGCTGGTGTGCAGGCTGAGATGATGCGTGGCCTTGATACACCATCCTAGTAATCAAGACCCAATCTGAATTGTGAGCTCGGCTAGACCGTGTGTATGCCACGGCTGAGGAGGTTGCTTCTGCACGTGGTGGACCCTCTTTGACACACGGTGGTGGCGAAAGGTGAGCAGTAAGGCCTGGTTGCGGAGGGGCGGGCAGTCACCTCTGGGTGGTGGGAGTGGATGGTGTGCAGCAACCTGGGTGCGCAGAGGCGCAACAGCAATAAAAGTGTGTGCAGTCATATCTACTCTACCATTACTGATTCTATACTATGTTTCAGATTAGTGGGCTGGAGGGAGGCAGTATGTCCCGGCACATGGTTGGAGACATACTGGTGGCGGAAAGGTGAGCTGTGAAGGTTTTGTCTGAAGTGTCCGAACTTACTCTCCCTTTCCATCTCTTCCTTTCTCTCCCACTCTCACTCTTTCTCTCTCTCTTCCTCTCTCTCTCACTCTTTCTCTCTTTCTCTCTCTCACTCTTACTCTCTTTCTCTCTTTCTTCCTCTCGCTCTCACTCTTTCACTCTCTCTTCTTCTCTTTCACTCTTTCTCTTGTTCTCCCTCTGTTCCTCTCTCACACTCTTTCTCTCTTTCTCTCTCTCTTCCTCTCTCTCTCTTTCTCTTGTTCTCTCTCTCTTCCTCTCTCTATCACTCTTTCTCGCTCTCTTCCTCTCGCTCTCACTATTTCTCTCTTTCTCTCTGTGTTCCTCTCTCACACTCTTTCTCCCTCTCTTCCTCTTTCTCTATTTCTCTCTCTCTTCCTCTCCCACTCAGTCTTTTTCTCTCTCTTTTTATGGGCGCATAACACACAATCTTATCTTACTTTTTGTCTTGCAGGTTGTGATTTACAGATTGGCAAGGGATGATGACACGCCATGGGTGTACCTACTTTATTTTGTTGTTTTGTGTAAATAAAATGTTTTATATGTAAATCCATAGATGACTATGATTCTCATTTGTCCAACCTCACATTCATCTTGAATTTTATAATTGTACGACATCAGCCGATTTGCTACCTTCCACATTTCGAAAGCTTGCTATCACATTTATTTGTGGGGGGTGGAGGTCACCAAGCAAAACTTTTTTTTTAACGTTCATTTTCATTAATTTTCATTAATTTCTTTTTAAAAAAGGGAAGGGGGCCACGTGGCCCCCCTTCCAGGCCACATCTGTCCCCGTGGACCCCATCCCCCTTGCCCTGCCCTCTCTGTTGGGGACCGTGGAGACAGCCTCAATGTCCCCACGGTCCTGCCGGCTCCCTGACTCCTATAGAAACCGGCATTGCTTTTGGGCAACAGGAGCTGCTTCCCTTGCCCAAAAGCAATTCTACTTCCTTTATTGAAGTGAGA
This sequence comes from Lissotriton helveticus, assembly GCF_964261635.1. Lineage (NCBI taxonomy): Eukaryota > Metazoa > Chordata > Amphibia > Caudata > Salamandridae > Lissotriton > Lissotriton helveticus. The sequence goes on along the minus strand of NC_136057.1, from coordinate 1,523,269,311 downwards.
GGAGGTTTTCCTCCACTTGCTTCAATGAAGCAAACCAGGGTTTGCTATCACAGGCTGGAAGCCCTGTTCCTGCCAAACGGAAATGTCCCGGAGGTGTACACCCCGGGACATTGCAGTGGCCGGCCCTGGGGGGTGGCGGTCCCTAGGTCCATCAAGTGCTCCAGGAGGGAAACTACACGGTCCCCCTCCCACTATTTTCAAAGCCCTGAGGAGGAGGTGGTCCCCGAGGCTTCAGGGTCCATGAGGCCCACCCTGCATATTTAATTAAAGCCCCAGGGGGTGCCGTTCCCCGGCACTTAGGGTGGCCTCAAAGCCCCCCGAACAATCACAAAACATTCCCCGGAGAAGCCGCGATCCCCTGAACTGCCGGAGGTCTGTGTGCCTTCCCGCACCTAATTTACATGGAAGGTGGCAGTCCCCATTGCTGCTGAGGCCCGAAATATAATTATAAAATTGCCCCCGGAACCTGGCCCACCCGGGAGCTCATTTAAATGAAGGGGTGAGACCCGCTTCATTTTTTTTTTTCATTTTTACCATCTGGATTTGCTTTATTGAAGCGAGACAAGGTTTTCCTCCTCTCGCTTCAACGAAGCAAACCTATGCTTGCTTTCACAGGGTACAAGCCATTCTCCCGCCCTGTCATAGCAAATGAAATATCCTGGGGATGCACACCCGGGACATTGCAGGAGCGGGCCCTGGGGGTTGGCGGTCCCTAGGGCCATCAAGCGCACCAGGAGGGGGACCGCATGGCCCCTCCCTCTTTTTTCACAGCCCCCGGGAGGAGGTGGTCCTGAGGCTTTGGGGGCCCATGTGACCCACCCTGCATATTTAATTAAAGCCCCGGAGGATGGCGATCCCCGGGACTTGGGATGGCCTCGAAGCCCCCCGAACAATTACAAAACAAGCCCCAGGGAGGTGGCGATCCCCTGGACTGCGGGAGGTCTGTGTACTGTGGAGGCCCCGCAAGCCCCCGAAATATAATTATAGGATTGCATTCGGGACCTGGCCCACCCAGGGGCTCATTTAAATGAAGGGGGAGACCTGCGCCATTTTTTTTCTCATTTTTACTATCCGAATCGCGCACCCAGCGCACATTCTGACATTGTTTACTAAAAAAAAATATTTTTAGGCCTGCAGATCCTTGTGGGAGCCCCATGAGCAGGACTAGGGGTCAGGATGTTTCTACTCTGCCCCTTTTCTTCTCTTTTAATCCTTTTTTTAATGTTTTCTTGTAACTCGGTTCTACCAAGTCACAAGATGGCAGCCAACACTTCCTGGTTTAGAGTGTTGGCAGCCAATCACAGTCAGGCACGTGGTCGGGAGGGTGCGCAAACTCACCGCTGCCCCAGATAACAAAACTTCTATTTTTTTTAATTTCTCAGGAACTACTGAACGGATTTACACCATTTAAAAAAAAGACGCTTTCTGAATCATCCCCTTTTGTACCGCTTTGTTCGCCATAAGTTGGCAGGGTATGCTCAGAAGTGAGTCCCTTGCTCACTTTGCCACTGGATTCAAGCAAGCCTGGATGAAGACAGCTGCAATGCCAGAAACCGGTCCTAGGAAGCTTGTGTGAGAAGTTGGCCTGGTATATGATGTTCACTATTCTAGTGAGCACCTTGCACCAGTCCAAACAACCCTTATGGGGATGGTTGTAAAGTCAACCTTATAGACCAGCTATCCTATAGGTAGCATGGACAAAGCAGTCTTAGGCTAAAACTTCAGAGAGCATGTGAAGCAAGCTGTTTTACCATATGTAACCCCTTGAATACCAAATGAAAGGACACCACACAGGTTATATATAAAATATATATGTATTTATTATAAACACAACCCCTCTGAACTCTTTATGAGGTCAGAGGACAAAGCACATAACAAGTTACTTAATTATCATACAATAAGATGCACAATATACGGTAGAGCCCTAGGGGCACATAAAACCGTATACTAAAATAGTGGTATAAGAACCACGTCACGAACACAGGTTAGGCCTAGGGCCTAGGGAATCGCTGGGGCTACGCTGAGCTAACAAGAGTTAGGGAGCAGGAGGCCCACGGGATGCGTGTGCAGTGTCTATTCACACACGCGAGTTACCACAGGGAAACAATAGGAACGTAAGAGTTAGAAACTAGTTATTTTAGGACACTTTCGTATGTACTAGGAGAAAGCCACTGAAAACTAGGACACTAGGATAGTCAATACCTACAGGAGCACCGGAGTGCCCATGTTACCTCACCCACAGGAGCCGGGTGCATAGGTGTCAAGTTTGTCGGTTTTCGCCGCTGATTCCTATGGAGACCTGTAAAAAGATGCTGCAGGCGACCAGGAGAGAAGTGTTCGGTTGGATCCAAGGGTGGATCGAGGATGAAGAGTACCTGAAAGCAGAGGGGACAGAGTCTGGGTCAATAGCCAGTGACCAGGAAGGCACCAGGAAGGAACCAGGCGATGTTGCGAAGCAATCAGGTGATGTCATGAAGCTTGACTCTGCAGCCACGTGGACCAGGAGGCGTCGATGACAACCAGGAGCTGGATACGGACTGTCTCACAAAGTATCTCGCTGTTGGCGGTGTCGGCTTCCGGATTGGATTCAAGAGGCCTTGGCAAATGCAACCCATGCAGGAATCAAATATTCGCTTCGAGTTAGACCAGCAAGGTCTAGGGGGCTTCTCCTTTTCAGGGAAACAAGGGCCCACCTGGAGCAATCAGGCAGGCAGTTCAGATTCAAAGGTTTGTTGTCACAGAGGCCACTAGCCAACGGGCAAGTAACCGGACAGACGCATCAAGCACAAAAACACTAGCAGGCCCCATGCGGCACTCGTGGAGTGTGGAGGGCTGTGCATCGGTGCAGATTGGGCTCGGGGCTGGGGCTTCTCAATCCCCAATGCACAACTTCAAGGGTGCCTCAAAAGCTGCACAGGTAGCAAAGAGAAGGTTATTCAAGATGGCCGGTCCCACGTCTCTCGTCATCTCCACGGATCTCAGCTTTGCTGTGGCTGTGGATCAGGGTAAAAAAAGTCTGAAAGTCTGGCTCTTGTTGGACTCTGTGCTCGGGCTCTGGCGGGAGCATCGACAAAGTAAACTGCAGATCGCTGGATGGTGCCTGTTTACCCAGGGTGGTCGCTGCTTGACCACAAGGGAGATTCTTCAGTCTTCTAGTTGCAGTAGAATGTCGAAGGTCCAGAGTTTCATTACAAGTTTCAGTTCAGGATAAATCTAAAGTCTCTTGACTCAGCTCCTACCTATATACTTATCTGAGGGGCTGGATTACCTTCTAGGTCCCTCCTATGGGTGGGACCAGGGAAGGGGGTGGTTACACCCCTTTCCCTTTGTCCAGTTTCGCGCGAGAGCTGGGGCTGGAGTGCCCCAGCAACTGGTTTGAACCGGGCTATGCATGGGACACCTTGTGTGCCCCAGGCAGTGTCTCATTTCATTCATCCCTCCCTGCCCCAATACACTACTGCCTGTCTGGGCTGGTGCTAGCTCCTCCCAAGACAGGAAACCTATTGTCCAAGCCTCCCTTGCTGGAAGGACTCCAAGCAGCAAGAGGTCAGACCTGAATCTGTGGCAGCAGCATCAATTTTGTGATGCTGAGGCTCTGGTTAACTTTAACCGGGATTAACAGGAACAACATGTCTTTTCCCTCTAAAAGAGTGGAATGCTACCCCCGTCGCCAGAACTGGTGAGGGGGTAGTATTCCACAGCGTATAACACCTTACACGACATGTTTTGGTAAAGCCAAACCAGAGTTAGCATTTAACCGCGAGGATTATAATGCACTTAGGAGTATATGGTATGGCTATATCATAGAACAGCTATAAGGACATGGTTCCGAAAGCTGCAGACAGGCTCAGCTCATGCCTAGAGCCTGTCTGCAGCTCACATAAACCCAAGCACTCTGCCTTCAGGATTGTTAAGGCCTGCCATAGGAGTGACTTATAGGTATATATGTGTCTATATATAATGGTAGGTATAGGAATACTATACCTAAGCAAGGGGTGATTACACGACCTTGCCCCAGCTGAGTGATCAGCCACTTGTGTCAGTTTGGATGGCCAGCCAGGGGTGGCACAAGATATGCTTCAGCCCCTCGTAGGCCTTGGATGCACCTATGCCCTGGGTACCTATGGTACACTACACAGGGGCTCACAAGGTGACCCAACATCCAATTGCAGATGTACTTTAAGTACATGGAGTCCATTTTACAGTGAGAGCAGATAGCCTGGGGCCCTGAATGGCAGGATCCCAGGCCAACTAAGTCGAAAACCAGCTAAACACTAGGCAAAAAGTTGGGGGTAACCATAGTCAGATATCCATCCTCCTACAGCTTGTTTCCGGTCCAGGAAAGGCATGGCTTGGCAGTTTGGGCTGGACTGTTTCCTTGAGGCACAGGGTCAGACTGATTTGCATATGACCATGTCTGAACTGGGGTGGCAGAGAGGGCTAAAGAACGGTGATGGATTAAACCCAGATCTGTTGACTGGGTGTGAGTGTTTTATTGGTTCAGATGCTCTGTCCATCACCACCCCCTTTTGTACCGCTATGACACAAGTATGGCACACCTGAAGCCATCTTGATTAAATCAAACAGGTCAAATTTAAAACATTTATTTTAGAAAGAAATACAATTAGGAGGCTCAATTTTTCATGGAAATTATGGTTAATGCTGTTGAAAGAAAAATTAGGACATGTTCGAAGTGAGATCTCAAATATCTTCCTGTTGAACTTCAACAGGAGCAGCCTGTCAGCTGATTGCCTTGTGTTCTACTGCAGCCTCTCTGAGTTTTCTAAAGAACAACTACAGCGCTAACAGTCTTACTCATGACAAAAGTATGGCACACCTGAAGCCATCTTGATTGAATTAAGTGAGTTCTCAAATATCTTCCTATTCTATTTCATTAAATCATTCCAACATGTAGACTGAAACATGCACTTCCAAAACTAGTGGCAGACTACCAATTAACTCCCTGATGATCAGTAGTTTACTACAGTGTTCTGATGAGCAACTAGAGTTCTAATAATCTGAATTCATGCCAAAAGTGTGGCACCTTTGACAGCCATCATGATGGAATCATAGTCAAAACCTGAAGGCATTTTCTACTGAGGATACTGCAGTAAATGAGGAGATTAGGGAGGTTAACAACAAATACGTTTCCCAAGATGGCAACCCGAGGGAAAAGAGCCCAAATAAACCACAAATGTCACCCAAATGTAGCATAAGTATAGCCTAGTATCATAAGAGGGCAAAACACCCACATATTTTTGGCTTTTTTTTATAAAAGTGCATAAAAGTGTTAACATATACTAACCATTCAGGAATAGAGTGACAAAATAATATAATGAAAGCTATATTTTTATTTTCTGCCTTCCGCACTATCAAAGTATGCAAAGTTTAAAATGATGCCATTAATGGTTGCTTTGTGTGAGAGTGGAAATGCCATTCGTATGCTTAGTTTTTGCATTTCCAGTATTGTATCTATCGGATAAGGCCAAAAAACAATATTTGATCAATGAACTCAATTTTCAGGTATGGAAATTACATTAAATTTGGAGAAAAAATTATTGGAAGGGTATATGTGTATGTAAGAATGTTATCAGATAATATTACATATTTTTGAGAAAATATTGGAATGAGGTAATGTATGAATTGTTTTGTGACTGCCTTTGTATGTTTAATTACAGGTGCTTAGCAGGCCTTATGTGTATAACAAAATGTGACAGTTGATTGTTTGCAGATTAGGTTTGTGAGAAGTTTGTTTACAATCTGTTGCTTTGAATAAGTATGTTGTACATTTGCTGCTTACTAAATGATATAATTTGCATAAAAAATGGTAGAATAATAGTTAAACACTTAGGGGCCGATTAGGATTGCGGTGAATCCGCATCCTCCGGGCCGGCGGAATCCACCGCCAGCCCGGAGGATGCGGATTCACCGCTGCGTTGCCTACAAAGACCCCCTGCCAGATTAGGATGGCTGGGGGGGTCATCGGCGGATGGGAAGACCGTCCGCCGTTTTTCCGCTGCGGTCGCCTTCCGACCGTGGCGCAAAAGCTCTAATATGGTGGCGGTGTCTATCAGACACCGCCAGCCATATTAGGATGGGGCAGAAAACATGCTTTTCTGTGGCGGCTTTTCCGCCGTGGAAAAGCATGTGGTCTTTGGTGTTTGGGGGCCCGTTGCGGGCCCCCAGGGTGTTGGGGGTGGGGGGTACACATGGGGGGTACCTATGGTACCCCCCAGCATTTACATGCACAAAGCGGCAGGCACCGCGCGGTGCCTGCCGCTTTGTGCATGTAAATGCAAAGCATGCATTTTTAACCTTGCGGCGGGTGCTGCTTCAAGCAGCACCCGCCGCAAGGTTAAAGATACGGGATATGACCGCCAGGGTGGCGGTCACATCCTAATTGCACCGGAGAGACCGCCGCTGCCCCTGCGGACGGTCCCTCCACCTCGGGGGTGGCGGATGGACGCAGGTCCGTCCGCCATCCTAATAGGCCCCATAGTTAGCAACACTTTAGAAGATGTGGAAATATTTACATGTGTATATATATGTTGTACTGTAGTCAAATAGTGGTTTTCTTTGATTTGTGGATGTTATAGCTCTGTTTCTCTGCTTTGACAGACAGCTACAGAAACACTACATTCAGTCAGTTAGCCAGAAACTGCTTGATCATGCAGCAGATTCAAACATAGTTGTAGTCACATCTATATTGCCCTATTTTCCATAACACAGGCACTGAGGCATTTGACTATAGCCACTTACATAGATAATTAGAGAGTCATAGAGATATTAAAATAGACCTTCACATATTGGCATTATTACTTAAATGTTTTATGGCACTGCTACAGGTATATTCTCTTCATTTTTAAGATATGTTGGCAAGTACTGACATAACCTTCTCGATTCATGTAATCAATATTCTTTCTAACAAGGATGATTCTTGGTAGGAGAGGCCCTGTGTGCGCATTTTAACATGTAGCTTGATCTGCTATGTAAACGCTGTTTGTCAAGTCTTAAATCCAAGTTTCTGCATGCATGTCACATGTGAGAGATGCTGTATGTGTGCTATAAAACATGCAGGTTTGTGCTTAAAAAATAGGAGATGTTCTTTTCAGTTCACTAAGTTATTTTTGCACTTGCATGTCATTATGCCACTTACCACATAGAATATGCCACCACTAAAGCAATTGACGTACAAGTTCAGAAACACATAAAGCCTCTGTTTCAGCTACGGAGACAGCTACAGAAGCACATATAGTTTCAGCCACTCACTAGAAACTATTTATACATGCAACAGACTAAAAGGTAGTTATAGTCACACCTATGTAGCTCTTTATTGCCTAACACAGGCACTGAAGTATTTCTGCAGCCACTTGCATTCCCATTGAGACACCCATAGCGGTATTATAGCAGGCAGTTACTTACCAGCACATTTTCTCATCCATCCAATGGCACTGATAGAGGTGTAATTCAACCCTGTGTAAGATATGAAGGCAAGTACAGACACAATCTTCTCAACCATGTAGAAAAGCAGTATTTCGAAATGGGTGATGGCTACCAGTGCAGACTATGTCTGTGCACTGTCAGTGTGAGCTTCACTTGCATGTTATAGGTGTCTCTGAAGTGTCAAACTGATGTTTTAATGCACACAACATACTTCAAAGATGTGGTGTACATATGGCTTAAAGGATGTTGTTTTGTGCATAAGGGATTGACAGATGTCCTTTTGAGTTAAATAAGTTACTGAAGCAATTGTAGCCCCCTATGCAAAGTACTACATAGCAAATGCACCCATATAGCAACTGATATACATGTTCACAAATGCATAGACCCTCTCTGCAACCTAATCAGACAGCTACAGAAGCAAATACACATTAAGTCAATTACTAGAAATTACTTATTCCTGCAGCAGACTCAAGGGTATTTGCAGTCACAAGTTCATAGCGCTCTATTCCCTTAACGAGGCACTGAAGTATTTATGAAGCCACATACGTACATATTTAGACAACCATAACGCTACTAAAACAGTGACAGGACAGCACATTTACTTAACCATCCTATGGCACACATACAGGTGTACTGCTACACTCATTTGCATATGTAAGACAGTACTAACACAACATTCTGAATCATGCAGAGAAATGGTTCGTGAATCATGGGTGATAGCTAATAGTGCAGACCCTATATGTGTATTCTTACTTCAAGCTTCCCTTGTCATGTTAAAGTTCTTTCTCAAGTATCAAACCCACGTTTTAGTGTACATAACACACTTCTAACATATGCTATAGGTATTCAATAAAGGATGATGTTTTGTGCTTAAGAGATTGAGAGATGTCATTTTGAGTTGAATTAGTTACTTGAGCACTTGCGGGCCTCTATGCAAAGTACTACATAGTGTATGCCATCCTTAAAACACTTGACATACTTGTTCACAAAAACATATAACCAGTCTTTTAGTTATAAAGACAGCTACAGACGCATGTATACATTCAGTCACTCACCAGAAACTATTTATGCATGCAGAAGACTCAAAGGTAATTGCAGTGAGACCTACATAGCTCTCAATTGCCTAACACAGGTACTGAAGTATTTGTGCAGCCACTTACATACACATTTAGACAGCCATAGAGTTATTATGGCAGATAGTTACATACCAGCATATTTACTTAAACATCTCATGGCACTGATAGAGGTGGACTCCTAAACTCTCTCAGATATGCTGGCATGTAGGCATGTTGGAATAAGCTACAGTCCGAACTTCTGAACGGAATTACACCAAATTTAGCACAAAGGTAGCTCTTGATTCAGAAAGAATTCTTTTTGCTAAATGGTGTAAATCCATTCATTAGTTCCTTAAATATTCATATTTAAAAAATTATATATATGGTGACCGTGGGGGATCCACAGACCCTCCTCAGCATGAGCTTAACTCCAATTGGCTGCCAACACTTCTAACCAGAAAGTGTTGGCAGCCATCTTGTTAATCAGTTGAACCGATTCACAAGAGAAAAGGTCAAAATCAAGAAAAGGGGGCAGGGAAGAAACACCCTGACCCTTAGGCCTGTTTAAGGGGTCCCACGAGAGACAAAAAAAGCATTTTTTTTAAATTGTCAATGGTTGTTCTGCTGGGTGTGCGAATCCCGACAATTTTTTTTAGAAAAAAGAAGCGCAGGCTTCCACACTTTGTTTTAATAAGCCCCGGCTGGGCCAGGTCCGGGGGGCAATGCTGTTAATATATGCAGGGGCCCACGGGATCCCCGGAGCCCCCGAGACTGACACCTTCCCAGGCCTTCTTTTAACAAAGTGCGTGGGGTCTGCTGCCCTAGGGCCCGCCACCTCCCCGGGGATTCCTTATTATGGGGTGGGGGGGTGTCACGGGCCTCCCAAGCCCCGGGGACCGCCACCTCCCCGGGGCTCCAATAGAATTAAAAAAGTGTGTGGGGGGCTCAAATTAAGCTAATGTGGGTGTTCGGAATGGCCCCCAGGCACCTCCACCTCCCCGGGGTACATACATGTTGGAAACCTGCTCTCTCTTCCATGAAGGCAGGGAGTCAGCTGGGACTGTGGGGGCATTGGGGCTCCCTGCAGTTCCCAACATAAGAGCATGCCCTAGGGGATTGGGTCCCTGGGGCGGATATCGAATAATGGATGTGAGGTGGGGTTCTTTTTCGATGTTGGAGTCGCGACCCCAGGGCGGCTCTCAGCGCGGGCCCCCCCTATGTAACTTTGCGCTGGATTTGCAGATCCACCTCAAGTAAATAGGTTAATAGTATATAAATAAGAAGGTAGTGTTGCATTTCTGACCTTGCTTTATAGAGGTGGTGTGATTGAACTTAATAATAAGATTACATTTGATAGAGTTAGTAAAAATATATAAAATGAAAAATGAAAAGATAATACTGAAAAGTGTATTGTGTTGTATTACATTGAATTCATGCTTTTGCAGATTCACGACGGGTGCACAAATCCACAAAAAATAAAAAAGAGTATGTATGTGTAAAAAAAATTTGATTCACGATTGTGTTATAGGGTGGCTCTTAAAAGAGCCCTTGTTTTCATTATGAGTTTGTTGTACTTACATGTAAGTGCGGATGCACAGCTTAAGGTTGTTGAGAAAGACTCAATTTCCTTGATCTGTTAAGTGTACTCCATCACTTTGGTAGATGTCATCCATATCAAAACGTAGATTGATGTTATAGATGGAGCCCATCCTATGGTCTCTCAGATAAACAGAAACAGCTTTATTGACATTCTTTCTAGCTTTTTCAATCTGTGGCCAGAATCGATTTGACCACTTCCATTTCTGTATTTGGCATATATTAGAGTATACAAAGACAGTTTGAGGCAAAAGCAACATCAATTGTGCAAAGGTGTCCTTCATTAGCATTTCCAGACCTATCCCAGTCAATGTGATTAGGTCATTGCCACCACAGTGCACAATCATGAGGTCAGGAGTTTGGAGATGCAAAAAGGTTTTAACCAAATGCATCAATTGGTGCTACTTTAACCCTCTCTGTGCAATCCATTTAATATCCACATTTTGCAAAGCTAGGTCTTTGTCAATACCTCTGCGTTCAGCATACCTTTTGCACCGGAAAACATAGCTGTGCCCAACACTCCATACTGTAAGCATCTTTAAAGAATGTCTGGAAGTAACAAGAAGGTGTCTGTAGCTGAGGTAGTCAAATCAAATCAAATCAAAAAGAGCTTTATTCAATTTTAGGCAGATACAATCATAAAAGCGTACAATTTCAACATTTCATGTCCTTAAAATAACAATTAGCAGGGAAAAGCACATTCACAAATAAGAACAAATATAAATTCATTATAAAACAGGTACTGAATACTCTCACAGCATAGTGTGTTACTACAAAGTTAATGCTATTTCAGTCTCCTTGCCCTCAACACACTCTTCAAAAAACCAGCCATACAGCCTATACAGTATACTCTGTCTAGCATTAACAAATAAAGAAGAGCAGGGCGACATTGCCTCTACCCCTCCCCAATTTTAAAACAGGCTTAATCCATCCATCCCGTTCCTTTTTGTATAATTTACAGAATAATGTTACGTGGATCGTACTTTGGGGTAAAGATTGGTCGCAGGGGCACGGACATAATTCCCTTGACAAGGTAGTCAGCTGGTAGAATGAGAGGTATCTAAATTGGTGGACAAGATGTTGTTTTTGAAAAAGCAGATAACTATTTGGCTGTTCATTAACATTGTACACTGAAAAATAAGATGCATGTTAATTATTTAAAGAAGCATGTTTCCTATTGGTTGTTAAAAATGATTGAAAGGCACAGTAGATAGGATTAGGTAATATTTTGCAAACGTCAGCCACACCTGCTATTTGCATTTGTTTAAGCTGCTGTGCTGAACTTGAAAATATGTTGAACTTGTGACCTGCCAGTTTAGTTGAATGTTGCAGAAAGTGTTACTATCGAAACTGGGATAAAGCAGAATGGGGAAAGGGTTGAAATGTAGGTGTGGTTTAAAATATGAAATTGTAAGGTAAATATAAGTGATGCGTTATTAAAGTAAGATTTCCCAAATCACTAGAATATTTAGTAGTAGTGTGTTCATAAAACATAATACTAGTATTATTAGTAATATCTTTTTGAACTGCCGTATGGATTTGTGGCTCCATCGCAGTGCTTTAGTAAGGCACTGTGGTGGATTCGCGACTCCAGAAAATTACAAAACCAGTTTGGGCACTTTAAGAATTCAGTTGGTAAGGGTTAATATGTCTAACCAATAGAAATGTGTTTTACAATTTGAAAAAATGTAGAAAGGATTGTGGTTTGTTACTTTCATTTATTTGTGTGGAGAAAGAGAGGGAAAGTTTTCCATTGCTGGTTTTACCTTGTTGAGCGTGGTGCATTACATTAATTGGTGTAAAAGAAAATTCTTAACGAGTTTCTGATAATTCATATTCTACAATACTATTTGACAGGTGAGTCACAAATTTGTGAGCTGTAGTATGTATTAGCTTTATTATTCAAGAAATGTGATGTTTGAAATATTCCATTAAATGTAGAGCTGTGTATTGTACTTTGTTTTATATAACTTAAATGATGAATGGAATAGATTGTGTATAGTAATATGTGTATATAGAAGGATGGATTAGCGATTATGGTAGTTTGTATTAGTGAGTAGAAATGTACATTTGATTTCCCTGCATACTTTTTTGGTGTTGCATTCATTTTGGTTGTGCAATCTGTCAAGTTTTAAGGTGTGCATGGACTTGTAACTGAGGCATGTCTATACTTGCATATGTATTCTCATATGTCTTATACATTTGAAGATGCAAGATGTATAACAAAGAGGAGTTGTTGGTTTGTATGTGGCTAGGGTCAACACTGTGAGTACCAATAGAAAGGTGAAGCTGCAGCACAAAAGTGAGGTTTAAAACATGTTGACATGAGTTATTAGTGATTAAGCAATTTTGTAAAAGTGTCTAGAGAGGTACAGTTGAAATATGCCATATAATTTTGGGAGTTTTCTTGAAATGGGAAGTCTGTTCTGTGAAGTTTTCACGTCTGCATTCGGTTGTGATTGAGGAAACTCACTACTTGGAGATAAATTCTGATATGTGTTATCCATCTGAAGGTGCTAGATGTGTAAAACACAGGTATATGAGTTTGTGAAAAGGTACGCTTCAAATCTACCACATCATGTTCAGTGTCGGCTTGAAATGTGAAGTGCAGACTGTCAAGTTTTAAGATCTGGGTGGTCTTGTGACTGAAGAATATCTCTACTTGCATATGTATTCTCATATGTGTTGTGTATCTGAAGATGCTAGATGTATAAAACACAGGTATACATTTTTTTTATATATATGATGCCGCTAGCAAAAGGTAGAGACACATGCATGCATGTTTCAGGAATATGGTGAGACTTAGAACAGAGACATGTGAAGGGTTGCTGTTTTGTTTTTGGCTAAGATAAACTCTCTCAGTAGTAGTAGAATGGTGAAGGAGCAGAAACGTGATGTTTAGGATATGTTGGCTAAGGAATTAGTGATTATGCTATTTTGTATGAGTCTTTGGAAATGTTAATTTGAAGTATGCTGCATAAATCTAGGTGCTGGTTTGAAATGTGAAGTGCAGTCTTTAAAGTTTTAAGGCCTTTTTGGACTTGTGACTGAAATATGTGAGGCCGCAGCACAAAAGTGAGATTTAAGACATGTTAGGAGAAGGGTTAGTGATTAGGCTCCTTTGCCTGAGTCTGTGGAAAAGTGCACTTTAAATATACTGCATAAATTCCAGTATCTGCTTGAAATGAGAAGTGCAGTCTGTCAAGTTTTAAGGTATGCATGGTCTGGTAATTGAGGTAAGTTTCTACTTGCACATATATTCTGAAATGTGTTATGCATCTGAAAATGCGAGACGTATAAAACACAGGTATACTTCTATTTTTATATTTGTTTTATATATGATGTTACTAGCAAGCGGTACATACATACGCATGCATGCTTTCAGGAATATGGTAAGACTTACAGCTGAAACATTTGATGGGTTGCTGCATTATATTTGGCTAGGCCCAACTCCCTAAGTAGTTGCACAATGGTGAAGGTGCAGCACAAAAGTGATGTTTAAGGCATGTTTGGAAATGGATTAGTGATTAGGCTATTTTATATGAGTCAGTGGAAAGGTACACTTGAACTACACTGCATAAATGTAGGTGTCTGTTTGAAATGTGAAGTGCAGTCTCTCAAGTTTTAAGGTATGCATGTTGTTGTGACTAAAGTACGTCTCTATTTATACATGTATTCTGATTTGGGTTATCCATCTGAAGATGGTAGATACATAAAACACAGGTATACTTATATTTGTATTATTCTTTTATATATGGTGTTATTAGCAAAAAGTACAGACATATGCATGCATGCTTTCACGAATATAGTGAGACCTACAGCAAAGACATGCAAAGGGTTGCTGGTTTATATTTCGCCAGGCCCAACACCCTGAGTAGTTGCAAAATGGTTAAGCTGAAGCAGAAAAGTGAGGTTTAAGATATGTTGGTAGAGGAATTAGTGATTATGCTACTTTGTGTGAGTCTGTGGAAAGGGTCACTTGAATTATGCTGCAAAAATGAAGGTGTCTGTTTGAAATGAAAATTGCAGTCTTTTAAGTTCTAAGGTATTCATGGTCTTGTGACTGAGGTGTGCCTCTTCTTGCACATGTATTATCACATTATAAACAAACACCTAGATGTATGCAGAATACTTCAAGTGACCCTTTCCACAGACTCACACAAAGTTGCCTAATCACTAATCCCTCTACCAGCATGTCTTAAACCTCACTTTTGTGCTGCAGCTTCACCATTCTACTACTACTCAGAATGTTGTATCTAGTCAAATACAAAGCAGCAACCCTTCGCATGTCTCTGCTGTAGGTCTCACTATATTCCTGAAAGCATGCATGCATATGTCTGTACCTTTTGCTAGTGACATCATATATAAAAGAAGCATACAAATAGATGTATACCTGTGTTTTATACATCTAACGTCTTGAAATGCATAATACATATGAGAACACGTGCAAATAGAGAGATACCTCTGTCACAACACCATGCAGACCTTTAAACATGAGAGACCATACTTTACATCTCAAACAGTCAGAACCCGGTTTTTCCTATACCATTCTTTCAGGTGTTAAACGATCTCAATACATGGATGGTATTATTAAGGGTGGGTGATAAATTCCGCTCCACCGGCAGAGTTTGCAGAGTTTTGACCACTTCACTTGTAATACAGAGTTATGGACAATTCCACCCACCACCCTGCGGTGGAGTTTTTTGTTGTGCATGGCTCACCAACAGTAAGTCAACAAGTGAAAACAAGAATTGGTGTCCCCTAGCGCGATTTTGGATGCTACGAGGCTACCCAGCAGCATTTTCTCGACGCGGGCGATTGGGTGGTGGAAGCTACCATTCACGGTGAGAAAGCTGCCGCTCAAGTAGAAAATCTACTCACGCTGCAGCAAAGAAGCAGCATCTTCTGTCACGCTGTGTGGTACTTGTTGCACTCATTTTGCAGCTAGGAACAAGCTCCAGGTGCTCCAAATCAGCATGAATTTTCATGTAACTCCACAGGATAAAGTGGATGAAACTCCACAAGTTCCGCTCACCTCTAGTCATCATCTACCTCTGGGGAGTGCAAAGAGAGGGTACATTTTGCCTGTAATTTCTAACAACAGAATCTGCTTAGCCTGTCGTGAATTACGCAATACTAAGGCCTTTAGCATCTCCTGAAAGATTGTTTGCATCAATGATAACATATTCATTATTGAAAATTCTGGTGACCCCTCTAGCAAATTATTAAAAAAAGAACAGATTCGAGGCAACTTTGAGAAAGAGGTTTCTGCATGTTCCAGGTTGATGTGAGAGAGCCTATCAGTCACAGTTGCTTGTGGAGCATTGGGAGTCTGTAATAGTAGAGAAGAAGAACGACTAGGTGTTCAGGCAACTTGCTCATTATGATGACTTTTGTCAGATCCTTTGACAACATTCACCAGAACATGCTTTCCACCATCAGCAGACTGAGCAGTCACTTTGTTTATTGCAGAAAAATAGGAACAGCTAGAACCGCAAGATCATCGGCCAACATGATAGGGAAGTACTAACCGACCATCTCAAGGTCAGAATATGAAAATATCTGCTGCAACGGTGAACATTAATTTCATGGAGACTCCTCATTTGCTTTGTGAGGAACGATGTCTGGGGCACCCATACAAGACTCATCAATTTTAGAACTACTCTGATAGTTTTGGTCCCAAACCAGAATTAAGCCAGAACATATCAGTAATTTGGGGATGTCAGCAACTTTAAAATGCTTAGCGACAAAACTCCGCAGTAAACTCGAAAGACCGTAATGTCATAGGACTAAGCCTGTCAGTCACTGGGGGAATGGCTGAAGTTGATCTAAATCCACATCTGGCTCTTCAGTACCATCCAAATCACAAAGGGAAGAGTATTTTTGAGCCTAGTGTCTGACCCTGCAATGCCAATTTCTTGGGAGGAATTGGTCTAATTACTTTTTCTGAGGGCTCCAGCTAGCCACCAAACCTTGGGCTGAGCTGTAAAATGTAAAGTTGGTCTAGTTTTCGGCCCTTCAATGCTGCATGAGGGCCGTCAAACTCCAACACCCTACTGTGTATGACCAAATAGCAAACTTCAGTGTCCAAATACCGTATTCAGCTCCCTGACTTACCTATACACTTATGTAGGACACTCTGATAGCACAACAAATTGACCCCACCTTTTCAGACCTACCACTGACCCATGGAAAGCTGCCCTACACCACGAACATAAAACTACCTACCAAAGTCCTTCAACACAAACCGCACTGGCGGTCTGCATCCATATGCAGGAGTTTTGTTACTACTGTTGTAGGCATGGTAATCACCCACCCTTTGCTTTGCAAATGCTCTACAATTCTGTCTAGTTGAGCTTGCACCTATTCTTGGGTCTCTCCTTGAATCAACACATCGATGTAATGACAGAGTTGCTCGTCCAAATGCTCTGCCACCAGCCGGCGACAGATTGTGGGACTATGTAAATACCCCATAGGCAGGGATTTAAACGTGAACTACCTACCACTCCATGAGAACGAGAATTGTTCCTGGGACTCGGGGGAAATTGGAATTGTGAAAAAAGCATTGGCAATATCAAGTGCCACATACCATGTCCCATTGTGTTTCCAAATTTTCTCAATCAAAGTGATGGTGCCTGGGACCGCGGCTGTCAAGGGGGGCGCATGCTTATTAAGCTCACGGTAATCAACTGTCATACGCCAGCTTCCGTCCGGTCTGCACAAAGGCCACACGGGTTATTCCACGCCGTGGTAATTGGTCTCACCACCCCCGCCTCCACCAAGTCCTGTATGGTTGCGGTAATCTCATCATGTCCCTCTGGAATCCTGTACTGCTTTATGTGAACTACCTTTGTTGCTTGGGGCACCTTCACTGGGGGAATGTTTAAGCGCCCCACCCTCATAGCATCCATCATCTAAATATAGGGTCATACCTTTCAGAATATCAATGCCAATGATGTACTCAGATATAGGCACAATCAAAACAGTGTATGCTCTTTTGGGAAGTCTGCCTATTTTCATCTGAATTACTGTTTGCACTGCTGGTGTCTCCTGTCCTCCCAAACCTGTGATAGTAAAATACTGTCCTTTAAATTTTCGTGGATTGCCATGTATCAATGTGGCTTCCGCTCCGGTGTCTACCAAAGCCCGCACCTCCTGAACATTTCTATTTTTCCAATAGATCTCAACCCTCACATGTGGTCTATTATCTTTGCGAACCCATCCCTGCACCGGAGCTTGGCGCTTTTCCTAATCTAATTTTCACCTGCGCAGCTCTGCATCTGCCCGGCGCAGGTCCCGGCGCAGATCTGAATACAGTGTTGGGTAGCCCTCAGGGAACAACTCCTCCTCTTCCCGGTCCCCATCTGAATCTGTGCAATCTCAGTCCCAACCTTTCTCTTTTGTCACTCTCACATGAGATTCCATCTCCCTCTCTCTCTCCTGACATGCTTTTTCGGGCTTCTCCTCAGGCTTGGTTCCCTGCGACTCACTTTCTTGTTATCTTTTCTATTCACATGCCAACTCCCCTCCTTCCTATCCAGTCCTCGCTTACAGTACATCTCCCACATGCTTTTGGTCTCAATACCATCAATCTCACTCCTTGACACACCCTCCTTTAGCAGTGCCAAAAACATATTACGTTGGGACACTCGTTTGTTATCAGAGCGGGACTCTGAGCGCGAAGCCCTGTCTGGCTTGGCCCATTCCCCAAGCTCTCCCAGCTCACGGACTGCCTCGACTACTTCTCCTATGCTATTACCAGTTTGATTAATTAACAAAGTCCTTATCACAGCTTTGTATGCAGGGGGCGCCAAACGAATGATTTTGTTCCGCATCTACACAGTCATTAACTGACCCATCAAATTATGCGCCTCACCTACCAGAACGGCCAGCTTCATCCCCTCCTCCTTAATTTTCTGTGATGCATCTCTTAGGGTGAACCATGGTTTTTCATTCCCAGGCCAGTCTGAATCTGTTGGGTACTTGTGACCACTCCCCCGCGCAGCTAGCTGCAACTGTGTAGTTTGGTCATCATCATGGAAAGTTCGGAAGTATCCCTGCACAGTGGGATCAGTACTGATAGTACAAAATTTGGCAGCGTACCCCTCATCTAACATGACCCCAGAAGCACCGTGATCATAGAGGCAAACCATCCAAGCTAGTAGCGTCTCTCCAGGCTTCTGTCTAAACCTCACTAAAAGATCACTGATTTCCTGCTCTGTAAAATCCTCCAGGCTATTTAAGATTACTCCATCTGGGTTCCCTGGAGCGATTTGAAGTTTCCGTCTTAGAATGGGCTGCGCCTCTACTCTCTTAGCATTTTTCCCTTCCTCGTCCTGTCTCTCCCCCTCTAAGGGCTGCTCTCCTTCTGAGGAGAATTCTGACGATTCCCAGATATTGGAGCCCCAAGTCGATGGGTCAAAATCTAAGCCTGCTTTGGCAATCGCTAAATGGACTTTCCATTTACTCACACGCCCTCTCCATTTCTTATATCTATATTCAGCAAAACAGACTGCAGCCCGCTCTGCTATCATCTGATATGTTTCTAACTTATCTTGTAATAACTTATTCTGACTGGAAAGCATCGTAGAAATATTCTTAGCTTCAATAAGTTGTATTTCTAAGCTCAACTGTCCCCGCTGCAGAGATAAACATTTGTCAAAAACTTGACGGTAGGCATGTAACAGGGCCCAACCTCTGCGACCCACTGTACATAATTATTTGCCTTTCTCCACAGGAACCTTCTGTAAATAATTTAAAACATCTTCTGGCGTTGCTTCGCCCAGACAGTCAAACCAGCTCTCACCTAATCCTGAGATTTTAGAATACTCATGCTCCAGCGCAGAGTACGGCGTCGCCTCCCATCCAGGAATTTGCATGGGGGCTAAAGGGATTTCACTCGGTGCCAAAGAGCCAAAACCACCTTTCGTCTTTTTAAACATGTTTCTCCCCGCGTAATTTTCGAATCCTGCTGACTACGCTAAAATGGACTGCTTTGCCCACTTGCGTAATCTGAACTTATGCCCACCACTTACTCACACAGAAACTCCAACACTCCTCTGGAGGTACAAAATGAGCGTTATTAATATTGTAGGCAAAGGCAATAAATCTCTGAAGCTAATAAATTCTTAGGCACCGAGTGAAAGGCAATAGAAAATGAATACACCACACTATATATCTATAAATATAAAACTATGAATACAGGTATATAAACAGTCAATGTACAAAGCACCTCACCAGATGCGTCCGCACCGGAGATTTCAACATCCCTGGCCAAGCACTGAAAAACCAAGTCGGGACCCCTGCAGACCTAGGCACAGGAATTAATCTCTCTGGGCACCAAAGTTGTCCCGCGAGTGCGTCCACTCCAAGACTGAGTTCCTGAGCTCCACCCCACAGACACCGCTTTTTATAGTTTAAATCAACATGTTCGGGAAGCCTCTAGCAGGCGCTCTCGCCCATCTATTCACAGGTGCTGGCACCATCTCTGCATCAGACCCACCCAGACAGACCTGGCCAGATTCTATTTGAGCTGTGCCGAGGCAAAAGACATTCCTTTCCCTCTCTCCGGCCTTGGAGCTTTGCACGGCCATCCTCTCTCTGTCCTAGAGATAAGTATGGAATGTACGACAACACTCTGAAGGTACAACATAACCTAACAAGGCATCCTCATGAGATGCCTCGCACCCGCTGGTACTGGTTTATGTGAAAAACATGTTTATGTTACTGCTGAAGTGTAACTACAGAGCAAGGCAGCACAAAATGGAAGTGCGATGCAACAAAATGGAAGATCAGAGCACCGCATGGAATCGAGGTCAACATGTAATTTAGCATGTCTAAAATGGCAAATGCAGTACAATCTACCTTTTTCAAAGCCCTAGTTTTCCTAAGTTTAATATAGGATTGGGACTGGCACATTGACAAAGCACAACTTGTGTTCAGCCAAGTCACAGGTACATCTGACCAAGTGACCCAGACCTAAAGCTATGGATTCTGCTCCAGATTTTGGCTATAATCCTACAGAATGATTGTATGGTGAGCCAGCCATATATCAGAGTTTAAGCTTATACAAATAACATGTATTGACTATGTGGTAGTGGACGGTGGTGGACGGAGAAAGGCAAATTTGGTATGTAGTTCCAGGCATTGGCAGGTTAGGTACTTTGAGAAATTTGGAAAGTATACTTTGAACCATTTTTGAACTATCAACACTAGAATGCTGTTGGTATGATCCTATACACTTGCATGGACTTTGTCACCCCTCTGACACTTCCATTTGTGCCTACTGTTTCCGCCAGAGTGTTCTGGCATTTTCCACTCGCACAAACTGTATAACTGACTAGATTATGCATATATTGAATAGACAACCCACGTGGCTTCCACATAGGTATCCTTAGATATATGGATACCTGACATATCCAGATTTGAAAATGTTGCAAATATTACGCATACGTAGCTTAGGAATTTTAATTACATTTCTAACCTCTGGAAAAATGTGTAAATTATACTTTCTTTGTCATACAACAGCAAGAACTTTCAAATGAACTTTGAGGTATCTCATATTATTAACATTGTCAGTTCTTTACTTATGACTTTTAGGCTCTATCATTCGTTCAGCAGGTGCACAAGGCACAAAGGGACACTTTTACGACCGTTTTTAGCGGTCGCAAATGGGAAATAAGGACGTTTGCAAGCACTAAAACAAATTTTGCAATGTACTTACCCAATTTTGCAAATCGGTAACCTATTATTGACTTGCAAATTAGGGTTCACGAGTCGCTATTAGGAAGGGGCGTTTCAAGGGCATCCCTTCCTAATAGCGGGTCACATTGACATGTATGAATGTTTTGTGACCCTAATGCGGTCGTAAAACATTAATATTTTACCAACTCTGTGAAGGAAGTGGTCACCCAATTGCGAACAGGAACGGGTTCCAAAGGGACACCTTCCCCTTTGGGTATGTGGGTGCCAACATTTATTAAGAGCAGGCAGAGGTTAACTCTCAAAAAATGAAAAAAAAGTTTAATTTTTCTTTTTTAAATGCATTTTGTTTTCCTTTAAAGAAAATAGGCAGCATTTCAAGAAAAAAATGCTTTCTTTAAAAAGCAATCACAGACATGGTGGTCTGCTGACCCCAGCAGTCCAGCATACATGTGAGTGCAGGGCCATTCCCAATTGGTGGCAAATTTAAACCTCCTCATAAATATTAATAAGGTAGGTCATTTGTGACCCCACTGGGAATCATTAAATGTGTCTGAGACACCTTAGAGCATTTCATTTTGTGACTTGTTAATTGCTAGTCGCCAAATATTGCAGTTTGAGAGTCGCAAATGAAATGGCTGTACATGTGGCCCTAAACTTGTAAGAGGCCCATTGCTCCCCAATTATGACACTATCAGCCAGATTCATCATTGTAAAATCGGGTCGCAAAGGTCCCTTTGCGAGCGCTATTTTTGCATTTGGGATTCATCATCCCAAATGCAAAAATCGCAAGTACAGAAAGCGCAAAATTGCGAAGAATCGCATTTAAGGAAGCTCAATTAGAGATTCCTTAAATGCTATTCATGAACCTTTTAAAAATTGCGAATTCGCAATATGGGGCCACTATTTACCGCAAAATGTTACTTCGTGGTAAATAGCGAAAACTTAGAAAAATGCACTAAAGTACATTTTTCTAAGTTGCATGTTACACACACACACATGTCCTTTGGACATGTGTGTGCGCAACACCTGTGTACATTTGCATTTCAGGGGTGCTACAGGGTGTCCTTTGGACACCCCTGACACCCTTGAAATCGCATCCTTATTTGCGATTTTCAAATTTCTAACCGCAAATAAGGAATGACTCCCCATTCATTCCTATGGGCCTTTAGGCCCATAGGAATGAATGAGGAGTTATTCCTTATTTGCGATTAGCAATTTGCTAATCGCAAATAGGGAAGCTGTAGAAATCGCATTTTTTTGCGATTTCTACATGAATCCCGTTTTGGGAGTCTTTAATAGCGATTCCTTAATAATCGCTATTAAGGACTCGCAAAACGGGACATTAATGAATCTGGCTGTATTTCTCTCACAAAGAGGAACCAATTTACCTTGCTCACATTCGGGCCCATGGCATCTATGCTTCTCCACTGCTGATTTTGTTATGAAGAAGGAGCTCTAAAATTACTTGCTTCGTTGCTGAAGATACTTGATAAAAAGAAAATGAATATTTAACTCTCGGCTTTGTACAAAATAAAAAGCTATTCTCTTTCAGTGTTCAATAAAGGGCTTTCGTTACTGGCTGTGTCGGTATCTCTTCCAAAATTCAGGGCAAATCTGAAGTTCTGAGGAGTTATTTCGTATGGGCAGGCTGTGGGGGCCTGAACCAAAAAATGAAAGAGTCTGAACAAATCCAATGGACTGCGACTCGTTGGAACTCAATGAATTCATCGATCACTTCATTCATTCTGGGAATAAACTGAGAATCGTACTCAGAACTCTGGTTGATGTCGGAGCTCTGCCTGCAGCTGTACTCTGTGCAACACACAAACTCTAGATCTGTCAAACGAGCTCCCGCAGACTTGTCTTTTGTTGTACTTTCATCAGAAATGCTGTTTGGAGAGTATAGGAGTGCAAGAAGCTTGTACACACAGTAAGACACTTTTGTCTTTGATTACAGTGTTGGAAGGCTGCATAATTTTCAAAAATGAAACCTTTCCCTCCAAATGTTCACCGTAATGCAGAGAAAGGATAGCAACCGTTCTCATCAATTTAAATTAATATTAAATACTTATGTTGTTTTTTTCCAAAAAGTAAGCACATTTTGAAGAAAAAAAACGTTGTAGGTAGTGCAGGAAGGATCATGTTTAATATAGACGTGCTGCATCGTTACAAGCCTGTGGCTTCCATCACATTCCAGCAGACAGGCATGGATGGGTGAGGCGAGCCTGACATGGATTTGTAAACCGTATAATCTGTCCAGTGCTTAACTGTATTAAACCTTCAACTTTAAACTGGCCAAAGAATCATTGAGAATGATAATCCGCGAGCCGCCTGTGGGAGCCACTACACCTCACTGGATTCGCCTCCTTGATCTTCTCCCGTTCTCCTCTCCCAGCCGCGGGATCCAGCTCCGTTTAATTCCTTAAGTCTTAATTAAAAAGCAGCAGAGAAAGCCCACAAGACAAAGCAGATAAAATCCCACTTTCGGCGTACAGCTCCCCCTATCAGCTGGGACGAATGATAATGGCGCTGTGTGCGGAACGTGACATTCCGAAATACATCACTGCTGCTGTACTTTCCGTGGGGGCGGGTGTAATTGGAAGGATTTGGTTTCTTTTATATTTGAGTATTAAAAGATTACATAGAAGGAAGAGTGGAAATTTAAAAGATTTCGAGAGAAATGAAGGAGGCATTGAAAATGAATGTTAACTGTTGGGTACCAATGCCTGCAGAATCCTTCTTTTATAACTGTAATTATTGTTTGGTTTTATCTCTGTTTTGGGTGCCATCAGTCAGACAAGCCACGTTAGATCCAGGAAAAGCCCTCGGTGTGATGAGAACAGTGACTAAATTTAGCAACTATGTGGGCGCAGCAAATAATTCTCTTACACCAACTGTTGCAGGTTAATAACGCTCCTCGGTACTGTGCTTGCCACAGACGCTTTAAGGCATGGGCAACACTGTCTCTGGCCCAGGCCCCCAGCCTTTCAGGGTGCACCCTCTATTTTACAGAGAGTTTTGCCCTGATGACCTTGAATAATTCTTGTGTTCAAAAGTTTTTTATTGGTTGTCTTCCAAACAATGAGTACACAGAACATACACAATATAATATAAAACACAATACTACAAAATAAACTATATAAATTAGACACAATATTCCAACCTAAATAGCAAAATAAATAAGACACCACATAAACCTACAGTGCTAGTAGACTTTTACTTAATTATTGCGATGACATAGTACACATGGTTCCCTGTGGGAGGAAATAGCAGTCGGATGTAGACCCGGTTATGCACCGCCCTTATGTCTCATTATCGCTAAGGATTACAGTTCACAGCGGGTTGTGCAATTCAAAATATAATCAAGGCTATCCCACATGTGTCTGAGGGGGGGTTTCCATGGTGTATTTTGAAGGGCAATTGTGTCAGCACCCCTGAAGTGGGAGACACAATTTAACCAGCATTTAAAAGACGCTTTAGTTGTGTCCTTCCAGTTATTTAAGATGACTTTAACTGCTGCAAACAAAAAAGGTCCAGAAGGGCCCTATCGTTATCACTCAGAGATTCAACTCTAAGGAAGCCAAATACCAACGTAGAGGGTTCTCTTTTAAAGGGAGCATGAGAATAGTTTAGAGGTAAAATCAAAAATACTGTCCCAGAATGGTGTTACGCACCTGCAGTAAAACAGCAAATGTGTTAGGTCCCCTGTTTCCCCCGCTACAATTCCAACAACTGGAGTCCTCCCTAATCTTGTGTAGGTGTAGGGGTGTAGGTAAGCTGGTGTCCCGTATGCCTTGTGGAGGAGCCAAAATCGGGCGATTGGGCCAGCAAATTTTATTCCTAATGACGGAGGTCCATGTTTTAGACCAGACCTCTTTGAAGATCGGAGAGCAAGAAAGCGATTCCCAATAGTCAGTGAGCTTTTTGTTGAGGCCTGAGTATTTGGGGCGAAGAGCTTTGTATATCCAGGAGTCATGGTGACCCAGTTTATTTATTTTCTCTATGTATTGTGGGAGAGATGGGGAAGAGGGTTGTAGATTTGCTTTGGTGATTGCTGCCTTTATTTTTAAGAAGTTATAGAACCCCAGAGGGTCTAGGTTGAATTTAGTCTGTAGGTCATTGAAGGTGAAGGGGGATGTCGTGTCAACTAATTGGCGAGGAAAGAAGATACCTTTGTCAATCCATGTACTGAAGTGAATAGAGCTTCTCCTGTACCGGATCCTATTGTTGTCCCACAGTGACTCCATGTTCGAATGTCTTATGCTAACTTCTATTTTTTTATCTAGTTTCAGTAGAGCATGTTTCGTGCTTTTAAAGATAGACTTTGAGCAGCTGATGTTTGTGAGCTTGGAGGTAAGTAGGGCTGCTGTGGTCAGACTGCTAAGCAACCCTTTCTCAATTTCTAGCTAATTTCTAGCCAGACTGGAGTATATCCTGTGGAGAAACAAACCAATATGAGCCATGTTTAGCTAAGAATGCTGTTTGGTAGAGTTTAAAGTCTGCTAGGTTTACTCCTCCAAGGGATTCCGATGGAACTCCTCCGTCAATGTTAGAGGGAGCATGGTTATTAGGTAGTTCACTAGGGGTGTTTCCATTATCTTGATGGTTTCAATTCTACCCCACCAGGTTATGAATCTAGGGGCCAGGCATCTAAAAGTTTTTTAATTTTCTCTAAGGTGATGGTTTTGTTGCTTTGTAAAGATTTCAGGATATTGCTGCCTAATTCTATCCCTTGATATTTAATAAAATCCGGTTGCCAGGCGAGGCCCGAGTCTCCTAGTATCTCTCTAGTGCAGTAGATATTAAGGGGCTGTAACTGAGGAGCATGGATCCCCCATGACAATAAGAATTTCATCCACGTAGGAGGTCATTTTCACCGGAGGTCATTAAAGGTTACTACTTTTATTTCATGGTTCTGTTTAATGTCCTGGAGTAATGGTTCAAGGGCTAGGAGAAAGAGGGATGGTGATAGGGGGCACCCTTGTCTAGTGCCCTTCTGGAATCTGATAAGGTTCCATTAATCGCGATACGTGCAGTGGGTTCTGAATACATCGCCATGGCCATATTAGTGAATGTGCTCCCTAGATTAAAAGACAACTTGCAATGCTTTGGAAAGGACCATGAGACTCTATCGAACCCCTTTTCAACGTCCAGGGTAATGGCAATCGACAGGACTGGTTTTTGCTTTGCCTGTTCTAGTATATGGCTTTGCAAGCAGTGTTGTCGTTAGACATTTGACTTTTAAGGAAGCCAACTTAGGAATTGCTAATAAATTTAGGGATAAACATGAAAGTGGTCCTAGACCTATAATTAATACTCAAAATAAATCAATTATTTGACAGTTATTAGTACATTGGAGTTAATCCTGAGCAAAAAAGAGCGAAATGTTTTTGTCTATGCATATATATACAATGCACCCATCAAATGTTCCAAAAGATGCTCATGTCGAATATCTACATTTATTTAAATATTTACAATTGCATAAAAACTTTATACATACATCAAGAAAAAACACTCCCAGGCGCAGTAGCAAAGTGCAAGGAAAAGTGCTCGTGGGAAAGAAAAGATTGATAACAAGGGATTAGATCATTCACATAAGAGAAATAAGGTACAATTCCTTATAACAGAAACCTGACCCAACAAAAAATATAATATCTTGTAACAATGGACGAGAAGGGGGGGGGGATTCAGGTTTCCAAAAGAAGGGATGGAAGGATGTCAACGTTTCGACCCTGGCGCATTGGAGGGTGGGTTAATACTTCAGCTACGGGTCTTCATCAGGACTGGAACGGACGGTGGGACCTGGGGTGAAGATGAATAAATCATCAGTTCTATAATATCATACGGATTAGAAGTTCAAAAAACCACCAATCAGTAGAGTACATTACCTAAGATGTAAGAGGCAGCACTTCAAATCGATGGACCACCTAAGAATAGACAAGAACAATAGGCTAAGTGCCAAGATTCAAATATTGGCACTACACAGCTCTGTGGGGTACTCATTAAAGAGAAAAGGAAGATGCACTCACCAGTCAATGATGTGCTCCACCAGCGAAAAGTTATATAATGGATCCCCTCAAGTCTATCAATGACGAGGTTAGATAGGAATCACTTTCCAAAAGCTACAACATAAGAGGGGGGACATTATAAGTCTTATGTACAACCCACATAGGTGATAAGTGCATGAGTAGACCTTGGTGTGCCAAACTCACCGTATGAGTGTATTATTTGGAGGCACTCAAAACGATTGTGCATCAGGAAAAAGACGAATTTCCCCTGAATTCTATGAAAAAATATACATAGCACCACATTAGTATGGTTTAGGGTGTACATTGACGCCCAAAAGGGCATGTCACTGTTTGTGCATACCTGTTGGAGATCTTCACACAAATGTGGAAATATCCAGTAGAACAAAAATATGTATTCTTTATGTAGTCTCTCATTAGGCTCTGAAAATAATAACGAAATGCCTCATTAGTTTAAAAGACGGCGTTCGCGGGCACAATCATAGTGTCTGTACGAGCATTCATAAAAACATCCATGTCTCCATTGCACCTACCTTCAGATATTGTATTTGTCAGTTAGATTCATATCCTTCGAAAACGCTGTGTAAGTCCAGCCGCATCCGGATACAGCACCGAACGCGAGAGAACGCCGACTTCCGCGTTTTTAACGAAAGGCAACAGAGGCTCTCCTATGGTTCAAAATAAGAGCCTCCTACTGGTTCAAAATAAGAGTCCCCTACTTAGAGATGGACCGAATGAGGTTATCGTGTCCCAGGCAGATCACACGGTGTTACTGTGTACAGGGAGCCCAAAATGATGAATATTATGAGGTATTAGTTATACAGCTGAAGGCATAAGGCATAGAATTTACAGCCCCGTATCACAATGGCAATAACAAATTGAGAACAATCGCCAATTAAGTGAAACGTCGCCGTAGCAGTGGTAGATTGCAAATAATTTATGTTTCAAAGAGCACAGTGTCGCAAACATAAAACATTATGAAACACAATGTCACAAACATAAAAACATCTCGCAACAGAATTACAATTATAGGGGTGGAATATTATCATTACATGCTCTGTAAGGCAGCCATTTGTCTATTCACCTCTTCATATTCATTTTGGGCCCTGCTGACTGTATCGAAATAGTGCATCCACTTGCATTCCCGTATACTCAAGGTATTAGTAAAGTTTCCACCCCGTGGGTTCCTAGTTACTTTCTCCACCACCCCCCATTTCAAACTTTCCGGGGGGTGGTTAAATTTCACAAAATGGTCCACCAAAGGAGCACCCTGTACTTTACACCGTACTCTGTTACAGTGCTGTAGGATACATACTTTGACTCTCTGTACTGTTTGTCCGATATACATGAAACCACTGGGGCATAAATAACCCCCATGGAGTTAAAATTGCTATGATGCTGGAGGACATGTTTATAGTCATTATATGTGAATGTTTTCAGTTCCATCATCATGTCACAGGCCTTACATGCCCCACACTTATGATGACCCAATACTGGGGGCATGTTCCATAGAGTGGACTGATTCTCTATGTTTTTCTTAGGCAGTAAGGATTGAACCACAAAGTCCCTAACACTTCTCCTTTTCGAAAGGCATGCATAGGCGGGTCCACTATTCCTATTTCATCGGCCACTAAGTGCCAATGTTCATTGATTATGTTCTTAATCTCAGTGCTACGTGTATTGAATGTCGTGACACAGGTGATTCGTTCCTTTTCCTCTGGTTTATCCTGTCTAGGCTCCAAAAGGTAGTCCCTATGACAGAACCACGCCTTCTTCCTTGCCTTTTTCAGGAGACTCTTTGGATATCCTCTATCTAGGAGACGTTGCATGAATACTGCAGATTCTGCAAAAATGTCAATTTTCCTACTACAATTCCTCCGCAACCTCAGGAATTGTCCATAAGGGAGATTATCCCTGAGGTTGCAGGGGTGATGACTCGTATATCGTAAAAGAGTATTCCTCTCAATGGGTTTTCTATATATGGTAGTTTGTAAGATACCATGGTCTTCTTCAGTAGTGATATCCAAAAAGTTTATCCTCTTATTAATATATTCCAGAGAAAACTGTATGTCCTTGTTCCTGTTGTTCAGCCAGGTGTGGAATGTAGTAAGTTGGTCAATACTGCCACTCCACACCATCAGGACATCGTCGATATATCGACGCCATAATTTGATATTATCAAAAAATGGATTGGCTTCATCCAATACATGTTCATGTTCATAGGCGTCCATATGAATTATAGCCAAATCAGGGGCAAAGCTTGCCCCATCGCTACACCACTACATTTTTTTCGCATCGCAATCTCTAGGAGATCTATTAGAAAACTGGAAGGTACTTTATGAGGTCTAGGTCTGTCTTCCAGAACTCTATTGATAAAACCAAGTGCTGCTTCTTTGGAAATGTTGGTATATAAGGACGTTATGTCCATAGTAACCAACAGGTCCCTTTCTTGTTCAAAAAGTAAACCATCAACCAACTTGATTGCCTGCATGGTATCCCGCAGATAGCATGCAGTTCCTTCAGCTAGAGGCTTTATGAATATATCGATGAATTTGCAAAGTGGCTCCAATAGCGAGCCACTGATCCAGCGGCCCTATAGAAAATATGCCATAAGCAATGTTACCCAACTCCACAATACTCACCATTAATCATAAATCACTCACAAGGCCCATAAACTAACATGACATATTTTGAGCAACTGAATCATGTGACCTAATTAACCTATTCACAAATTATATACATTTATATACAACTGCAGTAAAATGAATTCATCACACTATAATAAACCCTATGATTAATTAAGCCACTGTGGCGAAAAGATCTGCTAATGGTAACCTAAACTCATGAAATAACAAGACCAGCTTGTTTTTCAAAGAAATTATTTATTAACTATTAATTTTTAGAAGGTGCATTAGAATCTTTTTATTCAAGAATTTTTATTAAAGTTTTAGCAAAAAGGTAATGACAGTTTCAAGCAATGAATCAAAAGCATATTCAAATAGAAAAGCAGTTTGGCATCATCTAAACCCTAAGTCCCTAGCTACGCTTGTTCCATTAAAGAATAACGGTAAAAGTCTTTAGGCCCTAAAGGATCTCTTACGTGCTCCAAGTGAAGTCCAACAGCACGATACGTCCATCCGAGGATCAGCAAGCAGCAGCATGTCTCCCTACCAGGGGATGAGTTTTTATACCTTTCTGACTAACTAATCTAAGAAAAATAGTATACTTTTTGCGCACTCTAAGTTCCAATTGGCTGTCAAGTGACAGGCCATCATGTCATCGCATTCTCTAGAACCCCAGTTCCGTCTCTTTCTTAGAGTCCATTGTCCTTTGCTTTCGAGTCATGAAGCTTCCTCCAGTTTGCAACAATTATTAAAATTGTTCACGACTTCCTTAGCTTGTCACACTTCTCTGCCGGTTCCTGGCCTTGGCCATGCTGACTAAAGAACAGTCAGTTCATCACGTTTATCTTTTTCTGCAAATGAAAAAAACTTGGCAGAGATTTCTCCATATTGGACTCTTGCTTTCTCTGAGCAGAACTTTTGCCAACTGCAAATGCACTCGGCCCCAGACCACTTTCACGTTAACTAGTGTATAAACAAACACAAAAGAATAATTAATGCAAGAAATAAAGTTTGTTCTGTTACCCACCCACCTTTGCTAATAATTAACCCATTAGTCTAAATTACCTAGCAGAAGCAGAGTAAAGCAACAAACAAATTTGTGCAACATTTAAGACAGGAAAACAAAACATGAGCACACAGAAATAGAATAGAATAGAATAGAAGTCATTTATAAAGCGCCTTGTTACTCAGGAACAGAGTGTCCCCGCGCTGAAAACCGCAAAGAAGCTCAGAGGAATAAACACAGGAAAAACCGACAGAGGCAAGGGGGAATGGGGAAATCAGATGCGGGGAAAGAGGAAGGTTTTTAATTTTCCTCGAAATCTCATTTCAGAGGGTTCCATCCGCATCTCAAGAGGGAGTTCATTCCAGCCCTTGGCAGCCAAGTATCTGAAAGAGGAGCCACCCATCTTGGCTCTAGTTATCTTAGGGATGTTGAACAACATCGTACCAGAAGATCTAAGGTTCCTGGTAGGACGATGTATAGTGAGTAAATCTTGCAGATATCCTGGACCGGTGCCGTGGGCTATGCGGTGGGCAAAGCATAGGGCCTTGAATTTAATTCGCTCCTTGATGGGGAGCCAATGGAGTCTGGACAAGGCCAGTCTCCCTGAGGCTCTTCGAGGAAGCTTAAGCACAAGGCGCGCTGCGGCATTCTGAGCGCACTGGAGTTGGTGGGTGCCCTTTTTGCTCAGCCCCAATAGCAAGGCGTTCCCATAGTCCAGATGGGGGGTGACTAGGGCATGGACAATGGTCTTTCTTGAGTCCATGGGGAGAAGGTCTAGTACTTTTCGAAGGACTCTCAGTATGCTGAAGCATCTTGCTGTAACTTTGTTCACGTGAGGTTTATAAGACAAGTTAGAGTCCAATGTTATGCCCAGGTTCCGCACCGAAGCCACAGGGCAGGGCAGGCTGCCCAGTTCCGCAGGCCACCACATGTGGGACCATGCGGAAGAAGATTTTCCTACCACCAACAGCTCAGTTTTGTCGCCATTAAGGCGAAGACAGTTGTTGTTCATCCAAGCTGCCACGGAGGAGAGGCAGTTGGAGAAATTGGTGGCGTCTTCTCTGTGGTCGGGCGTAAGTTTGAAAACCAATTGGGTGTCATCATAACTCGCCTGAGGCTTGAGCCGGGCGCTCGTTTTTTAACCTGAAACTATCATTGTACTGCCAGCACTTGCCCTGTGTGTCCGCTCCCCCCCATCTCCAGCGCGCCGTTTTTAAATTGCGACGCTTTAATCTCACCGATTGAAGGGTGTTGATTTAATTTTAAAAATTGCATTTGCACTTTACATTTACCTACCTAGCTGACGCTGCCTCCCCCCAGAGTTTCCGGCCGATTTTAGGGCTGGGATTACTGGGACTCGGGTGGAAGTGATTACGGCGGCCATCTTGGGTGAGTCACCTGTATAAAACCAAGGCAGGGGCTCATCTCTCGAACACTGCATAACTCGCCTGAGGCTTGAGCCGGGCGCTCATTTTTTAACCTGTAACTATCATTGTACTGTCAGTACTTGCCCTGTGTGTCCGCTCCCCCCCATCTCCAGCGCGCCGTTTTTAAATTGCGACGCTTTAATCTCACCGATTGAAGGGTGTTGATTTAATTTTAAAAATTGCATTTGCACTTTACATTTACCTACCTAGCTGACGCTGCCTCCCCCCAGAGTTTCCGGCCGATTTTAGGGCTGGGATTACTGGGACTCGGGTGGAAGTGATTACGGCGGCCATCTTGGGTGAGTCACCTGTATTAAACCATCTGGCCATGACCCCGCGCAGCGGACGCGTTCAGCCGCACTCGCGCCGGAGTCAAGCCAGAGTCCAGCCCGTCTGCGCCCGTCCGCGCTGAGGACATGCTGCAGTACGGGTTGAGTAAGGGGAATCCAGAGTTCTCCACCAAGGTAACTCATTCATATACCATCAAAGATCTGCTTGCTATGAAACCCAGCTCGCACTCCTGTCATCATAGAGCATACCCCGGAAGCTCTACGAGAAGGATATTCATGTGGTATATGTAGGTCTAATTTATCCACTACCCACGATTTTAATAACAATGCTCAGTCTACTCGCCAACGGCGTAATGAGGCCACTGTTGAGAAAGGCTATTTAATCAACGCACGTTCCATCATCAAAAATAACATCTACTTTCACGATTTCGTGATAGCTAGGAATCCAGCATGGGTGTTTATTACAGAGACTTGGGCCACAGACACATCGGGACATGATCTCCTCCTAGCCATCCCAGAGAACTATGCTTTACAGAGATTAGATAGAGGTAAGCGTAGAGGTGGCGGCCTAGCTATCCTACACCGGTCTCATATCACCTGCAGAACTAATGCTTTGTCAAAACTATCAGACCCCTTTGAAGCCCTTCACTTTTACATTTCATCATCACCATCCTCGTCATTTTCAGGGATTCTGATGTATAGGCCCCCTGGGCTGAGATCACAGTTCAGCAGTGACCTGTTTAGACTATTAGAACCTTATGCAGGCAAACCGCATTTTACCATTCTTGGGGACCTTAACTTTCATCTAGAGGACATCACTTCTAAAGATACTATATCTCTGATTGATCCTCTAGATGCCTGCGGTTTCACACAGTTGGTCAAGGAACCCACACATAGAGCAGGCCACACTCTGGACGCAATTTTCTCTAATGACTCCAGGATTATGACAGGCCCACCGGAACAGCTAGTGTGGACTGAGCATCTAGCAGTACCTATTGTACTTACCACCTCTAGTACAGAGCTTTCTATGAAAGAGCATTCCACAAGAGAATGTAGGCGAAATTACAAAAATATCTCCAATGACTCCCTTGCCCCGTTTTTTGGAACCCTTTCCCTGACTCCAGACCCAGAGAAGGCTGCTTCGGAACTAGTCAACTGCATCTCTGGGGCTGTGGATATCTTATCTCCTGCCACCCCAAGGTATGCTGCGAGGCGTAAACATTCTGCCCCATGGTTTGGAGAGCAACTTAGGTTGATGAGACAAGGATGTAGAAGACAGGAAAGAAAGTGGAGGAGGACATGAGACATTAAGGATAGAGAGCTGTACAAAAGTACACTAAAGATATATAAGGCCTCAGTCATTAAAACCAAACAAGACCACTTCTCCAACATTACCACATCCTTGACATCATCTAGGGAACTCTTCAAAATCGTAGATTCCCTCTGTTCATTGCAGGCACCTGATCCTATAATAAGCTCCCAGGAGCTTTGTGACAACATCTCAAGCTTCTTTTATACGAAAATTGTAGACATCTCCAAGCAATTGGAAGGACAGAGGAAGCTTCTGGGAACACATATAGCCACTGATTTGTCTATTTTAGAAACATGGTCAAAGGATCCTGATAAGACCCTTACCAATTTCCCTCCTGTCACTCTTGAAAATCTTAACCTTCTGTTGAATAAGACGAAGTCCTCCTCTCCCTTAGATCCATGTCCGCTTAAGACTCTGAAGGAATGCAGGGACACCTTCCTTCCCCATATCCTGGAGGTCATGAATAGTGCTTTAGAGCATGGGGTATTCCCCTCGGCCTGGAAGAGGGCCATTGTCAGGCCATTACTTAAGAAACCCTCCTTGGATCCTGCGGTGCTAAAAAACTTTAGACCGATTTCTCTACTACCTGCCCCAGCCAAAATGCTCGAGATGCACCTGAACCATCATCTGTCTACCTTCCTGGACTCCTCTGGATTCCTTGATCAGACTCAACATGGGTTCGGGAAACTACACAGCACTGAGTCTGCACTCACGGTTGTGACCAACAACATCAGGATGAAGGTAGACAAAGGACAGACCACGATGTTGGTCTTATTGGATCTGACCGCTGCATTCGACACCCTTTCTCCCTCAGTCTTAACATCTCGACTGAGGGAGCTGGGGGTGGAGGGGCCCGCCCTTAACCTTCTATCCTCCTTCTTGGAGCTTAGGGAGCAGAGGGTCCAAATGGGCAAATACCTCTCCCCTGTAAAGTCGTTGCAATGTGGGGTGCCACAAGGGTCGGCTTTAAGTCGACGGTGCAATGGATGACGGATAACCTTTTAAAAGTCAATCCTGACAAAACTGAGATCTTGGTTATCCCATCCACTTCTTCACCTTGGAGTGACCTTTACTGGCCTATGGAGTTGGGCCCTGCCCCAAAACCAAGCCTGGCTGTGAAAAGCTTAGGGATTAAACTGGATGCCGACCTGTCGATGGCTGCTCAGATCGCATCGGTGGTAGGCAGCTGTATTAATATCATTCGGCAACTGCGGAAGCTATCCCCTATCCTCTCAGAGTCCATGATGCGATCAATAGTGGCTGCCACCATCATTTCCAGAATCGACTACGGAAATGCTCTCTATCTTGGCTTACCGAAAACCCTTACCAACAGGCTCCAGGTTTTGATGAATGATGCTGCCCGTTTGATCTTTAGACTTCCCAGGAGGTCTAGAGCCACTCCCCTACTACAAAGCCTACATTGGCTTCCAATTAAAGAGAGAGTGGAATTTAAGAGCTTGTGTACAGCTCATAAGGCAATTTACGGTAAGGCTCCAGCCTATATCAAGGAGCGCCTACAGCTGTACTGCCCGACGAGATCACTTCGGTCCTCGGACTCGCAGCTGCTGACCTGCTCTCGCTATAGGCTAGCAACGAAGGGAGGGAGAGCCTTCTCAGTACTGGTTCCCCAGTTGTGGAACAGTCTGCCTGGAGGGCTGCGCGAGGAAGGAAACCTCCTAAGATTCCGAAAGAGCTTAAAAACGCTATTGTTTAGGAGAAGCCTGAGCATAGCATAACCGGAATGCTGCTCTTTGCTCTGACTTTGTTATGTTGTTGTCCTGTACCATCTTTTCCTGGCGCTTAGAGACCTGCAGGTGATTAGGCGCGGTATAAAATTAAAATAACAATAACAATAACAATAACAAGTCCGACCCTATTCAACATATATGTGGCCCCACTTGCTAGACTAGTAAGATCTTTGGGGATGGAGGTAGTGTCGTATGCAGACGACACTCAGATCATGGTGTCCCTGTCACGGTCTGTCAGCATCACAGCGTTCAGCTTCAGGAGTTGCATGCAATCAGTTGCCAATTGGATGACGGTCAATTCCTTGAAGCTGAATGGCGATAAGACCGAGGTGCTGATATTCGGAAAGGACAGGGACGCCTGGTCGAGTGAATGGTGGCCGACATCACTGGGAACCTGCCCGACCCCCTCACAGTCGGCTAGAAACCTGGGGGTCATCTTTGACATCGAGTTGGCCATGAGCCTACAGATCAATAGAACTGTTGCTACCTGCTGGGGAGTTCTAAAAATCCTACGCAGAATTGCCCACTACTTATCCCCTCAGGCAAGAAAACAAACAGTGGTGGCATTGGTTGGATCTCGATTAGATTATTGCAATGCGCTATACACTGAGATTAACAAGGGACTGGTACATCGCCTGCAAGTAACACAGAATGCAGCAGCGAGATTTGTTCTGGACCTCCCTTGCTCCGCCTCCGCCACGTTAGCCAGGAAGAATCTTCATTGGTTACCCATTGAGCAACGCATTTCTTTTAAAATTACTTGCCTAGTCCATAAGGCCCTTACAGCAGGACTGACCGATGGACTGGGATCTCTGCTTTCCAATTATATACCCAGCAGATGTATCAGATCATCTCAACTGAATATCCTGGTTATCCCCCGCACAAAAAAGACAAGATGTGGAGGTAGAGCCTTTGCATCAGTGGCCCCTCGACTATGGAATGCTCTCCCCTGCGAGCTCAAGGCCCTTTCATCCCTGCCCCTCTTTAAGAGAGCTCTCAAGACCTGGTATTTTGAGAAAGCCTATTATTAATCAATGTATGGTTATGCAATATATTATGTTAGGCGCCTTGATGCCCATTGGGCTAAGTTCTGCGCGTTATAAATTTATTTTAATTTCATTTCATTTCATCAGCATAGCTGACAATGCCCACCCCGTAAGTCTCTACTATGCGAGCCAGGGGTTCCATATAGATATTAAACAAAGTGGGGCTCAGACTAGAGCCCTGAAGAACCCCATGGCTTGCATTTCTGAGAGAAGACTTAAAGGGGGGGCAATGCAACTGAAAGTTTCTGTTGGCCAAGAAGGACTCCAGCCACGCAAGGGCCGACCCCTTTACTCCCATACCGGATAGCCGAGACAGCAGCGTTGAGTGCAGAACGGTGTCAAAGGCTACACTTAGAACTAAAAGTACCAACGCTGCTGTCTCTCCCCCATCCACTATGCGCCTAAGACTCTCGGTGGAGAAAAGTAGGGCTGACTCAGTAGAGTATCCGGCTCTGAACCCTGATTGAGTGGGATGTAAGAGCGAATGATCTTTTAGGTAACTCATGAGCTGCTTATTCACTACTTTCTCCACAATCTTGGCACAAAAAGGGAGGAGGGATGTGGGGCGAAGATTCTGGAGTTGGGAGACGTGGATGTTAGCCTTTTTTTTAAGGGGGATTACTTGGGCTGTTTTCCAGGCATCTAATACCTTACATTCCTCAAAGGATAGTGATACAATAAGACTGATATAGTCAATAACTGTGGACTCCATGACTCCTCTTCAGCGAGTCGGTGGGCATACATCACTCGGGGAACCAGATTGTATGCTGTTCACAATGCTGAGAAGCTCTTGTTTCTCAGGAGTGATGAAACACGCGAGACCAGGGGTCCTCGTGTTACTGTTATTGGCTTCAGCCGATTCGCTAGAACTTGACTCATCTTTTGTGAAGGTGGCATGGATTTTGTCAATTTTATTAACAAAAAAATCAGCTATGGAGTCACATAGTTCTTTCGAATACGTGTCCTGGGCTTCTAATCTAGTAGGAATAGTGAGTTCCTTATAGGTTGAAAACAGTTCTTTAGTAGGATTGTTCGCTGAGTCAATTCTATTTTTGAGATGGCATCTTTTTTCCGATCTCACTAATTTATGATATTTATGGAGTTCAGTCTTATATAACATTTTATCCTCAAGGTTGTAATGTTTTCTCCAGTTGCGCTCTAGAGTTTTACATCTGGCTTCGGCTAGTTTTAATTTTTCAGAGAACCATGGAGCGGTTTTAGACTGCCTGGCGGGGGGCTTAGATGTCCAGGGGGCTATCTCATCCAGGGCATTAGAGAGCCAATTTTCATAGTTTTCGTAGGCTTCTTGAAGAGAGTTACTATGCAACAGAGGATTTTTTTGGAGAGCAAGTCTGAAAGCTGCTTGATCGATCTTCTTCCAGTTTCTACGTTTATGGGAAGAGGGTTTAAGAATTATGTTATCTGTGAGATAAGCACATGCCATTAATAAACAGCCGCATTTAGTTTTGACATGACAATAGACAGAATTAATTCATTATTTTCACACACATGCAAATGCAACATAATGCACGTTTATGAGCACACATGGTAGTTTCCAGTGTGTTTATGAAAATGTGACTTTTAATCTAGGTTGGATTAGTTTTCTCACTGCACACATTATTAATATTATTATTTAATTATGGAAGTGTAACTTCACGAGCTGAAATGAATACATTTCTGAATCTCGCTCCATCAACTCCCTCATCTGGTGATTTCTAAATCACCACACCACACCCAAAAATGTAACAAATTTTATCTAAGATGAACATGATTCGATTTCACTGTGTTAGTATTTCTAAAGACTTGTCTCAGCTGTTTGTCTACAACTATTATATTGAGCTATACGAAACTCCTCCAGCTCTATTTCTCTTTCTTGTTCCTTTTTGATTTTGTAAATCCTCTTCTTTTCCCTCAGATACTTTTTTCTCTTGTGTAACATACAACTGATCTTCAACAAAACTATCACAAAAATTATTACAAATAAAGGTGTTAGAATCTTGCCAAGAACTAAACCACCAATCTCTTGAAACCAGGTTTTGATAGCCTGAAATCTTTTGGAAAGACGTTCTGAAAAATCGTCCTCTTCTAAGGGAACTATTTCCGAATGCATCTCTGTAATGTTCTTAATGTACATTTCAATATTTCTACTCTCATCAGGGATATATGTACAGCAGTGCTGGACATGTAAAATGCCACAGACTCCTCCCTCTTTTGCTAGGAGTATGTCTAGGGCAAGACGGTTTTCCATTACCATCGATCTGATTGCAATGACCTCAGTATCCACTAATTGGAAACCACCAGCCATGTCAGTTGACAATCTGTCAACTATTGTGGACAATTTTCTGATTCTTCCTGCATTTAGGGTTATGCCCACTAAAGGTATCACTGCCTCAAAAATGTCTCCCAAAATTCCTGAGAAACTTTCTCTTTTGCACCTATTAACATGACCACTGATTTCAAATGAGCCCTCTGCATTTCTGTCAACATGACATATTTTCGGGAAAACAAGACCAACAAAACACGTCCCATACCAATGGTCTAGGAGGTTATAATAGGCTTTGTCTCCACAAACAAAATAAATTCCAGGAAAAATTGGGTCTCTACCACCTTTGAATCCCCAACCCCCCATGATTTGGTAAGTGTCCTCACAATTACTAGCTCCCACAAAATAATTGTCAAAAAGTGTGTTATCTCTTCTAATACAAAGCTTGCCACTAATTGGCTTGTCTATGTGAATTACAACATTGTCAAAAGATTTGCCATTACATTTTTCATCCTCCTTTTACCAGAACTTGGGTTTGGTCTGTTTGACCATCTCATTTCTTTTATAAATTGCTCGCCTCTCCTCAACAAGGTTTAGGAAAGTCTTTTCCTCAGCTCTCAATTTGCAAGTTAGATTATTTCTGTAAGCATACTCATAGGTGAGTTCATTAGTCACTATAAAGAATTCCCTCATCTGTTTCGCTTGCTTGTGTTTATTTAAAGCCTTCTCAATTTTCAGGTTTGCAAAAATCTCATCATAATTAGAATAATAATACTCTAGACGACCAGTCTGATAAAATAAGCTAGCTATCACACTGCAGGTTATGCCATAAGTAAGAGGAAGCATATTGTATGTCACTCCCTCTGAAACAGAAGCAGGCAACTTTACACAGATGTAGCAGTCTTTGACTCCCATAACCTTAACATATTCTTCCAGAAGTCTTTAAAATGTGTTGCTAGAAAAATCACCAACAGACCTGTCTTGATGAGCCTCTGGTCTGTGATCAATAACTTTGTTAGCTTTGCCTGTTGCACTATGTTTGTCTTGACTACCTGAAGCTTTGGTTGTCATATTGACCTTGTACATCTCCTTATCGATCCCGAAAGGAAAGATGACAGCTAAAACTAACCAGAGCAGAATTATTATGAGCATACATATCAGAGTCATCTTACAGCATCTCTTAAAAATGGAGCATTTTGAGGTATTAGTCATCATAACAAAAGGCATTTTCACTAGCCTTGTTACAGAAAAAGAAAACAAAAATTTTAAAATAACTCAAAAATGTCAACAAATTTTAACACCCCCCTTTTTATTTTTTTTTATTTTTTTTTTTCAAAGTTCAACCCTCTAACAGCTTTTCTTCGACCTTGCGTCACAAGTTATTTTCCAGCTAAACACAATTTCTTCGACCTTGTGTCACCTAACACATTTTCTTCAGCCTTATGCCAAAAACTTGATACCTAAATTCTAACAAGTAAGTACCTCAATCATTGTCACTATTGTCTTCAATTTCTTCCTGACTGCTACTGTTGATCTCAACTACAGGTGGTATTATTATATAAGTCCACTCAGGCG
This sequence comes from Lissotriton helveticus, assembly GCF_964261635.1. NCBI lineage: Eukaryota > Metazoa > Chordata > Amphibia > Caudata > Salamandridae > Lissotriton > Lissotriton helveticus. Next base: position 1,523,229,196 of record NC_136057.1, on the reverse strand, counting down.
ACTTATACTTTTGGTTAGGCTTTAACATTATTTTTGTCTTTCTAGAGATAACTTCTATCTTCTTTCCTGCCTCACTTTTCTTTTCAGGATCTCCCTGACTAGTTATCTCATTTATCTGTTCTTTAGACTTCTTTATCAACCTGAATTTCAGTCCTTCATTTCCATTTGGCCAGTTGTCACCTTTTCTTGGTAATTTCTTCTTTGGCTCAGTCACATTAGATTCTGTTCTCCAAGCTCTTTTTCTGAAACTTCTTATTTGAGAATCTTCATCACTCTCATCAGAATCACTGTCAGAAACTTCAATTCTTGACTCAGGTTCTTCTCTACTCGGCAGCCTCACTCCGTTAGGAACAACATCTCTATAACTGGTACTTGGCAATTCGTCTTCCTCTTCAATTACCTTCAACTTCCCAGCTTCAGATTTCTTGTCCCTGCATTCAGAGCTTCTTTTCCGCTTTTCGATACTCTCCTGGTCTTGATTCTGAGCTTGATCAGACTCTTCTGCTGCTTCTTTTTCTAGCAGATCTTCATCATTTTCAGAGTCTACAACTATGATTTTCAAATCCTTTTCATTCAGGCTTCCATTCACAGATGAATTTTCCTCATGTCGACCTGCTTGTCGATCTTCAGAATCTGGATTTCTTTCAGGTTCTTCTTCAGAATCTGAATCAGCTGTGGTATCACTTTCCTCATCAGAGTTTTCAGGTGTAGGCACACGAATGGTATGACTGGGATGTATCCACCGTTTTATGCCTCTGCACTTTACTGCATTTGTCGTTACAAGAATCACCTGTCTCGCCTTCTGCCACCTTGTTACCAGACAGTTTCTTCTTTGCTGAACTTTTGTTCTCACCCAATCTCCAGGTGACAGATCATGTGCTTGCTCTTTGTCTCTTGACTGTACTTCAGTTCCCACCTGATTAGACACAGAATTTACGATATCAGATAGCTTCCTGCAATACTCTAAAATTGCACTGTCATTAATGCTCAACAGTTTTCCTACTGGTATAAATGCCTGTCTCATGACTCTGCCCATAAGAATGTCATGTGGACTTAAACCTGTCTTTCTATCTGGTGTACTTCTTAGAGTCATCAAAACAAGTGGAAGAGCATCTGTCCACTTTACACCTGTAGCTAGACACATCTTAGCAATCCTGTTTTTAATTGTTCCGTTTATTTGCTCCACAACTCCAGATGCCTCTGGTCTGTATGTGCAATGCAACTTCTGCTCAATGTGTAAGGCTTCACAAATCAATTTCATCAGTTTGTTCTCAAAATGACCTCCTCTATCACTCTCCACAGTCACAGGGAAACCGTACCTTGGTATAATCTCCCTCAAAAGCAACTTTGCAACAGTAATTGCATCATTGTGACGTGTGGGAAATGCCTCAACCCATCTTGAAAATAAACAGACAAACACCAAAACATGGTGCAGCTTGTTGTGTTTCGGCATTTCAATGAAATCCATTTGTAATCTGGTGAATGGGCCACCCTCCCGTCCTATGTTTCCAAATCAAACACCTTTGACAAAGGGATTCTGCAATTGTTCTGAACTTAGTATTAAACCAAGTCTCCCTAAAAAGCCTAATCATCGAATCTCTTCCAATATGTCCTGGGCCATGATACATTCTGGCCATGTCAGCAATCATGCAATTTGGTAAAACTACCCTGCCATCTTTGTAAGTCCAAACTCCATCCTCATCTCGCTGCCTACATTCTGCTCTCAACCATGTGTTTTTCTCCTCATCATCAGCTTCATCTTGTAAATCTTTTACTTCCGGCCATGTCTCAACTATTGATGTTAGCATTAATGAATTCAAACCATGTTCATTGTTCTTCTCCCGATTAAGTGCAAAATTGTTTCTTGCGCAGTACTTTGCAATCTCGTCTGCGTAAGCATTTCCTTTGGTAATGAAATCATCACCTTTCTTATGTGCGGCACATTTTACAACTGCAATTTTCTCTGGCAACTGTATGCCATCAATTAGTCTATTAATCAAATTTGCGTTTCTGATTGGTGAACCTGCTGATGTCAAATAGCCTCTCTGAGACCAGGGCTGTCCATAATCATGCACAACTCCATACCCATATTGGCTATCAGTTATTATTGTGATCCTCAATTGTATTGCTCTTTCACATGCACGAATTAAAGCAATCAGTTCTGCTACTTGAGCTGAACGAACTCCTTCAAGACATGATGCTTCCACAACATCTGCAGCTGTGCAGACTGAGTAGGCTGCTCTTAAAAAGCCTTCCTCTGTTCTCAAACAAGAACCATCAACAAAGTAAACATGATCTGAAACAGGCAATGGTACATCTTTAATATCCTGCCTTGGTACAGTATTCCAAAACATCCAAGCACTCATGATCAACATCGTTTTCATTTCTAATTTCTGTTACAGTACCATCGGGCAACAACGTGGAAGGATATAGATTCACACATCTTGCTATTGAAACATTATCTGATCCCAGAATAATCTTCTCATATTTAGTTAGTCTGTTACTTGTTAAGTGTTGCGTTTTGCTCCTAGTAAGGAGAATTTCAACTGAATGGGGAACATAGACTTTTACAGGGAATCCCATTATGATTCCTTCACTTTGTTCAAGGCTCACACTTGTTGCTGCAACTGCTTTTAAGCAACCTGGTAATGCTTTTGCAACTGGATCAAAGACTGCTGAGAAATACGCAATGGGATTTCTCAGTCTTCCATGTCTCTGTATTAACACAGACAATGCACAACCTTCTCTTTCACTGCAATACAGCTCAAAATCATTTTCATAGTCTGGCATGCCCAGAGCTGGAGCTTCACACAAGCTTCTTTTAAGTTTTTCAAAAGCTTCCATTTCAATTTCTGTAAGGACAATTGGATCTTTTATGTCTGTATTTGTCAGTCTCTGCAGTGGTTTCGCAATTACCGAAAATCCACTAATCCATTGACGACAGTAGCCAACCATTCCTAGAAACATTCTGACCTGTTTTTGTGTTCTTGGAGGTTGCATTCCCTGAATCATTTTATTTCTCTCAATTGTCACTTGTCTGATTCCTTTTGCAATTCTATGACCAAGGTATTTTACTTCTTGTTTACAAAACTGCAATTTTGCAGGAGACACTTTATGTCCCTCATCTGCCAGGTGATTCAAAAGAGTAATCGTATCTGTAACACAATTATCTCTTGTTTTTGCTGCCACTAGTAGGTCGTCAATGTACTGATTGACACCAACCTAAAATTAACAGAGAGTCAAGAAACAAACAATGTACCCAAATATAGATGCAAAGGAAATAGTTATTAAACTATACGAGTTCCCATCAGTCTACCATCGAGACCGCCCTTCATCATCTGGGATCTCTTGTGCATGAATCCTGTCACATTCAGGGGTAAAAAACCTGTGCTGGCAGATGACTACGCCAGGCGCAGGAAAAACCACAGTGTTGTTTACAGATGTGAAACAGAATGGCGTGTCTGGTGGGAAACTGAATAGCAGTGCTAAGAAAAAAGTGTATTGTGAAAAGAAAGAGGAAAGGCTCTAAAATTAGGTAGTGATCGGGAAAACAATTTTAATAAACACCCTCACACTCCTAAATCAATAAAAACAGTGCAAAAGTGGTTTAACAAATAACCACTAAAGATGTAAGGTCGACATGTTTCTGCAGACACACGGAGTCTAGCGATCTCCTGCTGCTTCTTCGGGACCATTAGTGCTACTGCTAGAACAAAATAACATAAACCATATCACCTGAAAGTGTATGTATAATCATCTTCTCATCCTATGATTAGGGGAGAAAATAAGGATATAAGGGTACAGAGTCATGAATACAAATAAAAAAATTTTTTTAAACATGCACATTGTGCCAACGTTATTATGTGCTAGTCATAAGCTATTATTGCCCAGCACTTAGACCATCAAAATCAGTCACAAATCACCAATTCAGCAAATTTGTAGGTTAAAGTTCACTCACCCACTTGATGGGAAGGAACAACTCCACCTCACCTGGCACGAGCTCAGGTTAATGGATGCACCGCACTAGAAAAAGACAACAAATAAAAAGATGTATCTACATCTAAATATGTTCCTAAACTGACCAGTTTAAGCATGTGCCGCACCAAGCGTCACATTCCTGCCAGTGCCAGGAAACATCACCTAGTCACTTTAGCTGTTTATTGTAAATAGATAGTTACAGGTCGATCGGCTCAGAAGCTGCTAAAGTGACTAGGTGATGTTTCCTGGCACTGGCAGGAATGTGACGCTTGGTCATTTGTATTCATGACTCTGTACCCTTATATCCTTATTTTCTCCCCTAATCATAGGATGAGAAGATGATTATACATACACTTTCAGGTGATATGGTTTATGTTATTTTGTTCTAGCAGTAGCACTAATGGTCCCGAAGAAGCAGCAGGAGATCGCTAGACTCCGTGTGTCTGCAGAAACATGTCGACCTTACATCTTTAGTGGTTATTTGTTAAACCACTTTTGCACTGTTTTTATTGATTTAGGAGTGTGAGGGTGTTTATTAAAATTGTTTTCCCGATCACTACCTAATTTTAGAGCCTTTCCTCTTTCTTTTCACAATACACTTTTTTCTTAGCACTGCTATTCAGTTTCCCACCAGACACGCCATTCTGTTTCACATCTGTAAACAACACTGTGGTTTTTCCTGCGCCTGGCGTAGTCATCTGCCAGCACAGGTTTTTTACCCCTGAATGTGACAGGATTTATGCACAAGAGATCCCAGATGATGAAGGGCGGTCTCGATGGTAGACTGATGGGAACTCGTATAGTTTAATAACTATTTCCTTTGCATCTATATTTGGGTACATTGTTTGTTTCTTGACTCTCTGTTAATTTTAGGTTGGTGTCAATCATGTACAGGGGGCTTAACAGTTAGGGTCTATAAACTTACCCCTGGGACCTCCTTTGTGTTTGGTCGTCAATGTACTGAACCAATGTTGATCGACCAGGTAAATTTAGATCTTCCAAAGATTTCTTTAACAGTTCATTAAAGATAGAAGGACTCTCTGTATACCCTTGAGGAATTCGACACCATGCTGTGTACGACCTTGGAACCGAAACGCAAAGATTTCCTGATTCTCTGGATGCAATGGAACAGTAAAGAACACATTGCAAAGATCAATGACAGTATACCATTCCGCATCATGTGGAATCTGGTAAAGAATGACTGCTGGGTTTGGAACAACTGGACAATAAGGAACAACTATTTGGTTAACTTTTCTCAAATCCTGAACAATTCTGTACGTTCCATTTGGCTTTTTGATCCCCATAATCGGTGAGTTACAAGGACTGCTCTTAATTTCTTTTAAGACACCTTGCTTTATGAATTTTTCAATCACAGGAATGACACCCTCAATTGTTTCAGCCTTCATTTTATACTGTGGAATATTTGGAAATTCAATCCCCTGCTTTACTGTAATTTTAACTGGATCAACATATTTCATCAGACCCATTTCATTTCCAGTTAAATCCCAAATTTCAGCTTTGACTGTCTTTTTTGGTTCTTCAGGTAAAATTTCCTTATCAAATACGGGAAATAATTTGGTTTCCTCTGCTTCAACCATCAACATTGTTAATTTGTACAGCCCATCTTCCTCCATGGTTTGTAGCTCAATACCCTCCGGTGAGCAATATATTTTGCAGGTCATCTTGCATAGGATGTCTCTTCCCAGCAAGTTTACAGGACTGCTATTGCAAACTACAAATCTGTGTTTATCTTTAAAATTGCCAATTTCTATTTTCACAGTTTCTGTCAAATCTGTTTTAATTTGCTGATCAGTTACACCAACTACTTGGATGGTATCCCCAGAGAGAGGCAGGTTTTCAATTTCCACTGATTTAACAGTAGAACGGTTAGCACCAGTGTCCACAAGAAAAGTGATTTCTACATCATTCACTTTACCATTTACAAATGGACCGGACTGGTCAACCTCAAGAGTGGCTCCAAGCACACACTCTTCCCCCTCTCTCAGGCACTGTCATAAGTAGTCATCAGAATCACTCCCTTGGTTTTCTGTTAACAAAAATTGTCCTGATGTGTTTTGCACATTTGGTCTTTGAGTTCTTATTACCTGATCACCTCCGCTGAATCCTGTGTTTGAGTTATATCTCTGACCACCCCCACAGTTTGGAAGAGGAGGCTGTGGAATCTGACTCTGCTGATTCACTAACTGTTGCTGTAGCTGTTGCTGAAGACTCAATTCATTCAACTGTCGCTGTAGCTGTTGCTGCAGATCTACATCATTCTGCATCTGTGGATTTAATGATGCATTTTTAAAATTTCTGGGCGGGTTTTTACACTCGCGCTTCCAGTGTCAAATTTTGCCGCAATTAAAACAAGGTAATTTCTGCTTTAACTCCTCAATGTTAACATAACATTTTGGCTTATTAAAGTTGTTTTTAAACTTTCCCTGACCCTGATTCTGACTCTGATTTTGAACAAAATTCAAATTTTTATTTTCAAGGTTTGCAATCTGATGTTCTGCTACTTTCACCTGTGCCCACATTGCTTTCTCTTTTAATTTCTTTTGTTTAGCTTCCAACTCATCACTGCAGTATTTTGCCTTTCTCAAAATATCATCAACTGAGTTTTATTGCCATCCGACAATATTATTTCTGATCATTTCTCCAATTTCAGGTCTAAGACCATAAACAAATCTGTAAATGAAGTGGCTCATGTCCTTTTCATTTAATTTTTCATAGCCACTGTACTGCTTGAAGACCAACAGTAATATTTCATAGAATGAATGTACTGATTCCTTTGGCTCCTGATTTGTTCTGTCTATTTTTACCCAATCAACTTCTTTTGGTGGAATTTTCTCTTTTAACCAATAAGTTACTTTGTCATAAAGATCCATGACCTCTGATACTGGAGCACCTGTCTCTTTGTTGCGATCTGGTTCTACCTTGGGCCAACTTACAGCAATTTTACATTCTGTCCAAAGATCGGATGGGACAACAATGTCAAAGAATCCATCAAGATCAATCCACAGAACCTTCGAAACTTTAATGAATCTGTCTACCTGTCGATACCATTCCACAGGCTTCTCTCTCAGCCGAGGGAAATCATTTGTGAATAGCAGAATATCCTGTCTTGACCAGGGAACATGAACATAACCACCACCTGCAATTTCTCTCATCGGAAACTGTTTAGCTAGTTTTTCTAGCCTTTCGTCTTCCTTCTTTTTGGTCCACTTCACTCTCCATTTACTCAAGTCACCTAACTTTTTGATGTACACAATCAGATCTTTTATATGCATAATTTTTCCCATTATATTGAAATTCCCAATATCCTTCTCAGTAAAGTCTAATCTGTAATGTTTTCCCAAATTTTTCTGCTTGCTCAAATCAAATTCCAAGTCTGGAGCCAATTCCTCCAACTGATCATATTTATTCTTTGTTTTCCATTGAATGCTTTTACTGATGAACAAGAGTTCATCATCCCGATAATACTTCAAACTGTCAGGACCAATTGTGCCAATTATTAACCCCTCTAGATCTGCTTTTAATTTTGCCACATCAAGTTTTGAAGTGGACTCTGTTTTCTCTGGTGATTCAGCATCTGACTCTGCACCGATTGGTGTTCTGCCTAATGAACTTTGATTAAAAGTTAAATCAGGCATCTTTGTTTTTTCCCAAAGTATTTCAGTTAATTCTGAATAAAATTTCTCAGCTACTTTCTGAATTTCTGCATTTAATGGAATTGTCAAACCTGGTTGTTTAATTTCTCCTTGATCAAAAACAGGCTGAACAGGACCAATCATTACTGGAACTGTCACTGCTTCCATGCCCTTAGTTAACTGCCGAATTAATTCCTCTTTTGATCGTAAATAATCTGAAGTATCTGCAACTTCCTCATTTCTCCCAGCTCCCATTGGATTTCTAGGAACTTCCCTTCCCTTGGCGTTTCAGGAAAATTTCTGCTCTCATTATAAGCACTAGAATTTGTTCTTGTTTCTAACCTTTCAGGGGTTCCAAAAGATTCAGAGTTATTCGGTTACAATCTGGGTGATTCTTCATTTAATGTAGGTGCACTTGGTGTGGTTCCTGGAGAAACCATCAGGGTAGACCATGCACAAGCTGGTTTAAAAGGGGTCAGTTTTTTTTTTCTCATATAGATTTCTTCTAAGATTGGGTCTTCCGTTTCACTTTCTGCAACAGTATTATTTTTCTTTTGAGTATTCTTTTGACCTGGAATTTCAGTGACCATTTCTCTTATTACATAAAGACCATCATACATGTCTGCCTGTCTCCACTGACGCATTCTATCCTCATGTGTTTCTCGTTTGTAAATCGATGTTTTAGGAGGTCTTATTAAACCATTTGCTTCCTTCTGAAGTTGAAACATCTCATCCTCCCATTCAACTAATGCTTCAAATTGTGTCGATCTAGGCTTAGGAACAAGAGCTGTCATTTTTTCTCTTAAATTTCTTAAAATTCTCATGTTAAATGAACCATCTTCCGGCCAGGCTAAGACACCATTGTCTTTAGTGTAATGCATCCAAACATCAAACCATAGGCAAGTATGATAACCATATTCACCTTCCATATACGCTGCAGGTGTTTTGTATTTATGAAGTAATTTTCCACCTCGCGTTTCAATTTTCTTATCGGGTGAAATAAAATGTTAACATTTTTGAAGCAATGTAAGCTTTTTCTCTACTTTCTTGTAAAAATAACTCATTTTTAAATCAAATCCGTTTAATTGAAAATGATCGTAAATATTTCCTGGATGTTCCGCAAAACTAGCCAATCCGTGCGCGAAAAACACCAACAAGCCAATCAGGTTCGAGCTACGTCACCACCTTGCTCAACCAATAGAAATTATGTTTTCCAAAAGAGCCAATCAGGTTACAGTTCCTTCAAGTCACGAGAGCCAATCGGTGTACAGACTGTGACGTATGCTATCCAATCACAGCGCGGACCGTGTGACGTACACAGCCGCTGCGGCTTCTCGCGTCTCACTCCCAGAGCTCACCCCTCCTTCACAAAAAACTTTTCACATCGCCATTTTAAGAACGCTTTTTCAATGTAATTCAATTAATAACGACAAAAAGAACAAACCATTTGTCTGTTTCGCTAAAATAAAGTGACAGATTTTCAGACATTCAAGTATTCTTTGTGTGGAATAGATGACGCTACTCTCACAGAATATACATTCGTCAATAAAGTAAACTTTTACTCTACCCTTCAAACAGGTAATAATGAACTCGTTTCCCTCTGAATGCACATAATGTAGCAATTCAAAGTTTGACTCGAACGGAATTACAGAATCATTTACGCACTTTCAAACGGAAAGTTACCCTAACTACGCACACGTGAAATCCTGGCAGGACTTTAACCAGCCACAAAAATCCAGAATCGCCAGCAAAATAAATGACGTTATCTTAGCCTTCACACAAGTTTAGATATATTCTATTACTCTTTTCACAGTGAGTTTTAAAACGGGCTCTCTGTCCCTATACTCAAAGCTATGATTTCATAGACAATCCTCACTATACATGCATTTTATCTAGCACACCTATATCCCTAACACGTGTTGCACGGCCACAACACTTGTGATATAAAATAATACCACTGTTCTGAAACAGATCAAATGCACTGTGTAACTTCACTCATGTCCCACCACTCTGTACCGGTACAACTAGGATTTATCACACTGCAGGAAAAACCCTTTCGACTACATGTAACAAGTGACCAAAACTCAACATATGTTAGACATCGATCCTATGTAACTACCATGTAGCATGTTGGTTACCATTGCAACCGTATCTCTGCTACCAGATAAATTGATCCAGCGGCCCTATAGAAAATATGCCATAAGCAATGCTACCCAACTCCACAATACTCACCATTAATCATAAATCACTCACAAGGCCCATAAACTAACATGACATATTTTGAGCAACTGAATCATGTGACCTAATTAACCTATTCACAAAATATATACATTTATATACAACTGCAGTAAAATGAATTCATCACACTATAATAAACCCTATGATTAATTAAGCCACTGTGGTGAAAAGATCTGCTAATGGTAACCTAAACTCATGAAATAACAAGACCAGCTTGTTTTTCAAAGAAATTATTTATTAACTATTAATTTTTAGAAGGTGCATTAGAATCTTTTTATTCAAGCATTTTTATTAGGGTTTTAGCAAAAAGGTAATGACAGTTTCAAGCAATGAATCAAAAGCATATTCAAATAGAAAAGCAGTTTGGCATCATCTAAACCCTAAGTCCCTAGCTACGCTTGCTCCATTAAAGAATAAGGGTAGAAGTCTTTAGGCCCTAAAGGATCTCTTACGTGCTCCAAGTGAAGTCCAACAGCACGATACGTCCATCCGAGGAACAGCAAGCAGCAGCATGTCTCCCTACCAGGGGATGAGTTTTTATACCTTTCTGACTAACTAATCTAAGAAAAATAGTATACTTTTTGCGTGCTCTAAGTTCCAATTGGCTGTCAAGTGACAGGCCATCATGTCATCGCATTCTTCAGAACCCCTGTTCCGTCTCTTTCTTAGAGTCCATTGTCCTTTGCTTTCGAGTCATGAAGCTTCCTCCAGTTTGCAACAATTATTAAAATTGTTCACGACTTCCTTAGCTTGTCACACTTCTCTGCCGGTTCCTGGCCTTGGCCATGCTGACTAAAGAACAGTCAGTTCATCACGTTTATCTTTTTCTGCATGTGAAAAAACTTGGCAGAGATGTCTCCATATTGGACTCTTGCTTTCTCTGAGCAGAACTTTTGCCAACTGCAAATGCACTAGGCCCCAGACCACTTTCACGTTAACTAGTGTATAAACAAACACAAAAGAATAATTAATGCAAGAAATAAAGTTCGTTCTGTTACCCACCCACCTTTGCTAATAATTAACCCATTAGTCTAAATTACCTTGCAGAAGCAGAGTAAAGCAACAAACAAATTTGTGCAACACTTAAGACAGGAAAACAAAACATGAGCACCCAGAAATAAGCACATGCCATTAATAAACAGCCGCATTTAGTTTTGACATGACAATAGACAGAATTAATTCATTATTTTCACACACATGCAAATGCAACATAATGCACGTTTATGAGCACACATGTTAGTTTCCCGCGTATTTATGAAAATGTGACTTTTAATCTAGGTTGGATTCGTTTTCTCACTGCACCCATTATTAATATTATTATTTAAATATGGAAGTGTAACTTCACGAGCTAAAATGAATACATTTCTGAATCTCGCTCCATCACCACAACCCGATATAATCGGCCTCCCTGGAGGATTAAGAAGGCATTTGTGTACCTTAGGAAGCGCATATATGGTCGGTAGTCTGGGGGGCGAATTATTAAAGAACTCACATTCATGTTTTGTAATGTATCCATCTGTAAGCGCCTTCTCAGTTTTTGCCTTGATTAAAGTGGCAATCTCCCCCTTATGGTCTGTGGTCAGTTTTTTATAATTCCCTTCCACTGCCAATTGGGAACAAATTTCGGATTTATAGTCTTCCCTATTCTGTACAACTATCGCACACCCCTTGCCGGCGGGTTTTATCACAATATTGGTGTTCTTCTTCAAAGATTCTAGGGCCTGCCGTTCGTGCCTTGATACATTGTACTTTATATACTTTCTCTCTCTCAGAGTTTTATTCACATCCCTCATGACTACCTGCTCAAATGCCAACACCTTCTGAGGCATCATATGGGCAGGTGGGGTAAAAGTAGAGGGGGGGCGCAATCCAGTATTACTGAAGACTGACTGGCTGATGTGGAACCTTAGTGAAAAAATGTTTTAGCCTCACCTTACGAAAGAACTGGTGGAGTTCGATCCTAAGATTAAAAGTGTTAGATAAACTGTTAGGCACAAAGGAGAGGCCTTTTTCAAGTATCTGTTGCTCGTATAGCGTCAGTTCATAGTCAGAGAGGTTGATCAGAGGATTAGCAGATCCTATACCCATAGGTGGAATCACTTCTAAAGTGATCCCAAGGTCAATTTGTGGATCTGGTCTGGCACCATTCGGTGGAATTACCACCTGTAATGTAGTTTCCGGGTCCGGATGTCCCCGTGTACCTCCTGACCAAATTGTACTTGCTTGGTCGGTCTCCCAGCCCCTTGATTACAAGCCGGTTGTACCCGTCCCCTGGAGCGACCCCAGGGGTGGCCTCTCCCTCTCTGGTCTTTCCATGAGTCCTGCTCTAAAAAATCAGGTTGATATTCTTGTCGAGCCCCACTTGTGCTCGGTTGGTCACTTTCTGAGCCACTACTGACAGAGGAGTTGGAGAAAATGGTGTACCTTCTATATCCCCTAGTGGAATACCTCCCCTGTGATTCTTGATTGTAATAACCCTCTGCTAGGTAAGGGTAAACAGTTTTCTTGTCAAAGAATTTTAAATCCTTAGCAAGTTTGTCCAATTTCGTACTCTGGGTAAACGAATCAAAATCTTTCAACGTCCTCTCTAAACGCTCTAAAGCCTCTTTAGCATTAGTCAGCGCTTTATCATCCGCAATCTCCCGCCTCAAATCACCAATCTCTTTTATTAGTCGTTCTACCTCTTCAACAGCAGTTTCCACTCCAAGCACCATCCAGTGCCTGGAGCATGTGTTGGAAATGAAACTGAAGTTGTCCTTAAATTTTGGATTATCCACAAATATTGCCGGCTTGAATTTAGGGAGGCCCGCATTCAACCGTACTGCTAATATTTGGGCGTAGAGCTTGCAATCCATATTAATGAGTGAAATTGGCCTATAGTTTTTTTGGGTAAGAGTGGGTCTTTCCCCTCTTTTGGTATGACAATGATTGTGGCTTCTCTCATTGATTTGGGTGTATGTCATACCCTGGCTATTGAAATTAAAAACTTTCAGCAGGGCTGGTTGCAGAGAATCGCAAAATGATTTGTAAAAGGCCGCCGAGAAGCCATCCGGACCCGGGGCCTCATTGCTTTTCAGGGATCTAATGGAATTAATCAATGCTGTTTCTGAGAAGGGTTTACCCGGAGCATCGCCATCCGCCTTTGATAGGCGCGGGAGATTTAGAGATTCTAGGTATCTGGCACACTCTCCTGAGTTTACTGTTTGTTTATTTTTATAAAGATCCTCATAAAAGGATTTAAATGCACTCAGAATCTCTTTTTGTTTAATATGGGTGGTGTTAGTGGAGTCCTTTATCGAGGAGATGGTAAATTGTCTTTGCTTGTGCTTAAGATAGGAAGGTAGCAGTTTTCCTGCTCTGTTTCCGTCACATAATTTTAGGGCCTTAAATTTGTTGATCTACACCCCTGCTCTTTTACTTACAATTTTGTTATATAGATATTGGCATGTGCTGTCTCCAGGATTTTAATCTCTTTTTCTAAAGTGTTGAGTTCTGAGTTTAATTTCTTATTAATTCTTGCTTTAGTTCCAATGAGTACTCCCCTATTGCTTTAAGGGCGTCCCACAGTGTGAAAGGATCTGTATCTGGAAGATCATTGGGAATTATATAATCATGGATCGCAGTCTCTATCTGTTTTTTATCGGATGTATCGGAGAGTACTTCCTCATTAAAGCGTCAATGTTTTGGTGGGAGTGTGGAGTGCGTACCTGCTAGTTTTTTACTAATACAGGAGTGGTCTGAGACAAGTATCGGAACAATGTCTGTTTGGTCAAGTGAGGTGGGTAAAGGAGCCTGGTATTCAAATATAATCAATCCTAGTATAGGAATTGTGTGGGGCTGAGTAAAATGTATAATCACGTGTGTCTGGGTGCTGGAGGCAACAGGCGTCCTGCAGGTTGAATTTTGAACAGATTTTACAAAGGACCTCATGGGATCGGGTAGATTGGTACTTACATTTAGATTGTCGGTCAATTAGGGGATCTAAAGGTAGATTGAAGTCCCCTCCTACAATGACAAGTTCGCCTTAGGGAAGGGTGTCTATCGCATCCGATACTTTTCCCCAGAAGCTGGGCTAATCCGAGTTAGGGCCATAAAAATTGATGACGTGTGTTTTTATTCTCCCCTTTTTTTAAGTGTGTGATTAACAGTCTCCCCTCATCATCACGTGTGTGTGAAATATAGGAGATATTTGATTACCTGGCTATAAGAGTGATAACCCCATTCTTCTTGTGGTCAACTGGTGAGCAGAAAATATGGGAGATCCAATAGTGAAAAGCTAACATCCTCCTCTGAGAGTTTTGTTTCTTGGAGAAGGATAATGTCGCCTTTTGTTTTGGCTATTTAGTCGAAGATTTTCCTACGTTTGATAGGGTGAGTGAGCCCCTTTAAATTTATGGATACTATATTGATGTCTTCAATTATGTTTTTGTTTTGAGCCATCTTCTGGTCTATTGTTGATAAGCATATGGATGAACATATCCTTGAGGCTAGCGTACAATCCCCTCTGTGGAATCCAGATTAATGCACCAAGCGTATTAGTAGTATTAGTTGATACCCGTTGATAAATACTTTTTTTGCGGGCCATATGGGCCTTGACCATGATTTTGTATTTAAAGTAGCACCAACTTGTCATTGCAACATGTTTAAAAATAGAAGATGGAGAAAACATACATGTAATACATATAATTAGGCTTTCCTGTTTTCAGTTTCTATTTTTGGTAAATTCTGGTGGTTTTTTCAGTGTTTTCCAGTGATTTAAATACCTCAAAAAACAGTGCTTTTCAGTGGTTACTCATTTTCGCGCCATAAAAAACAACTGAAACTGTGTTTTACCGGTGTTTATGGAACGCTTTGCTTTTATATTATTGCTTGCTTTCTTCATTGATGCATAGTATGTAGACAGTCTATGTACAGTGTATATGAGGTCCACATGCATTTTTACAAGTCGAAGGTTAACTCAGCACTTTCAGAAATTTGCCTGGAAAGGGAGGCTCTGTGCAAGGCACACCTCTTGAACTGGGTACAGAGAGAACTTTTTGGAAATGAGAGTTTTCTGGGGGTGTTGGGCGTTGTAGGCAAGGCAGGCAGTTCTCATAGCTCATTTAGAATCAATGTGTTGTCATTTGAAGAAAGTGAGAGCTTGGTGACATGTTCATGGTGGGCACTCCTCACAAATCACATAGCATGATGGCACGGCTATGAGTAAAGCTAGGCTGGTTTTCACTGCTATTTTTTCCCCTCAGATTTATATAGTGCTAACTCGACCTGAAGGTATTGAAGCGCTTCACATGAGCACCTGTTGCGTTACACAAGGGCACATTCATTTTTGTTAGGGACGGGTAGATTACGTGATTTGCCCAGAATCACAGGATGTTGAGCGTCATTGCCGAGACTCGAACCCCGTTCGCCAGATTTGAGGTCCACCGCCCTAACCATTAGACTACATCCTCTGCTGCTGTTATTTTCAAGGTTTATGGAAGAGTCTACCATAGCATGGTGCTACCAGCCATGTGTTAACCTTGTTGGTGTGTTCTCCTGTAGCGTGGAAAGCAATCTGTGCTACAGAATTTTAAAAAACATGACTCCACAGCATCCAGCCATTAAAAGGGAGAGGGTCAGCTAAGGGGGGTGGGGGCTAACAAGGAGACCCTGCTCAGCACTGAACCCCCAGAGCATCCTTCCTCCATTAGAAGGGAGTAAGATAGGGACCTCCAGGGGTGAGAGTTTAATAAGAAGACCTGCACAGCAATGACTGCTGACCTGCTGCAGTCAGTCCCGAGGGCGCACTGACCACCACTGGCGGAGCATCACCACTGGAGGGAAGTAATGCCCCTAAAGAGTCACAGACGAGGATGACGAGAAGCAGTAGATAACAGGAAGTGTGTGATAAAATGAGGAGCACCAGTATGTGACAACTGTATGGAAAGCTATCTCGAGACAATTATCCTCATTCCTCAATGCAAATTATAGCAGGAAACACAGCAGAATGATATCACAGCAGAAGATAAGAGGAGGAGCCGCAGATGATAAGAGGAGGAGCAGCCGAACAATAACACTAAGAGCACTGTTAATATACAGAGTAGGGTAGGTAAAACAGACCAACACTGTGGCGGAGCGCCACTACTGGAGAGAAGTAATGCCCCTACACGGCCATGGATGACAGGAGAAGTATTGTATTGTATTGTAATTGCATTTATATAGCGCTTACTACCCCTGACGAGGCGTCGAAGCGCTTTTTCGGCGAGTAGCACGCTACTCGGGGACCCATAGAGGATTAGTGTTAAATTAGTATAGTGAAACATGCAAGTACATTTTAAGTGTTGGATAGGTTAGTTAGTTATTTGGAATGATAGCAGAAGGATAGAGGAGGACAAAGGTTTGTATTTATATAGCGCTTGTTGACGCACGCTATTCAGGAAGCCTACAAAGGATTAGTTGTGAATTAATACGGTGAAATATGAAGTAATTTCAGTGGTGGATATTAGTCAGTTACTTGGAGTGAGAAGGATAGCGGAGGGATAAAAGGGGAAGAAAGATTTGCATTCATATAGCACTTGTTACCCCTGATGGGTGTTGAAGCGCTTTTCTGGCGAGTAGCACGCCACTCCGGAACCCATAAAGGATTAGTGTTGAAAATTAGGATAGTAAAAAATATGGGCCGGGCCATTAATGTGCTATGTGTTTTTTTGCGGGGTTTTCAATGAATTTTAATAATTCTCAGTGCCCCCCAAACACCCTTCCTCCTGCAGGCCTGTCTTGCACTGTCACAGGTGGGGGTGAGAGATGCTCCCAGTGCACACGCTGTGAGAGCACCCATCTCTCATCCATGCACTTCCCAAGCCGAACCTGCTTCCTCTGCAAGCTGAAACGCGCCCTGATGCCCGGCAGGAGGTAGAAAGCGATATAGAAAAGGATGGTTACTGTAATTGGGCAAGTTTCCACATTCATTATGATGGTGTTTAATTTCCTGTCACGAGGCGCCCTGACACCCTATTTGGGTCTGGTCCGTAATATTTAACTGTGATTTTAAACCGGTTCCTCCGGCTGGGGTCTCCCGTCTGGGCGGCTGCCCCCCCACCCCGCTCGCATCGGTCTCTTGGGGAGGACGCGGCTATCCAAAGCCAGGTCTGGTGGGGCAGTGGATAAATGCATCCACTGTAAGGACCTGTGTTCGCCTCAGGGTCACAAGTTCTAATCCTGGCAGGGCCACTCAGCCTTTCATCCATCTGAGATCGATAAAATGAGTACTCTTGAGTTGGGTAACAATATACATCTGTTATTCAGTGCCTTGAGACTTTCAGGTGATACGTGCGCTATAGAAAAGTACATGTTATGTTATGAGCCGGGAAGTGCTCCTCTTTGAATCTGGTGCCTCGGATGACTTCCAGGCGCTATATTGGACGCCTCGGTCCCTTTCAATGCACTCAGGGAGCGCCGGGACTACTGTCAGGCTGGTCCATTTGGAAGGGCGGTGGGTGGAACAGAAAAAGAAGAAAGGTTTGGGGTAGAGTCAGTCACACATCGGCCGTGCAGGGACAATCCGCTGCTCCTAAGAATAGCCGCTATATCCCTAATAGAGCTACACGCGCCTCTGGGCGCCACAACAGAAACGTGTTCAAGCGCCGCAGAGACAGCCCATACAGCATTGCGCTGCGAAGTAAGGCGCTCCGAAACTGCTGAATGAATGTGCATTTGATCCTAAGGCAGTATGTGCCGAAGCCCCCTTTCCATACACTGCTGGTCCGCTACCAACCCCAGCCAAGATGTATGTACCGTGCAACCTCTGCACACGATCACAGCGTGAGGTGCGTGTCACGCACAGACAAGTACAAAAGGGCGTGACTCAATGAGTCTTGTAACTGCTACACGGATCATGCACCTGTTCTGCTATAACATGCTTATCTTTCACCTAATATTGGGAAGTGAAATAAAGATGGGGTAGGGAAGAAACACGAGATCAAAGGGAGACAGAGAAAGAGTAACGGAAACACGAGAAGAGAAAGGAAGGAAGGGTGAGCGAAAGCAGGAGATAGAAAGAAGGAAAGAATAGGGAAAGAAATAAAGAAGGTTAAAGAAAGAAAAAGAATGAATGAATGAATGAATGCAAAAGAAAAAAAATCCCCTTAAAGGAGACAGAGTGAGCGATGAAGTCACTGAAATAAATGAGAAGTCACAGTGCCTAGTGTAGAGTGATATCACAGCGGCAGTAGATGATAAGAGGAGGAGCAGCCGAATGAGAACACAGAGCACTAAACGGCCACAGACGGGATGACAGAAGTAGCAGGCAACAGGAAGTGCGTGATAAAATGAGGAGCACCAGTATGTGACAACAGTATGAAATGTAATCCTGAGACAGTTATCCTCGTAACCCCATGCAAATTATAGCAGAAATCACAGCAGCAGCGGATGATAAGAGGAGGAGCAGCCGGTGATAAGAGGAGGAGCAGTGGAACGAGAAGCCCATTAACATAAACAGCAGGGTAGGTGAAACTAGAGCCCTCAAAAAAAAAAATTCTCATCTGGTGGTCCGACACAATGAGGAGCACTTCAAGGATAAAATGCGGAGTCGCCCCAGCACCCGTGCCGGAAGGCTCCGGCCCCCAGCAGTTCCAGGGCCGTGTCAGGCACTCACCTGCCATCCGTCTCGGGTCCCCACTTGCTCAGCTAAGGAACTAAATGGCACGTGACTGATCCTGCTCCAGCCCATCTTTCTAGGGACGCCGGCCTGACACAGAATGCACCCACTTTCTCACAGACGCATCTTTTGCATCTCCCTTGACCCCAGTTTCCTCTCCTACAGCCCCCCTCCCCTCCTATTCTCTTTTCCATCCTTCCTTCCGAGCTGTGATGGAAATGCGAGCCGACCTTCAAAACGAGAGACATCCGCACAGAGCACAATCGCTTGTGGAAAGTCACTGGAGGCTGCGGACAAAGCCTCATTAACAAGTCAATGGTCTTAAAGACTTGTGAAGTACTCGGGTGCGGGGCTGGCAGATCAAAAATGTGTCCGCCCTGGAGGCTGCTCAGCCCGGGCTGACACACTAGGAGAGGGGGAGGAGGTGGGAGGGGGGGAATGAATCCTGTTTGAGCCCAATAGGTGTCTTCAAGCTCCCTGGTGCCGCTGCCAAAGTAACACCCCGGGGGTGAGGGGGGGGGCGGACCCTGCAATCTACCCTGCATCGGAAACAGCACGTTACTGCAGGTGAGATTTTTATTAATGGAAGAGAATATGGTGCAGCGAGGGGAGTGGCGCCCGACCGCGTTCTCTCTGTGGAGGCGGCTGTTCCTCTCGCCTGCACACACTCTCAGGCTCAACAGAGCCCCCAGGGACTCTGAGAAGGGGCAATTAACAGAACAACAAAGCCTCATTAAGTGAATGGTCTTTTTAAAGACCGTGAAGTACTCTGGTGCGGCCGGCCGCAATTAAACAGAGGGCAGACCACAACAGCTCCTCTCCCCCCACGTCAGCTATGAAAATCAGTGACACTCGGTTTAAACCGGGTCACCTGATTTTCATCCGGAGGTGTACTGTCGTTGAGAGTCGGTTTTAACCGAATTCCGGACAGCCTACATATAATACATAAATTACAAATGAATCAACGACATTTAACCCCCCTTAGTCCTGTCCCCCCTCCCCACCTGAAAAACTCGAGAGTAGGAGCTGCGACGGCAGGTCCGTCAACTTGCAGCCAGGAAGATATAAACTAGGTGTAACTGATCTGGATGAGCCCTAACTAGAAACTGTCTGGCTTTTACTAATGGCTTGGACCGCAGTGGGTATGGCTGCCTGATCCCGTCGCTCGAAGCATGGAGGAGCGTGTTTTCATGCAGATCTGGAGATAAACTGCATGGATTTGGCTATGGAGACCAGTTCTCGGCATCGGAATGAGTGGGGAGTGTGTGGTCATAACGAGATCGGATGCCTTTGTTGCCTTGTGTCACAATTGCTTAAGGAAGCTACTGCACTCACCGGACGCGAGGAACTTAAATTGGTGGCGTCTGGGTAACGGACCGCTACACAGTTACTCAGAAAACGAGGCGGCGTGGAAAATCCTAATCCTGACACCAATCCATACTTCCAAAGATGGGTGCACAAGAAAAGCAACGTGCAGAGGGTCAAAACTTAAGCTCTGACTTGCCCATTGTTGTGATGTTGCGATAAAACGTGCTCTGCCTGACCCCGTAATGGAGCTTAACATCAACTTGAGCCGCTTGTGATGACCTCCACTAAACCCATTTGTCTGACGGCTCCTCCTGAGACTGGAAACGGAATGTACACAAGCGATGCATGGCGAGTGGCTACTATATACTAACTAACTGAATCGGAGCGAAAATAAATTGCTTCCCAAGCGAGGCCTGACCTCAAAATGGTGCCTAAATAATCAAATCGGCACATATCGACCCACATTGTCGAGCCAGCAGAGACTGAAAGAAATGATTTCACGTGGCGTTAAAGGGTCAACACAGGACAGAGGCTTCTAATACCTAAGCTGAAGCTGTAATGCCTTAAACCCCTGTTGGGCTACAAACGCGACCCACATTGTTACAGCCCATTGTCAGCTCAATGTTAGTAACTCACATGCTCCAGTAGATGGCCTGTCTCCACGTGTAAAGGGGAACATACCTAGCTCAACCCTCACATCCTGCTGCCATTTCTAACTACACCTCTAACTACATGAGCACAGCCAACGCTACACAGGATAATATCCAGATAGTTCCAATATAGAGGCAGTATAAAGCTGAGGATACAGCGCTAATATACAGTCTGCATGATGCCTGTTGCCTGATGCCATGATGCCTGATGCATGATACCTGTATAAGGCCAGTACGGTGCCAGAGCAGAGCTCTGCAGCTGTCTGACGTTGCTGATGCTGACAATGCTCTATTGAATGATTCCATGGCTGCCTGCTTCTCGGTAGGAGTCATTCTGATTTACTCTGATGTGCTCTGAGCGATAAGTTTCAACCAGCTCCACACATACACAGAACCTAGACCCAGACGCAAGATGGCGGACAAAGAATCCAGAAGCCTGATCAAAAACTCAAAGGCTGATCCGTCGATCTCCGACTCTCCGGGCAAAGCTAAAGCGGATATACACACCACAATGGGCATGATCCTTAGGAAGTTAACTGACCTCCATGACCTGGCAAAGTCCGTTAAGCAAAACACTGACTCTATGCCGCTGGAGCTCACCGCCATCAGGGCAGACATACACACAATTAACTCTAAACTCACAAATGCAGAGCAGAGAATAAGCGACGTGGAGCATATCACTTCCCAGGTCAGTAAAGAAATACAAGACCTTAGAGCCACTACTAGCGAGTTCAAAAACACACAGTCGAATTGGAAGACCGCAACAGACGGGGTAATATACACATTTTTGGCATTCCAGAGGGCTCAGCGGATGCGGCAGAATCATGTGGAGCATTTTTAGAATCCTGGATACCCATATTAACAGGCATTAAATTCCCCTCAATCTTTGGAAATGGGCAGGGCTCACAGAATCCCAACGTTCAACTCCTCAAACAGGAAAACGACTCGGCCTATAATATGCAAAACCTTACGCTTCCAACATATGGAGTCAATCCTTAACTTTGCAAGGAAGAACCACAAAGTTACCTTGGAAGGCCACCGGATAAACTTCTCGCTGGAATACTCAAAGCAGAAGGTGGACACAAGGAAGGGGTTTCTTCAACTGAGAGACAAACTGAAAGACAAAAACATCCAATTCTCCTTCGCTGGCATGGCAAAGTTTAGATTTTTCAAGAATGGCTAGCCACATTTCTTTGCGAATCCCAGGGAACTAGCAAGATATCTGGAGGTACCCCCGGTACAAGATATGGAAACCACTGGTGGTCATTCAAACAAATGAAACTCAGATATATACACGTTAAGGTTAATCACACTGGACTCTTGGCGTTTCTAATGCACGGATTGTTTATCCGGTGTTAATATCATTGTAGTTATGTGCCACAATTTTAGGGCGCTAGAAGGGATCAAGCTCTCTAACAATGCTCTGACTCAAATGACCACGGGGCACAAATTACTGTTTGCGGGTAGTGGGTAAGGTCACAGTGATATATAAGTTGCACCACTCACCAGAGCTCAAAATTTTTGTTTACTAGTTAGGAATGTTAGCTCTAATTAAGGAATCCTGACTGTAAGCATAGATCTTGAATAATTCTTGAACAGATTGTTTTAAATATCGTTTTCTTTTATTTTTAATGTCGGTGATGTGTTAGAGTATATTACATACATTTTGCAGACAAATGTGTTTATGTTTCAAGCAACATCCATGTAAAAAGTTTCTTTTGGAGGAAAACAGAACCTCACATATGAGAAATGGGAGTATGTCACAGAGATTATTTGCAGTAATATAATTAGCTACGGCTGTTATACCATATTAAAACACACTTCACTATCCCTGAATATAGATGTAAACACATTTAGAATCTGGACAAGTGCGCCTGTGCACTGACAGCGACCTAGCCAAAGAGGGCATGAAACAGCTGAAATTGGGTCACATATTTGAAGCTGCTCCAAACAGGGTCCCCCAAAATACGCTTTCCCCAGGGACCCTAAAATGCGTAAGATGTCCCTGGTGCCTGATACTAAAATATTGCACTGTTTTCTGATGTTCTCACAAAAAGAATCTTTACAACGCATTAGTTAGAAAAATTATACGGTACAATAAAGCAAATGCACTGACTTCAGTTTAACAGACAACATTTTTTTAGAGGCAACCCTGTCAGATGCTATTCTGAGTCAACAGGGTAGAGAGGGGATATTGGACCTCAACTGTGGTGCATGAGGTTGTTGTGTTCTAGTTTCCTGGAATCCAATCTACTATAGCTCTGCAAACTAGGTCAAGTACAAACCTTTCAGCATTTGAATCTCAGTGAATCAAATCCAAGCAATCACAAGGGACATAGCTTAGCGTGTAAAAGCTCAAAACTCAACATTCAATCAACAGATACAATGGGCTTCATTTATGAGGTTTTGATGTAGGGCAGCGCAGCAAGGGATCTTGCTGTGCTGCACTACATCAAAACAAAAGGGCAGGAATGTGCTGTATCTATGTGATATGGTGCATTCCTGTCCTTTCCCCAGCGCTAACAGACAATGGGCTGCTGTGCACCAATGCAGGTACCAAGGGGGCCTGTGTTGAGGGGCTGATTTAATTTGTGAAGGAAGGGACACCTTCCTGCACAAAATCAATCAATTATTGTGATTTCCTTTTTTTTATGTGTGCTGCATTCTGCAGCACACATAGAAAAAGGAAAGCTCAAGGAGAAATGAAAACGTTTCCCCTCGCTGCACCTCCTTAACGCCACCCATGGGTCCTGATGCATTCCCAGGGTTATGATTTCTCATAAATCTGGGAATGTGTAAGGTTCAATGAGTGCTGCAAGGGAACATCCACAGCAACACCCATGGAACGCCCATTTCACGCAGTTTTCTGTGTGAAAGGGACACATATAAATAAGGCCATGAAAAGCTTTACGCGGCCTTATAAATCTGCCCTAGCACATTGTGTTATCAGACCGTCAAAAAATGATGTTCTGAGGGCGCGAAAGTGCTGGTAAGGCCTCATAAATGAGGCTCACTGCATTTGGTGTTCAATCCAGTTCTGGCTGTTTTAGAAGAGTACTTTTATTTTCTCACAGCACTACCAAATACCACACTATTCAATCCGGTGTACAAGGGAGTGATATTGGTCACGATTCTTCCTTGATCACACAAACCTGCTAGTTCTTGTGCCGCTTTGACCAGATGGTCTGTGATAAACTTGGCACCTCAGCAACTATGGAAGAAACAAATATCACTAGTCTGGGGTGCATTCTGTTACCATACAGCTAAACGTGAAGTCAGTTCATGCATATTGCATGTTCTTACCATGGTGGTGTAAGGGTCAGAAGTAAGGGCCAGATTTACAAAGACTTCTTTACTTCTCGTCTGCATTACTTTTTTCAATGCAGACCCAACACAAAGAGTTAGGTTGGTATGTACAATTCATCAGAATTTATGATTTGTGTTAGAGTGTAACCCAAAGTAGAGTAACAAAGCACAATGGTCTGTCTTGTGTTATTTTGCATCAGTCATGGGCAGCGCATGGGCGTTCCCCCGCTTGATCCTATAGACTTTGATGCAAATCCGTAGCAACAAATACTTGTAGACATAGATTTGCACCAAAGTCCTGCGCCTCCCTGAGGGTGGCATAATAAAGAGAAATGTTTGTATTTCTCCATGTTTTTTCCTCTTTGCGTGTGTGGTGCATTCTGCTCCTTGCATTCTACTCTATGTTGAAAAGTACTTAAGGACAATAATTGAACCCTGGCCTAATGAGAATTAATAATCTGCTGAAAGTTATTCAATAAGAAAACTAACAAATAGTCTGTAGTGGACGTGCCCATGGCATATCATCTATTTATGAATATCTGTGGGCTGAAGAGCTCTGGGTAACAAGTTCTGTAAATGTGATGACCGTACAGCTGGTACAATCTAGAGAAAACAAACCTCTTTCCTCTTACCTATGAAATCCCTGAAGAAGGTGGTTGGAAACAAATATACCCACCAAAACGTGCATTGGCTGGGTTCAGGCCTTGATTCCCTAGTTGCATTATAACAGTTACAGAAGAAAAAACAAATGCCTCTGTGTTCCGTCCAAAAAGATTAGATGTGGGACTGTTTGCTTGAGAGTGTTTTAATGAATGGTGTGTGTGTTATTGTGTAAATGGCATACCGTTTGTGATGATGTAATCATGTTTTTAAAATGTTTTTGGTTATTGTAAGGAATATAGGACAAATTAAGTGTTGTTATGTAACCATGTACTGTGTATGATGAATTTGATGATTATTCTGTAATGAGGTATTCATCACTCAGCACTTGGTATCTGCATTGGGATCTAAGTGATTTTAAAATGGCTCAAAAAACGTATCTGGATGCTTCCACCTTCCACGCAAAAAAACGTTATCCAGGCTCTGATCATTTCCAGACTAGACTATGGCAACGTCCTGTATCTGGGCACAAGTAAGGAGGTGATTTGGAAGCTGCAAGTGGTCCAGAATTTTGCGGCCAGACTTTTATGCCAGCTACCTAGAATGGCCTCTATTACAGGTCCACTCCGTGACCTTCATTGTCTTAGGATGAAAATCGTTCCAAATTCAAAGCCCTTTGCTTTATGCATAGGATCAAAATGGGTTCAGCACCACATTATCTTGGTGCCTTGGTACATCCGTACCTCCCCTCACGTCTCCTGCGATCCTCTAATCAGTTAAAATGTCAAATCCCCAGGATCAAACAAGCACGTATGGGCGGACTGTCCTTTGCCTACGTAGTCCTTCTCTATGGAACTCACTCCCGTTTCAACTACGCCATGAAACTATCTACCATACATTTCATAGAGACTTAAAAACATGGTTATTTAACCACTAGAGTTTTGCCCTCTTCTTTCCAGTGTGGGTCCGTAGGCGCCGGGAAACCTCCGGGTAGCTGTGCACCATATACATTTAAATAATAATAATAATGATAATAAGAGAAAGTTACGAAATTCCATAAACTGAATAAATATATTTAGAATTAAGTTGGGTTAATAATATTTATGTTAGTCTTCATTCCATTTCCTGCTGCTCTGTTCTGTTGATTATAGAACCTTTGGGACTCACAAGCCCAGGGGCTCTTAAGCATTTAATTGTGGTTGGGATGCTGGAAGGTGAATTAAATGAAAGGGATGAAGATCAGGTTCTGGATTGTTTGCCTGCTAATGTGATATGGGAGCTGTGGAGAGAGACTTTGAGGAAATATGAGGCCTTGTGAAAATGTATTGAATATTCAAAAATGGGTGGCCTATGGAAGGAAGTCTTCTTTTCAATCCACAGTCATACAGCAAGGTACAATCGGAACTAAGTATTAAAGATGGATTTTTGTAGTGCTTAGTTTGTGCCAGTGCTTTCAGGTGCTTGGCACCTGCACTTAATTGACAATGCCAGCACATATGACAGTCTGCCACATGGTGGCACTGTTTGCTTTAATTAGAGATGATCAAAGCAATAGTTGTTTATTAATTCAATATACACTACAAATGACTAACACATGCCACCCAAATCAATTTTCTAGTGTTGAGGGCCTGGAATAATCGGAGGTTCCACACTTGTATGAGTGTTATGTTAGTAGATGAGTTTATTGTTTCGCTGCAGTAAACTGGTTTCACCCTGTTTCATCAGAAGCAAACTGTTGGGGATCAGCCATGAAGGTCATTTTAGCAGATTTAGTTTATGCTAGGAAGAGTTAAGTATGGCTTGCCTGACGCTGTTGAAGAGATCAATCAGAATGGTTCAGCTGTAAAGTTGTCTAATGGTTAGTGAAGGAATGGTGCATGAGTTGTGACGGTTCAAAATAACCCACAATTGGAAATATTTGCCAAACATTATGAGGTTGGAAATTAGTCCATTGAGGTTCTGTTGGAGTGTGATGATAATGGAGTTGGTGTGTGTGATAGGTAGAAGTTTGGTTTATCAGCCAGTTAAAAATTATGTTTTTGTGTGAAGTATTTCTTTGTTACACTATTCTTTCTGCAACCATTCTTTCTATCTAAGTTCTGTTGTTAGGTTAACGTTTTACTAATTTGAAATGTGATTCTGAAATATGATGTATTTGTTTTGATTCTTTTTTAATTGTTTTTGTGTTATATTTTTTTGTATCATTAGTATCTTGTAGTTGTGTCTAATATTGTATTTGCTTATTTAATTCTAATGCTGTTCTAGTTAGATTATTATTTTGGTATTAAAAAGTAGAGGTGTGTTATGTTTCATTCCTTTTCCTGCTGGTCTGTCGGTTATAGAACCTTTAGGACTCACAAGCCAAGGGTTTCTAAAGTGGTTTATTGTTGTTGAGATGTCGTGAGGTGAAGGAGTAAAGATGGCTAATATTCAGCTGCCTATTGTACTGCTTTTGTTCTTTCTGCATTTAATTAAACCACACATTTCTATATTAATAACACACTTACTGATATTATTCTGTGAACCATTGATTCGGAATTCGAAGAAACACATGTTGAACAGGAATATTTATGTGCTGATTACCCTGAGAAGCTCACTAGAAGTGAAAAATGTGTCCATCAGTCTGTTTTGCACCATGGGGCCTTGCTCCACCCCATGGCACATACACTGCAAACAGGGGCATCAATGGAAAGGGGAGCGTGCCCTTCACCAAAGGATTCCTGCTTTGTGATTTCAGAATCCCCGAGCAGGCATAAATTAGGCACCAGGGAATGTTTGCAATGGAAAAGCTTGGCATAGGACTATACTTTTGGCTGCTTCTGTCTCTGGGGGAAGGGAAGAGAAAATTGTGGCTGCTATTTTGTCTCTGTTGTTCCGTACTAAGGGAACTTCTGCTGCTCACAGGTATTGTGTAGCAAATGGAGGGGCACCATTGGAACATGAAGAGTCTAATTCTTCCATTGGTAGCTGAAGAGTCTAATTTCTCCATTGGTAGCACTTCTGAGTGGATTTCTGTTCAGTGATTGCAGTAGCACCCCTTCCGTATGCTTTCAATAGCACATTATAAAAAAGCTTCAAAGCATACAAAGAATACAGAGAGAACGTTGACATGGGGGGACCAATGACGCTGGAGCACAAAGAAATTAATTGACAGTAAGGCTCAAACATTTTCACTTTCTAAGTCTCTCATTATTGCTGGTCACATAAATGTGTGCAAACTTTCATACCCACAAATGTACAAAAGAACAGGCTGCAAAATGAGTGGATGCATATTTTGTCGCCAACTATGATTTGCACATTGAGTGTAGGAAACAGAATTGTCTTCACCTTGTATTACTGATGTCCAGACATTAAGTCAAATAATGGAGGAGAATTCTCTGAGGCTGTATCTGATGCTGAGACTGCTCCACGGTTGAGGACCATGCCTCAGAATCTGGAATTGATTTTTCAATTAGTGGAGTTCCATCAGTTGATGACTCCTTTACAAATAAAAATGAAGAATTTGGCCATGAAGCACAACAAGACAGTCATGATGTTGCTTCACAAGCGCAACCTGTGCTATTGAAAGACAATTGGAGCAAAACACAACCCAGAGCATACATGTGCAATGTTTTTTCTTATCCACTATGCTGTGGAAAGGTATTCCCCTGCAAGGCGACTCAACTGGCTACCCAGTAACAGATATCTGACTGTAAACCCTCAGGTTAGTTGACTCTTGAGATGTAAAGTCAATACTGCAACATTTTTGCCCATGGACTACTTCCAACTTTTTCAGAATAATGAGTAGATGAGGAGATTGGTCAGCAAATCAATTTGTATCCAAACAGTATTTGCGCAAAGAGTTCCCTGGTTATGTATACATCCTGAGGCTGTATACTAGAAAGGACTCCAGTATTACTCCTGCTGGTTGCCCCTCCTCATTAAGCGCTAGTGAAAATATTGTATGGAGTCTTGCTCAATCACTGTTCCATAAAGGTTATTACCTTTTGGTGGGCAATTAGTACAGTTTTTCAGTCAGCTATAGAATTCTGGTACTGTAGTGTGTGGGAAGATTTTAAGATAGGTCACAGAATTCACTCAGAAGCTTGTTTATAAAAAGGTTGTAAAAAGTGTGCAGTGCCTTGCATTGCAACAAACTGCTAGCTGTGACATTATCTAACAGATGGGAAGTACATGTTCTCACTACAATTCCTGATTAGTATCCCTTCTCCTGTCACAATTTGGGGTAATTTATTAGGAATCTATAGGCAACTACATACTTGATTATAACACACAAATTGGCATTGATAAAAATGACCAGATACTTCAACCATATGATACAATTCATAAACTACACACGGTTAAAGAAGTTGGTTGCTCGCCCCATTCATTTAGCAATGCACAATCCACATATTGTTTATCATCAGACTACCAC
The DNA here is from genome assembly GCF_964261635.1 of Lissotriton helveticus. Taxonomy (NCBI): domain Eukaryota; kingdom Metazoa; phylum Chordata; class Amphibia; order Caudata; family Salamandridae; genus Lissotriton; species Lissotriton helveticus. The sequence continues at coordinate 1,523,200,414 of NC_136057.1, read as the reverse complement.
TTGAAGACTAATGTCCTTATTTGACTTTGAGTTGGCCATTACAATTAATCTCATTGCTGTAAAAGCAGCAGCCCCCACTTCATGTATAGTGAAGGATGATGCAAGGATGGAGGATAGGCACTTTGCATAGCAGACTTAGCATAACCAGAGATTTTTCTGAGAAACAAATGTTGTGGGAGACCTATTACTACTGTCTGAAGTTCCCATCTAAGCCAGGCATGTGCATTCCAATTTGCTTCACATAATACTACATAAAACCGAAGTTCTGGCAAACTGACTGAGGTGGAGGAGTTAGTTTGAGCATTAGTTAGTATGTAACTTTAAATGGCTGTGCATGGATGCATTGCGGACTATGTTGAATATTTGACTTGCCAATGCTACCTTTGAAGATTTTCCATCTGAGCTGAAAATTCTTAGGAATAGCACTCATACAAAGAACTAAAATAAAACAACTGGCTTTATAAGCTAATTATATTTAGAGCATTATATGTTTAATACCTTCATGAACTGGTACACAATGGTCCCACTTGTAGCCTGATTACTAGCATTGTCCTTCATTTGGAAAATGTGGAAGTGCATTATATTACAAAAACTCAGAATAAGATAGAACATATGCCACTTTAAATAGGAAGGGGGCTTCTGCCTCGTCGTTTTGGAAATGCTTTTTAGGGAACTCAGGAAGGAGAGACTACCTCGGGATTTTAATCTCAATTGTAAAATATGAATATGTTTGCACTGCCAAAAGGGTGTCTCGCAAAGATGTCTTCAGTTAACAACCCAACTTAATTTTGGAGTGACACTGTCAGTTTGCTCCTGTCAAGTACAGTGAGAGTGCTAAATGTGCCAGAAAAACACATCCTCCTGAGCTTAACCAAACTGCCACAGATAGGCATTGATAAATGTTGACCTGTCCATTGGCCCAATTTCAAACAGATATTAGACTCAGACAAAGGCATGATGAGTGTTAGAAATGGGATTTCTGGTTGGCTAAGGCTTGCGCAAAAGCCAGGCAGAAACCACCATCCTAGTCCGGGCAAGGGAGTCACACGCCAAGATAACCCCTGCTCACCCCCTTGGTAGCTTGGCACGAGCAGACAGGCTTATCCCGGAGGCGATGTGTAAAGTATTTGTGCAGGCACACAGCAACAACATCGCAGGCACACCACAAAAGGATCTCCACAAAGGTTATATAAAAATAACTTTTGTATTATCAAAAACACATCAGATAGTATCACACAATATACTTTGTGCCAACTGGCACGGGCAATATTCACACTGGATGATTTACATAGGACAGTGCCACGTGGGCCACTGTCAGGAACAAGCACTTGTTAGAACTAGTACTTAGAACAGTTGTAGCACAAACTGACAATTGTAGAACACCACCAGTAACCACTGGTAAAGGTAGGTACACACTACGCAATACTAATAACCATAGGCCTAGATCACGCAGGGACACAAACTCACTAGTATAACATACTAGGCAAAGCAAACCTCTAAGCATGAGCACCTTTAGAAGTATAACACAAGCATAAAGGCAAAGCACATTACGCAGCAATCACATTTAGGCCTCAATAGTATAACTACAGTAGGCAATCACCCTGTGCCACATTTAGAGCACATAAATCACATTTAGGCAATTATCACCACAAACATAGTGGAAAATCACATTGGGCAAAAATCATATACCAGCCACCCTGGCCAACTGGCCATCCAAGAAGGGGCTCAAATGCCCTGTGTCCAGAATCTCAGACCGCGCTGCCAATGCAGCGCCAGTCAGGGGTGCGCCACAAGCGCAAACCTAAACGTTGCAGCTGCCCACTACTTGCTGGGCAGCTGAGAACAATCACAAGGGCCTAAACGCTGCAGCCGGCACTAAGTGCTGCGCAGCTGTGAAAGGCCAAGGTAGGGGTGAAGGGAGTGCGACTCACTCCTAGACTCACAAAGAACAGGTCCCCCTAAAACAAATAAAAGCCTAAACGGTGCAGCTGCCCATTACTTGCTGGGAAGCTGAGAAATCAGCAAAACTGCGACAGGGCCCTTACCGGCCCTAGGGATAACACTGCGCCACATGCTAGAGCCATCTGGCTCTAGAGACAAACAGTGTACACATTGGAGCCCCCTAGGCTCTAGAACAAATGTGCCCCAAAAGGTTGGAGCCAACCGAGGCTCTTAAGATGCACATGCCCCCTAGCACTGTGGGGCAAAACACGGGGCGAAATCACGGGCCCCTCTGACTGGTGAGCCCCGCTCAGAGGACTCTTAAACAAACTGTGTCCCCACATTGGAGTCCCACTCGGCGGACTCGGAAAACAATTATGGCCCAAGCCCCTCACAGGGGTTTTTAAAACAAATGGCCCCCAAGGTAGAGCGGCTCGCCCTCTTGCGAGCCCGCTCCGCAGCTGTGGCCCCCAATGTTGGAGTCCTGCTCGGGGACTCAGAAATAGAATCCCAACTTGCCCTTCACAGATGCACAACACCGCCCCACTCACTGGAACCTCCTCGGGGAGGACTCTGTTCCTCTCGAGGTGGTGGTGGCTGTTGTCCTGCACCCGGGACCCTGCTCTTGTGGCGCGTCTTCCCGCGGTTCCCCATCTCGGGACTGGGACTTCGGGGACAAGCTAGCCAGGCTCCGCGCTGCCTCCTCCCTTCTCGGGGCTCCCTCCTGGTCATGGGAGCCCCGCAACATCTGGCGGTTTACTCCTGGCCGCCCCGGGGCTTTCCTCAGGTCACCGGAGCCCGGGCCGGGGGAGGCCTTCCCTCCCGGCTTCCTTTCTGGCAGCGCCGGCCAATTAGAGCTCGGCAGCGGGCGGGACTTCCTCCGAGAACTGGAAGTTACGCCCCGCGTCAGGCACTACGGTGCCTGACTTCCTGGTTGAGGCGCGAGGGCCGTGGCGGTGATCTCGGGCATAAAAGAGGGGTGGGCACCCTCGTCTAAACAATCAAATAAGCGTGGTGGCACCCGCATTCAGCACCAATAACGCGGTCATTTTGAAAAAAAAAGCGCCATGAGGGGTAGGCTCCCTCCAAATTTGGCTATAAAGCAGGGTAGGCACCTACACTACGAAGCCCACGTTCTCCCTCAGCTGGGCAAACTTGAAAAAGCACATTAAAGCTTTCCTTAGGCGCTGGAAGGCTATAACAAGCCTTGGTAATGGTAAACACAGCAATAGGTCCAAGAGAAGTCCTGGGCAGAAAAGAGGGAGCAACCCAGCTCCCCATCAAGGAAATTCTTCCAGGCATCCAGGGGCTGGGCAGGGCCCAGGGAGGCAAGCCTTCCCCTGGGCCCCAGCAGCAGCACGCCCCTGGCAGAATCAAGTCAGCAACAAGAACATTTAACATAAGGTAACAGCATCATTTTATACACAAAAATCCCTTTGTCTCTAGGGTGCAGGGTGGGGGAAAAACCAAACTCAGCTGGTTTTAGAGCACTCTGCTATGCTCAGCTCCTCTCACTATTCACTGGCCAGGCTAGGGTCATCAGTCGCACCACAGGGGGTGGAGCCAGCATTGTGTGGGGAAAGCCCAGCCCTATTCAGGTCCCAGGTGTACTCCTCCCTCACATCAATCATGCAGATCTCCCATTCACCACCGGGGCAGACTCATCCTGACTTCTGGAGCCAGGCACACCAGCCAGCTCAAGCCAATCACAAGCCAGCACATTCACTGCACAGACACACCAACTTCTAGAAGTGGCACTTCCACACTAGACACATTAAAGCAGCACACATCATCGCGCAGCATTCAATCTCACGAGTTTGCAGATACCAAACTCGACCCTGCGCTCCCCACACATCAGGAACTACCATTGTCACACATATTCCCCATGCATTCCTATGGGAGGGCTGGCCAGTCTCACCACACATACACAGAGAGCGCACGCACTTTACACTGGGCTACAGTGATAAAGTGTGCAGAGACCTAAAATCACCAACACCACGTTACAGAAACAGGCTAGGCAAAAGCAAAAAGTTTCAGGGTGAACCTGCCAAAAGGGCCAAGTCCAACAAGGCAAGTCAAAGCTTAGACTAAGCTTGTTTTTTTCTCATCTCAGAGCACATTTACACATTTTTTATCCAATGTTGCACAGCAACGGAACTTACTGCACTGCAAAATGTGAAAGGGAGAAAGCAGAAATGCTACATATTTACAAAGAAATTGAGTATTTCTGCTCTATATTTGTGCTGATGCACTTTATTCTGCCTAGCACCAACACAAGTACACTTGAACCTTATTCCAAGGGTGCTAGCTTTACTAGAAGGATTCCACTGCCCCAGGGCAGATTTTTTTTGTGCAGGGAGTTTACCTTCCTCTACAAGAACTTTCCCTAGATGTATACTCATCTTTCTATCTTTCTAATCAGCTAGTCGGATCATCTGGGCCTAACCGAGCCAGTTAGGAAGCCCTGGTGCCTCAAATGGTCCCGCTATATCCACCCAGTGGGCAAAGAACATGCCAAAACCTAGCAGGAGCAAATTTAAGGGTTGGTCGCCTCAGCTCTGATCCTGTGAGCTGTGGTAAAAACCACTATCAGGGGCCAGCTGATGAGGTATGCCTGTCCAACAGGCAAGGGGAGGAGCGGCAGATGGCTCTGGAGGGGTACATAGCCCGCCTCATGTGGGACTATACAGCCCACCCCTCAGATACTACTAGGTACATCTTGGAAAAGGAGCAAATGGACCTCATCACCGTCTTCACCCCCAGGGCAGAGTATGCACTCCAAAAGCTGAGGCATCAACATTACGAACAGGAAGACAAAGTGGGCAGACTCCCTGCGGTGCAGCTGAGGCAAAGAGCGGAGGGCATGGCTCGAACACCAGGACCCTGCTCATCAAGCCACAGGAAATAGCATACGTGTTTGACTCCTACTACAAGATTCTATTCTCATATGAAGCAACTCCAGTGGTGGTGCAGGTCACGCCTTCCTAGACAGTCTGACTCCCTTGTCTCATGGAGGAGGAGCAAGAGATACTTCAGGTTGCAATTACCAAGGAGGAGATCACACATACCAGATTCAGGCTGCCCTACCATAAGGGCCGAGGTTGAGAATGGCTTTTCAGCCAAATTCTACAGGTGGACCAAACCTGAGGTAATCTATCTCCTCCATAAGGCCATTGCTGAGATTGAGCAGGTGGGCTCTCTGGGTCTCCTCTCTAACAGGACCCTTAACTCAGTCCTCCCTAAATCAGGAAAGGACCCCCTCTTCTGCTGTAGTTACCACCCCATTTCCCTCCTCAAAAAGGATTTTAAAATTCTAGCCAGCATCATGGCTGCATGTCTCAAGCAGGCTCTCCTTTCCCTCATCCATCACAGACAAGTGGGGTTTGTCACTGGCCACTCGTCTTGCAACCACCTACCAACACTAGCTCATGCAGTATGGATGGCGTTGGACTTGCCTCAGTAGGCCTTGGCTCTGTCGTTGAAAATAGAGAAGATGTTTGACAGGATAGAGTGGGACTATCAATTTGTGGCTCAGCAGTAATTCGGCCTCTTTGCGGATTTCATCTCCAAAGTACGTTGGCTGTATAATTCCCCGTGACCGAGGTTAATTGTGGCGGCTTCCTCTCGGACCCATTCCTGGTCTACCAGGAAACATGTCAGGGCTGTGTTCTCTCCCCTCTGCTGTTCCTCCTTGCCATGGAACCCCGTGCAGTGGCCTGGTGCCAGTCTGGTCAGATTGTGGACATTCCTACTCCCGGAGGACCCTCAACACTATACTTGTACACAGATGATATTCTGCTTATGCTCTTAGGCCTGACCTCTTCAATTCCCATGGCTTTGGGGACTTTTGAAGCGTTTGCAGCCATAGCTGGTTATAAAGTCGATTTGGGTAAGAGTAAGGCCCTTACACTCTTTAGAGTTACAAACCGCCGGATTCCCATTCCAATGGAAAGCTGCCTTTCTCAAATATCTGGGCTTCTATGTCAATAGGGGCTTTGAGAACATGGTAGAGGACAACCTGAACCTGCTCATGGAGCACAAGCGGCTAGACTTTGACAAATGGTCGCACCTGAACCAGTCCCTCTGGGGCCACTCACAAGCGATTAATTTGGTGAACCTCCCTGGCTTCACCTTAGTACTGGGCTTGCTACCCTACAGACACCCCTCTCTAAACCCCAGCAAGTGGACAAGGCCTTTGTCTGGAGGACAGCAAGATCCTGTTTAGTCATTAAGAAACTGTCCACGGGGGGGGTCTAGGCCTCCCATCTGTGGAGCACTATTACGTGAATCTCCACCTAGGGTCCGGGATCCCATGTTACAGGTGACCGTTGTAATCGGTTTGTCAATGGCTCCCCAGGGCTGCTCCCACTCTACCTGTCCGAACATGCCCGGCCCTGAACCATATGGTTCAGGCAATGCACAAAACCTGGACACAGGTCCACATGCTCCTCTCGGTGGATGGGTACCTTCATGCATGACAGGGCACCCATGTGGTGCAACCCTAGCATTTGCATTGGTGGGCCTTACTTAACTGAACTCCCGGTGTACAGCGGTCATCCATACCTTGACACACCTGCTCTCACGGGGTGAGCTCAAGTCATTCACAGCACTGCGGAAAGAATTTGGCTTGCCACAAACTCAGCACTGGCACTGCACTCAATTACACCATTGTCTAAGAAGCAGACTAGGCCCACAACCCTGTTCTGTCTCTTCATCCCCAGTGCTCTCATGCCTTAAAACATGAGGCCTGTACAAGGAATTTCAACATCTTTGCTCACAGCTGCAAGTGGAGCACCCCAGGGAGACCTGGCAGCCCCGTCTCCAGGTGGAATATGAAGAGGAGGACTGGGTGGAGCTACTACATTCCTTAGGGTGGTGGCATAGGTAGGCCCATATGAAGTCCAGCCTTTTTATTATCCTACAGGTATGGCACTGGACACGAGTGGCTCCGCTCTGCCGGCCTTCTGCCCCACTGCTCCTGTTTGAGGTGTGACCATGCGTCCTGTGACGTGATTCACCTCCTAGCGAAATGTCCCACAGTCCACCCCTTCTGTGCCGCAATGAGGTCCATGGTGGGGGAGACCATGGACATACCAACCTCACTATCAAGTCACCTTCTTCTCCTGCATGACCTGGCAGAAAGTTATCATCTCCACTGCCATTGCCTGTTTTGCCCCTTTCTTTTTCTCTCTCCACCCCCTTTTATTCTTTTTTCTGTCTTTCCATGCACCTCTTCTCTTCCACATATACCCCCTCTCTCTCTGATTCTTTGGTTTGCTGTTACACTGGCTATAGCCCACCCTAATCAGCTTTACATGTGTCACATTTGACAACTGTATCCCTCTCCTGTATTCTTGCTGATTGTACTTGATACTGTTCCCCTTGGCATCTGTAGTTTCCCCAAAAAAAATCCAAACACCGAAGAGCTGTACATTTTTTTATAACTCACCTTAGTAAATGGTGTATGCTAATGAGACTTAACATCTCAAAGGTTTGCCATTGTGAGAGATGGATATATTCTCACATATCTGTTTTGCTTCCGTTAGCATATAAGTCCAGGCTCAGACTGTGAGAACCTAGTTTTGTAATCATCCAGTGTTCTTGATAGAACAAATGCCCTGCATCTAAGCACCTGTGCCTTTTTGCCTCAGAAAGCACAGTGTTGTATATGTACAGATTCACGGGACATCCGCGTGAAGGTGTCTTTTTGATACAGGCTGCAATAGCAGATGCAGCATGCGAAGATTTTCATTGAAAGTCTTAGTCTCCTCTGTGCATACACATAACAAGTTGCTGAACAGAAGTGTATGATGTATGAAAATATAAGCAAAAGACACATTATCCTAATGCATAACACAAAAGAATCAAAAACAAAACTGTGTTATAATAGCATATTGTGATGAAATAGGTATAGGTATTATATAATCACAGACCCTTAAGTCAGGTGAATGAAAGCACTTATTTAAGGATAAATAAACCAGTGAATGCACTCAAATGAATATTATGGGATGGTAATGAAGATTAATATTGAAAATAATCTCAATCGTCATGCTGTCTTGGTGTGTGCTCTTACCCGACTAACACCAATAGCAATGAGAAGCTCAAAGGCAGCGAGCACACTGGCCAATTCCAAGACGCACAAATTCAGTAGGCCCCAAGAACTCAAATTATTTGTCACTGAATGATAAATTAACTTAATACAAAGATTTCTGTCAGTTTCTTAAATATTTTAATTCTTGAGGATTCCAAACATTCAGAACCATGTAATGATTTCCAACATCAAGAGCATAATTCCACTTCTACTATTCATCCTCCATAATGCAATAGTAATTTCCATTATATTCCAGTAAAATTAAATGAGCCAATACATTTTGGGCTTTAGAACCCTTCTTCAGGATGACTGCATACAAAGCAATAAATGTTACCTTCAGAACAGCAACATAGTGGGAACCGGCATACACCCCTTTGTGAACCGATCAACGCAATATGATACACCCAACAAGTGAATCCAGTGTGGTGTATGAAACCACGTGTATGACCCGTATGTGTCTGATAATATAACGGACATGATTTGCATGCTCTTGTAAGCATCAAACAAGTGAAACCAGACCACTTAAACACTGTTATTGGCCGTCTCAATTAGAACATTGATGGTGAATGCTAAAAGAAATTGTAAACATGAAAACTTGCAAACCCATCAAAATAATGCTGTGCTTTAATAGGGTTTAATACAGAATACTTGCAAAATACCAGTGCCGGCAATCCTCATTGTTAACCCAACAATACCTAGATTGTAGGTAGTGCAGTGTATTAAAAACACCAATCGCAAACAAGCATGTGTGCACTTAGCTACATAAACTTGTGCATGTACCTGGAACTCATCCCATTCACCTGGAAGTATAAAACGGTGCCAAACGGTGCTCAAACGGCACCCCAAATCTCTCCACGGTGCCCTGAGCCCACCTAGCTCTGAGAGATAGTCACTGCCACCTCTGTTCAGGTCGTGGTGACCAGCGACAAGAACGTGACAAGGAAGGTGAGACAGCCTGTGTGTGGAGCCGCGGTGCATAACTGCATTACTGCAATTGCAATTTGGAAAGGTGGTATAAAGGTAGCATAACTCGTAAGCTGTGGAAGGTTTTTATATGCGCAGGAGCCAGAAGCTCAACAGCAGTATAGATGCCGCAAAGAGTGTTGACTTCACAGGCCCTGCCCGGGAGGTAGGGGCGGTGGGTGACATTTGAAAGTGGTGGGGCGCAAAGTGATTTGCATACAGCACCATAGCGAGCGAGCGCAGTGAGCGAGCGCAGCGAGCGAGCCCGAACTCGAAAAGGGGGGTTCTGGGGGGTTACCCCCCCATGAAAATTTTGAAAAAAAAGAAGCAAAATCCTGCATTTTCAAGCAAATTTGAGCAAGCAGGAAGGTTAATAAAGCAATTGTGAAAGTGCAGTTATTACCCACACAGCCCACACAGCCCTCACAGCCCTAACAGCCCACACAGCCCTCACAGCCCTCACAGCCCACACAGCCCACACAGCCCACACAGCTCTCACAGCCCACACAGCTCTCACAGCCCACACAGCTCTCACAGCCCACTCAGCTCTCACAACCCACACAGCTCCCACAGCCATCACAGCTTTCACAGCCCTCCCAGCCCACACAGCCCACACAGCCCTCAGAGCCCTCACAGCCCACACAGCCCACACAGCCCTCACAGCCCTCACAGCCCACACAGCTCTCACAACCCACACAGCTCTCACAGCCCACACAGCTCTCACAGCCCACACAGCTCTCACAGCCCTCACAGCTCTCACAGCCCTCACCGCCCTCACAGCCCACACAGCCCACACAGCCCACACAGCCCTCACAGCCCTCACAGCCCTCACAGCCCTCACAGCCCTCACAGCCCTTACAGCCCACACAGCCCACACAGCCCACACAGCCCAAACAGCCCTCACAGCCCACACAGCCCACACAGCCCACACAGCCCACACAGCCCACACAGCTTTCACAGCCCACACAGCCCAAAACATCCAGAGACAAATGGTGCATTTTGTAAGCAAATTTGAGAAAGCAGGAAGGTTAATAAAGCAATTGTGAAAGTGCAGTTATTACATTAATAGATGTCATAACATAGGTAGCTGATTATTCAGTATAACCACAGAGCTTCATACTATTACGCTGCTGAATTCAGACTATAAGACTTTCATGAAAATCTCAGCTCTACGAGTAGCAGAAGTTGCACAGCAGTTGGGAAACAGCCTTTACAAAGCATTGAAAACCACGCATTACCTTTACCACGTTTCCATTACAACGCATGTGACTTTATCACGCATGTCTTTCCACACAGTTTATAGTATTTAGGTGCTACAGAATGTACTTAATAATATGCCATTTGATCAGTAAAATCTGTTTAGTCCCCAAGTAGAACAAACACTAGAAAACTTTTAAAAACAGAGATAACAATGCATTTCTGAGTACCTCACTCACAGTATTATTTTTATTTAACAAACAAGTAGCAGCATATACTTTTTGTAAAGTAAATCAGCACGTCTCACTTTCATTGTAGCAAACTTGTCAATAACAAAAGGATCTCTCTGACAAAAGCAGTGACTCACTGACCTATTTACATCATATGCATGTTGTGATCTGCATCAGGTACATGTTCTTTGCAGCAGGCACATTAACCTTCTGCGCTGCCGCCGGCTGCCCTGTTCACTACTGGGACCACATACATAGGCTAGCTCTCCCAGACTGCCAACGCACCTCCACATATAGGCCAACACTCATCCCTTGGACATAAAGCACACAGTGCTGCATAGTCAGTCAGTCAAAATACACTTTATTCGATTTTTGTTAAAATCATAAAAGGCAGGAATAATACATACATTTAAAACATTTAAAACATTTTAAAAATACCCACAAAACATTTATTTCACACAGCATCCTAAAAAAGGTCACTTAGTTAAAGTTAAAATTAATATATAGAGGTTCACTTTTAGTTTAGAACAATACAGTTCTCGGGCTTCTTTTGTTTTTTCCTCTATAAGCGGCTGTTAAAAAACTAGCAACACAGAAAGTGACATGTGCGTCTGGTAACCGTTGAAGGAAAAGCAAGGCTGGTCTCACTTGTATAAAGCCCATGGTTTTCAGGAGAGGTAGTAGATATTTTCCCCTCTCCAAATTGTAAAGCCCACAAAAAAACATAAAATGGAGAGTATCCTGGTTAGAGAACTGATCACACTCACAAGGTGGTGCATGCTCGGGTTTTCCCCATACGGGGAAACAGCCTAGTGAGTAGTGGATCAAGTTCATTCTAAATCTGGTTAATAAAAATCTATGCAGGGGTTTGGTAACAAATTGCAGATATGGTTCCATAGCGGGGGAAGAGGACAAGACCAAATGTGCTCTTACTAATGGTTTCTTGACTTCCAACTCCTCTCTATCTAAACGTATCCTCCCCTGGAATTCTTTCTTAATCCAAGCAATGTCCCTTTTCCTGATGTTTGAAGGTGTTGTATATAGGTCTGGTCTCCCGAGGGCAGTGAAAGATGACTTTATATATTTCAACCATAATATTTTCATTGCCCCCTCCCTTGCAATCACGTCTTTAAGAATTATATGGTTTAAAGACAACTCTGTGTTTAACCAGGTATTGGCCCAGAAAAGTAAAGGGGCCAATTTCAGTCCATCTGTAATATAGGGTAGGCCAACTTCTTCATGTATGGAATAGGTAGGGGTAGAATTTGGGACCGATAAAATTCTTCTAATAAGCTTGTTTTCAACCCTCTGTATGCTATCCAAGTTAGCATATCCCCACAGAGCTGCACCATATGAAGCAATGGAAACACATTTACTTTTATAAACTTTTAACACAGCCTCCATTGGTTTAGCCCCTAATCTTTTCGTAAAGGCCATCAGGGCTGCTGTGGACCGAGCTAAGGAAATGTTCTTGGCCTTAATCTGCGGAGCCCAAGAACCTTTCTCATTGAACAGGACCCCTAAATACGGGAAAACTGGGACCCTGGAGAGAACCTTACCCCTACAAGTAAAGATTTTAGTATATGATTTATTTTTCCGTGGGCCCACAATCATTGTGTGTGATTTAGTTGCATTAATTTTTAGGTCTAAGTTAACCATAAATGAGCCAAAAAGCTCTAAAAGGGTCTGTAGACCAATGCCCGTGCGGGCGATGAGAACGGCATCGTCCGCATAAAGGAGAGCCGGAATCTGTTTCCCACCTGCCCGCGGTACATCTGCATTGCCTGTTGACAAAAACTTCCCTAGGTCATTTATATAAATAGTAAATAAAAGAGGGGCCAGGATGCAACCTTGGCGAACCCCTTTCTTTGACCTGAAGCTATCTGAGCAACGCCCTTCCCTGGTAACCCGGACCTTCGCAAAAAGCCCCTGGTGTAAACTAGCTATAAGGGCCACCAATGAGTCCTCAATGCCAAGCTCACGGAGTATAACCCAGAGCTTGCTCCTATTGACCAAGTCAAAGGCCGAGGAGAGGTCCATAAAAGCTAAATATAGTGAACCCTCCCCGGCCACTGTATACTTGGATATTAGTAGATGTAAGTTCGAGCATTGCTCTAGTGTACCCCGTTTCTCCCTGAAACCGTATTGTATCTCTGCAAGGCCCCCAGAGAGCTCCAGGTTTGCTCTCAATTTAGTCAATAGTACTCTGCCCAAGATCTTAAAGGCAGAGTCTATTAAAGAAATTGGTCGGTAGCATCCCGGATCCTCCCTATCTCCTTTTTTAAAAATGGGCACTATGACAGATGTTGTCCAGGTTTCTGGGAAGCATCCATCGTTTGTTGCCCTAAACACGTTGGTGAGGACTTTGGACCACGTGGTTGGGGCATATCTAAAAAAGTCTACCGGGACTCCATCTGGGCCAGGAGCTTTATTTTTGGTGGAGTCCATTATTGCCTTGTACACCTCCTCCTCGGTGAATTCTACTACTGAAAGCCCCATGCCTAACCCCATGCCATTTTCATCCAGAGTGTCATTACTGCCATATATATTTTTAAAATGGTCAACCCATTTCTCATCACTGATAATGCAATCTGAGATTGTATTGATCTCACCCGAGAAGAATTGGTTATTTATAATGTCCCAGAATCTCCTACTATTGCGTAGAACATCCACATCAAGTAGATCATTCCAGGCATTATTTTTAATTGTGTTTTTCCTATTTTTGATAACCAGCTTGTACTCCCATCTTAATCTTGAAATTAGAGTTTTATCCCTCGGCTTGGTTTTCAGTGCATTTTTCAGGTCTCTATGGGCTCTAGAACAATTTCTGTCAAACCATTTGTGGGGCTTAGATGGCAAACGGGATTGGGGAGCTGCATAGGAAGGCCTGCAGAACTCGCCCTTCAGACGGTCTCACTCAAACATATATTCCCCCCCTTTCTTCTTCCGGGATCATTCGCATCTCATCAGCTGCTCGCCGGATTGCCAGAAATCAGATAAAACCAGGCAAGACATTCAATGGCACAGTTATCAAAAGCACATGCTGGGGGCAAGATAGATGGAGGCAGATGACAGGGCAACCATCGGGTTGAGTTTGTGCTATATAAAACTCCACACACAAAAAAGATCTTGGACCCTGTACTCCTTGTTGTTCCTCCCTTTCCCTTTCAGCAGCTTTTCATCAGCTGCTGAGGGGCCAGAAATGGGACACGTGAACATCATTTTTTAGCTAACCGCCTGAGAATCTCGTGACCGGAAGCCAGTTAATGATGTCGCACTATATTTGAATATTGTTTTATTACACTGGAACAGAACAGGGTGCGTGCGTGTAACACTAAGCACTGCAGTACTGTACATTGACTCACGACTAAAGAGAATGTGCACTCGGCAGAACGCTCAACATCTTGTGAATCAAAACCACTTAATCTCCCAGTGCCTGCCCAACACCATTATTATGTCCGTCTATATTGGAACTAGTGCTCATGTAAAGCGCTCCGCTCTGATGCCTTTAGTTCGGTCTAGTTCGCGCTAATATAAAACAAAACTCCACAAATATATATTTCAAAAAGGATGCGTATTATTAAATGCCTTTAGAAGCCAGTCTTTTGGTCTGAGATGCAAAGGGCTTTGATTCTTTGACAAATATTTCAGCACGTGACAAAGTATTGTCAAAGCCTGTGAATTAGGTAACATTTATTAAGCTTTATTTTTGTCTTCTTTAAATGATACACTAATTAATTGCCATTAAATAAACGTCACCTGCTATCGCGAGATTATCAAGCATTTGCACTCTATATATATTGCAATCAGGAACAAAATAAGGGGCAATATCATGTCACTACCACATCAAGATTACAAACGATATATTGAATGCACCAAACTAAACATAAACTTTATATTAACATCTCCGTCAACCTGCATTTTTAAAAAGAATGAAAGATGAGAAACCCCCTGAGAATCTCGTGACCGGAAGCCAGTTAATGATGTGTCGCACTCAATTCGATATACTACCACAGCATTGGAAGTGGTCCGCGGCCATTTTGTACCACTTGAGAAGAAGAAACCTGTAACTGTTCTGATGGAATTTTCACGAATGCAGCGATATGTTAAGAACACCAGGGCTAGTGAACAAGTTAAATAAGGAAACACTCCTCACAAATATGTCAAAATGTAGGCGAACCCAAGAGGTAATTTACTGGTACAGTAATTAATTGCCCATTGACTTTAGCAGGAACAGGCCTTATTTTGGGAGGAAATAAAGGAGAAACATATAATGATGAGAACTTTTAGCTAAGCTTTCACTGTCTGCAGTGCTATTTAAAAAGCATTATAATCTTTTAATTCAGTACTTGTTATTCATTAACGAATAAGTGTCTAATACGTTAACTAAATATTAAGTTAAGTTATTTCCTTTGCATTCTTGTTTATTCCATAATAATATATCCAGGAGTACAAGTCCCGAAGTGCAAATAAAAAAAAACCTTGTTTGGTGCAGCTATTTACGCACAGATTTTGAAAGTGTGAGCTAAGCAAGTGACGTTAGTATGCAACTGAGGCATTGTGGGCAAGCTAATGAATCAGGAACACATTATGTGACTTCAAAATGGACATTACTTCCTGTCTCTCATTGTGAATGGGGGCCACAGAGCACATTCAGGCTGGGTAGATAAGCAGCAAGCAGCGCAGCGGGAGCCTTGGGGCTACGGCTAGAGCTATCGACTTTGAAGCTGAACCAGGGTGAGCGTTGGCTCAACATCCTGTGCTTCTGGGCAAATCACGTATTCTCACCATGCCTATTGCCTACCAAAATGAACATAGCTACCAAGGTTTCAGGTTGCTTATGTTTGACAATTTCATGCTTTCAGTGTAATTACGAGTGACATGATTCAACGACTATGAGTGACACTTTTTTCATCATTATTGCGACATACACGACGAGTACAAATATTTAAAATGGCGCTCGATATCTTGTCATCGGCAAAAGCAAGTATTTGAAAACCTTCACAAGAACGAAAGCAGCTCATACTTCCATAGAACAGCAACCGCATGACCAGAGGAGCCATAGATCTCCCACATGATTGAATCGATTAAATTACACTTGAACAGAGCAGGCCAGGGTGCGTCGTGTGTGTGTGTAAGGTGTAACACTAAGCACTGCAGTAGTACTGTACAACATCATTACATTACAACACAACAGCGGCAGCCAGCACAAGCGCAGCATATGTTTTAAAATTCCTTTTGCAATTTGCACACATATACTCAGTCAGTAGTCAGAGTCAACTTAGACAAGAGCAGCACTGCACCTACTATTATTTATTCTTAATCTTCAATAGTTCTCAATCTCTACTCTGTGTGACTTCTGTGTATTTTGACGACTCGAGTGAAGATTGAAGGAGTGTCGGACGTCTGCTGTGCACCTGGCGACGACTAGAGAGAGCCCTCGCCCCCCTACACTAGAAACTTAACAGCAGCAACACTAGTGAAAAAACGTCACGGCGCGCGCGTCCCGAATGGCCAATCACTGCATGGCTTCACATGCTGAAGTCACACAGTGATTGGCCATGATATGCAGTGCTCAGCCAGTGTGCCACCTCCCACGCGTGGCATCCAATAATGGATTGCCTGCTCTTCTGTGCGGTGGGCCAGCCAATCCTGACGCTGCATGCAGCGCCAGGATTGGCTAGGGGGGCACACTGACTGCTCGCCCAGGCGCCTTTGAAACCCCGGGCCGGCTACAGCAGCAGTCCGTCTCTAAAGGGGAACTTGACTGTCAGGTTAGTAACGCGCATGCTCTGGCAAGATACAGGCCAAAAATCGTCATGCGCAGACAGTACTGCTGCTGGTGCTGGTCTGCTGCAGAAGACTGTCACTCAGACCAGCCAGCCCCACCCCCTGCGCACTCCTTATTACATCGGGTGTGTCCCGAAGCGTTGCGCTGCAGCGGCAGCGGCGCTTTATTATTTGTGATAATGAATTATTTCAATTATTGTGTTATCAGTGTGTATGACACGGAGGTGCGTCCAGGCAGTGGGGCTACGCCCCTACGCCCCAATGGACGCACCGCGGCTGCCGGGAGGGCTTCCTCACATTGTAGCACTCTCTGGCCAGGCGTGGCCAGAAGCTTAAATAAACAGGCGGAGGTCACTTGTGACTGCAGGCCCGAACTCTCACTGTGCCTGGCTGTGTCTTTGTAGTACTCCCTACTACAAGGCGCTTGTGTAAGGCAGGTTGTATCACACTGGCGGCGAGGGTGGGTGTCCTCCATAACCTGCCCATGCATTGGTGTCTCATCACCTGCCCCTCACTGAAATCCCGATCAAGAGGTCCCGGTAAGCATGAAGTAAAGTCACCTGGGATGAGTGCGCAACTCAACAGGCTGCCGCCCACAAGTCACTACTGCGGCAGTGAGGTGGGGAGCACCAGCAGAACTTGCTTGCCCCATGACCACAGACAGCTGACAGACCACAATGTTGCGCGCAACTCTATTGGAGTCTGCATAGGCGTGGAAGAATACCGTTGCTGCACGGGACCACAAAAAGGTACGTCGCGTCGCCTGCGTCCCTACCTGGGCTCCAAACACATCGACTGCTGCGCCTGACAAGTCTGGGGAAACCCCCAAAGCAGTCTGGCCTAAGCTGGTACACTTTCGCACTACACCGTGGCCTGCCCATGCGCAGTGCGCTCTTCTCTCGATCTCAGGCAACGCCTGCTAATCACGCTGCCTCAGAGGGTGCGCATGTGGGGCTCCTCTCTACCTCCCTGCCTCCTCGCATCTGCCAGCTGTCTCACACCATGCAGGTTCCAGAGCTGGCTGAGATCAAGGTCAGCCTGACCAAGCAAGGGAGGGAGACAGGGCAACACTTCCTGGAAAAGGAAAAAAAATAAGGGGAAAAAAGAGAGACAAACAAGGAAAAAAAGTATCAAAAGGGGAGGCAAACAACACATCAAGAGCGGTACACAGGAAGATCATACTCTAAAGAGAGATAACACCTCTATCCCAAAGGCACCACACATGGAAGGCACAGCTCCAAGCTCCCATAGCACGCCCAGCACATGCAGCACCACTGATCCTACCGCACAACCTGTGCCACAGAACCCACCACCGGCACAACAGGCAGGGCACCAGGTTGTACAACCCACGCCGCAGCACTCTCAGATCAACGAACTGCCCCCGTTCAGCGAGCTCATAGATAAGGCCACCGCCTCCCCCAGATGGACAGTTTTGATCAGCAGGCTAAACAAATACTTCACAGCAACGCGGGAAATTGAAGTTGCCGTTAGGAGGTCCCTACTGCTACACTCCGCGGGAGAGCAGATATACAAGTTGTTTTCTCACCCACCCAACCACAGAGCACCGAATGATTACAACTCATCAGTCAAGGCTCTGAATGCCAACTTCGACCCTCAATTGAACTCTGATTATGAAAGGTTCAAGTTACGGCAAGTACATTAGACGGAAAGAGAGTAGATGGACACATTCCATGCACGGCTAAGGGAGCTAGCTAGCACATCTACAGCCTACAACCACAACAAAGAAGTAAGGGCCCAGGTAATCCAAGGGTGCCAAAACTAGAACCTCCGGACCCTCTTCCTATGACAATATGGAATCCCCCTTGAGAACGTCCTCATAATGGCATGGTCACATGACCTATCTGATGCCAGAGCAAAATCAATGGACATCTCCATAAGACAACAGGTGGCAAAAATCAGTAACAGTCAAGAGTGAGAGAGTGGATGACGTGAGCATGCCTAACAGAAGCACCTGAGGGAGGTGGGCGAGCAAGAACATGCAAGGGTCATGTTGCAGGTACTATGTGAGGGAAGAGCACCCCCAGGAAGAATATCCCATGCAAGGCGGAATATGCTCGAAATGTGGCACCCACAACCACATCGCAGTGGCGTGCAGAGGGTGACCACAGAGTCGAGGAACCAGTGGAAAAAGACCACTGCCTAAATCAGTAAAGCACCTGTCACTTGAAGACAACAAAAACCCAAAGATGTTCAGAACAGCAGTACGGCCAAAACAGTACCTGCAAGACTCATCCACAGATGAGGAAAGCTAGTGCTACCTCATATTCTAGACCAGACCATATGAACAGTGATTAATCTCGAACTGTTTCGTTTTTTCACTTTCACGCTGCTGTTATTAGGAAAACTGCGAGAGATTGGTAGGATTGCCAGCAGATAGTATATTATCTCAGTAGCTTATCCTTTTTAAAATAACACATATTTGCACACTTCTATCTGCACTGCATACTCGAGACCGCACAAAACCTCCCATTCTTCACTAACACAATCCAATTTGTTTTTCCTTCTGAAAGAATCGCACGGAAGGATACAGCCCCCTTCTGTTGCCATCTCTGATTGATAGGAGAGGACTGTTTGGGACCCCAGATGATGACACTGGGCACATGATTGTGTATTGATGGGACACCAACTATCCTAAGGCGATTTTGATTGGTTTTCTCTTTGCAGCCTTCACTGTAATTTCTTACTACACACTCTACAAAATAGCGAGTTGTGACAGACTCTATGCTGGTAGATATATATTTAAATGTCTACAATTGCCACTTAGACCTTAAGATTCTATTTGTTTCTGAATACCTCATATTCTTTGCCTGTGACCTCAAGCAAAAGAGGCTCCCACAGTCCATGTGTGCCCTTGAGATCACAGGTCACCGCTTTGATTGACAAGATTGGGAGTCGCCTTGCATCTAGAAAGGGGCCCTTGCTGTCCGTTTGCCTGCTGTGGTGACCGGGGTAGGAGAAGCAGTAAAAACACCACACCTCGCCGCACCCGCTCCGCGGGTGCCGCACCGTCGAGGGGAGTGACCCTACCTTTGGTTTTGCTGCTGTGTGTGCTCTGGGGCGATTTGGCCACAAGGAGGATTGAGCTGCCTGCCAGCAGGGACTCGTAGTACCAGGAGTCCCTGCTCGATCTTGACCACCTGATCCGGCGTCCGGCTGCAAGCCACGGCCACTGACTAGGGAACGCTCTTATTCCCCATTTCTGTGCCAGCTGATTGGGAGTCGCCTTGCATCTAGAAAGGAGCCCTTGCTGTCCGTTTGCCTGCTGTGGTGACCGGGGTAGGAGAAGCAGTAAAAACACCCCCTGACTAGTGAACGAGAGTTATAAAATTTGTCTTCAGTCCCCGCTGAGTGGGAGCGTGCCGGGAGAAGCCCGGGACAAGGGCGGGACCGTCCTAGGCCGGCAAGGGTTGGAGAGGGCTACCGCCCGAACATTCGTTGTTTCAGTGCTTGCTTCGATATAGGTGAGCGGGACTGTCCTTTTAACTGGTATCTTTACCGTTTGTATAAGACTTCTGTGGTATCTGACACAATCAGTAGAGGATTTCGATAAGAAATCATGGTGTTTCAATCTAGGAAAGGGGGGATGCTAGTGTAAAGTGTAACAGGGGGTAGTGTGACAGGGACACTAGATAATGTCATCAAAAGAGCTGCAATAGTGCTAGAGCGGGAGATAGCCATTACGGAAAAACGCTTATCCCTGGAACTCCTGAACCCAAAGCGGTCTTCTTTGGGTAACATTAAACATGCTATAACACCTGAAAAAGCAAATTCTAAAAGAAACAGTGGGCCGAGTCCGAGGAGCATTAACACTGAGTCAGATGAGTGTAGTATCATCAGTTTTGAAAACAAGACACTTGATAGTGAATCCTCCGTTGATGAATATCGACCCATCATAATAACCTCTAAGAAGGCTGCAGTTGACGATAGCCCGATAATATCGTATCAAAGCCCCGCACAAGCAGGAAAAGGAAAAGGAAAAGGGGAGGAGGTTGTCAAGCGGGTAGAAAATCTAAAGTTCCTAAGGTGTCAAATAAATCAACCAAACCTCTTCCTTTGCAAGACAAAACGGTTAACGTCACACTACCCACCGCCACGAAAGAGTCAGCACACAACCCCCCGAAATCAACATTCCATCCACCTGTTTGCGCCACACCTGGTCCTAGCGACGTAGCAAGTCTTATCCCCCAATTGGAGCAGTTGCTTAAGTCCTTCAGGTTGCCTATTGTAGAGAGATTCAAGATAATTAATCAGAACTTAGGTATGTTACAAGAGGTAACATTGGCAAATACTCACAAACTTGATAGCCTCTCAATCAGCCCCCAAATGGGAGGCCCAATGCCGCACCCTGGTACTCAGGCCACAAACCCCATCTTACCGGCCCTTAATGCTCTTGAAGTCGAGTGACAAATTATACCCATTAAGGAGCATGTGGTAACCGAAGAGAGATTCAAATCATCGGGGCCACCGGTAAACCGGGTGTAACAGGCAAGATAGCCGAACACCCTATGAATAAAACGACCTCTGCCTCTGTGGGAACGGGTAAACCAGAAGAAAGGCCCAGTAACACGGATAAACTTCAGGTTATCGATCTACCGCCAGAATCGACTCCGCTAGTGCTGGTCTTAGGAAATGTCCCACCCCTCCCAGTAGGAACCAAAGAGGACTTTAACCAATTAAAAACAAGGTCACCCATTAGTTGCACTTTAACACTAGGGAGGGCCACTTGACAAAACACAATGTCCTTATGGTTCGACGTGTGTCCTGGATAGGCTGCTCACAAATATCTAGGAAAGGTGATTGCATAGTTGTGAATTTTAACAATGAACTATCGCATACTCCCAACCTCACAATGTTATATCATGGAACATTGCGGGATTGGCAGGCAAAGTTACAGACCCCCTATGTATACAGTTTATTAGCAAGTTCACGCTAATCTGTCTTCAGGAACTGTGATATCGCGATGCCAGGTTATAGGGCATTTTTTGTCCCAGCAACCAGAGTAGCCAGTGGTAGAGCCAAGGGAGGGCTCGCAATTTTTGTATCGCTGGCCCTCAGCTGTCGAATTAAGGTTATCTCTATGGCCAACAAAAATATCCAGGCGATCTCTTTAGGACAGAAGGGCAGGCCCTTACTGGTGATAAATTTTTACAATGCAACCAATAAGGGTAAAGGTTGCTGAGTTAAACAGATTTGTCAAGCATGAAGGTGGTTCTTATAAAAATAATCTACTTATACTCAAACTCATGTGGGGACCCTATACTGATTCCCCGGGGGACACTGGGGTGTCCATTGATATTGGACATTCACTTTGAACACACTGTTGAGGGTGACGCATTGAATGATATGCTCAATGAACAGGATCTATCCTCTGCAATGGGTTTCGCCTCTCCACAAAGCAAACAAATGAACCCCACGTTCAAGGGTAGAGGCTGCAACATCTTCATTGACCATATATTATTATCAACATCTATCCAACACCTTCTTCAGGGTTTTTCTATTGTCCCCAGCTTATATAGCGACCATAATCCTGTATATGTTACTATGGGCGGGAGTTTAATGAGGACAAAAGATATAGCACAGGGCAGTAACAACTTGCAACCCACTAACGGAGGGCGGCGGATTAAATGGAGTAAGATAATTCCGACCACCTTCCATGATGCCCTTACAGCAGCCTGTGAGGCCGAGTTTTCATGTTGTCGTAATTATAATTCCTCTAATTCTGGCATCTTAAAGTCCTTTGAGGTAATTACATCCAAAGTAGGTGGTATGTTACCTGCCCATGGAAAAATCAGCATCACAAGCGTACCGAAATGGTTCTGCCGCGAATGTTCTAAAGCAGCGAGAGAACTTAAGGCGGGGCTGAAAATAACACCGAGGAACAAAGTGCTGATTGCAACCCTAAGGAAAAATTATAAAAAGGTTGTGGCCAATCGCAAGGCAGAGGTAAAAGAAGCACTATGGAGAGAGCTTTTAGACCCTGTTACCCTCTCAAGTAGCTCTAGATTTTGGAGTGCCATCAATCGATCACCTTTTTTTGCGGAAGGGGTCAGAGAAATGGGCTCCAACATCACAGAGGATGAATGGGTGTTCCACTTTGAAGGTACGTTTAAAAACACGTGTCATCAGCCAGACTTACCGGCAAGGGTAGCAAATAAAGAAGTAGTGGTGTTCACAGAGCACGAAATTAACAAGGGTATTGCCAATTTGACTAACAAAAAAGCACCAGGTCCGGATGGTATCCCTCCGGACCTTTTTAAATCAAACCCGACATTCTGGGCCGAAATTTTGACCGCTGTGGGTAATGCTGCGGCTATCGGTAGATGCCGAGCATCCTGGGGCATCTCAACGATAGTCCCAGTATATAAAAAGGGAGATCGAAATTGCACATTGAATTATAGGCCAATTTCCTTAATCGACTCATCGGTCATCGGTCATTGGGGGTGTCATATTAAACAGATTATGTACCTGGGCAGAGGAAACTAAAATCTTGGTAGACGCTCAGTATGGGTTCCGTCCAGGTCACTCAACCATGACACAGTGTCTAAACCTTTATGTGATCATAGGGAAGTACACCATGGCTCGATCCGGAACCATCTACAACGCCTTCATGGACCTCTCGTCCGCCTTCGATTGTGTTAATCGTGCGGTGTTGTGGAGGTCCATGGAGGCCATGGGAGTGGATCGTAGCCTGGTTGACTTCCTAAGGGATCTACACAGGGAAACTAAGGCCAATGTCAGATATTCTAGGGATCTGAAGGTGTCGAGGAACTTTCACATCGAGAGGGGTGTAAGGCATGGGTACATACTGGCCCCCTTCCTATTCAACCTATACATTAACGACCTGGAAGGTTACCTGTTAGTAACAAAGGCCGATTATCCATATGTGGGCAGGAGAGGACTGCCCGTCCTGCTTTATGCGGATGACGCAGTCCTCCTGGCACAAACTCCAAAGGGGCTACAAACTCTACTTGATTCTTTTCACAGTTTTATGGACAAACGAGATTTGTCCATAAATAATACAAAATCATATGTGATGCAGGTGGGGTTGCGCCCTAGAACTCCATACAATTTTACGGTTAACTGTGTGAGGGTCCCAAAATGTACAACGTTCTCTTACCTAGGTGTCCTGATGGACAATCGGCTTAACTGGGCTGCACTCTTACAGAAAAAAAGGGGTGAGGTCAAGAGGGCAATTGCGGCCCTTCTTGGCTTTGCATCTAAAATAGGCAATCGACCAATGGCAGCAATGCTAAAAATCTACCAGGCCAAGTGTATAGCCATAGCCAGCTATGGAAGTGACCTATGGGGATATTGTGACCTAGAGGGCCTACAGGTGACAGAGAACAATTTTCTAAAGCGGCTATTGAGCGTACCAAAGGGGACCACAAATCTGTCTGTCCATGAAGAAATGGGCATGCCATTTATATGTGACACTTTAGCCCTACGTCCCCTTACCTTTTGGCTGCATTGTTGGCTTAATAAGCATATTGATCTCACCCACAGTATCTTAAGAGAAGCCCTGAGCCTAGATAACATGACGAACATTCCCTGGTTCAAGCATTTAAAAACTTGTTTTACGATGTTGGGGCGACCTGATTGGTTTTCAGAGCCCGAAGGTATAACAAGAATGGACATTAGGCACATAAAGCATTCCTTCTCACAAAGAAAACAAATGGAAAGGGAGGGGAGAGAATTGTTGAAATCCAGTATGAGGACACATTTGCTGCTTAAAACTTCCTTGGATATGGAGCCGTACTTGTCTTGGCTGCTTCCAGCCTACGTGCGATTTCTTTTAATCAGGTTTAGGTTTAACCTTTTTCATTTTTTATTAGCAGTTCCTAGGGCTAGTCATAGGGGAATGGTGTTAGCATCCTGTGGCTGCGACATTAAGTCTCCACAGGATTTGCTTCACTTTGTTTTCTTTTGTAAATGTTATGAATTTCCCAGGACCTTTTATCTTAAATCACTCTTAAGACAGTTACATTTTGTGCAAGTACGCCCAGCACTATTATATCTGCAACTACTTAAACCAGATTGTATCCCTTTTGTGGCCGGTTTTTTGAAATGTGCAATGAACCTCAGAAAAAGTTGGGACTTTTAACAAGTTATTGTATTTTATTGCTTTTACTTGTGGCTTTTATTTATTCCCTCTTTTAAGTGTTAATGACGTTGGTATTACCTCACCATGGCTTTTATACATGGAAATTTTACACACTGTGTTTTTCCTAAATATGTAATTAGCTGTACTTTAACTTTTATGGTTTCTACTATTGAATACCGAATAAAGTATTATGAAATGAAATGAAATGATTGACAATGGCGCGTCTCTAATGTGATGGGGTGCAAACAATACAAGCAACTAAATCCGAGACCCACATTGGTCCAGTCGCACGTTAGGAGCCTTCCATACGGCTATCAAACACCACTACCCCTCAAGGGTAAGATGGTAGTGCGAGTAAAGTCAGAAGATCACAAGGTTACCACAACCTTCCACGTGTTCAACAAGTAAGCCGACATACTAGTAGGGAGCCACACAGCCGAAGACCTCGGTTTTGTCAAGTTTGCCAATGGGGTTAAAACCTTGCGAAATCCTATACCTGTTTCCACAACTGCTCAGAGGACTTGAATGCGTGAAAAGAGCGTAGATAAAGCTTCACATCGACAAAGCAGTGAAACCTGTTTCCCTGCGACATCAACGAATACCTTTCCATCTCAGGCTAATCTTTGAACGAGAGTTTCTCTACCTCGAACAGCAAGGTGTCATAGAAAAGGTCACTGGGCTGACTTTGTGAGTCTCGCTCATGGTAATAGCGGTGAAGCCAAATCAGCCAGGAAAGATCCGGCTGTGCATCGACATGCGCCTGCCTAACCAAGAAATCAAACGTGAAAGGCACTTGACACCAACAGTCGATGATATCCTGCTGATCTAAATGGTTCTCCAAATTGGACCTTAATGCGGGATACCATCAGTTGAGGCTGGCGGAGGAAAGCCAATACATCACGGCCTTCTCGACTCACATAGTCCTGCGGTGCTACAAGAGGCGGAACTTTGGGATCTCATCAGCAGCGGAAATATTTCAGAACACAATCCGGGAAATATTGTCAGGACTCCAGGGAGTACTAAATGTCAGCGATGACATTTTAATACATTAACCAACCATAGAAGAGCACCATCGCCACCTCAGAGCCACCCTTCAATGCCTCGCAGAACGTGGAGTCAATTTCTATTGAGACAAGTGCTCATTTTTCTCCATAGAATTCTTTGGATACATATTTCGCCAAGGCGGGGTCAGGATTGACCCACGGAAGTCACGGGCCATTCAACAAGCATCTGCTCCAACAACGGCGCCAGAAACCCGAAGTTTCCTTGGGATGGGCACCTACTGTGGGCTGTTCATACTGAACCTGGCCATGCTTGCTGAACCCCAGACCCCCGGCCACCTGCACTATCATCCCCACGGCCCCCAAGCGAAGAAACCCAAAACAGAGATGACCTCCACCAACTGCATGCTCATAAACTATAGATCAGCCACCAAGTATGCCACAGAGCTAGCAGAATCCATCCTCACTCACGACATAGACATAGCATTCATCACCAAAACTTGGCTAAATTAATCCTCCCTACTATTCCTGGATACTCTTGTCCCCCCAGGCTTTGCAATCACCAACAAAGATAGAAAAGACCAAAGAGGGGGAGGCATAGCAATCATCCACAAAAACAATATTTCCTTGATGGAAACAGACTCCTTCAAATTCAACACCTTTGAATGCCTAACCATCAACATTAACACTAGCAACAACAAAACACTAATCTGCCACCATATATATCACTCCCCAGGCAACGCCAGTAGATTCACTGAACACCTGTCTGATCTGATTGCCCACTGCTCTCTGAGATGGGAACAATTTAATTCTGGGCGACCTCAACCTACACTTGAATGAAGTAAACAACCTGCTAATCCAGAACCTGAATGAGCTGATACACAACAACACCTTACCCAAGACTGCACTGAGGAAACTCACAACAAAGGAGCAATCCTAGATGCCATTATCGTCAAACGTGACACAGGCATGATAAACCACACCCTGCCTGTGGATTGGTCAAATCAGCACTTAATCTTCTTCCACCTCACGCAACCAATCACATTCCAAACCCCCACCCAAGGCCCTCCCAAATGGACCAGAAACCTCACTCAGATCAGAGGGAGTTAACCCTCCTTTGCTCAAGGTCAGTCATTGACCTTGAGGAAAGGGTTAACTCCCTCCTCACTACCTCCATGGATAATCTATCCACTACAGAATTCACTGCCCATTACCACACAACCTTCACATCCATTCTAGACCAAGTAACCCCCTAAAACAAAAAAAACAGGTACATTTCATCTAGATCCTGGTTCAACACGAATATTAATAAAGAAAGGAGACAACTTAGAGCTCCAGAAAGACTATGGAGGAGCAACCCCTACACAAACCTACTCAAACAACTCAAAGCAGCCTAAAGGAAGCACAAAAAACACATCAGCAGTGAAAAATCCACCTTTTTCTGTTCGGCCCTGGACAACACAAAAAACAGACCCAATGAACTGTTTAAAATCCGCAAACAACAAACCTCCAAGCCCATTGAATCCTCAATGCAAGCCTCCAAGGAATTGTGCAAAAACTTCACCAACTTCTTCCAAGAAAAAATCACCAAGATTGAGCTCTCAGAAGATGGCGGCCGGCTAGAATGACCGGTCGAAGCTCCCTGCTCACCAGGCAGAACATTAAGAAATATATACCACACCGAGCCGGGAAAATGCTCATCCTCATCGCTAAAAGAAAACACTAATGGCACCACAAGAGCTAGCTGTCAACAGGAGTATCTGCGCTAAATCAGAGACCAAGACTAAACTCACCATGTTGCAGAAGAGCAGTGCGGAAACAACCCGGGTCGACTGCTGTGTTCTTCGCACATTCATCGGTCTGTGGGTGGGGGCCTCGGCGGCACAGTGGAACTGCCGAAGGGCGGCGGCAAGACTTTCTTTTTCCTTCCGGGGAATCCTGAGCAGAGCTAACGCGGCGCAAAGCAATCCTCCCACGCTTCCCGCATCAGGAGTGAGCAGAAACCAAGCGGCAAACATAGAGCCCTCCAGACTACAAGAGGTACGCGTAGATGCCAGAAAAGACTAGGAAGCTACCTGCATGAATCGGGGAAGCAGGTCAGACTGTTTTGTGGGGGGAATATCGCTAGAAAGTACAGTTCTGCCACTTGGGGGAGGAGAAACCAGCTCCACTATATCAGGGGAAGAGTGGGGGGAAACCTTGAATTCCTCCTGCTCCCATGAGATAGTAATAACGGCAGGCAAAGAGCAAGGCAAACAATCAAGCTACTGCCTCAGAAATAGGCAGTTCTTGGAAAAAACCCAGACTGTTGCCACCAAACAAAACACAGCTTCACGAAGCACGAAAAGGAAAAACAAAAAGCAGGCCACAACCACAGCGCCTGCCCCCAGAGCCAAAGGGAAGCAAGCAAATGAGAAAGGGTCAAGAGGAGTAGGGGGGTTTTAAGCCCTAAAATCAAGGTTACCCCATCCCTGAGATAATGTTTCAAAGTCCAAGTACAAGATCAATTGGGGGAAGATCAATTGGCCAGACCACAACACCCCAGAAAAACCTATGTGCCGACAACACGAACTATGAGCAAGGAGAGCAAGGAAATTATGGAAAGGGGTGCAGTGTCAAACACTCAGCAGGAGCCTGAAGTAGAAGATATAACTGGGAGTATGGACTGCACAGGTAGCGTGGAACATAGCTGGAAGTGCATAAACCCCCCCGAGCGCCCCCAGAGCTCTACAGACCAGATTCGGGAGAGAATGTTACAAGAAATGAGGGCAACATTTGCAGTCTCTGAGGATAACCAGACAAAGATACAAGAGGCATGCGATATGCTGGACAAAAAGCTAAACGCACTAGGGGCGAGAGTAACTGCAGTAGAGGCAGCAGTGGAGGTCCTCAGCAAAAAAGTGGAGTCAAACCAGAAGGAGATCAGGGCATTGAAAACAAACAAAGAAGGTATTAAAGGAAAGCTAGAATCCCTATAAAATCAAGCAAGGAGGAATAACCTAAGAACCTTGAACGTGCCAGAGGGGCAAGAGGGGGATGACATTAAAAAGTATATCGTATCACTACTAGAAGAGAGTTTCCCCTGGGCCAAGGCAGCAGTCTTGTCAGAAGACATACAGAGGGTGCATCGAGACCCCTTCGGTAAAAACAAAATGAGGAAAAATCCGAGTAAAATCTTAATAAACTTTAAGACTTTCACCCTCAAGGAAAAAATTCTGAGTGAGGCCCTAAAAAAGGGCTCCTACAACAAAGATGACTGGTCCTTTAGAGTTCGATCAGACATCTCCAAAGCCACCCAGGACAGACAATGGGAACTCGGACAGCAGATGCAGCAATTACGATCTCTTGGTGCCACAGTCCAGATGAAATTCCCTGCAGCCCTAAGAATCATGTGGAGGAACAAAATGTATAACATTAGGGAGTCAAAAGAGGTTTAGAACTTCCTGGAACAAATGCTAGATCAAACGCAGGAACAGCAGTAGAATATAAATACAATAATTACCCAGGGGTGAGTACGGAGCTCAAAGAGGGCTATTAATTCTGCCCAGTGAAGAAATAAGGGAGGTTTCTCCAGGGAGGGAAGTGTAAACACATGGGTGGGGAGCAAAGTAGGGAAAAAAACAGAAGATGAAGGAGAATGGGACCTGTAAGCCAGTGAGAAAAACACCAGAGCAAAAAGAAACAAAACAATGTGGAAAGACTCAGCAGTAGTTAACATACTCTCATGGAATGTTAATGGCCTCAGAACTAAGAGCATATTTGAGTATTAAAAAACAAAACGCATCTCTTGAAAAATGAATGGGAAGAAATAGGAAAGACTCAGAGATGGATAGACTTGTATGCCTTCACAAATCAGGACTGCAGTATTAAAGGAGTAGCTATACTATTCAAAAGATCTCTCAAAACAAGAATAGAATCAGCGGAAGTCGTCAGGAAAGGGAGATGGGTGATAACCAGAGTAAGAATAACTAATAAACAGTACACAATTGTTGGCTATAACGGGCCCAATACAGATGACCCAGACCCGCTACAAAAGCTGTATGCACAACTATTGACGGCGCCCTCCCCAATAATTATGGGGGGAGATTTTAATTTAATTCTGGATCCTAAGGTGGATCATCTCCCCCCGAGGACGGAAGCAAATCAGTTCAAAATGAGGGATTGGTTGGGGATCTGTATAAAAGATCTGGGTCTGGCAGACGTATGGAAGGACAAAGGTGACAAAACCCAGGGCTTTACTTTCCAAAATAAAAAATTAGGGCAGCTGTTCAGAGTAGACTATTTTCTGGTGGATAGAAACTTAATAGAAAGCACACAGAAGGTGGATCACTTACCAGTCCATTTATCTGACCATTCAACAGTCCTACTAAAACTCCAAATGAAACATAACACCACTGCAGCAAGATGGACGGTCGATCGGACAACTCTGTTAGACCCACAGAATATAGAAGCACGTATGAGAGAAACGGAACACTATTTTCATGTGAACAAAAATAGTGCCTCTATACAAGTAACTTGGGATGCATATAAGGCAGTAATCAGAGGAAAACTACTTAGTATAGCGGCACATAAATAAAAAAATAAAACACAAAATCAGCAAACTTGAAGGAACTATAAAAACTCTGGACACACAACTAGTTATGGAAACTGTGGTATCAGAAAGGGAAAAAATGGAGTCGGAAAGGTCAACAAATAAAGAAGCCACCGCAGAAATCCTGGAGAACACCGTGAGAGAGAAATGGGAGGCCAGCAAACTGTCCCATTATGAGTATGGAGAAGGGTGCAGCAAGATGCTGGCATGGAAGACGAAAACTGACCAGATCAGAAACAAGATTGCAGGTATCCAGCGAGAGAGCTCTGCCGAAATAAGCACTCTAGACACCTTGATTATGCAGGAATTTGTTAAATTTTTTGAAGAGTTGTATACAGAAGATTTTAAGCCAACAAAGGAACAACTCCAAGACTACTTAGACGAGCTAGATCTCCCAATATTACCACAAGAGGTGGGAGAAGACTTAAACGCCAAAATCACAGACAAAGAAGTAGACAATGCCATCAGAGGTCTAAAGAGAGGCAAGGCAACTGGCCGGGATGCTCCGCCTAATGAGTTTTTTTATCACTTCAGGAGAAGTCCTGGTCCCCCCTCTCACAGATCTGTTGAACAATATTTTCATGGAGAAAGGAGAATTTCCAGACTCTTGGAATGATGCAGTAATTAAAATCTTACAAAAAACAGGGAAAAACCCGGGCAAATGCGAGTCTAACGGGCCAATATCTCTACTGAATTGTGATTACAAAATATTCATACAGATTAATGCAAAGAGGCTGGGGAAAGTAGCGGGACTCTTAATCAATACTGACCAAAAGGAGTTCATGAAGGGGAGACAGATTCAGGACTTGACCCATGAATTATTTGGAACAATAGACTTAGCCATACAAGAAAAGTTGCCCCTGTCCATAATCACCTTCGATGCGGCTAAAGCATTCCACAGAGTGAACTGGTCATTTTTGAATAGCGTCTTGGATAAATATAAACTGGGAGAGAACTTTCAAGGAATGGTTATGAGACTATACAGAGACCCAAGGGCCAAGATATTAATCAATGGGAATCTCACTGAAAACATACATATCAGGAGAGGCACGAGACAGGGTTGTCCCTTGTCTCCCCTACTTTTAATTTTATATCGATACACTAGCACAAAATCTCAGCAATAACCCAGATATATCCCCCTTCTCTCATCAAGGGTGGGAGAAAAAAGTCACTCTTTACGCAGACGACCTAATGATCTTTACGAAGGACTTTGCAGGGTCCATCAACACCGTAGAAGAAACACTGGAAACATTCGGGAGAGTATCTGGATACCTGACTAAGCAGGCAAAAACAGAGATAATGGGATGGAACACCGAAAGTAACAACCACCTAGTAAAGGAAAAGATAAGGTATCTAGGTATTGAGCTAGTCAGAGACTTGGATAAAGTAGCCCAGATAAACTTTAATAAAATTTGTGTGGAGATTAGAAAACTTCTTAAAGTATGGGGGTCCTACCACTGACCTTTATGGGGAGATCGAATATAATAAAAATGTCAATACTACCTAGATTTACTTACATTTTTAGCTCAATTCCACTAGAGTTCAAGAGGGACTCAATAAAGAAATTACAAGGGGAACTCAATAGTTTTATATGGTCATCAAAAGGGACAAGAATAGCATGGAAAAAACAAAGGAGGAAAAAAGAACAAGGCGTGATAGCAAGTCCTGACTGGCTAGAATACTGTAGAGCCTTCCGTTTTAAGTAAATGAGGGTTTTACTGAAAAGTTATGAACATTATCCCGCCTACCTACAAGCAATGACCAAAAGTGAAGGGCATTTTCTATACAAATTTGTTCATCCGAAATTTTTTCAAAAGGTGAAATTGAAGGTTCTCAAATCAGCAGCAAAGCTATGGTATCACATCAGAAGCGCCCTTGAAATACTGTATTACAGCGAATTCACTACCATATGGGACTCACCAGGGACCCCGTAATGCCTTAAAGACAGGCCTACAGTTCAGTTAAGAACATCGGGAATACTCAAGTGGGGTCAACTGATGATAGACAACAAGATTATTGACTGGGATCAACTGACTAAAACAACAAACTGCTCCCTATCAAAATTTTAATTATATCAACTTTCAAGCTGGGCAAAAACCTTAAGAGAAAGTAAAAAAGGAAACAGTATATTGGAGATGGAGATGCAGGAAAATGCGCCATTAAAAAAATACGTTTCACAATGGTACTGGGCTCTTATATCAGACTGGTGAGGTGGACTTCTCAATTCAAGATGCGACCTGGGGGAAAGACCTGCCGCCGCTGGACGCACAAAACACCTGGTGAGTATCTATGAAAAAACATTTGTCTATTGTTAAATCCACTGCTTTAGGGAGAAACCATTTGTTTACCCCTCATAGAGCTTATTGGACCCCGAAGAGGCTATCAAAGATTGGTGGGGCAAAAGTGAAGAACTGCCCAAAATGTGGCAAGGAGAAAGCAGACAACCTGCACATGTTCTGGCAGTGCCCCCCAGCTCGAAATATTCTGGCAGGAAGTGGG
This sequence comes from Lissotriton helveticus, assembly GCF_964261635.1. Taxonomy (NCBI): domain Eukaryota; kingdom Metazoa; phylum Chordata; class Amphibia; order Caudata; family Salamandridae; genus Lissotriton; species Lissotriton helveticus. The sequence goes on along the minus strand of NC_136057.1, from coordinate 1,523,167,989 downwards.
TGAGACTCTCGGTGCACTACTAGAAAGACCAATTGATGTAAGTATTGATCTTGCTATATTTGGGGTTGACCAGTCAGAGTGCCTTGTTAGGCTAACTAAAAATCAAGAAAATCTACTCTTTTTGTTAATCTTACTGGCAAGATGGAAAATATGCATCAAATGGGTGAGCCCTGTCCCCCCCACACATGGGGAATAGCTGACATCAATACATAAAATAAACAAGCTGGACAGAAGGGGGTAACCCAGTAAAAAATATAACTTTTGGGAAATTTGGGAACAGTTTTAACTGTTTTAACTCGACTTAGCAAATAAACGTATCTTTTCTGATAGTTTATCCCTTGCCGCTCAAAGTCCAATGATTATGCAATGGCAATAAATAAATAGGCAGAGTGCCTGTTCGAGTAGCCAGGTTGGCTAGCTCCCCCCCTCGGAAACATTTATTGGAATTGGTAATGGAAAGAAAGGGACCCCTTTCACAACACCTAAGGAGACACCCCCGCTGGGTCACGAAAACATTGGGTAGTGAAAGGGTCGGTCTGAAGAAGGTGGGGTCCCTGACAACTCCTTACACAAACTATTGCAGTGTGAGGATTAAAAAAAAAAAAAAAGATTGAGCTCTCACTAGACATCAACGTCAACTCCACCAGCAAAAGCTTGCCCCCAGTGACAATAGACAGCACGCACATTCACCCCAAGAAAACATGGAAGTCCTTCGACCCCATCCCGGAAGTCGAGATCCGCAAGCTGATCTCCACCTCCAAACCCGCCACTCACGTCCTTGACCCTATACCCACTGAATTGACCAAAAAACTGAAACTCCCCATAACCCCTTTCTGGTACAGAATCATAAACAGCTACCTGAGAACCAGCATCATACCTGAATGCCTCAAATTTGCCAAGTTACGTCACTACTAAAAGCCCAGGACTTGACTCCAAGGACCTGAATAACTTCAGACCCATCTCCAATCTCCCCCTCCAATCCAAAATCCTCAAAAAATGTGTCCTCTTACAACTGACTCAGCACATGGACAACATCAACCCTCTTGATCCCCACCAATCGGGGTTCAGAAAAGGCTATAGCTCCGAGACCACAATCCTCAACATCACAGACGCTATCCACAAATCCCTAGATACCAATCAATGCTGCCTACTCAATCTCCTGTACCTATCGTCAGCCTTTGACGCGGTTGATAACCAACTTCTCATCTAGGCACTACGAGAAAGGGTAGGTGCTGATGAAGTGGTCTTACGCTGGTTCTCCTCATTCATACACAGCTTTTTGCAAAGGATAAAAATCAAAAACTTTACTTCCGACCTACACCCCATCAGCAGAGGCATCCCCAAGGTTCAGTGCTCTCACCACTACTGTTCAACATATACATGGAATCCCTCTCCACCATACTTAAAAATGCCAACATCCCTTTCCACCTATATGCGGATGACACCCAGCTCTATCTAGAAACCTCCTTCCTAGATTACATCCACAGACTAAATGACACTCTAAAAGAAATCCAACATTGGCTGTCTCTAAATCACCTAAAAAGTCAATCAAGACAAAAATGAGATCCTCCTCATCTCCAACAAAGAAGAGAACCCTCAAATTGCAGAATCGCTAAAAGCTATGGATGCTCTCAACTGTAATCTCACTCTGGCAAAGGCCGTAAAATCACTAGGCATCACCCTAGACCCAAAACTCGACATGCCAAACACATTAAGAACTCTGCAAAGAGTGCCTTCCTCAATCTGAAGCTACTCAACAAAATTAAGCCATTCATCCCTACCAAAGATCTCCAATAAGTCACCCAATCACTGGTGCTATCCAGACTTGACTAGGGGAATGCAACCCTCACTGGTACAATCAAATCCCACCTAGCTACCCTCAAAACAACTCCCAATGCAGCAGCCAGAATGGTCACTTAAATTAGGAAATACAATCACATTTCAACAGCACTCAGAGAACTAAAATGGCTCCCAGTTGAACTGCGTACCAGCTTCAGAACTGCCTGCCTCACTCACAAAGCCCTACACACAGGAAATCCTGACTACCTGCCCGCCAAACTCAAGAGGGCTGGTCAGACAAGAAACCTCAGGAGCTCCAATACCCTACTTCTCATACCTATGAAAACACGCAAACAGAAAAACGCTGCATGTCCTTCTCTGGAAAGGCGCCCAAAATCTGGAACTCAATCCAAGCAGATATCAGAACTATCTCGTCCTTCAGAAAATTAAAAAAATACCTAAATGTCTTTTCCCTCAACTGCTCCCTCCCGAATGGATAGCCACCGCCTTAAAGCATATCCCAACTCGCCGTTCCTCCCTGACATTGTATCACAAAGACCTCCCTGCTCTTTGACCGCCTACTGTTCCTCACCCCCAAGAGGTTCAACCCAAGACAACGTGCACTAATCGAGGTTATCTCAGGACTCACGTACTACCTCAATACTCCACAGCACACTTGGACTTCCGAACCAATTTATATAACACTGCACTATTATATGACTCTTGTGAAAAACTGTTGTAAAGTGCAACGATACCCCCGGGTCCGGCCAGTACTATGTAAAACTCCTTAAATAAAATAAAATAATAAATAACCCCTGCAAGCCCTAATGAAGAAAGACGTCAACTGGAAGTGGGGCAAAGAAGAAGAAGAAGCATTCTTAGAAGATCAAGGCGGCGCTTCTGATGAAAACCATCACGGCGTACTTCGACATGACTCGAATGACCTAGCTCCTAGTCGACACTAGTCCTGTGGAGCTAGGAGCACTCATGACCCAAGATACAGAGCCCAGGTAATGGGCTCTGTTCACATTTATGAGCAAGGCCTTCACGCCGTCGGAGGCTCGCTACTCCCAGATTGAGAGGGAGGCACTGGCGATTAAGTAGGCCTGCAACTACTTCCACCTCTATGTCAGCGGACACCTGTTCAGAGTGGTGGCTGACCACCAGCCATTAATCCCACTGTTGAGAGGCACCACACCACATCCCCGACCGAGGCTGACAACTGGACGATACAAGTACAGCACTGTCAAATGGATCTAGTCTACAGACCAGGAGCAAAGAACCCGGCCGACATCTTGTCATGACACCCCCAGAAGACGACCGGAGACGGGGTGATCATTAACTGAGGACGAAAGAGTACGTAGACATGGTGTCTCAATGGGCCTGCCCACGAGCCTTCAACATTGACAAGATTAAGGAAAAAAACAGCACAGACTCTATGAGCATGAAAGTGCTGGATTCCATACAAAGAGTCTCCTAGGACAACTTCCTTCATGGTGCCAACAGCTGGAACGAAAAAGATAGAGACCGACTGGGAAGATCTGAAGAGTGTGGGACAAGCTAAATGCTGCTGCCGAAGGAGTGATACTGAGAGGGTCCCGGATTGTCATCCCTGCAAGTCTCCAAGAGCAAGCCAAGATCCTAGCTCACAAAGGACCCCAAGGAACCACCAGACTGAAGTCACGGAATAGGGAGAAGGTGTGGTTTCCCGGGCTAGAAGCCACTGTGGACACCCTCATGAGATACTGCCAACCCTGCTAGCTCACAAGCAGCCAAGAACATCCCGCTCTAGTCATGACCAATGACCCAGCTACATCTCAATGGTCGCAAGTGAGCCTGGACTTTGGAACCTTTCCAGATTTCAGAGTGATGGCGGTGCTGTTCGACAGCTAAACCAAGGACCCCATAGTCGAGTTGATCGCATCCACGGCCTGCGCTCTCCTCCAACCAGTCCCAGAGAATTGCGTTCACGCTCTTTGGATTACCCCATGAAGTTAAAACTGATAAATGGCCCAGTTTCAAGGAGCCAAATTCAAGAACATGTTGGAGGTACTTGGAGTCCAATACCACCGTATCACTCCCCACTGGCCACAGGCCAACAGAGAAGCAGAACACTTCATGAGGACACCTGAAACCTATGACCCAGCTGGCGCCCGAGCTCGACGAACAACAAACAACGAGCGAACCAGTGAGAGGAGAAAGGCGAAGACCCGGGTCATAGCACCGGGGAGCTCTGTCTGGTATGAAACCGGTGCAGTGGAGGGATGTTTCTCACAGCGTACAAACCTGGGCCGTGGACGGTGCTGACAACCAATGGCACGCCATCACAGCCCAACAAGGTGACGAAGCGATCATCCGGTACATATCCTGGTTCAAGAGGATATGAGACTTAGACACCGAGGGGACACAGCCTGGACCTACAGAGAGCAGAGAAGCAACTACAGAAGGTACCCCCACTTGCCTGGGCCGAGACCTAGCCATAATAAACCTGCCATCTTCCAAGGTCACAGAAGCCGGGATAACCACAACCAATGACACCTGTTTGCCAGGCACCCCTCTGGAGAGTCAACAAAGCCGCCAACCAAAATATAATCTGAGACCCAACCCAAGACCGAGCCAAAGACTCACAGACTTCATGTGTTAATTTGTATTATTGTTTTTGAACACTATCTTGATAAGGAATTTAGCAATCTAGATGCCACGAAGAGTGTTGACCACACACCCCTTGCCAGTAAGGGCTTCCACACATTGTAGCACTCTCTGGCCATGCCAGGCCAGAGAGCTTAAATAAATGGGTGGATGCCGTGCGTGACTGCCGGTCCAGACTCTCACTGTGCCTGGCTGTGTCTTTGTAGTGTTCCCTACTATAAGGCCCTTGTGTAAGGCAGGCAGCATCACACCTTGTAAGCCTGCCTTGCTAACTGCAACTCCCTACATCCTGTATGCCTGGCTAGTGGATACTCACGGTCGGACTATCAATTGAATAACCCTATTTGCATTCATAGAGCTCGAGTTTTAAGGCTTGAAAGACTAATTGGCAACCACCTACAAGCATGCTAAAACCCAGGGCTAAAATCCCAGGCATACTTCAACACCTTTCAACACCAAGCGGTCCTGAAAATCTTCTCAAAAAGGTCTGAAAGTTGTGAAGGGACCAACATGCGGTCAGGCTGAGACAGGGTGCCACAACCTCCGTCAAGAAGAAAAAAAAAAACTTCAAACGCTGTCAACAGCAAAAAGTGTTAAGGCAAATCCCATAACAGAGAACCAGTCTTTAATATCACCAGTGTTCTTTATTTTTGAATAATCTAGAAAGATAACTCATAAATGTGACTTTTTAAAGGACCCAGTCGGGCCATTTTCTCAACCTCAAGCAACATGAAGACCCTCCCAGCACCAATCTCCCCAATGCCAAATTTCTGAGCCTTGTAAGGCGGCTGTTGACTCAGCAGTGAACCTGAGAAGTAAGAGAATAAATAGACTGCCTAGGGTCTGATAACTGACCTGAAGCTACTTTTACTGAGGTCACTATCACCACAAATGACTCCCAGTTTACCTCCACCTCAAATGTTACCAAGACCGTTGTTAATAAATCGTGTCCCACTGCCAATTGGGGTCAGAGAAAAAATTACCAAAGGGCAAAACAGCCTGGAAACTCAGTTGCCTCTGGAAGCTCAACATCCATTAAACCACAAAGGAAATGGGCTATGGGAGCAACAACAGCTGAGTCCTAGATTCAGACTGGGGTCAACTCAATCCATCCCTAACTTACAAAGTGAACAAATGACAGACAATTTACATCCCCGTAGTCTAACACAAACCAGGATAGATTATTGGACAAATGACACATACCCCCATGAGAAGGGGGAACCCCATTGCTGGAGCACTCCTCGTCTAACCAATAACTCAATTATTAAGCCCCAAATGATATGGACCAAAGCTGGCTTAGGGGCTCAAATAGGTCCCTTGCATTGTGCAAGAGCCCGGGGAAAAACACAGCCGAGTCTTCCCAAAGCCAAGGCAATAGAACCTGGGCTGGATGGGATATTCTGTTTAGAACGTCACAGCTGACATTAGATGCCCTGGTATATTGGTCAAGCAAAATGGATGTTCAAGAGGATCTGCTTAATATCAAGGCATGATCCGTTTCAGGAATTGATCAGAAGCTGGCTGACCTAAAAAAAACTGATAGCACAATTAAGCTGCAGTAAATTGCATATAGTCCACCTGTGCACTGGTGATCAACAACCTTGCAACAATCCCAGATGCCCTGAGAACCTGAATAGAAGGCCTAAAATCAGATCTTGACATTTCCCATTGCAAAAAGGATCCAACTCCACCAGCTCAATTGACTTGGGAATGTACAAGGAACTGTGACTCTAGTAAAACGAACATAGGTACAACAGGGAATAAGGATGACTGACAAATCGCAACCCCAATAGAGGAGGCAGGTGAACTCGCGAAAGATGAGATTAACCTATGGCGGAGCTAGGAGGTGTTCCAGAGGGATCAGGTACAGACAGCATATTTCTTGGGGGGCCCATAATTCTCCTCCTAGGGAACATCTATGCATTGATCACAGGAAGGTCGATTTTGAGGTTTTAGATATGTTTGAGTGTTATGGGATCACCAATGCAATTTTCCCAAAATGTTATCAGTCCAAGTTTGAAAGGAAAATTGCACGTTTTCTTGAATTAGTGTTTATATGTTTAAATGGTTACTTTAAAGGGGATATTCCAGCAACTCAAACATTTTTGCATGTAAAATAGCAGTGTTCTACTGATAATATGTTTATTCAGGCATGTTTTTTACCTCTGTATAGAATCAAGGTGTTAAGAATAAGGAGTTTTGATCATTGGGGGGTTAAAAGTGGCCATTGAGGTGGCACCAATATCTAGTGAGCGTGTGAGGATAGATGAAGAATACATTGACCGATTGGTGCAGTATCAAATCCTACATGATATGGGCACACTGCACCCGGCCTCCGTGGGGTCCCTGTCTACTCACCTTGGATGGTTCCTTGGGGTTCCAGCGATTCTATGTGCTCCAGACCTTGTCTTGATCTCAGTCGTGACTGTTATACCACTATTTTATTATATGGTTTCGTCTCCCCCTGGAGCCTACTGTGTATTGTGTTACTTACAACTATTCTATTGATGTAGTATTGTGTGTGTTGTGTTCTATCCTTGTTTAGAGGATCATAGAGAGTGTTATATTAATGAATACATATTTTTATATAACTATTATGTGGTTCTCCATCATTTAGTCATTCAGGAGGTGATATTCTGGTAAAACAAGCTGTTTTACATTCCTCATGATTAAGCCTGAATGCTGCTCTCCACAGCTAACACTAGGATAGCTTTCTAAAGGTTATCTTTGACCTCATACACCATAAGGGTCATTTGGACTGGTACAAGGTGTCCACTTTAATTAGTGGACAGCATATCCCACGCCAACTTTTTACACTGCTGTATTAGGAAACATTGAATTAAGTTGGATGGGCAGGTCAGGAAAAGGCTAGCAGCCGTAGTGGTAGCTTTTAAATGGAATTAAAGATAACGGAGGCCTCCAATCTTTCTAAAGCAGAATTAAATTTGGCCCGTAGAAGAGAGTCTAGATTGGCTGATATGAAGTATGTACAAAATAGACCCTCTGCAAAGTATGTGGTAGAATTTTGGGAAAATAGGAAGGCCTTTCGTACTTATGCTCCGTTACCCTTAGCACTGTTAAAATTTCGGATAGCGTTAAATGTGCAATATATTCAAGAGCTGAAAAAGTTGAGGTTTTTTTAAATGAAGAGACTTGAAAACTTTCCTATTTAGCCAGGCTTTCCCCGCCTAAATTTTCTCCCCGGTCTTCCCTCCCCTCAGTCACTGAACCTTCAGCGCCAAGAAACCGCAAGGTGTATGCTGCGCTTTACAAGCATTTTAAATTAGAAATTAGAAATTAGAAGAGAAGAATTGCATATGTGGATTGCATTTTCAAAATTATAGTGTACATTTGTTAATTGACTGCCAACATTTTATTTGATTTCATTGTTTGATTTTGAAAACGCTTTTAAAAAGTTATGATATAAATCATCGTAATGATGCACTTAATCTTTTGCTGAGTATGTAATTTTTAGACATTGAATTTCCCTGGCAACATTTTTCGGAAATAAGTTTGGAATAATGATGCAAGCGGTTCATTTAAATATGTATGTGCTCGGGTGTTATGGGAATGACAATTATATGTATTAAATGGTGGTGTATTGAGTACTAACATGGTTTATAGGCAGAGAGGGGGAGAGGCGGGCTCATTCAAACCAATATTTTCTTTAGTGTCAACATGTATGTGTTAGAATTGGGGGTCTCTGGTTGGCGCAAGTATTCACTTGTGACAAGCAGGGACCCTCTCCTCTAAGTCAGGGCGAAGGATGACCCCTTAGAATTACCCTTGCTCACCCTCTAGGTGCGTGGCGTGAGCAGCCAAGGCTATTCTTCAGGCGTTGTTGAGTTAAGCACTTGTAATAACACACACAGTAAAATGTACCAATCCCCCCACAAATGGGCACCAGGCTGTAGATATATAAAAATAAGTTCCTTTTATGTAAAAATATATATGTATATACAGATCAGACTTATCACAAGGAAGAGGTGTGGCGCCGCGGCCAGGGCGACTGACTCCGGAATCTGGCGATCACGGTTCGATCCCCAGCACCGGCGGCAGATTAGCCCAGCACCATGTGACTCTGGGCAATAGCTTGCTTAATCTTCCTGACGGCCCCCAGCGCCTAGAGACCCTTACGGGTGATTGTGCGCTTTACAAATGTGGATTTACTTTACATTTACACAAGACCAAATATAACGTTTTTAGGTTTAGGCCACAGGTTGTAAATAGGCAAGCTTTTCTTCTTAGTTCTGGTTCAAAAACAATGGTTCTTCTTGTTCCAATTTACTTTAGAATAGTTATTTTAGTCTCTTGTTGACTTTCCAAGCGCCCTTAGCCCCTTGAGGCCTCTCTGGGGTCAGGGGACGCTTCGTAGCGCTTCCACACGCTTTCCCGGGGGACTCATGCAAGGCCCTACCGCGACTCACGCATCTAGCGTGAGCCCGTGTACGATGCGTACCACTCTCAGCTGCGAGGCGTACGGGGCTGTTTGCTTTAGCCGCTGTGCTTCAAGCCGGGCCCAGGGTACGAGTCGCACCTCGTCTATGCACTCCACACTTCTAAGGCGTACCGGGGCTTCTCTGGGCAAGATACACCTCGCGCACACTTCGCAGGGGTCGACACATACCTTGGGATAATCGGTGAACAGGGAAATAACAAGTTGCGGGCCCCGAGCCCGTTAAAGAGATCTTAGGCGAGTGCTCCGCGGGTTCAGGGAAGTCGGAACCAGACGCACTCCTTCAGTGCACGGCGAGGGGAACCTTCGAGTTCTCAGTGGCGGCGGCTTTCGGGATGCAGGTGCGGCCCAGCTCCTCCGGTACGGTCCGTACTGGGGGGGCGCTTCAGGGGCAGCACGGCCTCTTTCCGGGCAGAGAGTGAAGCGGGGTGGCCAGGTATGCTGGAGACGTAGGGCGGCGGCCCTTGGGCATAAATCACGCTCGTCAGGGAAATTCCAGCCGGAGGGGCGAGCGAGGGCACACAGCGCACTCTGTTAACAGGCAGGCAACAGGGGAGCAGGCGGCCCGGTCCACGGGGAAGAGAGCGACTCTGCACGAGCGGGGCTCTCACAGGACACTGGCGGCCAGGCTCCTGGGTGTCACGGCCCTAGGAGGGGGCGAAGGGGGCACAAGGTCTCAGCTCCAGCAGGAGTAAGCTCACGGATAGATGAGAGCGAGCGAAGGCACCAAGAACCCACTAGTCCTGGGGTTCAGACCAGAGGGAAAGCTCAACCGAGCCCTTGGAGAATGTTTCAAAGCACAAGTCTACAAAGTCTTTTCAAAGTCTTTTCCTCTCCTTCCTCAGCAAGGCAAGCAGCAGGCCAGTCCTTCCAGCGTCTTCTTCTCCTTCTCCTTCTAGTTGGGCAGAGGTTCTTTGTGGGAAACAGGATTCTGATTTACAAGGAGCAGGGCTCCTACTTTTATACAGCATTTTCTTTGTTCTCACAGGCCAGGGGGGCCTCTGCATAACTTCATTCAGTCTCTGAGCACTTGTTGGGTGTACTCTGGTTTCTGCTTTCAGTGTGAGGGGCAGGCACATCAGACGCTCCACAGGATGTGGAGCCAGCATTGCGTGGACAGGGGCAGCCAGGAGTACCTTGTTGACAGTGCTTCGCCCTTCCTGGGCCAGGTGCCGGCTGAGTCATCAGTCGCTCCCCAGGGGGCGGAGCCAGCATTGTGGTGGCAGAGCACAGCCCTATTCAGAGTCCAGGGGCACTCCCACCTCCCACCAAGGTGTAATCCTTGCATTCACCACCTGTCATCCCCCAGCCCTGTCACTCACATATCCCAGACAGCCAGATACACATCCAAGCAGAGGCGGGCTGAAATGGTTAGACAAGCAAATGCTAACTTTCTAAAAGTAGCATTTGCAAACACAGGATATTAAAATAAACTTTACTAAAAGAAGTAAATTTATTATTCTGAGTTCAGGCATACTAAACTTTATTTTCTACCATGTTCCCTGAGCCAGCTGGGATTATAGAGTGTAATAATTCCAGCAGCTCATCTTCGCCTAAGAGAACAGGTAGCCTTACAATAGTGAAAAACGAATTTGGCAGTAATTCACTATTAGGACATGCCACACTCATCAGAGCATGTCCTACCTTACACTTACAATGCACCCTGCCCTTGGGCCTACCATAGGGGTGACTAATATGAAGTTAAGGGTAGGTTTAGAGACTGGCAACTGTGTGCACTTGCCCAGCCCGCAGGACAGTACAAGACTGCATGCAGGTTCTGCAATGGCAGACCCTAGACACATTTTAAAGGGCTGCTTCTGTGGGTGGCGCAACCAGCGCTGCACGCCCACTAGCAGTATTGGCATTTACAAGCCCTGGCACTCCTGGTGCACTTTACTGGGGACTGACAGTAAATCCAATGAACCAATCAGGAATAGCAATCACAGTTACACTTTACAAAGGGAGCACTTGCACTGAGGCACAGGTTGGCTGTGGCTCAGTGCCCTGAGCAGCGGACACCAGCAAAAAAACATCTGAGGCACATCAGCAAAAAAATGTAAGGGAAACTTGCGTTAAGGTGCCAGGTCTAACACGTGTCCCCTCCAGCTGAAATGTGGGGAGAACTACCCTTCCCCAGGGAGTTCCTCATCACTAAGGCGGAAAAACCTGGACAGACCATCAGCATTGGCGTGATCTGTGCCAGGGCGATGTTCCACCGTGAAGTCCATACCCTGTAGGGACATGGACCACCTCAACAGTTTTGGGTTCTCACCCCTCATTTGCATCAACCATCTGAGGGGCCTGTGGTCTTTCTGAACTCGGAAGTGAGACCCAAACAAGTAGGGTCTTAGCTTCTTCAGCGCCCAGACCACAGCAAATGCTTCTCGCTCTATTGCACTCCACCTACGCTCCCGTGGAAGTAACCTCCTACTGATGAAGGCTACAGGTTGGTCCCAGCCCTCCTCAGTCATCTGTGAGAGAACAGCCCCTACACCATGCTCTGAAGCGTCTGTTTGCACTAGAAATTCCTTGGAGAAATCAGGAGCCAAGAGCACGGATTCCGTGCACATGGCAGTTTTCAGGGTGTCAAAAGCCTTCTGACAGGTGTCAGTCCAGATCACATTCTTGGGCTGCTTCTTGGAAGTCAGCTCTGTCAAGGGGGTCACAATAGTGCCATAGCCCTTGACAAACCTCCTGTAGTACCCAGTGAGCCCCAGGAAGGCTCTCACTGCATTCTGGGTCTTGGGGGGTTCCCAAGCCAGGATGGTCTCAATTTTGGGTTGCAAGGGTGCCACCTTGCCACTCCCCACTTGGTGTCCCAAGTACACCACTGAGCCCTGCCCAATCTGGCACGTGCATGCCTTGATTGTGAGGCCTGCTTTGCGCAGCGTCATCAACACTTCCCAGAGGTGTCGCATGTGTTCTGGCCAGGTGCCACTGAACACTGCGATGTCATCCAGGTAGGCGTCACTGAACTCATCCAGCCCAACCAACACCTGGTTGACCAACCTCTGAAAGGTGGCAGGGGCATTCTTCATTCCAAATGGCATAACCCGGAACTGGAAATGCCCATCTGGTGTAGAGAATGCTGACCTTACTTTTGCCCCATCGGTCAAGGCGATCTGCCAGTACCTAGACGTTAAATCAAACGTGCTGAGGAACCGGGCAGCCCCTAGCCGATCAATGAGCTTATCAGCTCTGGGGATAGGGTGCGCGTCAGTCTTGGTGACTGAATTGAGTCCTCTGTAGTCCACACAGAACCGGAGTTCAGGTGTGGCTCCCGGCGCAGCAGCCTTTGGGACCAAGACCACTGGGCTGGACCAAGGACTGATGGAGGACTCAACCACCCTAAGAGCAAGCATTTTGGAGACCTCCTCCTTGATGCAGGCCCTGACCCGGTCAGTTACTCTGTAGGCCTTATGCCTCACGGGTAAGCTGTCTCCTGTGTCCACATCAGGGACGCACCAATCTGTGACACCAGGAACCAGGGAGAACAGATCTGTACACTGCCCCAGCAATTGGCGGCAGTCTTCCTGTTGCTCAGGCGTCAGGGTGGGTGAGAGGTTAACTCCATCCACTGACCCATCTTTCTCAGAGAATACCAAGTGGTCAGGAAGAGGCTCAGACTCCTCCTCCATTCCATCATCAGTTGCCAACAACATGCCCACTTCGGACCTCTCCAAGTGGGGCTTAAGGCGGTTAACATGTAGGACCCTCAAATGGTTCCTGGGAGACTGCATGTCCACCAAGTAGGTTACAGGACTCTTGCGCTCCACAACCTTAAATGGACCTGTCCACTTATCCTGAAGTGCACAAGGCTCCACTGGGGCCAAGACCCACACCTTTTGCCCAGGTTGAAGCTCTATCAGAGTGGCATTCTGGTCGTACCACCGCTTCATTTCTTCCTGGCTGGCTTCCAGATTTGCCTCAGCAAGTTGCCTGAAGCACCTGGTCTGGTTCCTGAAGGCCAGCATGTAACTGTATACATTCTGGGGAGGTTTCCTGGGAGATTGCTCGCAGCCTTCCTTTACCAAACTCAGAGGTCCTCTCACGGGGTGACCATACAGCAGTTCAAAGGGGCTGAACCCTAGGGACTTATGTGGCACCTCACGGTATGCAAAGAGACGGCATGGCAAGAGGACGTCCCACTTACGCCTCATTGGACCTTCCAGGCCCATGATCATGCCTTTTAGGGTTCGGTTGAATGTCTCAACCAACCCATTTCCTTGGGGATGGTAAGGGGTGGTGAACTTGTAGGTTACACCACACTCTTGCCACAGGGATCTCATATACTTGGATATGAAATTGGTCCCCCTGTCACTCACCACCTCTAGAGGGAATCCCACTCGTGAGAAAATTCCCATCAGTGCCTGTCTCACCACGGGGGCCGTCACTGTCCTCAGAGGGATGGCTTCAGGGTACCGGGTGGCATGGTCCACCAAGACCAGGATGAACCTGTTGCCCATGGCTGTCTTGGGGTCCAGAGGCCCAACAATGTCAATACCCACTCGCTGGAATGGAGTACCGACCACGGGGAAGGGTTGCAGAGGAGCCTTGTGCCTCCCTCCGCTCTTACCACTTGCCTGGCAAGTCTGACAGGATCTACAATGAGCATCTGAGCTCTTGTGCATTTGGGGCCAATAAAAGTGGGTGACAAGCCTGTCATAGGTCTTGTCCATCCCCAAATGTCCTGCTAACGGCACATCATGAGCTAGCCCCAGTAGGAAGTCTCTGAACTTCTGGGGTACCACCAGCACACGGGCTGACCCAGGTTCAGCAGCCTTAGGCTCTGAATACAGGAGGTCATTCTCCCAGTACACATAATGTGTCTTGGCCTGAACACCATTGGGCTGTTCTGCAGCCTGCTGCCGCATACCCACGAGAGAAGGGCATTCTTTCTGCTCCCTGCAGAATTCCTCCCTGGAGGGGCCTCCTTCTTGCTGCCAATGGGTCAGCTCAGGCAGGTCCCCCAGTTCAGCAATCTGTTCTCCTGTAGGCTCCAGGGCATCCCCCTCAAGGTCTGCTTCCTCCTGGACCGTGGGAACTTCAGGGGCCGGTTTACCGCGCCCCCTGCGCCTTCTCTCTAAGGCCGGTTCCTGGGCCTCTCCTTCAGGCCCCAGGATCTCTTGAGCACCCCTACTGGCTGCCATTGACTGGGTGGTCACGCACGCCCAGTTAGGCAGACCCACCATCCTCAGGTGAGTCGTCTTCTCCACTCCTGGTGCACTTTACTGGGGACTGACAGTAAATCCAATGAACCAATCAGGAATATCAATCACAGTTACACTTTACATAGGGAGCGCTTGCACTGCGGCACGGGTTGGCCGTGGCGCAGTCCCCTGAGCAGCGGACACCAGCAAAAAAACATCTGAGGCACATCAGCAAAACAATGGAAGGGAAACTCACGCCAAGGTGCCAGGTCTAACAGTATGTTATAAAGACAAGTGTCTAAACATTAATAAAGTTGAAGTTGCACAGGAAGGCTCCCCCTGAAACTCCCATCTACCTCCTCAGGCTCAACCAGAGCTAACAATGACAAAAATCAGAGGAAAAAGCAATGCAAGACTGAAACAAAATGAAAAGCAGCCCAGTAATTGTCCCCTGCAATAGCACAATTAAACCAGCGAAACCACAATTGAGCTCAACAAATAGCATATGCAAGTGTGAACCCATGGCAACAGGGACCCATTACAGAAAAGAAAGCCTTACCCTTTACTTAAGAAAAAAATGGTAACAACTACTCAAAGTAGCATTACCGTTGAGGCTTGCGAGGTGTGTACTCCAGCTCGAATTCCCGCTTCCACAGATTCCAGCTCCTTCATGTAACTAATCCTGCGGGGTAACAGCCTTAGGGAGAAGGCTCCACTCCATCAAGAGTCCACGGATAACAATGATGGAAGCCCAGAAGGTTCTAAAACCAATACAGACCAGGCTCCCCTCTTACCCCCATGAAGAGCGATTAACTGCATGGTCCACAAAAATTCTCTGGTTCAGTGACACACATTTGCCGCCACTAGCCCCCAGATTAGAACAACTGACCCTCTGCATATCTGAGGACAAAGCTGTATGGGTCCGACAAACCCCGGTCTAGACAGGACTGCCCAACTACTTGAAACTTTATCCACCAGCAAGCAACTGTTTTTACGCCAAAATACCAGTCCAGGTTAGAGACATGATATTCTTAACCATGGCAACATTTCAAACCTACTGCAGGCAGTTTCAACCTTCAAAATGATGACCACGGTAGACATAAAATCCATCAGAATCTTGGCATCTGCAGAAGACAAGGCACAAGAGTCTACCCTTGTGACCTGGTCCTTAAATGTGCTGGCCAGAAAAGTCTTTCAGGAAAAACAAGTGCTTTCTGGGTTGGGGAATTGAGATTAGCATGCATCATTCAGCAGCCTACCCAGTTCTACTTGTTTTCGAGAAGGAGTATGCTCCGACGTGAGGCCTAAAAGAAAACAAGCAAGCATACTTGATCCTTAGGAACCCCATTGGCCAAACGGCTCCATCTTTATCTCTGACACATAACACGTACTCTCCAACAGAAAAAACATAGCTCTTTATGTCTAAACCTAAGCAGGCTATTAGCAGCTCTGCACAGCGGAAGACAATCATAACATTTTAAAGCAAAAAGACCCCAAGTAGCCGAAGTGCCTAATTCATCAAAATACATGAAACTGTGCTCATGGAATATAAACGGCTCACATACTAAAAGCCACAATAAGAACTTGATACATCTTTTGAGGGAATACCAAATCATATGTTCACAAGAAACATGTGCAACATGGCCATTCCCAACTGATGTATTTGCTGGTTACTTTAGGCCAGCGCTTAAAACAGGGAGGTTTGGTTAACCAAAGGGGGGTTTGTCAGCGTTGGTACCATCAGCGCTAAAGATAGAAAGCAAACTGACGGAATCAGGCGATGATAACATTCTAATAGTCGAACTGCAGAAGTGGAACAATGAAAATGAGATTCTTCTCTTATTAATGAATCTATACATTCACCCAAACCCAGGATCCTGGAAATCAAAATCGTCCAAACTGTCAAATATTTTATCAGACAGCCTACAAGACCCAATGTTTTCAGAAATCCAAAGTTACAGGGACTTTAACATGATCCAGGTGTGGCCCTTCACCTGAGATGATCATATACAGGGCCGTCTCTGGGCTGTTCCCAACCAGTCTATTGGAACTACGATCAATATATCCAGGGATGCAAATGTTGCAGCACTGGTGAAAGACCTTGAATTCCCTGGGCTAAGAATATTGAACGGCAGATACCAAAAACACACTCCACCAGTGTGGTCCTATTACTTAGCTGGCTTGCACTTTACAATTGATTTTTCTGAAGCAATTCTGCCCCTACTCTGTCTAATCTCATAATGCCAGATCAAAAAAATGGAGGAACGTGACCATGGACCACAAATTGTAGAAATCAATGCTCAATGCCTCTTCCATCAGAAGTCAAACTCTCTGCAAGGGATCTTGGAAATAATAAACTATAGGAAACTGTGTTGGTCTAAAGACACCATAGGCACAATTGAGGATATTGCCTCAGCCCTTATTAGGCATTGCTTTAAAAGTGACTTCCTCACCCTGATTTCAGAGTGAACATGCTTCACAGACAACCTACTGAGCAATTACTCATCAAAAATCTCCCCTAGCACATGACAAGTCAAGGAGTACTCACATGGCCTAAAAAGGATTAAAACAACTGCCTCTTGTCATATTGTATAGAGGAACCGGAACTGAATCCTGAGACTGGTCAGAAGGCAGCTCTGAGATTCAAGCTAATCTAAGGCTTATAAATAAAACATACCAGAAGATGGTTTGGGAGGAGAAAATAACAACAAAACAAAATCCCTGGGTAAAAGTATTGTGCCTCAGCAAAAAGAAAAACTCAAGAGGTTTCTGGAGGATGGTCAATATTCTGATCAGGGCCTCTACTGCTGTCTGGAGTTCAAATCTAACTAAACACTTTAATCAAT
The DNA here is from genome assembly GCF_964261635.1 of Lissotriton helveticus. Lineage (NCBI taxonomy): Eukaryota > Metazoa > Chordata > Amphibia > Caudata > Salamandridae > Lissotriton > Lissotriton helveticus. The sequence continues at coordinate 1,523,151,109 of NC_136057.1, read as the reverse complement.
CCCCAGAGGTCACAGCACCTCCTAACCACAAGAAGGGAAGAATAATTCCAACAACCCTCATAAACCCAGATGGCACCACGCTCATTTTCTCTGAAGATCAAATGTGCAAACATTTCCAAAAGTGCAGGCAAGATGAGGCACCAGGTCTGAATGGAATCCCACAGGCACTTTATAAGACAAACCCCACCTTTTGGGCAGCCAGTTTGAAGGTAGTTTTCACAGTGCCCGGCAATTAGAAACTATTCTGGACTCATGGAAAGGTTCCAAAATGACCCCTAGCTTAGCAGTAAAACTACCACCTCATTAAGCTATTAGACACTGAGGGCAATCACTTTGCAGACCTTTTATTAAAGAAATTAATGCTCTGGGCAGAAGAAAAACATATTATTCTTCCTAACCAATCTGGGTTCACACAAGGGGCTGGCATGGCAACCAATATTTTAGCACTCTGTAATAACGGATAAAGTAAAGTAAAAGAAAAACGATCTACCTTTGTTTTGTCGACTTTAAAGCAACATTTGACTGTGTTTTAGTATAACGTCCTCTTGTCTCTGGCAAAACCTGGCACAATGGGGCATGCCTGCTCATCTTCTAAAGTCCTGAAAAAAGTTTGAATTGCTGTTCACCCCAGCTTTGCAACACTTTTCAGAAATAAGGGCCTCAATCTTTTTTGGCTGACCTGACTCCTTCCCTGGATGAAGTAAACGTTCATGCCCCAAACCTAGGTGACATGCGCATCTCAAATTTTCTGAATGAAGATGTGCAATACTCCATAGCCAAATAAAAATTGGTATGCAATGTTTCCTTGACAAAGTATCTCACTGTTCAATAACCAATGGCATGTCAATAAAACGGAGAAAAAAAACAAGCTCATGGAAGTGAATAATAGGATACAAAAAAGCCATGAATAGCATCTACAAGGACAACAGCTGGGGCTGGTGAAATTTAGAGCTACCTTGGAGTATAATTTGACAACAAGTGCTCCTTTCACCAGCATTGGCAGGACCTGCAGAAGAAGGGTAACACTTTGCTTCTTGCATTCCACAATTTAGAGAGATTGTTAGGCGGGCCAAGTTATTACCCCTGCTAAACATAAAAACAGTGAAGTTATTACTGAGTATCTCTTACAGAAGTGAGGATCTTTGAGGTGGATACGAGACAATTTCAATTTCAATCTCTACTAAAATATTCAGATTGCTTTTCTGTCTCCCTTCCAACACTCTGCCGGTCCAGATAAGGCTTGAGTTTGGTATAATAAATCAATAAATTCCAAGAAAAGGGGCTTACATAAAAGTGTGTAAAAGAAAAAAGTGCTTGTCAGGAAATCAACTGTGCCAAGCTCTTTAGCATAAAGTACAAACAAATACAAATGTGCCCGCTCATTGCTATCTAGAATCAGCCATGGACAAACTGGGCATTCAATCACCATGGGAAAAGTCCCTGCCTCAAGAGCCATTCAAAAATATTATTAATATTGTGATGAAAAATACTCTCTGCTCTTAACACACAAAGGTAAACTAAGACGAAAGTCTAACTTTACGACTTTTGGGATTCACAAAGGGCATTTATGAGTAGTAAAGTTAGACTTTTGTAATAGTTTAACTTAAGTTTTGGTCTTAAGTTTAACTGTGTCTTAGTTAAACTTAAGAAAACAACTTAAGGTAAACTCAAAAGTCTAACTATACTACTCGTAAATGCCCTTTGTCAATACTGAAAGTCAGAAAGTTAGACTTATCTCTCAGTTTACCTTGGTGAATCAGGCCCATTAAGTCTCTATCTTTCAGATCTCATGCCTGGATGATCTTAAATGACTATAAATATCTTAAACTCTAACCTTACCTGGAGGTCTGGTAGTCCAAGAAAACAAAAGGGGGGAGTGAAGAGGTAGCGCTATATCAGCATAGTTTTGTCTTCTATTGCAGAGGTGATTAACCCCGTGGTTAAATCAGTTCAAAATAATGCCATGCAGGTGGGGCAAATGCCTAAAACCTGGAAGGATGAAAAAATTCACCCACTTTAAAAAAAAGCCACAGCCGATCCTTCAATCGCTAGCAACGATAGGCCCATATCTATTCTACCCTTCTTCGCCAAGGTTCTAGAGAGATATGTCAACTCAGTCCTTACTGATTACGTGGAGGCCAATCATTTTTGCACTCCAGCCAGTTGGGTTTCAGAGCAAATTTTAGCACTGAAACAGCCCTTTTACAAGTAGCTGAGACCATTAAAATCACACTGGACAAAGGGGAAAGAGTGGTTCTGGTGTTGCTGCACCTCTCTGCTGGCTTCGATACCGTCCCCCACAATGGACAACTTAGAAGGCTTGAAGACGGTGGTATTGGAGGCACTGTACTAACATGGTTTGGTTCCCTCTTAAAGGACTGACAGCAAACTATTTGGTCTCCGCCTTTCTCGGCTCCTATTCCTCCATGAAGGTAGGGGTACCACAGGGATTTATTCTGAGCCCAATGTTGTTCAAATTATATATGGCCCCTCTTGCACTTGTAACCTTGTAACATGGGGCTAAAATAGTGTTGTATGCCAATGACACACAATTGTTGTTTGCCTGTGAGAGGGGCACTGAGTTAAATGGGAATGAGATCAACACCTGTCTGTCTGTGGTGCTCTCATGGCTTAGGCACTTTCAACTAAAGTGTAATTCTGAAAAATCAGAGATCATGTTCTTTGGCTCTTATTCCGGTGCAGCATGGCACAACTGGTGGCCACAAGACATGGCCCACCCACTATGTCGGTCAACGGCGTGAAAAATCTGGGGGTCAAATTTGATGATTCTCTTTCTATGAAAGTGCAGATTCAATCAGTGGCCGGGACCTGTTTTGGAATTCTGCGAATGTTAAGGAATGTTCTTCCCTTGCTTCCGGTCTCCCATAGGAAGACGGTAGTCCAGGCCCTGGTGGCGTCAAGACTGGACTACGTCAATGCATTGTATCTTGGCCTTCCTGATTACTTACTCGTCCGCCTACAGGTGATTCAGAACATGGCGGCTAGAGAAGTTTTGCTCGCCGAGCCTGGAACACATACATCCCCTCTTCTGGCCTCCTACACTGGCTCCCTGTATGGAATAGGATTCATTTAAAGTGCTGGTGCTTGTTTTTAAAGCCTTCTATAAGATAGGTGCCCCGTACCTTGGGGAAAGTTTCCAGCACTATATTTCACGTTGAACCCTGAGGTCTTCCGCCAAGTGTCTGACCATCAACCCAAAGATTCAGCTCTCCCGGATTGGAGGCAGATCCTTTCAAGTGGTGGCGTCTCGACTCTGGAATGGCCTGCCCATCGTTCTCAGACAGGCTCAGGATCTCCTCGCTTTCAGGAGACAAGTCAAAACCTGGCTTTTCAAACTATAGTTTCCAGGAGTGATGTGTGTGGCTCTGTGTTGTCGGGTTCTTGAGACTTAGCGCCGGGATACTCCATGGAGTAGCTGTGCGCTTTACGAATACCCGCTAACATAACATAACAGAGGTGGATACGTCCTCCTCCAGTATATATGTAATAAACACAGTGATCTAAACTTGTAACCTAAGGCAAAAGTGTTCCTCCAAAAAAAGGTGTGACTCCTTAGTTCTGGGAAAGCACACATCTTTGTTAAAATACCCCTCACCCCCGCTCTATAGGCTCATGAAGCACTAGATGGGCTAATTAAAACCCCAATACAAGAGAAATACCTATTAGGGTACAGTATAAAGTGCATGTTGATTAGAGTGTGCACCACATAGTGATTATCTTGTAAATAATTCACTTTTTATCATTAGTATTTTGAGTGTAGAAGGGATCTGTCTAGGTCATGATGAGAAACCAGGGGAGGGCTTAGAAACATGTTGACAAAGGAAGTACTGCACATTAAAGCATAGTACCTTCACCTATTCCCCACTCATTAAAGTTATTTTTTTCCGCCTAGCCGGGTATCTTTTAAATAATTCATCACATCACTTAATCACTCCTGACCCTTCCACTTGCACTCCTACACACACATAGTATTGTCAAAATCAGAGCTCCCACGTAGTCATAGGTAGCAGCACACCCCATCCCGCAGCGGGCGGAAAGACCCCGATGATGAAGCATGCCACCAAGGGTCCTTTTGGTGGGTGAGGGGTATTTTTAACAAAGTTGTGTGCTGTCCCAGAACTTAGGAGCCACACCTTTTTTGTAAGAACACTTTTGTCATATGTTACAAGGGTGGATCCTTGTGTTTATTACAGACCGGGTAGTCCAGGCACCTAAAAAAGCACTTTATCAGATTCCGCTTTGGCCCCCATCCAGGCCACGCTTATGCTGTGTCCTGGCTCACTAAAAAGGCATGCTGGAGACTGTGTAAAACTGGGGAAGAAAACATTGTTCATATAACATGTGTGTGCCTGTGTGTCTTGGTCTACTGAATGGGAGGAGGGTGTTTTTAAGACCACTTTTTAACCATAGTGGCATTCGGTCGTGTAGGCAGAGTGTGATTGCATGATTCGAGGCAAGGGATATTTCTTTGAACTGTCCTTGTACAAAATGTTTAAACCTTGTGGCAAAAAAGTTGGAAAACGGTGAGGTCATGTCATTTTAAAAAACTGACGCCTTTTTTCAACATAGATCACAGGCAATTGCTATAACTGTATCTCTTCAAATTGAGTGTATCTGAATAAATATATTGGTTTGTATTCTCTAATGTCTGACCGACTATTCATCAGTATGGAAGGCTGAGAGGTGGTTGCGAGCGCACCAGGTGACCCTAATTGGATTACTTTCTTCACTTCTGGTATGTAGTGATTACCCTAAATACATTATAGAAACCTGGTGGCAGTCATAGATCCATGCCAATGTTGGATCACAAAATTGCTAACATATCTTACAACACCCTTTGGGAATTTTCTGGAAGTATTTTAAAAGTGAATACAGTAATGGACAATTATGTTCAATATTTTTTCATCCTTCACAAATGCATTTGTGGAGTGGTGCTTTTTACAAAACATCAGCAAGGGCATATAGAATTATGAAGAATATCAAGCTTTGATCTTACCTGGAGGTTAGATTCTCTGTCCACAGTGTAGGAGATTTCTAAAGCCTTTGTCAAGCCAATCACTTCCACAAGACTACTGAAGTTGAAACCTTTTCCCATCATGCTTCCCAGGTAGCCATATTTTCCGGTACAGAAATATGGTATCAAATTTGGAGCTGCAGATGTGTAAACCATATGAAAAGATGTGCTGCTCCCTCTTTGCTGAAAGTGAGTGGTTAGACAAGCTTAATACAATTTCCATGTATTCATTTAGTAGGTCAATTTTGACATTTAATACTAATTTGCAGACTATGTCACTTGAACATACTTTAGAGTAAATTTGTGCCCGTTGTGATGTGAAAAGCTGCTTGCTTGTGTTTATCAATGAAGGGCTGTAGATTGCTTTTAGGAATAAGTGACAATCCATGGGTTTGCATCCAGGGCGAATTAACCCTGTACTTCACCATAGGTGTTGTAAGACTGCTCTGCTTTTCTGGACGAAGTGCTTGGAATCCCAAAGAGCAGTGCCTGATCGCAGAAGTCACACTTAACTGAAGGATTCACAGTCAGTACTATCATCTAGGACTCCTGAACACTATAGAGTAGCCCAGGAGTGACAAGAATGTACAACATAACTGAATACATAATTGAAAAGATAGACGCATTCTTCATTTCAAACCTATACCAGCTCTATTTTGCTTTATTCAATAAGACTTGCACTTAAGCAAAACTGGAGGCGCTTGAAGCATGTTAGAAATGTGTTGCACACAGTATGTTCTAAGACGTCCTGAAGATGCTTCAAACACTTCCTGAGTTTGCTATGTGGCTTCTTTTTTAGGTCTCATGCCTAGCGTTGCAGTGTGCAGCACTGCTCGCGCAGCACTAGAATATTGTACAGGCTTCAGAAAGCTACCCACATGCTCGTGAGTGTGGTTTTGCTTTCCCCTATGTAATTGGCTTTTGCTTGTTTTTTTTATTAAAAGGCATGCGATTGGGCAAATACGGGCGCATGTCCCACCTTTGCTACGCCCATTCCCGTCTGTGTCTAGGACGCGCATCACTCCGCGGCAAAAACAACAGGCTCCCTTGCACCCCCGCACCTCTGTGGTGCGCACGCACCACTAGTTTCGATTTCCGCCCTCGCTCGTCTTTGGTGCGAGCGCACCACTGGTTTAACATGTCCTCGCCGTTTCCGTGTACTATTAATTTGCATTCCCATATTATTAATATTATTCCCTTCTTGAAGAGCCAGGAAAACAAAACCACGACTGCACAGTAAGATATTACAAGCAGGCAATGGCATAGGCAGAGCGCGTTGCCCGCGATTCCTGGAAGTCCTTGTAAGCAGAGAAATGCGGGCAGCGGAGTGTGCTGAGCACGCTGCCCGCAAGGAGAGCTGGAAATCGGCCAGCAGCATTGAGGCGAGCTTGCTGCCCCTGTCAGGGAAGATGCGACCGTGATGGGGGCGACGTGAAGAACTGCATTGCTCAAGAGGAGATGGCTTCAGGCTTAACAGAGCCCCATCGAGACAACACAGCAGTGCCGGTTGAGCCGCAGGATGATCTGAGCTCCTGCATTAAGTGCAGTCTCGGCGCTGTGCACAGCTTTCGTCCTGTGTGGTACTTCTCGCCCCAATGGCTGAAACTGTACTTCCTGATTCCCTCAGTGCTGGAGTTGTGACACTTAAAAGATGTTGGCAATGGACATTAAAGATGAGAGCATACTGGCTTTTATTTTCCGGGATAGCTTCCCGGAAAGCTGGTGTAGTACGTTTATCTAGGGACCTGTATCGATACTCATATTCCTGACCCTTGTCCGGTTATAAATCACTAATATCCATACAAGGGCACAGAAACCCGTTTCATAAATTAGTCATAGCGCATGCTGTCACATTAAGCAAGCACTATTCCTCCAGCCCCCTAGAAAGCACACCGAGTCCTTAAACAAATCCAAGCCTCAGCAAACCTGGGAAACCCCCGCCTGCTATGTTTTGATTTAGTCCGAGAACTCCTGTAAAGCACTGCAAGAACGATCAGTTCTTAGTGACATCTCTATTGACGTCTTATGTCCATCCGTACGTCAAACCCAGCACCTCTCAGGTATAAATATACCAACGCTGCCCTAAGCAGAGACACGGTGGTGATGAACCTGGAGCAGTGACTACTTGCCGGAGAGCCCAGCTGATGCGAGAGCCCACGGACGCTGCCCCTCCCCTTTTGACGCGCTGAGGAAGACGCTGTCTTTTCTCTTGCAGAGAAATCCAGCCTCCAGCGTTTCCAGCCCACCTTCGCGGGTGACTGGGATACCGAGTCCTGAGAAAGAGATACCAGCCCTCCTGCCTTCTAAATCCCAGGTACTGAACTGACTAAACCCTTACAGAGAATTCTTGAGTCAGATTCTTGGCAAAACAAACTTAACTTAAACTGCTTCTTACTTACTCCCTCCCATGTATTAGGCTTAGGTCAGGTACACCGGGGTAGGCGTAGTTAGAAGCACCAGTTGAGCACGATTAGTCAATGTATATATGTATGTATATCTTTTATCCATTTTAAAGTATCATATGGCTAAGAAACCATATCAATGCTTTTACAGTATTATTTTATAATCCTGCTTTTACTATATGCATTCTACTTAACCTTAAGTATTGCAATTGTAGCGATTCATTTCTCTTGTATGAGAAAAGAGACTGATCAATAAATAACACCTTTTATTGAAAACGCCCGTCTCTTCTTTTCTCTACAATCTGGTGAAACTAAGTATGCATGTATTGACTGAGTAAAATGGCTGTCTTTTGTTTTCACACGACTCTAGAGATATACTCTTGATCAGGGAGAGCAAAGTTGTCATGTTCTATGGTTGTCAGAAACTAAATCCCTTCTTGCCTATCCAGGGAGGTTAAATTCCTACTTGCCTATTCTAGAAAGTTTCTAGTGAACTCTGAGCTAGCTGGCACACAAAACTTAGGTCTAATATCATCAGAGGAAGACCTAGTTAACCTCTGTCCTACGTCTATACTATTGAAGATATTATTCCAATGCGCAGAGCCTATTGGGAAAATAGGAACTACACTACATGGCGCCCAACTTTTGGTAAGGCGATAAATCTAACGCAAGGCATTAGAGTAACTCAGTCGTGCTTTTTCACACAGACCCTTTCTCCCGTAAAAACTCCAAAGACGTCTGGAGTGGGTCAAAGGTTAACATCCGCCGAACTTAGTAGGAGGAGACTCCTATGTATGGTTTTTGGTTTATTCAACGTTGAAGGATACAGTGTTCCAAAATATTGTGCACCTAATCTTTATTTCCTTGGAAACCTGATCTGCAACAAAAAACCTTCCTGTCAGTAAAATGTCAGACAACGAAGGAGAAAGGGAGGCAGCTAGACTAGCAGCTCAACTCCTAACGGAAGACACAAGTCTCCTACAAACTGACCCGGAGGCAATACTCATCCCGGTCAACATAAGAAAAACTATAACTTTAAAACTTATAGAAAATGGACTGACATCGAGAGGTGGTATAGTCATATTCGTAATTGAGGCACATGAATATCGGCAGACAGAGGTATTCTATTCATGGATAAACTTTCCAGCAGCAAACGCTGTAACAAAGGAATTCCACTATTACAAGATAGAGGAACCTCCGAATGAGTACACTCCTTTCGAGGAGGTGGAAATACCATTAAAATACCAAGAGCATCTGCTCTGGTTTAAAAGCACCCTAAAACATAATAATCATATCACCAGGCTCGGTCCACTAGGTAGACCAGGAGCAACATGGCCGGTACTAGCCAACACATCACATCCTGACATTAATAAAATGTCAAGCGAAGAACTCTTAGTTAAAATAAAATAATTAACCCAGGCATATAGAGACTTGGTTCAATTTGCAACTGAGGATATAACTTTCCTCCAGAAACTGAAAGAAACAGATATAGCAGAACAGCCATTTGAACTTGCCAGAATCATAGAAAAATCCTATGAAGAACTAGGAAGAGATAGTTTGGGTGGGAAACCAGTGAAACCCCAACTAACTGAAAATCCTGAAAAGGTATTTATTAAAAAATAATCTAAACACTCCAAAAAAGAGCTGGGATGGAAATAAACAATCCACTCCCAAAGAAAAAAGATTCCAGTCCAGAGGAAGGTCTCCTCGGCGGAGAAAGAGATCTCCAGACCAAGGACACAAGTCTCCCCAAAGGGAGCCCTCTGAGAAAAGATACAACCTTAGAAATAGGGATAATTTGAAGAAACCTGATAGATATCAAGATATTGATACACGTCCTTCTCGATCTTTTCAGACTTCCTCGCAGAAATCGGAAAGAAGAGGACGGTCAGAACACAGGGAAGAGCACGTCAAGTCCAAAGACAAGGAACCTGCTCATCAAAGTAAAAATTACAATTCCCAAAGAAGAAGGTAGCCAGTATTAAAGTAATCAAACATGCCGAGGATACTGAGGACACAACTGAAAAACGGAGAGTGGGCTCAGACAATGCTAGACAGCGCAGCAGAAGTGAGCATAGCTCGCAAGATCCTGATGAATCATCTGGAGACAGTGGACACGAATGAATACATTCAGGAGGAAACTGCAGATACCAGAGTTAGCTAACCTCATAAAATATACGAAATAACATTACGTATAGAGGGAGATAAGACTAGGAAAATAAAGGGTCTATTTTGGGATAATCTCTCCAAAGGCTATGACATCCTTTTAGCTGAAAAAGACTGGCCAGCGGAGTTTGTCAGGGAGTGCCCTCATGGCGAAGAAATGATTATGCCTGCCTTCTCAAATCACATTCCAATTCATAAAAAATATACACTTGCAAGAAAGTGGGCAGTAGCCCAAGCTCCTGCATTATATAAAAACCATGTGGGATGGGATGAGGACTCTCCTCCTCACAAAATCCAGTTAAAATCTCAACCAACTGCACAGAGACAGTACCCAATTAAGCAAGAAGCTAAAAAACAGGTCAGGGAGATCTTAGATCAACTTGAATACCAGGGGGTGATTGAAACTTGCACCTCACAAATGAACAATCCTTTGTTTCCTTTCTCCAAGCCAGACAATTCATATTGTCTAGTTTTGGACTACAGACATCTAAACTCATGTTGCAAAACTTTTGCAGTACAAAACTCACACAGTGCAGCACTAATGAATAACATAGTGCACAAAAAATACAAAACAACATTAGACGTTTCTAATGGATTGTTTTGTCAAAATATAGCACCTGAAAGCAGATATTTGACCGCGTTCTCAATAAATGGCTCGCAGAAAAATTTCTGTCGTTTGCCACAGGGGTTCAAGAACAGCCCAGGATTATTCTCAGCGAGAGTAACAGAGTTACTACAAATATATGATGATGAGGCATTATCTTATGTCAATGACATCTATCTAACAGATGATGACTTGGATACTCACTTGAAAAGAGTGAACACCATCATACTTGGGTTCGCAGCAGAGGGTTAAAAATTCAACTTCAGAAAGTCAAGAATTGCCCATCTAACTGTCCTGTTTTTAGGATATGAATTATCAAGTGAAGGCAAAAGCCTGGCTGACAATTCCCTAGAGAAATGTGCTGTAATCCAAGCACCAAGAACGCTGAAAAACTTACAATCAATTCTAGGTTTCCTGAATTTCGAAAGAACGTACATTATTAATTATGCAGAGAGGGTTAAACCTCTCTACGACTTAATAAGACCAGATTTTAAAACAATCAATTGGACTCAAAAACACACAGAAATTTTGAGATCATTACAAACAGACATGTTAACTAAAACAAAACTGCAAACACGCGATAACACACGCAACCTTGTAATCCGAGTCATCCCAGGAAGATGCAGATTCACATACCTAACCTCTAATGAGGGAGAAACGGTACCAATAGCATACAAATCACATTTGTACACAGAAGCTGAAAAAACATTCAGTATAAAGGAAAACATTGTACATGCGGTTCAAACAGCTATAGCAAAGGAAAGAGCCCAGGCCCAAGGCAGACGGATTACTGTTATAACAGCAGAATCAGCCTTTGAGGCATTAACAAGCCCGTGTAATCTAACTACCGTGGCATTAAATCCAAAATGGATACAATGGGAAAATTCCCTTGCTACAGACAAAGTAAATTACTACTTTGGACCGAACATGAAAAAATTAAAAAATCTAGAATACGAAAGAGAATATCCTCTGCCAATCGACATTCTGCCCATACGACAGTACGCCTGTGTAATATATACAGACGGACATGCTCAACCCTCAGTTTGGGGAAAGCAAGCCTATAACGCCACATGCGAGATTGTAAAAAACGTATGGCGTGGAGGTAAATTGAGACCTCTATTAACGAAAACACACTCAGTGGAAAATAATTCAGAACAACAAACTGAAATAATAGCGTTAAAAATGGCGCTAGATAATGCCGATCGCGAATTCCCGACACCAATAGTGTGCGATTCGTATTACTGCGTCAAATCATACAATAACGATTTACAGAAATGGATTCAAAACGGTTACAAAGATGACACAGGTGCCACAATTAAGCAAAAATCGCTTTGGGAACAAGTCGTTCTTTTACAGAAAGAACTACCAAAGACTCACGTGATACACTCACTGAGTCATCAACGTGATGGCGTTCACGTTGCAGGGAATTCATTGGCTGAGACAGCCACAGCGGAAGCAACAAAATCGGCTTCCGTAGCTACAAAAAAGCGTTCGGAAAAATACATTGACGGGGAAACAATGCTGGCGGTGAAAACGTCATCCAAAGGGGACTGCTCAGCGCTACCCATCAACTATCTACTCAATTATACATACATAATCGATGCAAACTCCGTTCCTTTTGCTCAAATCCCTGGAGTGGGGGATAGAGTAATTCCAAACACGAACAGGAGAGTCTTGTTAATAGCAGACGCACATATGGGTGAAGGTCTTAGACACCTTAAGCTTAAGGATTCTCTAGAAGAATTACAATCAATATACTGGTGGCCAGGAATGAGCCTGCAACATCACAGTTTTGCGAAAAACTGCCCAGACTGCAACAGAGATCGCAGTGGCGACCGAGACGGTGTACTACCATGGCATTTCGCTCAAAATGGGATTAAGCAATAAATATAAAAACACCCAGTATGAATAATGCGTCACATTAACATATAGAGACTATCTTCACCTAAAATGTAGACCCCAGCTCTCGGCTGATGTCTGAACTGTTATAAAAAAGATTTGCGAGTCTAAAATGGCATATACGCAAGGGGCATGCTACATTCTGACCAGTGTCCTGCTTTTAGCTCTCGAGCTTATAGGGGGGGCATAGCCAGCATGGGCATTGCATTGCGGGACTCTTATCACTTCCTTCCTGAGGGAAACGGGATGGTGTAAAGAAAAAACCAAGGCATAGAGCAATCTATAACAGCAAAGGTATTAGGTTCGGGGGCTGGGTGGGTCAAACATTTAATAAGTGTCCAACGTAGTCTTAACAATCTGCCAAGAAATTCTCTGAGAGGTCTCAGTCCGTACGAACTATTATTCGGGACTAGAATGTTAATCCAGGTCCTCGATAGTCAAACTTCAGTGGTAAAAGAAAAATGCTTTGATATCAAAGATCGTTTGGCTATTTTACAGGACTTAAACGAAAAAAGAAAAGACCTGAGCAACATAAAGTTGAAACAACAGCCAACAACCAATGAAGAGAAACCACCTGTCCCAGCAAGGTCTGTCTGGATTCCAAAAATCGGGGATCTAGTCAGAGAGAAGATCGCGGTAAAGAAGGAATTTGGGCCTTCTTACAGAAAAGCAGTACCTGTCTTGGCTATTAACGGGACAAGATCAGTTGTATTACCGCCCCTTGCTGGTAAAAAGGAGAACCGAGTTGTATCCATCGACCTGGTTAAACCACAATCATGTGGCCAATAATAAGTAGTAGGCCAAGTGGACTCCCAAGAAGTAGCAGAACAAGTTTGCTACAAACACAGAGGTTCAAACTGAGAGACTAATCACATTTGATAAACCTACAGTGAATCAACAAGGACTATGCAACAAAGCCATGGAACTTAAACCTCTTGAAACCCAAATCACAATAATGCATCAAGAAACCCCAATCTACAATGATGTAACCACAGACTATGCTAATGAAACAAAGCAAAATCCAAAAGCAAAAAGAAATCCAGAAGCAATTGAAACAAATGACAGAAGTGCATCAGGCTACTTCATCAACTTCGATGACTTTTCTGAGGATCCGAGCGAACCTGAGGAACAGCCGACAACATCAAAGACTTTTAAAGACAAAGCAAAAGAACTCTTTCATCAACTACTAGAAACCTATCTGATTTCTCCATGGATTGAATTTTGGGTGGCACAAGGTGTATTTATCCTCATACTTTGGCTCATCATGGTACTATGCTTGGGACATTTCATTGAAGGGAAATATGTTACAATGGACACAGCAAGTCAGAATATCAACTTGGTCCTGAAACCACACAAGTCTTCAGACATCGAGAAAAGAGAACTTTCTTCAGTAAACTTCACAGCCAATCCTATACCCGGTGGGGTAGCATGGGACAACACTGATTACGAAATCTATGGCCCGGTCGAGCTCTTGAAGTATCCTCATCAATTTAAGGTTTCATTAAGTGACTTTGTAAAACCGAGCACATTCGCGGATGATTGGGACTTTGAAAGTATTAATGATATGATGTCAGACCTAGTGATGTCAGCTAAATTTACAGAACATGATTATTTACAAGGTTCATCTAATTATGACCAGATGTACTGTTACAACCACTATGGTAACCATTATCTGCATAAATCTGCTCAACCTAGAAATGTTTTTAATTATAATCAATGGGAACATTGTGCAACTCCACCAAAAGGCAGTTCAAAAACATTTTATGATAAATTTTCATTCTTCTCAGGGTTTAACACAAGTAATGCAAAAACATTTTATTTCAGAATGTTAAATAAGACAGGAATGAAAACAATGCTTACAAACACGAAATTAATCTATTCAGAGACATTTTTTGAAAAAATGAAGACATTTGGTTTTGATTTCTGGAACAATAACATTGAAACGAAAACAATCTGGGGCACAAAAGATTGGCAGGTCCAAGGTTTAGAATCATTATTTAGAGCCTGCATGATCCCAGAACAAATTATGTTTTTGAATGATACAATTCAACAGACAACCTGTCTTGGCCTAGCCAAAATTAAAGACTTAAACAAGCCGTCTATTCCAAAGCCAACACATGAAAGTAATAGCACTACAGATGTTGAGATAGACGTATCCCATATTTTAAACCAAAACAGAACACATCCTGATTGGAAAAAATGGTTGATCTGGCCCACAGACACAAATAACTGTCAAGATAGATTCCTGAACAAAATACAGGGGTTCAAAATGACCAGGCCAGACCCTAGATACTCCCAGAGACAACATCCAGGGATTGTAACCACATACAGTGTAGGAAAACTCTGCCTCGAATGGCTACAAACATCCACACTGGTTGAAATTAAGCAACACTTGACTTTACTTAAAGAAGGTGCTGACTTGCGTGATTTCATTATGGGACCACGCAAACAGCGTCAAAAACATTTCATAGCGGCCTCTATATATGCAGTTTACAACGAAGCTTGGAAAGAAACTCAAATTGAGACAGCAGAGAAAATACGGGAAATTGACCGTGTTAATTTGGAAAAATCAATTTCTGTTGTGGACAATGGGTTAATGACTCTGTCTTCCAGAATATATTCACTGGACAGTATTGTATCATCTGCAATCGATATAATAGAGCAGGACTTACTAATGCTACAACATGGTCAGTCTCAATTGCGTTCTATTGTACAGCTTGGCTGGACGTTACAAAATCTGCGTTCAGGCTACGTGCCTTGGCGTTTAATCAACACAGCGTCATTATTCACTCTCTTTAACCTTACTGATACACAAATCAGCTTGGCACAAAAGGGTGCAGAGTATACAATTCTGAGCATTGATAAAACTTGTGAGATTACCATTGACAATGTCAGAACGACCTGTCATTGAATGGATAATGCACGGCATCATAACTATTCCGATAACAACTTTCCAATTTCGATACTGCCAAAAATATATACAGGCAGGCCAGTATGAAAGGTTGGGTAAAGGATACATTAAGTCAACATGGAACCTACCTTATACACACACATATTATAGTAGAAAAGGACAGAGTGTATTTCTTAGCGGTAATAATTGTGAAAAATCACTAAGTGGTATACTTCTGTGTCAGGGTATAAGTTTACATGGGGCCTGTGAGGGGACTTCAAATAACCTTTCATGTCACCAGCTCGGCACACCTGCAACGCGAATATATCCATTCTTTAGACGGCTTTCTAACGGGAGCTACATTCTAATTGTGGATCACAGATGTTGTGGCTTGCTGCCAGGAAAACCTTATCTAGTAAGCGTGAGTTCCATGGTCACTTGCTGTGAGCGAGTATTGTTTCCGAATGACACTCCAGACAGGGAGGGAAAAATTTGGCCAAGTTTAAAAATCTCTTCTATTCGAATTGATACTTTAAGCAGAATGAAGACTGTGCTCCTACAGACGCCAGTACACTTGACGTCATCAAAAGAAACGTATGATCTCCAAGTTGCAAGGACAACGGCAGAGATACACACATTACTATCAACAAATTGCCCCCTACACTTCGCAGAAATGCTAAACGAAATCTTAAATATTTCTGATACGAATGGTATCGCGAGTGTATTTAAGACTGTTTTTTCGGGACTATTAACACCATTCAAAGCAGTCCTGGGTATTTTTCCCAATTTTGTCCATTCTGTCTTTGGCAGACTACCACTCCTGTTGGGACTCGTAGCAGGCATCTTATTTTTGCTACTCCTGCTTCGTTATGGCAAGCCATGTCACAGACAAGACTCCAGCAACAATGGAAGAAACGATCCTAGCTATACGCTATCGGGACCGCATAACTAAAGTCCTTGGATTAGCCCGGCTAAGAGATCTGAATATGACCTGGTTTCTTTCATTCAGACCCATATGGCAGAATTGTGTCTTACCTGTGTTAAGATGTATGCTATGCGGCGAAGAATGCGTGTTGGGCACCTGTCTTACACTACAATCAGAAGTACCATTGGATACGGATACTTTGTTGGGTCCAGTAAAGGCTCATGCACCGTGTTGTCCCCAGCGGTTACCTATCCTGATGACGGCATTCGTGGAAACTTCACCACTACGACTAAAGGGTAGTGAAGTACAAGATGAGAGCAGCATCAACCAGGTACGACCTTCTGTAAGCAATGCTGATCAAACCATCATTGAAAGCGATCATGAGCACGACTGCATGATAGCGACATTCTCCAACTTGGTCGAACTTTCACCTGAGGCAGTAGACTGTTTTTTTGAAAATCTGTCTGATATGATGTTTTCACCCGAACAGAAAGATTAACTTTAAGCAAACAAGCACACAGCGTTCCCTGAACTCTGAATTTGGCCTTCAGCTTTAAAAAACAAAGCTACTGAGACAACTTGGAACTATTTTTTCTTCTTCCCCGGGAAACGAAAAAACTTTTTTCCCAAATCCAAAATATTTACCTTTTTTTGGCATTTATCTTCTGCTTAAAGTAGAACTATTCTTAGAGAACAGAGCTTCTATTTTTAGGACATCTAGAGACAATACATTACCTCAGCCTCTAGCATATTTACAAGTAATTGTATTTAAATGTGATGAAGTGGTCTCGCACTTTTTTTTCTGTATTAAGAGCCATTTCATGTGTTATTTTCGCAAATCATTCATGCTGATATAAATGTGCATCCTTTTCTTGAATGATTACACTGCTTGAATGCATACAGTACCTATACTCATTTTCGTGTATTTCGCATATGCCATTTTTTAAATGCAAAAAATGTATTTTGGGGTGGTCCGGTATACACATGCACTATTAGTTATGTTTACTATTGCTTAGGTTAGTAAATATGGACATGAATTCGTGGAGTGGGTGTAGTATGTTTATCTAGGGACCTGTATCGATACTCATATTCCTGACCCTTGTCCGGTTATAAATCACTAATATCCATACAACGGCACAGAAACCCGTTTCATAAATTAGTCATAGCGCATGCTGTCACATTAAGCAAGCACTATTCCTCCAGCCCCCTAGAAAGCACACCGAGTTCTTAAACAAATCCAAGCCTCAGCAAACCTGGGAAACCCCCGCCTGCTATGTTTTGATTTAGTCCGAGAACTCCTGTAAAGCACTGCAAGAACGATCAGTTCTTAGTGACATCTCTATTGACGTCTTATGTCCATCCTTACGTCAAACCCAGCACCTCTCAGGTATAAATATACCAACGCTGCCCTAAGCAGAGACATGGTGGTGATGAAACTGGAGCAGTGACTACTTGCCGGAGAGCCCAGCTGATGCGAGAGCCCACGGACGCTGCCCCTCCCCTTTTGACGCGCTGAGGAAGACGCTATCTTTTCTCTTGCCGAGAAATACAGCCTCCAGCGTTTCCAGCCCACCTTCGCGGGTGACTGGGATACAGAGTCCTGAGAAAGAGATACCAGCCCTCCTGCCTTCTAAATCCCAGGTACTGAACTGACTAAACCCTTACAGAGAATTCTTGAGTCAGATTCTTGGCAAAACAAACTTAACTTAAACTGCTACTTACTTACTCCCTCCCATGTATTAGGCTTAGGTCAGGTACACCGGGGTAGGCGTAGTTAGAAGCACCAGTTGAGCACGATTAGTCAATGTATATATGTATGTATATCTTTTATCCATTTTAAAGTATCATATGGCTAAGAAACCATATCAATGCTTTTACAGTATTATTTTATAATCCTGCTTTTACTATATGCATTCTACTTAACCTTAAGTATTGCAATTGTAGCGATTCATTTCTCTTGTATGAGAAAAGAGACTGATCAATAAATAACACCTTGTATTGAAAACGCCCGTCTCTTCTTTTCTCTACAATCTGGTGAAACTAAGTATGCACGTATTGACTGAGTAAAATAGCTGTCTTTTGTTTTCACACAACTCTAGAGATATACTCTTGATCAGGGAGAGCAAAGTTGTCATGTTCTATGGTTGTCAGAAACGAAATCCCTTCTTGCCAATCCAGGGAGGTTAAACTCCTCCTTGCCTATTCGAGAAAGTTTCTAGTGAACTCTGAGCTAGCTGGCACACAAAACTTAAGTCTAATATCGTCAGTAGAAGACCTAGTTAACCTCTGTCCTACGTCTATACTATTGAAGATATTATTCCAATGCGCAGAGCCTATTGGGAAAATAGGAACTACACTACACTGGCGGGACCAGCCGGATTTTGCAGGCTATCTCCTTGAACTTATCGGTTGCGGAGTGAAGCGGCTGAGTCGGGGGCCAGAGAGGCTGCATGAAGAATGGGCCCAGATTCTGCAGTAGACCCAAGAATTTCACAGAGTCACTTTTACGTCCCCGCTGCATCAAAACCTTACTCCTGCTTAAAGCAGGCGTTAGGAGCGATGCAGCATTGCAAGTATAGGATGCCACTGAGCAGTGCTGGAATTGTGTCACACTTGCTACACGACTCCAGCACTGCATCACCTATACGCTGAGAGATGCGACACGCATCTGTCTCTCCTTGCGCCACAGTGCGCCGCATTGTAACTGCGGCGCCTCCATTGGGGCGCAAGGGATTCCTAACGTCACATAAAATAACTGCCGCATCCCTGCTGATCTGCTGGGATGCACCAGTTATTGTAAATCTGCCCCACAATCTCTTATGCAGATGCAGACGTAGACTACCAACTTAATGCCCTTATTCTGAGTGATCAGCAATTTAAAACCCCAATACAAGAGAAATACATATTAGTGTACAGTATAAAGTGCATGTTGATTAGAGTATGCACCACATAGTGATTCTCTTGTAAAGAATCCACTTTTTATCATTAGTATTTTGAGTGTAGAAGGGATCTATCCAGGTCCTGATGAGAAACCAGGGGAGGGCTTTGAAACATGTTGACAAAGGAAGTACTGCACATTAAAGCACAGTACCTCCACTTATTCTCCAATTTTAACAATACCAGGTTTAGGAACATTAAAGTATTTTTTTCGCCTAGCCACGTATCTTTTAATTAGTTAATCACATCACTTAATCACTCCAGACCCTTCCACTTGCACTCCTACACACATATAGTATTGTCAAAATCAGTGCTTCGGCGTGGTCATAGGTAGCAGCACACCCCATCCCGCAGCGGGCGGGAAGACCCCGATGATGAAGAATGCCACCAAGGTTCCATTTGGTGGGTGAGGGGTATTTTAACAAAGCTGTGTGCTGTCCCAGAACTTAGGAGAAACACCTTTTTTGGAAGAACACTTTTGTCATATGTTACAATTGTGGATCCTTGTGTTTATTACAGACCGGGTAGTCCAGGCACCTAAAAAAGCACTTTATCAGATTCCACTTTGGCCCACATCCAGGCCACGCTCACGCTATGTCCTGGCTCACTAAAAAGACATGCTGAAGACTGTGTAAACCTGGGGAATAAAACATTGTTCACAAAACATGTGTGTGCCTGTGTGTCTTGGTCTACTGAATGGGAGGAGGGTGTTTTTAAGACCACTTTTTAACCATAGTGGCATTCGCTCGTGTAGGCAGGCTGTGATTGCATGATTCGAAGCATGGGGATAGTTCTTTGAACTGTCATTGTACAAAATGTTTAAACCTTGTGGCAATAAAGTTGGAAAACGGTGAGGTTATGTCATTTTAAATAACTGACGCCTTATTGGACTTCTTTTTTCAACCTAGGTCACAGGCAATTGCTATAACTGTAACTCCTCAAATGTTATTCTTTGTTTATGTTTTGATACGTTTTACGGAACTTTACTGTAGCAGTTTCAAAATGAGTTAATGTATGCTACAGTTTTTAATACCTATACATAATAAAAAATCTAAAATAAACCCCTGCAATAAATTGAAAATGACATTATGCAGGATGCGTAATTGAAGAGGAATCAGGCTCTTGATGTTGGAAATCATGATGTGGTACTGAATGTTTGGAGTCCTAAGAATTAAGATGTTTAAAAAACTGACAGAAATGTTTATATTAAGGTCATTGGTCATTCTGTGACAGAGTGTTTAAGCCCTTGAGCCTACTGAATTTGTGCGTCTTGGGAATGGCCAATGAGCACCTATCTAATACTTGTAGACACACAAGAGTTCCAAATGTCCACAGACCAATAGTGATCTTAAGTACAAAGCACATTTAGGGAAATACTTGCAGGTTATATTTGTTTTCTCATTAACGGGTTCCCTGATATCTGTTTCTGGGAATTTTGAAAAACTTCACTCAATACTGCAGAGGACAGAACTATATTTTTAGCCTGCTTCCGTTTGAATAAAAATGTTTTCGCTGTGTTGCTAATGTATTGTTCTATGTAAGTTAGCATTCACTGCACCATTTTATGTTTGGGCACCATTATGAACCCTCATCAAAACTAATCTTTCCTTTCTGTAAAACACAGCTTTTGGTAACTCTTTTTTCTCCAAGGTTGGACCTTGCTTTTTGTCTTATGAATACACTGTTCTCATTAGCTCATACGTTTCCCACAAGAGAGCGGCCTTCTCCCACTAGTCTAGCGGAGGGCACGGATGGAACAACCTTGGGTAAGAGATAGTGTTTGCCCAGTCTCAGGATCAAAAGTTATCATTCTGTACTCCATTGTGTAGCTGCATCAGCCTGGAAAATTCCATTCTGGGTGTCATTTCATTGGTTCTGAATTGTACAAAATGTATCTCAATGTTTGCTGATGTCAGTCCCTCTGCAGCAATCCAAAGAGACTATGCAGACTGGACTCCACTTGAGTGTATCTGAATAAATGAATTGGTTTATTATTCATTTGTATGGGAGGCTGGTTGCGAGCGAACCGGGTGACCCTAATTGGGTCACTTCCTTCACTTCTGGTATGTAGTGATTACCCTTAATACATTATAGAAACCAGGTGGCAGTCATAGATCCATGCCAATGTTGGATCACAAAATTGCTAACATATCTTACAACACCCTTTGGGAATTTTCTGGAAGTATTTTAAAAGTGAATACAGTAATGGAAAATTCTATTCAATATTTTTTCATCCTTCACAAATGCATTTGTGGAGTGGTGCTTTTTACAAAACATCAGCAAGGGCAAATAGAATTATGAAGAATATCAAGCTTTGCTCTTACCTAGAGAGTACATTCACTGTCCATAGTGTAGAAGATTTCTAAAGCCTTTGTCAAGCCAATCACTTCCACAAGACTACTGAAGGTGAAACCTTTTCCCATCATGCTTCCCAGGCAGCCATATTTTCCGGTACAGACAAATGGTATCGGGTTTAGAGCTGCAGATGTGTAAACCATATAAAAAGATGTGCTGCTCCCTCTTTGCTGAAAGTGAGTGGTTAGACAAACTTAATACAATTTCCATGTATTCATTTCGTAGGTCAATGTTGACATTTAATACTAATTTGCAGACTATGTCACTTGAACATACTTTAGAGTAAACTTGTGCCCGTTGTGATGTGAAAAGCTGCTTGCCTGTGTTTATCACTGAAGGGCTGTAGATTGCTTTTAGGAATGATTGACAGTCCCTGGGTCTGTATCCAGGACAAATCAACACTTCTACTTCATCATTTTTTTAAAAATGGCATGCGATTGGGCAAAGGCGGGCGCATGTCCCGCCTTTGCTACGCCCATTCCCGTCTGTGTCTAGGACGCACATCACTGAACGGCACACATGACCGGCTCCCTCGCCCCCCCGCTCCTCTGTGGTGCGCACGCATCACTGGTTTAACATATCCTCGCCATTTCAGTGTACTATTAATTCACATTCCTATTATTATTATTCCCTTCTTTAAGAGTCAGGAAAACAAAACCACTACTGCACAGTGAGATATTACAGGCAGGCAATGCCGTTGGCAGAGCGTGTTGCCCTCGATTCCTGGAAGTCCTTGTAAGCAGAGAAAAGCGGGCAGCGGTGTGTGCTGAGCACGCTTCCCACGAGGAGAACTATCAATTGGCCAGCGGCATTGAGGCGAGCTTGCTGCCCCTATCAGGTAAGATGCGACAGTGATGTGGGCGACGTGGAGAACTGCGTCGCTCAAGAGGAGATAACACAGCAGCGCCGGTTAGGCCGCAGGATGCTCTGAGCTCCTGCATTACGTGCAGTCTCGGCGCTGTGCACAGCTTTCGCCCTGCGTGGTACTTCTCTCCCCATTGGCTGAAACTGTACATTCTGATTCCCTCAGTGCTGGAGTTGTGACACTTACAAGATGTTGGCGGTGGTTGTTCAAAATGGGATCATACTGGCTTCTATTTTCCGGGAGGCGCTTCCCGGAAAGCTGGTGGGATTTCGCGGCCTATCTCCTTGAACTTAGCGGTTGCGGAGTGGAGAGGCTGAGTCGGGAGCCAGAGAGGCTGTGTGAAGAATGGGCGCAGATTCTGCAGCAGACCCAAGAATTGGCTTTCCGCTATTACAAGACTTTCATCCATACAGCCGAGTGCACAGACGACATCTATCGCCGCTTCGGGCTGGTGGAGACAGGCGTGTCAAGCCTTTTGGGGAAGCTGCCAGGTTTCCAGGAAGGATGCAGGTACGTTGGGTACTGGGGCTCGGGTCATATTTCACAACTTTGCCTGTGCGTGAATTTTTAGACTATGGACTTTTGCATTCTGTGACTTATCAATCAATCAATCAATCACTACATTTGTAGTGCGGCCTACTCACCCGTGAGGGTATGAAGGCGCTGAAGGGGGGGTGCTGCTACTGCTCGAATAGCCAAGTCTTGAGGTGTCTCCTGAAGGTGAGATGGTCCTGGGTCAGTCGTAGGTGTGCGGGGAGGGAGTTCCATGTCTTGGCTGCCTGGTAGCAGGACGATCGTCCTCCGGTGGTGGCTCAGCGCATCAGTGGGACGGTGGCGAGGGTGAGGCTGGTGGAGCAGAGCTGGCGGGTGGGGGTGTGGAATGAGAGGTGGTTGTTGAGGTATTCGGGGCCCGTGTTGTGGAGTGCTTTGTGTGCGTGAGTGAGCAGCCTGAACGTGATCCTCTTGCTGACGGGGAGCCAGTGCAGGTTTCTCAGGTGGACGAATATGTGGTTGCGGCGAGGGATGTTGAAGATGAGTCGTGCAGAGGCGTTCTGTATGCGCTGAAGCCGTTTCTGAAGTTTGGCTATGGTTCCTGCGTAGAGTGCGTTCACTTAGTCCAGTCGACTTGTGACGAGGGCCTGGGTGACCGTCTTTTTGATTTTGGTGGGGATCCACCGGAAGATCTTACGGAGCATGCGCAAGGTGTTGAAGCATGAGGACGAGACTGCGTTGACTTGCTTGGTCATCATGAGGGAGGAGTCCAGGATGAATCCCAGGTTGCGAGCGTGGTCCGTGGATGTCGGTGCGGTGCCCAGCGTCATGGGCCACCAGGAGTCGTCCCAGGTGGATGGGGATTGTCCGAGGATGAGGATCTCCGTCTTGTCCGAGTTGAGCTTCAGACGGCTGTGCTTCATCCATTTTGTGACATCTTTCATTCAATCCTGGAAGTTGGCTTCAGCGGTGAGAGGGTCTTTGGTGAGGGAGAGTATTAGTTGTGTGTCGTCAGCATAGGAGATGATGTTGATGATGTGGTTGCGTGCGATGGTGGCGAGTGGGCTCATGTAGATATTGAAGAGGGTTGGGCTGAATGAGGAGCCCTGGGGTATGCCGCAGATGATCTTGGTGGCCTCGGAGCGGAAGGGAGGTAGGCGGACTCTCTGGATTCTGTTGGAGAGGAACGATGTGATCCAGTCCAGGGCCTTTCCTTGGATCCCAGAGTTGTAGAGGCGGGTTATTAGGGTGCGGTGGCAGACGGTATCAAAGGCTGCCGAGAGGTCCAGGAGGATGAGGGTGGCTGTCTCTCCGTTGTCCGTCAAGGTCCTGATGTCATCGGTGGCTGCGATGAGGGCGGTCTCGGTGCTGTGGTTGGCTCGGAATCCGGACTGGGATTGGTCGAGCGAGTTGTTTGCTTCGAGGAATGTAGTCAGCTATTAATTGACGGTTTTCTCGATGACTTTAGCCGGGAAGGGAAGAAGAGAGGTGAGGCGAAAGTTCTTGAGGTCTTTGGGGTCCGATGTTGGTTTCTTCAGAAGTGCGTTGATTTCTGCGTGTTTCCAGCTTCCAGGGAAGGTGGCTGACGTGAAGGAGCTGTTAATGATGTTCCGGAGGTGGGGTGCGATGATGGTGTCGGCTTTGTTGAAGATATGATGAGGGCATGGGTCGATGGGGGCGCCGGAGTGGATGGTGTTCATGACGCGGGTGGTGTCTCCAGTGCTGATGGGCGTCCATGCGCTGAGGCTGGTGGTGGGGGTCGTAGGTTTGGTGGCTGGAGGCGGAGTCTGGGGTCAGAAGCTCTCGTGTATATCTGCGATCTTGCGGTGGAAGAATGCGGCGAGGGAATCGCAGAGGTCTTGCGAAGGTGTGATGACGTTGTTGCTGGCATTGGGGTTGGAGAGCTCTTTGACGATGCTGCAGAGTTCCTTGCTGTTGTGGGAGTTGTTGTCAAGCCGCTCTTTGAACGATGTCCTTTTGGTGGTGCGGATCATCTGGTGGTATTCGCGGGTGGCGCTCTTGAGGGCTGTCATGTTTTCTGAGGTCCCTTCGTGGCGCCGTGCTTTTTCGAGGGTTCGGCAAGCTTTCTTAGCGATTTTGAGGGCGTCTTTGAACCATGAGATTTTTCTGTTGCTAGTCTTGCCTGGGGGTTTCTTCAGTGGAGCGAGGTCGTCGGCCCAGTTGGTGATCCACTGTGCGAGATTGTCTGCTGCGTTGTTGGTGTCAGGGGTGTCCGCAGGTGGGTTCTGGCTCAGCGATGTGGTCAGCTGGTCTGTGGTGACTTTGCTCCAGCATCTGCGGGGGATCTGTAGTGTGTGGTGGAGGGATGTGGTCTTCTTGAAGGCGAAATGGATGCAGCTGTGGTCGGTCCAGTGTACTCCGGTGGAGTGGCTGAAGGCAACGTGGCTGCTGGCAGAGACGATGGGGTCGAGCGTGTGGCCAGCATAGTGGGTGGGGGTGTGTACCAGTTGCTTGAGTCCGAGGTTGGCGATTACAAATGCAGCCAACTGCTAGGCGTGGACACTCCAGATAACTCTCTGCCTGTGCATAAGGGAACCGGAGTTCTTTTCCTAAAATGAGCGGTGGTACTCCGTACACCCCCGACTTGTGCCCTGTTTCTATCCTAGTGAGCCTGTGCACTATTTCTACAAGTGTGTGCATGTGAGCCTCTGAAGTATTTCTGTAAGTTTGTGCCTGAGCCTGTGCAGTATTTGTGTGTATGTGTGCGTGAGCCTGTGCAGTATTTGTGTGTGCTTGAGCCTGTGCAGTATTTCTGTGTGTGTGTGAGCCTGTGCAGTATTTATGTGTGTGCATGAGCCTGTGCAGTATTTCTGTGTTTTGTGCGTGGGCCTGTGTAGTATTTCTGCAAGTGTGTGAACGTGAACCTCTGAGGTATTTATGTAAGTGTGCGTGTGAGCCTGTGCAGTACTTGTGTGTGTGCGTGAGCCTGTGCAGTATTTGTGTGTGTGCGTGAGCCAGTGCAGTATTTGTGTGTGCGTGAGCCTGTGCAGTATTTCTGTGTGCGCATGAGCCTGTGCAGTATTTCTGTGTTTTGTGCGTTGGCCTTGTAGTATTTCTGCAAGTGTGTTAACGTGAGCCTCTAAAGTATTTCTGTAAATGTGTGCATGAGCCTGTGCAGTATTCGTGTGTACACATGAGCCGGTGCAGTATTTCTCTGTTTTGTGAATGGGCCTGTGTAGTATTTCTGCAAGTGTGTGAACGTGAGCCCCTGAAGCATTTCTGTAAGTGTGCGTGTGAGCCTATGTGAAGTATATATGTGTGCGTGAGCCTGTGCAGTATTTGAGTGTGCGCATGAGCCGGTGCAGTATTTCTGTGTTTTGTGCATGGGCCTGTGTAGTATTTCTGCACGTGTGTGAACGCGAGCCTCTGAAGTATTTCTGTAAGTGCGTGTGAGCCTGTGCAGTACTTGTGTGTGTGCGTGAGCCTGTGCAGTATTTGTGTGTGTGCGTGAGCCAGTGCAGTATTTGTGTGTGCGTGAGCCTGTGCAGTATTTCTGTGTGCGCATGAGCCTGTGCTGTATTTCTGTGTTTTGTGCGTTGGCCTTTGTAGTATTTCTGCAAGTGTGTTAACGTGAGCCTCTAAAGTATTTCTGTAAATGTGTGCATGAGCCTGTGCAGTATTCGTGTGTACACATGAGCCGGTGCAGTATTTCTCTGTTTTGTGAATGGGCCTGTGTAGTATTTCTGCAAGTGTGTGAACGTGAGCCCCTGAAGCATTTCTGTAAGTGTGCGTGTGAGCCTATGTGAAGTATATATGTGTGCGTGAGCCTGTGCAGTATTTGAGTGTGCGCATGAGCCGGTGCAGTATTTCTGTGTTTTGTGCATGGGCCTGTGTAGTATTTCTGCAAGTGTGTGAACGCGAGCCTCTGAAGTATTTCTGTAAGTGCGTGTGAGCCTGTGTGAAGTATATGTGTTTGCCCGTGAGCCTGTGCAGCATTTGTGTGTGTACGTGAGCCTGTGCAGTATTTGTGTGTGTGCGTGAGCCTGTGCAGTATTTGTGTGTGCATGAGCCTGTGCAGTATTTCCGTGTTTTGTGCGTTGGCCTTTGTAGTATTTCTGCAAGTGTGTTAACGTGAGCCTCTAAAGTATTTCTGTAAATGTGTGCATGAGCCTGTGTAGTATTTGTGTGTGCGTGAGCCTGTGCAGTACTTGTGTGTGTGCGTGAGCCTGTGCAGTATTTGTGTTCTGTGTGTGGGCCTGTCGAGTATTTCTGCAAGTGTGTGAACGTGAGCCTCTGAAGTATTTCTGTCAGTGTGTGCGTGAACCTGTGCAATATTTGAGTAAGTGTGTTCATGTGAGTCATTGCAGTATTTTTATTATCTCTGAAAAGTGCTGGCGATGCAGTGAATTTTTGGGTTCGATGAGGCAGGATCGGGTACCGCCGTGGGGGAAGATTAGTCCTAAATATGTACTTAAAAAGAAGAAAAAGTTAGCAGATACTCATTCTCCACCCAAAAATTAATGTGTCATCGGGGCCACAGAAATGATTCAGCAATTGCAGACTGCCACGCGGCAGTGCCGACAAAACCTTGCAATATTGTGCGACATAATCTTTGGCAGTATTTAGTTATTATGTCATTTTTGCTTCATTTTTCCTTACCTTGTTGCCTTTTTTCTTTTAATTGACCAAAAAGTATCAAATCACCATGTCAAATTGTGTTTCTCTCCACTATCAGACACTACTTGTGATTTGGATTACTATGCCCCTGTGCTCTTCGTTTTTGTAGGAGGTAGGACCCTAGCAAAAAAGTTAAAAAGACTAGGGCGGCTTTGCACATTTTTATTTCACCACTCTTATGGGCATAGGGGTAGAAGTGGGGAGTGTGGAGATAGCACTGCAATTGGCAATGCAGTGAGCTTCTCTTGTAGTGAATGTGCAGTCTGCTTTCTCGTACAGTTGGACTGAATTATTGGAAACGTTCATGACAGTC
This sequence comes from Lissotriton helveticus, assembly GCF_964261635.1. Classification (NCBI taxonomy): domain Eukaryota; kingdom Metazoa; phylum Chordata; class Amphibia; order Caudata; family Salamandridae; genus Lissotriton; species Lissotriton helveticus. The sequence goes on along the minus strand of NC_136057.1, from coordinate 1,523,123,588 downwards.
TTAATTATATAAATAATGCAGGCCCCTTAGTTGGGTTTAGATTATTTTTGCACATTTACTTTCTTGTAAAGTAGTGCAAAGAAAATGCTCAATGAGAAAAGTTAAACAACACTAGAATAAAAAATAAATGTTGAGATTAAGTCACCCCTTAAAACATTGCTGCTCTTTGAGCTCTCATGTTGTGAGGGAAGAAAATATGGGCACTTTTTCGCAATGGTGTTTTATGATATTAGCAAGCACCTGATGTGAGCACTAAAACACTTTGAATCAATGCAGAACTTCTTTCACAAATTAGAACAAGTCTTGTCTATTCAATAGCTGATGCTGCCTTGCTTCAAGATGTATTCCACCTACTGCAGCTATGTTACCCAGGCTTTCTTAATCTGTTAGCATGTTGTTTATCACAGTTAAGTATTAAGTAGAGACAGTTGTGAGCACCACTAGTTTGGTACTTAGCATTGGATCACTTTGTGTTTGTAGTTACACATCAGTCAGAGCTCTGCATGGAGACCTTTTGCAGGCATGTGACCCAGGGTTTTTTTTTTTCTTTTTGGTCTCTCTTCATGTAGTCATATTCACTCACACGACAGGTGTCATTACTCGCAGGTGTGACATTCTTTGAGGCCTGTAGCATTCTCTCTGCATTGTGACTGTATTGTTTGGTATATGGTAGGTTCAGATGTGGGTCTGTGAGATTCTGGTTAAAGCTTGGAGGATGTATGGTGGTAAGTCAGTAAACACATGTGAGGATGTATTGCGGTGTGGTGGAGCAGGAGCCCTGCAGGAAATCTGCATGGATCCTGGTTATCTAGACCTGCTGTTTCCACGCCTTATTTACAGTTGTTTGAACTACTAGGTTTCCTATTGTGTGAGCTTCTGCTGGCTCTGCTTTTAGAAAATGTTGACCTGGCGGACACTACAGAGCTGCCAGATCAGTAATTCAGAAGGCCAGCCCTATTTAAATGGGATTTCAAATGCAGATTTTTTTCCAGCTCAGGAGCACCATGTGAAGCCTGCTACGTCTCACCATTAAAAGTGATCCATGGCCTCCACCCACATTGTGCGCAAAATGATTGATACAGAGAAACGAAAATAATTAAGCATGGGCGGAAAATCCGTTCCGCTCGCGGATTTTGCGGATTTTCGGTAAATTCGCAATCCGCGAGATTCGCGAATTTCCCGCAAAATCCGCGAGCGGAGCGGATTGGGTCAAAAGTTCAAGAAGACTTTTTGTAACTATATTAGAATGGCGCCGGCAAGCTGCCAGAGCCTCTAAAATAGTTACAAATGTCAGCTTGAACAGGAAGCACTAATAGATAAAGTAAAGCAGGTGCTCGAGTTGAAGCTCAAATTCAGTTACACAATCATTAATCACCCCAAACTTGGGTGATTAATGACTGTGTAACTTAATTTGACCTTCAACTCGAACACCTGTTTTACTTTATCTATTAGTGCTTCCTGTTCAAGCTGACTTATGGCTGAGGGCAGAAGGGCACAAAGTGGGAAAGAGGGCATGAGTTAGGCAGAGGGCAGAAGGGCACAGAAACCAGTGGGGCAGAGGGCAAAAGGGCACAAACAAGAGTGGGGCAGAGGGCAGAAAAGCACAAAAACAAGTGGTACAGAGGGCAGAAGGGCATAAAAAACAAGAGGGTGGCAGTGATGAACCAGACAAAAAATAAACGCGAACACGCAAAGCGCCCCGCGAACACGCAAAGTGAACCGCGAACACCCGCGAACACGCAAAAAAAATCCACAAATTCGTGAGAGTTAGCGAATTTTGCGGATTGCGAATACGCAAATACGCAAATTTGCTAATTGCGAATTCGCAAAATTCGCCCATGCTTAAAAATAATGGCAAGTCGAACGACCATGATATGGTAGCTGATCCAGGATTGCTTTCTTATGTAGGTGCTCCTGCTGTTTACAGTGGAAATGTTTTCCTTTAAATACTCCAGTAAGGAACTAAAAATATAAAGGACAGACTGGCGTAATGCTACCATATGTTAAATCATTTCCGTACTCTGTTATAGATTACCTAAATGAGAGCTGTATGTGTATTGTCTCAGTGACCCCCTTCTTGTCCTGCCATTAAGAATCCTGAGTCCCAAAGCTTTGCACGTTTGTAGTTTCTTCTTATGGTTGGCAGTTGTGTCTGGGCTTTTTCTTTTAAGTGGTAATGGATACTTTGGGAGTGTTGGTTTCTAGGGTGTTGCATTATTATTAGCAATGCCAAAAGCTAAAACTCTAATAATGCGAGACCTATTGCATTGAAAATGCTTGTTAACACAGTATCAGACAGCATGTGACAGATGTTGTATGCCTCAAAAAATACTTTTATTTTCCAGTTTGCGTTGAAACCACAAGGGACTTGTTTCTTCCAATCCTTTACAATGAGCGCCCAATTAAGACATCAAACTTGAGGGATCAAAGCGATTTCATAAAATTGTTCGTTTAATAGTGTGCTAATTACCACCTTCTGCCACCCTTACTGTTTCATTCGCACTCTTAGGAGAAGCCTGGAGCATTTTATATTTGAACTCAAAGACATTTTTAACACATTTCTGACATGCTAATGAATATACTATTTATTTTTGTTTTAATTTGAATTTGACATAAACTACAGGGTTGTGAAAAAAGCCTATCAAGAAATCTAGGTAAAAAAAACCTATGTCACACATGAAAGAGAAATCAAAAGTAGGATATATATTAAAAGATGCTACATAAAACAAATATATAATTGTCAAGGTAGTTGTCCAGTGTGGCACAGCAGCCGAAAGCAATTCACAATACACAAACATTTTTAATTTACATGAGTATTTTATTTCAGTTAAAGCAAAAAGATGCACATTTTAACTGATTAGGTCAGTAAATAAAAATTAGTCACTTGCCACAAAAGAGTGAAAGAGAAGATTTATAGCAGACTTAAGAAATATATTAGAAAAGAGGGCTGGCCTGGGCAGATGTTCTACAAAAGGTGTGAGGTTTCAAAATTGACCTGTACTTACAATGTAACAATATAGTCCACCAACATAACATCATGGTACGCAAATGGGGAGTTAGAATAGTAGATCTCTACACCCTACGTATCCTTACCTTGGCAATAAGTTTCTAACTGAAATTCAGGAGGAAATATATTTGTAGGATGATATTCTCAACCTCAGTATTGTGCCATAAACTTGGGCAGATTTAAATCTGGAGGGAGGACATTCCTGCGACAGGCTGACGGGTTAGGAATTTCACTTCCCAATGCCTCTGTTGAAGACTTTGCCTCCCAGGCTCGTGAGAGGTTATGCAATGGAGCATCATAAACACAAGTTGGTAGAATTTACCGCTCTAATCATTTGGACTGCAGCATTAGCCTTCATGTCAGAGTGTGCTGCATTAAAAATGCAGAAAAACCAAAGGTGGTGATGGACGGAGCGTTGACAATACAAACACTCACCCCCAGTCAACTGATCTGGGTTTAATCAATCACCGTTCTTTAGCTCACTCCGCCACCCCAGTTCAGACATGGCCATATGCAAATCAGTCTGACCCTGTGCCTCATGGGAACAGTCCAGCCCGAACTGCCAAGCCATGTCTTCCCTGGACCGGAATCAAGCTTCCCAGGACCGGTTTCTGACATTACAGCCGTCTTCAGCCAGGATAGCTTGACTCCAGTGGCAAAGTGAGCAAGGGACTCACGTCTGAGCATACCCTGCCAACTTAGGGCGAACAAAGAAATGCATTCATGCAGGAAGATGAGACTTCTAAATTGAATATGGTCCAAGGCTCTAGCCTATGTAGCCCTTGTCTCGCATTTGAGACATGGGGGCAGATTTACAAGCCCCTTGCAACATCCTTACGACACCGTTGCATCAGTTCTGTGATGCAGCGGCGTAGTAAACAATGTACCACTATGCAACAGATTTACAATGTGACGTATCTAGTAAGATGTGTCACGTTGTAAAGCCCTGCACTACATTATACCTGCATCAGGTATAATGTATGCAGGGTAGGCGTTCTGTCGCAATGGAAGCCCCATGAAAGTGACATAGTGAAATCTACAAGATTTCACGGAGTCACTTTTACGTCCCCGCTGCATCAAAACCTTACGCCTGCTTAAAGCAGGCGTAAGGAGCGATGCAGCACTGCAAGTATAGGATGCCACTGAGCAGTGCTGGAATTGCGTCACACTTGCTACACGACTCCAGCACTGCATCACCTATACGCTGACAGATGCATCACGCATCTGTCTCTCCTTGCGCTACAGTGCGCCGCATTGTAACTGCGGCGCATCCATTGTGGCTCAAGGGATTCCTAACGTCACATAAAATAACTGGCGCATCCCTGCTGATCTGCAGGGATGCACCAGTTATTGTAAATCTGCTCCACAATCTCTTATGCAGATGCAGACGTAGACTACCAACTTAATGCCCTTATTCTGAGTGATCTGCAATTTCCAAATCAGTTTCTGTGAGACCCCAGATAAAGTGAATGGGCATAGTCTAACTGTACATTTGGGAGAAACGGAGAAGGTGATACATTTTCTTATAAGAGACAAAGGAAAGAGCTATCAGTTAAGATGTGATCTATCTGGGGTTTCACTGAGAGCTGATCATCCAAGAAGACAGCAAAATTGTTTAATTTCGACGGTCGTCAAAACAGGATTATCAATTGTAACACCATAAACTGCCTTTGTCCCAAAAAGTGTAATTGCTATTTTGCCTCGATTCACCTGATGCTACCTGTGGCACATCCAATCCTGGTGTAACTTAGGCAAGTTACTGTTGGTAGTTCGGTCGGGTAATAAAGAGCAAAAACATTCCAAGTGGATCCCTTACACTCCTACTACAGACTGTAATAGTTGAGAGGATGTGGTCTCAAGACTAGAGCTTCAAACTTTGTAGCTGAAGAACCAGGTCCGAGCCTTGCATCGGCTCAACTTCCTGTAAAAGTCTGATTCTCTTGAGATGAGTGAAACAGAGAATGCCAATCGAGATAATTTTGCGGCTGCTGCCATACTGAATGCAGGGAGGCCTGCGATGAGGCAGCTGTTGCGTTGATTCTTTGGGTCCAGGTTGGATATTCTTTTTAGGAGGAGAGTGGTGGCAGCTTTTTCAGTGAGGCGGATGTGTGATATTACTGCCAAGAGGAGCTGATTAATGGCCTGAACGCGTTGGCAGAACCCATCCAGGAAAGAGACTGGCACCCAACAAGGAAGGCCACTGTCCCTTTTTTTGTTATGCGAGAAAACGTAAAGTGACGTTGTGGGGATATTGGGATTCATGAGCGATGCATCCTGAGTAACAACTTTGGCAGTCTCAGTAATATTTGGTCATTTGGTGGGTACTATATCAGTGCATAAAAGTTAGCAGTTCTATTCCCGGTCTACTATAAATATGTAGGCATAGTAATATTACCAACTTATGGTTTTAAATCTTTGAAAATCCTTTTGAAAACAGTTTATCCACAATCTCGACCCCAAAATATCAAGCTACCGATGTACACTAACTAAAATATCCCTTTCTGAAAAAATGTCGTATTAAAAGTGAAGATTTAAGATTATTAACTCTATTATGACAATATTTCATTATGATGGCCTCTATCCGTCTGTAGATTGATATTTCGATTGCCCTATTGTGGTAGAACACCTTAAAAAGAGCTTCATGTACTTGACAAGGAGCTGAAGTACATTTGCCAATGATCTGCACTCTACTATGGGAGAGCCCAGTGTATGGAAGGCTGTGAGTCTAGCACTGAGGACGACAGGCATGCTGTTGTTGTCAGTGCGCCTATGCATGGATTTGTAGCAAAATGGAGTGAAAAGCAGAATGCGCATGCATTAGATGTAAGTGCATGGATGGAGAGTACAGTGTTGCCTCTATAGGACGTGTGCTTGTGTCATGAGCATATGGAAGAAACTTCTCAAGCTGTGTTTGTTTTGTGCCTGTACCTATGGTGTAAGAGGACAATGTTCAAAGAAACTGCGAGCATGCATGCGTACATGCATTCCCACTCCTACGGTTTTGGGTTGGTCTGTACCATACTGCATGGTCCATACAGAATGCATTACACTGAATGGGCGTGGAAAAGACTGAGGTGAAGGATGGTACCATTGCCAAGTGCAATCCTGCATCATCTAAAGTATAGGCTAAGGTTTCTATACAGAAGGAGCAGAGGACCAGCCATTGGAATGAGGAGTATATATGGGGACTCGGGAGTCCATCCAGGAGTGGTAGTGAAGCCGTCCATTGGAATGGGTACTGTGCAGGCAGGGGTGGTACGTAGTCCCAGGAGTACACCCAGTAGCAATAGGGAGAAACTATACAGCCAGCCATAGTACCTGCTCCTATGGGTCCCCGCAGAGTGACAGAGCAGCAACAATTATGGCATCAGCCAAATGATATGCCTCACAAATCCACCCAGGCGTGTTAAATATGAGACCAGTAGGAGAAGGCGTCATACAATCAGCCATGATTGTTGCTCTGAGCAGTTCAGTCATGTGCACCAGGAAGCAATCTATAGGAATAGGTATAATGCAATCAGCCATAAGTGGTAGTCGAGCCCCCCATTGGAATGGGCATTTTAGAGCCAGGCTTCTTCACGTCCTTGGAGGATTCCACCTAGGAGCAACAGGGATGAAATCCTTGCATTAAGACTCAAACAGCGAGGCATAGTATATTGCTGTTAGGGGTCAGTGTGGAGTGACAGCGAATCAACCATTATATTCTCAGCCAAAATATATGCCACAAGAACTCAACTAGGTTTAATGCACAGAACCTTATAGTTAAAGGCATCTAGAATCAGCCATAGCACTTGCTCTGAGGATTTCATTGAAGAGTGGCAGAGAGCAACCTATAGGAATGGGCTTTATACACACTATTCATAGTAGATGTTATGATAAATCTAACAAAGGTATCATGCCTTTAGCCATAGTATATGCTTGATGAGTTCATCCAGAAGTAGAAGGGACCAACCCATAGGAATGCACATTATACATCTAGACATTGTACTCTCTGTGAGAAGTCTAAAGCATGGAGCAACCCAAGGGATTGGGCAACATGCAACCAGTCATGGTACGTGCTCTAAGGAGTCCCCTCAAAGCAGCAGTGACCAGTCTAAGAAATCAACTGACACACCAGTGCATACATCTCTAGGGAGCACATAGGAGCATTGGTAGCACGATCCATCCATGCGGATATGCTAAGGAACCACTAGCAAAAATGGTGCCTCTCAATTAAGTCTGGGCAGTGAACTCCGCTCCGCTCGCAGAGTTTGCAGAGTTTTTCTGCACTCTGGGTTACGCAGAGTTTGCAGAGTTCCAAAAACTCCGCTTCACGCAGCAGAGCAGAGTTTTTCCTCGCTCATGTAGGTCAATTTCAAGTTGGCGAGCTCGAGAGATGAAAATCTACCTCCCTGCAAGATTTCTCAATGTGGCCGGTCAGATTTCTCATTGTGAGTGGTTGCGTATGCTCATGACCGCTCACGTCGAGAAACCGTCCATTCACAGTGAGAAAGCTGCCGCTCAAGGAAAAATCTACTCGAGCCGCAGAACCGCAGAAAGGAAGCAGTGCTCGTTTGCGCTGTGCATGGTGCCGTTCCCAATGATTGCACTGTGCAGACAAGCACCTGGCACTGAAAATCCCCACAAACTGCATTTATCTAACGCACTCCACTGCTTGCGGAGCTCTGCATAGTGCGACTGAGGTTTTATTGCACTTTGTGGAATTCCACGTAGCAGAACTCTGCGAACTCCGCCTAGGCTTACTCTCAATGCCTTAGTGGAATAGATACAAATAGGTTACAGAACATTACAGCAGGGGCAGGGGCATGGTTCTAGGAAAGGTGAAATTAGGTTTTAGTGAAAGGGCAGAGGTTCTCACCCTAAGTGCTTCTAGGCACAAACAAGGAAAACACCACAGGAAGACTCAAGACAAGAGTACATATAAATGTTAAAGGTCTTGGGAGGGAAGTGGCATTCTATGACCTGGGCTGGGGGCTTACTAACAGCAGGGAGGGAGACATAGAGACAATGGCCTCAGACAAGGAACCTGATAAAATCCGCTGTAAAACGGATTCTTAAACTTTCAATAAGAAGATTAATTATTTCGTACTTTATTATAACACACTCAGTGGAACCTTTTGTGATTCCTATCAATGAGCCAGAGCTAACTAGGTTATTTTAATTGAGTACTATAATTTTCATTTTAAACCACATGTGCTCACCTAGCACGGCAAACAAATGGCTGTCTAAAATGCGTTTTCCATTGCTTTTGTGCCTTGCCTGAGCTAATGACTTTAAGTCAGTAATAGGGGCTGGGGGTGCAAGAAATAAAAAAATTGAAATGATAAAGTAGGAGAAGTATAACCTAGCGCATGGACAAAGGGAACGCGATAAAAACAAGACAAACATTAACTGTAAATCTTATAAAATCAAAGAAGTCAATATGAAGTTAAATGTTCCATGAAAAAATCAAATGATTTTAATAGTACAACCAAGATTTTTAGGACTCGTCCTATAAAAGGAACGTCTGTTCTAAGATCCCATTAAAGACTATGGCTTTTTCAGTACTCAAACAAATGTCAAAGTATGTAGATGAACATATGGTATCAGAATATTGTAACCAAAATATTGCCTGACTGAAATATAGTGCCCTAAATATTGGTACAAAAATATCGATACATCAAAGTTTATAATTTAATTCTACAATTGATATTTATGATACAATATTCATGCAACATGCTATTTTACTAATGAAATTCTGACATACAAACCACAAGATGTCCTTAGTGGACAAGGTTCCAGTCTAGACTGTAACAAGCCATGTCCAGAAGGGGGACTGCTAGCATGAGGTAGATGTTGGTCCATTTTCAAAAGTTATTTTCATACTTTTTCTCAAGGAACATGGTTCTCACACATTTCTCAAGTAGAGGCCAGGAGTACCCAGCACAATCCCTGGTCACTGTAACCCAGTTTGTGTTTCATCTCGTTGACTCAGCAGGCTCTCAACATTTTAAGAGTGGTAGCTGTTTGTGGGCAATAGACTTTGTTCCTAGTGCTCTCCAGGTTCTTTGAGTGGAGAGATTTGCAGTGCTTACTGATGGTACACCTTACTCCGAAATATGGCAAGGGTTTAGCAGGTTTTCTCTTTGAGAGTATTCATATTGGTCCACATGCTAAGATGTACTCTCCTTCCTCCCAGTGATCTAATCCTAGGCCTCCCTCAATAGATCAAACAATGTTTGGGCAAGTGAGGATTAAAAGGGGCATTCCATAGACTACTGGAATAACATGCTTAGCACACTGTCAGGAGAGCTATCTGCACCTCATCTTGCTATTTATAATGCACTTATGCAGGGACCTTTGGACTGAAGAATAACGCTATCTGATGTGGGCGACTCTTTTGTTGTAGGAAACTATTATAATGTACATTACTGGTTGGTGAATAAATGGTAAATAGATACAAACTGGCTTTAGAAATAATTTTCAAAAACCTTTTATAATACTTATGAGGCGTATTTGCAATGAAAACGTTATGACAAATCTGGCTTTACCTATGCAGTGTTGCCCATTGTAAGACTCTCAAATGGAGATTTGCTGAGTGAACCTACTAAGAATTGAACCATTGACCACCTAGTTAAACACAGGCCATTGCTCTGTGGCACCACAAGTTTATTGACCAATCAGAAAAGCTTTTTGGGCCATGTCAACCCTCATGATGTTCTGAGCCATCACACATTTCCACATCCAAATGGAACGATGCATTCTTTTCTTCCAGAAGAGTTAAACATTTGACATACTACATTGCACCAAAACACCTATTCTGGTGCTCTCCTCCTCGACTTTATACTTAAGATGTCACCAGAAGGTCTTATCACTGTATCTAGTGAACAGAACTAAGTGAGCTCTGGTTACTTTATGGATTTCCATTTGATCCAATATTTCTACAAACTTTCTAAACACCCTTCCTCCTTCAGAATTGACTAACACTGACCCTTCACAGCCTTTCCTCCCCAAAAACAATGCATCTTGGAGCCTGTTCCAAACCTTGGAGGAACCCACTATACCCAAAATGCTGTTGATCTTGAAACCTTCCAATCACTACAATGACCCTTTGCCATTGAAACTGTTCCCGGAAGTGAGATTCTCCTTACTAACACTCTGGTCGATGATCATCAATGCTTCTCTTATGCAAGGTGTTATTCCTGATTGCCTTAAATCAGGTCAAGTAACCCCGATCATCAAGAAACCAAATGCTGATACCACTGACCTTCTTACCTTTCGCCCAATCACCAACATCCTCACCTTAGCAAAACTCCTGGAGAAATGTGTGCTCGCCCAACTCTGTCATCATCACATTGACCACTTCCAGCTCCTGGACCAATGCCAATCTGGTTTTTGCCCAGGTCACAGTACGGAGTCGGTGCTGACACATCGTAGATGATGCACTTAGAATGCTTGATCCCAATGAAGTGTGCCTATTGATCCTTCTTGACCTCTCATCAGCATTTGATACTGTCAAACATGATCACCTAATTGACCTTCTGGACCATAGGATGGGGCTATCTGGGTGGGTATTAAACTGGTTCTCTTCGTTCCTTCACAACAGATCCTAAAGCTTCATGGTGAACCACTCCTTGTCACATCCTGCACCGGTCACTTTGGGGGTTCCCCAAGGTTCAGGACTGTCCCCCACACTCTTTAACCTGTTCATGGAACCCTTGACAGAAATTCGAAAATCATCCAGCATTCATTACCATATGTATGCGGATGATACCCAACTGTACCTGAATAGCACCCCCCCCCCCCGAAGACATCCAGTCCCTCAATTCAGTCCTGCTGGAAACACAAAGATGGTTGACAAGTAATCACCAGAAGTCAAATGCTCATAAAACGGAATTCTTACTGATCTCACCCCACATTCTCCTCTCATGGAGCAATGGCTGGATCAGCTGACTGCTCTTAACTGTAGACCACACCTTGTGGACTCAGCATCTTCTCTGGGTATCATTCTGGGTATCATTCTGGAAAAAAGTCTGAAAATGCAGAAGCACATCAGTTCCCTCACCAAAGGAGCGAACTTCCAACTCAGCCTACTCAGGAAACTCAAACCCTTTCTCCCTGCTCATGACCTAAAGGTTGCAGTACAAGCATTAGTGATCTCAAAGCTGGACTATGGTAGCGCAATACTTTGTGGCCTGCCTAGAGTGAGGACGGCTCCTCTTATGGCTTCCTTAAACTCCACTGCTAGGCTCTCAACTGGCACAAAAAAATACCACCACATCTCTCCAGACTTGCGGGACCTGAATTGGCTTCCATACGAAGGTCGGATACAGTTAAAAATTGCATGCATGCGTCACAAGGCCATCCATTTCAAGACCCCGCTGTACCTCGCTTGGAAACTGGAGCTCTCCTGAGGTTCTAGAGCCTCCAGAAGTGCCAGAACCCTTTTAGTAAATCCACAAAAATTCAAGAAAAAAAAGACATATAACCAAACCTTCTCAGGGATGGCTCCGAGGATTTGGAACTCCCTTCCACCGGAAGTCAGAGTGAACCCCCCACTCTCCTCTTCAAAAAAGAAGTCAAAGGACTCTTGATGAAGAAATTTATTTCTTAGCATGGCTCCTTCATTTGGTTCTGGGTCCATACCCATTGATTCTGGGCCAGCCTCCTGGTTCACGAATTTCTTGGACAATTCTAGATTGTGACCTTGTTGTGCTGTCGATTCTGTTGTGTCTGTTTCCTCCCTCAGGATAATGTGTGCCAATTAGACTTTGATTTTGGTGCCTTGTTTTGTTCGCTTATAACCTTTGTGATGCATAATCTGTAAAGTGCTCTGATATCCTCGGTGGTCATGTTCGCGCTATATAAAACTTTCAAAATAAACAAATGAGTAAATAAATACTGACATATCCTAAGGTCAAACAATATTTATGCAATAATGTGCTTACAGTACTAAAAACTTGAGCTGGTACGGTTAGTATGTAAGTAGTTACCTAGTGACGAACAGCACATAAGTGCAATGTTCCTTACTCGCAATGATAGTCAGGCAGTAGATTTTTTAAATTATTTAGTAAATCATATTTGCCAATAAAGTGCGTCCTACCTGTAGTGGGCATATACCTTTTATGTAAGAAATATTGTGACTCATATTAGGGATGGAAAGGTGATGCTGTCACCTTAAATAAAAAGCTTTAACACTTCAAGTTGTGGTTTGTAGTAGGTTTATTGCACAGCATGTCGATTAGAGACTTCACCCACAAAGTAGCTACAACTAACTTACGAACTTCAATCATAAACATTCTCCCTGCAAGTGCTTGAATTCTAGCTTACTACATCATTCCCTAGCGATAAGAACATCAAGCAGACACTTACTTCAGAACACCACATCACCTCGCCCTAACAACATCAAAAGAAGAGAAAACAAACAAGATAAATAACAAAATCAAACATAACGTTAAATAATAGGAGTGCACCAAATTGTAATTTATTAAAATATAATTAGCAAACACAATCTTGAAAATGAAGAGGGACCCTCTTAATACAAAGAGACCTACACCCTTCCTCTTGTGTTACAGGAACATCCACACAACTTGTTTTTTGTGGTTGACATTTGGTACTTCTATTAAGATTCCATATCCTTTGGTCCTCTCCAGCAAAAAGGTCACAATCCTCAGATAAATCAGAACCCTCAGTAATTCCGCACAGCCTGGAAAGACAATCTGTCAAAATGTTCTTAGAACCTGGTAAGTATGAAACACTAAACTCAAATTCTTGATAGGCTGCCACCCACTTCTTTATCCTATGAGAAACAAAATCAACACCTTACTTTCTAAAGGCTTGTGGTCAAAAATTACTTCAAAGCATTTACTCCACAAGAATGTTTTAAGTTTGCATACTGCCCAGTAAATACCTAGTGCCTTTTTCTCAACCATTGAGCAATTACATTCAGCTCCCCTCAAAGGTCTGGATATGAACAATACGGTTTTCTCAGATCCTTCCACATTTTGTAATACCACAGCACCTAACCCAAAATATCTTTGGGTCAGTCATCAAATATGATACCTTGGAGGGATCAAAACTAGCCAAATTGGGAGCCTTATGCACATTTTTGAAATTGGCCCTTTTTGCAGGGTCATCCCAGAACATTTTGCCTTCCTCTTTATTGTGTCTGACCTGTTGTTGGTGGTTTTATGACTCTGGGCACTTCATTACTGCCGATCAGTGCCAAAGTGCATGTGCTCACTATGGTTAGCTTGGTAAGATTGGTCTACACCTGTTTGACATATTTCATTTACCCATAAGTCCCTTGTTCAGTGGTATCTCATATACCCAGGGCCAGAAAATTAAATGCTACTGGTGCGCTTGCACTCCACCAAAAGTAGCCTTTCAAATCTGTTTCAGGCCTCTGCCACTTCAGGGCCTGCGGGCACAGTTTACTGTCGTTGAGATTTGGCACATAAAGTGGTTGTCACATCTGTAACTCCCTTTTACTACTCAACAGTCACCCCAAAGGTAGGCCATAGTTAGCCCTTTGGGCAGGGTGTGGTGTAGGTAAAAGATTGGACATGTGCCTTTACTGTGTGGAATGTCCTGGTAGTGAAAAATAGCCTATTTGGTTTCTCACCACTGTGAGGCTGCCCTCTCATAGATATGCATTAGTGATTCCCTGATGTGTGCTTCAGTGGTAATTCCTGACATGAGAGGGGTAGCGTGGTAAAGTTTGGTACATTTGGAATAGTAGTGACAAATTCTGCTTATTGGTGAAAGCAGACTTATTATTACTATTTTAGAAATACCACTTTTAGAAGTGGGCAAGTGGGCGTCTCTGTGTGCTATGTGTCTTTGGGCCTGTCTGTTGTGTATTGACCGCCTGGTTCTGACTGGCGGGTCAGAGGGGATGTGAACTCACTCCAGCTAGTCCCTGAGGGGGTTGAGGTGTATACTGGCCCGGCTGGGTGACCCAGTGCTAGGCTGAAAAGACCTTGGCTGAATTTAGAGTAGTGGGAGGGGTTTCCCCTGACACCTGAGTAGACCTGGTCTGCACTTGGAGTGGTGGGGGGATTAGCGCCTGCACCTGAATAGGGCTGTGCCTGCCTTCCACAATGATGGCTCCACCCCCCTGTGGTGTGTCTGGGGCCAAGGCTTACACTAACAAAGGAGGGCGTTATGCTCTATAATTATATTGTACTGGGGCGATGACCCCATGTGAGGGGAACTTTTTGAAGCTTGTTGATATACCACACAGAGTGGACTGCAGTGTGCCAGGAGGTACCACCACTTAGGACTGACCTGCTGCCTGCTGGGTGGCTGAAAGGACTTCCCCTCTGCAGGGTGACCCGGTGTGCTGGCTTGCCTGTGCTCAGCTCTGCCCTTGGCAATCCTTGGAGAAAAGCGTTGCCTTCTCCCTATTTGTGTCTTCAGGTGGAAGACAGGTTACGCGCTTCCTTTTCTTTTTATTTGCCCTCTAAAACCAGCGTGTGGTGATTGTTCTACTTCTGGTGCCTCTGGTCTGGCCAGACTCTGGTTCTTTGTGTACTGATTGGGGAGCTCTTGGAACTGGACCTGGGCTTGGAGTGCCTGGTGTTCACCCGTATTGTAGTGTGCTTGGAAAGCACTGAAAAAAGTATTGCAGAAAGGTGTGGGCCCCTGCTCAGTACAGCGTGTGGAGGGCGCTCCTAACTTTTTTCTCCTGAGCCCGAGGAGTGGGCTCAACTCTCCCCCCATGGCGTGTTTTGGCCACAAGAAGCCACCAGAAATCAGCAGCATCTAAGCCAGATTGTGGGCAGCACCCATGGCCTCAAGTAGAGCCAGGCTGTTGGAGACTTTGCTACATGGAGGAAGGCCATCCCAGCTTCCCCAGCGACAGATGTTCAGCTGCACAGGGTGAGCGACTGGAGGAGTGGGGTTTAGCAAAGAACCTCATGAGACCCATGAGACCGGAGAGGCCCAAGGAGACCGGAGAGGCCAGAAAAGGCCCTGGTGAGTAGGGTCTGCAAGGAGCACTGGTTGCCTGCCTAGCATTGTCACAGCTGTGCTGCATGGTTGCTGGCAGCTGCATTCCTATCTACCACATCAGGGGCATTCCCCAGTGAAGGAGACAGGGTGAGCTTCACCCCCAGCCCCTTGCTTGTGGTAGTGAGGGCCTTCGCATTTTCCACATTGTTGTAGCTGTGCCGCATGATCGGGGGCAGCTGCACCTTTAACAGATGCTGAGGGCATTTTCTTTGGCATTCCAGGTGGAGCCCAGCAGGGGCCCCGGATTTAAAAAGCTGTCACTGAGAACGAGCCACACTGGACCTTAGTGACTCTCAAATTCCCTATCTAAAAAAGTAGTGGGCTGCAGGGTGGACGGGTGAAATGTTCAAGTTTCAAAATGAACTGTTTCCATTAGGAAGAGGCTCAGAACTGATTTGCATTTGTGGGCCTCTGTCTAGAGTGGCAAAGTGGGAGCAAAAATATGGTTTGGAATGTTACCGGAGTGAATGAACATTCACCTCATTGCTTATCGGCTATTTGATTGCCACTAGCTTTAGCTAGGGCTTTATCCCTAAGAGGGGGATGACTAATCACATTACCAGGGTGGTGACTCTAATGGATATTGCAAATACTATGGAGGGTGAGCTCAGTCTTATATTACTTGATGCCAAAAAGGCTTTTGACCAGGTCGCATGGGGATTTTTACGGGCAGTGCCACAGCGCCGGGGCTTCCTGCCAAATTTTATCCTAGTTATTCAAGCGCTCTATCGCCAACCCACAGCAAGAATTTGTATTATGGGTTTGAAATCTAGCCCGGTGCATATTACCCGTGGAACAAGGCAGGGATGTCCCAGTTGCCCCCTGTTGTTTTCCTTATACATTGACCCATTTGTGGGGGCCTAATAAACATCCAATATGGCTTTAGAGAAAAGAGGGGCACAGTGGACCAGTGTTCCAATCTGCACCTGATAATATCTAAGTACACAGTGGCCAAGGAGGGGTCCTTGTTCCTAGCTTTCATGGACCTCTCCTCTGCTTTTGACTTAGTGAACAGGTCAAAACTGTGGGAAGTTCTAGTGCAGATGGGGGTGGACAAACCACTTGTGTATTTTTTGGCTTCTTTACATCAGGAACTATTCGCCCAAGTGAGGGTCACGAAGGAGGGGAGATGTACAAGTCACTTCAAATCGCTAAGAGGAGTGCGTCAGGGTTGCATCCTGGCCCCCCTCCTTTTAACCATCTACGTAAATGGCCTGGGTAAACATCTGGAGGCTGTGGAGGGGGACGTTCCGCGTGTAGGAGAAGCAAAGATCCCGGCTCTCCTATACGCGGACGATGCTGTCCTAATAGCACACACAGGGGTGGGTCTCCAGCGTTTGTTTGATTCTTTTGGTACCTTTATGGACCAGCTGGACCTAAAGATCAACGCGAACAAGTCACATACCATGGTGGTGGGCCGACACAGAAATAAGAGGAAAATTATATCCTTTTTCTGTAAGGCAGAGGCTGTGTCTAGGGTGGAAGTTTTTCCCTATTTGGGAGTTATTTTCGACGAGAAGGGCACGTGGTGTCCACAAATAAAGGCTAAAAGTCTATCAATGGTGAGAGTGACCTCAGCCTTCAAAAAGACTGGGGGCCAGGCCCATGGATGCTCTTTTAAAAATCTATGATTCTAAATGTATTTCCATAGTCATGTATGGTTCCCCATTATGGGGGTATGTGCCACAAGAACTGATACAAAAAGCGGAAAATAAGTTCTTGAGATGCCTGCTATCCATCCCCCAGTCCACACCAACATTTTCAATCCATGGGGAGGTGGGACTAGACTGTGTAACTGATAGAATCAGAATGGCCCCCTTATTATTCTGGCTAAAGACATGGCTTAATGATGAGTTAACACTTAATCACTCCATCCTGACAGATGTTATGTCATTAGACCATGCAATGAAAATACCCTGGCTAGAATATGTAAGACATACTTTTACACGGATAGGACGTACGGATTTATATAATGTTCCATCCAGCATTAGGCGAGAGGATGTGAACCTAGACTAAAAAGACTTTTATGGCTGTGGCAAAAATAGCTCGGGAAGAGCAGAAACTGATGAAACCAACGGTCAGACAACATTATTTGTTATCAAGTTCGCCTTCCCTCGAGCCTTACCTCAGAATTGTAACTAAGCCCTTTCATAGATTTCTGTTAATTAAATTTAGATTTAATTTAATTCACTACTCCCTAGGTACTTACCATTCATGGTGTAAGCCGGAAAGCGGCCCTCCACGTAGCTGTGATGAATTTTCTCTGCAGGACTCTATGCATTTTATCATGTTTTGCAGTCTGTACACAGCCCCCAGGAAGAAATATTTGGCACCCCTACTAAGAGAGGCAGGCTTTATCCAGGTTAGGCCTGCCTTAGTTTATTTACAGTCTTTATGTAGTATCCGTGTCATCTTTTGTGTGAACAGTTTCTTAGTGATGCTCAGGTTTGCATTTGTCTAAAATATGCACTATTAATGAATTTGCAAGATTGTGTATATGTATGAAATAAGTGTCCCCTTAATTGTATATAAATGTTTAATTGCTTTTATGATTTTAAGGAATCAAATAAAGTGCATTTGACTGACTGACTGACCCATTTGTAAAAATGCTTGAATTCAGTTCTAGGATTGAACCCGTGATCTGGCGACAAGAATATTATCGGGTTTTGGCATATGCAGATGATGTGGACATGGTAACACCACACCCCTTAACTGCTATGCCAGAAATAGAGCTATTGGCGCTACAGTTTGGAGCCATGTCAGGCTATAAACTTAACACTGCCAAGACACAAATACTTTGTGTTAATATAACGACATTTGCGGATCAAAGGGTAGTTAATGAGATGACTTATCTGGGGATTAAGCTGCGGGCCTGCTTAAATGCACTGGTAGAGGTTAATTGGCAATCTCTTTTAAGTGATGTGCAGAAGCAATTGGACAGATGTGAATGTTTACATCAGTCTATGGTAGGGCGATGTAATGTCTTGAAAATGTTGGTCCTGCCTAAAATTCTACACTTTTTGAGATCCGTCCCACTTAAGATATTTCGGGCTAATCTTGCGCTGCTACAATCTGTGTGTGCTAGATTTGCGTGAGCACAGGGAAAAACGTGGAGAACTATGCAATTTATGGTTTTGCCGCGGGAACAAGGTGGTTGGGCTGTCCCGGATTTTACTCTGTATTATTTTGTATGCATTTTACAGCACATGAACATCTTGTTGACAGGGATAGAATTGTGTAGTGTAGTTGAAGCCACCATCTATCAAATGTTGCTTGGCAGTGATGCTAAAAACAGCTTGTCTATTAATGTGGACATGAATTATTACAAGAGGACGCCGTTTAAGGTTTTGATAGCGGCCTATAAGGTGTGGAGGGTTGTAAAAAAATATTATAGCATTGGAAAGATATCTGGTTATACCCCTCTAACCGCTTCTGTACTTCTTCCACCGATATTTTGGGGCCGAATAGTAGACAATTGGCGAACTAAAGGGCTTCAAAAAATAGGAGATTTATACTTTAACGGGGATCTGATGTCTTTTGAAATGTTAGTTGAGAAATTTCAAATTCAACGCTCCGATTTCTTTAAATATCTGCAAATCCGTGATTATTTGCTTAAACATCGTTGTAATACAGATCAAAACCCGGTTATTTAAGCTGTGGGTCAGAATGCTCATATTGGCCATTTGTATTCTTTATTATTAAACACTAAGGGAAATGATTTAGAGACTCAAAACTTAAAATGGCTTGGCTATGTTGGCACTCGGATTGAAACTTCTATCGACATGGTAGGGAGACTATTTATGGCAGCTAATTTACGTGCACAACATTATAAGACCACCTTTAATTTATATTACACTCCTGCCAAATTGTTTAAATGGGGGGGTCTAATGATGGGAAATGCTTTCGTTTTGGGTATGATGAGGCTGATATAGTACATATTTTTTACTCATGCACGCATTTAAATAGTTTGTTTGGGCACATTGAGAAAATTCTGGCGGAAATATTGGGTGGAACGGTGCGCCTTTCTAATGCTTATGTATTATTGGGGATAGATGAGGGAACGAAGAAGGACTAAGTGATGTATAATGATTGGTACCTGATATTTATGGCATCCGCAGTAATAAGACTATGTATTGCCTCAATGTGGCTACAGAAGGATGCACCATCTTTTAAATTGTGGAGAACCAGATTTTCAGCATCCTTCAATATTGAATATTGTTTATATGCCCTGAAAGGCAAACGAAAAAAGAAACTAGGTCTTGAGATTTGGGGTCCAGTTGTTACTTATATGGGTGAAGAAATCCCATGTTTTTTTAAATTAAATTTTTTTATTTGTATTTTTATTTTTTGTTTTCTCTCTGTTGATTTATGTTTTGTATTAACTAGGAAATTGTGTATTGTGAACCGCTGGCTGATTTATTCTTATATGATCTTTTTTTTCTTCTCTGTACGTTCATGGATTAACAATAAAATCATTTAAAAAAAAAGAATTCTTTATCGATCACAATTAGACAGTGTTGCTTTATGATTCACAATGCACTTCACTAAATACTTCGTGCCTATTTAAATGGGAGATGGGATTGTCGACATTACAAAACTTAGGGGCATATTTACAAGGATGGCGTTAAAATTGTTGCCGCTTTAACGGCAGCAAACTACTACTAAAACAGCGATAATGGACTTCACGAATTCTCAAAAGCCTATTATTAAGCCATTATGGCCACTTTAAGGACAACTTCCTAACGCTAAAGCAACGATAATTTTAATGCTGTCCTTGTAAATATGCCCCCAATATCGCAAGTGAAAAGCTTATTAATATAAGACTGTGGACTCAACATATCAATCCACCTCGCATATTAAACATGCTTAAGTCTACTTCAGAAAAGATGTTAGGATCCGACATAAACCGCAATTAGCGAGAGTTTTCCCATCGGTCCTCAAATACAGGGCCGCCTTGTAAATACAACGCTATTGTCATACCTCCCTCTTCCTTTATATATTCTCATAGAAAAACCTACCTTGCCACTGAGAATACCTACATTTCAACTTAGTGGAGATACGAGGCGAGCCCTTAGAAAACCGGCTGCTAACATGCATTAATGCATCTTAGCGTCACCTAGTAAATAGGGTAATATAATTTTCACCGCATTTTTGGCTTTTTAAAAAAAATTGCGGCAAAGTGGCACTTGTTAATATGCCCTCAAGTTTGCTATGACACAACGGGAACCTCGACTCCCGCCCTGCCATACCAAACAGCAGTATACCAGGGGTAGACACCCTGAGACCCAGCAAGAGCCGCTACTTGGGGGTGGTGTGCCCCAAGGCTTTCGACTGCTCCGGAATGGAGACCACGTGGCCCCCCTCTCAAAATATAAAAAGCCCCAGAGGGTGGTAATCCTCGGGGTTTAGACAAACCTTTGAGCTCCCTCATCCGTTTATTTTGTAGCACCAAGGAATGGCGGTCCCCGGGCTACAGGGCTCCTCTGGACCCCCATCAAATGTAATATTTTAGACCCTGGGATTTGGCCCTCCCAGGTAGCTAATTTTTAAACAAGCACAGGAGCCCCGCTTCATTTTATTTTTATTTTTATTTTTATTTTTATTACGATGGATCCATGTACCCAACGCACATTTATCAGTTTTTCCCCACCCCCAAAAAACATTTCTTTTGACCCTTGGTGTCCTTGTGGGACCGTCTAAGCAGGTCTAGAAGATCAAAATATTTCTTACATGCCCCATTTATATGTGTTGAACACTTGTCCCACTATTTTCTAGATCCTTGCTTCTATCGAGGCACAAAATGGCTGCCAACACTTCCTGGTTTCTAATGTTGACAACCTCTTGACAGTCAATTAGCGCGTGATCGGGACGGTGCACTTAGAGTGCTTGCAAGACGTGTGAATCCACAGAGGTCATAGATATATATGTATTTTTTATTGTAATTTTCTCAGGAACTACTGAACGGATTTACACCATTTAAGCAAAATGCATGAGTCTGTAACAAGTACTACCACTTTGCCAAATTTGATGTATTTCTGTTCAGCCGTTCGGGCTGTAGCCGTGATGAACAGTTCCTATGGAAAATTGCATAGGGAAAACACGTTTTGGGACCCCCCTTTTTTCTCAGCCCCTGCTTCACGAATCACCCCAAGACTTTCAGGACATGAGTAAACAGGAGCACCCCACCTCCACGTTGACGACAGGTGTAAAAAGGGCCCTGGCCTTGGACCACCTCTTAGAAACGCAGCTCTGTGGCACTTACTGGAGGAACCTGGTGGGCTATTTGGCCCCAAGGGACCCTCAGAATTCAGGGGGAATTAATACCCCAACTTAAAACCTGCCAGGGGGTGCGTTTGCACGGTGGTGAAGGGAGTGGGCGGGCCTGATGTGACATGTGTGTTTTTATCCAATCACTCCGCCAAAACCCAAGCACTTATAAATTTACAATGCACTCTCCTTGCAGTACTCTATTATCCAGTCAGTACCCACACACTAATGCAATGACCCATGCACTAACTCATGCACTGCAACAATACCCTGAGCACTACCCATGCAGTCCAGCCATCGCCCTTTCAGTACCCATGCAATCCTTCGATCACAAAGCCAGCACCATGTACTTATCCAATTACTCCACCAAAACCCAAGCACTTATAAATTCACCATGCAATCTCCTCCCAGTACCCATCTACTCATGGAATGGCCCAGGCACTGACATATGCACTGCTACAATCCCCTAAGCACTTCCCATGCAGACCTCTAACCACCTAAACACTACTGATTCACTCCTCCAGGTACCCAGGTAGTACCCATCTACTCCTACTCCAGAAATCCCTCTGTCACTACCCATGCACTCCTCCAATAACCCAGCCAGCACTATGTACTTATCCAATCACTCTGCCAAAACCCAAGCAGTTATAAAATCACCATGCACTGTCCTTGCAGCACTCTAATCATCCAGTCACTACCCATGTGCTCATCCTATGACCTAGTCACTAACACATGCACTGCTACAATACATTGAGCCTACCTATACGGCCGAGTAATCTCCCTGATACTACCTATGCAGTCCTCCAATCACTCAGCAAGTCCTATGTCCTTATTCAATCAATGCGCCAAAACCCCAACACTTATAAATTCACATTGCACTCTTCTCGCAGTACTCTAAGCATCCAGTCACTACCCATGTAGTCATGCAATGATCCAGGCACTAACACGTGTACTGCTACACTCCCTGTGCACTACCTATGCAGTCCCCTAACAACCTACACACTTCTCATTTGCTGCTTCAATTCCCCAGGTAGTACCTAGGCAGTCCAGCAATCACCCTGTCACTCCCCGTGCAGTCCTCCAGACACCCAGCCACTACCGTGTACTAATCCAAACACTCTGCCAATACCCAAGCACTTATAAATTCACTCAGGCACTCTCTTTGCAGTATTCTAATCTTTCAGTCAGCAGCTATGTACTCATGTAATGATCCAGGCACTAACTGATCACTGTTACAATCCCACATGCCCTACCCATACAGTCCTGTACCCACTTACACACTTCTCATTTGCTCCTTCAATTCCGCATGTAGTACCCATGCAGTCCTGCAATCACACTGTCACTCCCTGTGCACTTCCCCAGTCACCCAGCCACTACCATGTACTAATCCAAACACTCCTCCAATACCCAAGCACTTATAAATTCATTGATGACATCGTCCACATGGTCATCTGATGCACCTCTCATACCCTAATAAAAACCTTTCATACACCCACTCTAAAATACAGACCACCAATATTGAAACCATGGACACAGCAATAGCAGTTAGTATATACCTGCTCAGTGATTCAAATATCTACAAACGCACACACCCACTAACCTATAAGTCACTCATACACACAGTCATTCATCTATACAGCCACTGAAATATCCACTCATACACCCATATAGACACTCACATACTGCCACTCACCCAAAGAGTTACTCACACACCTGGTCAGTCATGCAAAGAAACTTTCACACACCCATTTCCTTGCTTATGCAGTCATATACACACCACCGCACTTATTTCTACAGATACTAACACATACTTACTCCTTTAAACAATTACTCCTAGAAACACACACTCATCCATACAGATACTCTTGTAATCACTCACTTTCACATACAGTCATTTATATACTCCAACACTCACAAATACTGCTTTAAAACATATGTAGTTACTCACACATGCACCACTGAGATATCCATTCACTCACCAACACACCCATACACATACTCACCCACCCATACAGCTGTTTCCATATGCACTCTTGAACCCATACACCCAGTGAAACAACCACTCACATATCTATGCACAGACTCACACAAACCCCCACCCACCCACAAAGACACTTAGGCACCCATACAGATACTCTGACAACCAATAAATAACCCATACAGACACTCATGTAGCTACTCAACAAGTCATGCAGCCGCGTGCACACCAACTAACAGACTAATAAAGACATTCACACAGTT
Source organism: Lissotriton helveticus (assembly GCF_964261635.1). NCBI lineage: Eukaryota > Metazoa > Chordata > Amphibia > Caudata > Salamandridae > Lissotriton > Lissotriton helveticus. The sequence goes on along the minus strand of NC_136057.1, from coordinate 1,523,100,079 downwards.
TAGTCACCAACCCATGCACTCAGTAATACATTTCTTCACTCACTTATACAGTCAGTCACACACCTACTAAATCATCCATTCAGACACTCATACACCCACTCATACTTCAATACACCGTGGCATATATATATATATATATGTATATATATATATATATATATATTGGTGTTCGTGCATTCATACTATCCTTGAGGATCAAGGAATCTTTGGTGTGATTTGTTTCTGGGATAAGGATTCGCCATCTAGCACGAACCGCTGTCGTTTGGTGGAGGGGTCATGGCGCCGTTCGGCTTTTGCTGAACCTGTTTGATTTATGATTGAAATTTGACCCAGCCCACGGAGCTAAGACTGCGGAAAGAAATGTTCGCGAGAGATACGGTGACTTGTTAAAAACAATATAACAATCTACAAGTAAGTCTGTAACTCGGAAGCGATTCTTCTTTCACACTACAACTAACTCCGGAGACAGAAAGCGTTTTTCTCGGCTTCAAAGAAGTGAGCCCAGGAAGACGGCATCGGAAACGCGCCATTGGAATGCACTTGTTTAAACATTGACATAATGGCAACAACGCAAAGAGACAAGTGAGCACAGGTGGCAGATGAGATGTTCGAGCTATGCCACAAAACAAATATTAATGTAACTGGTACAAGGGAAGTTACAACAACAAGTAAATCAGCGAAAACGATTCTCTGGGATAAATTGTGGAAGGCACTAAAAGGGGAACAAAATAAATGGTGGGAAGCTACCATGTTACAAAAGTACATTAATGTGGCTAGGGTTCCTAGGGGATTGCGTATTTTTGTCACCCCGACCTTCCAAAATCCAGATCCAGAATTAATAACAGAATGGGCAGAAAATAACCATCAATGCTCAATTAATATGCTTCGCATGCTGGTAAAATTTGCTACAAAGGATGTAGAAAAACTAAGTCAAGAAATTGATGAATACACCAAGGAATTAAAAGAAATATGCAGTGAAGATGAATTTAAGAGCAAAATGGAGAAAATGGAAGTTAATTTGAATCAAATTAAAGATGACATTAAGAATAGAAAACAAAGAAAATTTCAGAGAGACTTAATAGACTATCAGAAGGGACAAATATTAACATTTGCCAAAAAATATGACAATCTGCGAGCAGCAATGCAACCAGCAACAAGGACCTTAGTTCAAGTAGGAAGTTCGAATATCACAACTGAAAATCAGCCGGATGAGGAAGTACAATCCGGAACCAGTATAACTAGTGGCAGTGACATTTCAATTGATTCGCATTTTTCTGGAGTAAAAACCAGTGTTTTAGCAGAATTCACCATGGTAATGAAGGACAAACAAGGGAACAACAGACAAGGTTATCAAAGGCGAGGAAGAGGAAACAGAGGCGGCAAAAGCAAAAATACCTCAACTCTAGGAGGACTGGGGTGCCCAGTGGGAACACGTACAAGGGGCCAACTGAAGGCGAAATGACAGACAAACAGAAGGTCATTAACCTATCCAAGAGAGAACTCTCTGCTTGTGAGGTAGATTTACTTTCTATGGGATTGACTTTTTGCCCGTCAAATGTTTTTAATTATACACAAAGTAAAATTGAATTGTTCTTTTTCACTAGAAAGCTACGAATAAGGAAATGGTACGCTACAAAAGTTTGTGAAAGAACTACTCTGACAATTGACAAACCTAATGAATTAAGTATAGCTGAAGCAGAATTGATACACTCTTTGAATGTGTTAGCTGGGGAGGTAGACGAAAATTGTGATCCTTATGCAGGTCTCCTAGCTGACAATATCTCACTGGGATTGCGTGCGAACAGTGGCTTTAAGCCCAAGTCTGTTTTTTTTACCCCCAATCAAGAATGAAGTCATTGATGTATTTGAGAGAAGTATGAGCAAAGAGTTACAACATATTGCTAATGATAAAAAATATAAAGGCTGGAACAACATCACACACTCACAGAGAAAAGCACTAGAGAGTCTAAAAAATGACCATACCATTGTCATTAAAAAATCCGATAAGGGTGGAAATGTGGTGGTTCAATCGAGAGTAAAATACATTGAAGAAGGTCTGAGGCAACTTTCTGACACTACCACGTATTGTAGAAGCAATCGCATGGAGTATGAGAATTCTGTTAAATCATACACTGAGTTGTTGTCACAATGGAAAGATAAGAGTGTCATTGAGGTTGAAGAATTTAAATTTCTAAACTGTAAAAATTCCCCAAACTACCGGCACTCTATCTTTTGCCAAAAATTCATAAGAACCGTGATAACCCTCCTGGTAGGCCTATTGTGTCATCTAATGGCAGCTACTTAGAAAATACGTCATTGTACGTAGATTACTTTTTACAGAACTCAGTCCAGAAGCTTCCTTCCTATGTAAGAGACTCAAGTGACTTCTTGAGACAAATAGAGACTATCAAATGGGAAGAGAATTTTTCTCTCTTATCCCTTGACGTTACAAGCCTGTACACGTGCATCCCGCTCCAGCTTGGGCTAGATGCCTGTAGGCATTTTTTTATCTAGAAGATCTGTCTCATACTTACACCACACACAAATGTTGATCCAAATGATGCACATATGTCTCACACAAACATTTTTTCTGTTTGACAATAAGATTTTTCGACAGACCCTCGGTACTTCCATAGGGACCTGCTTTGCTCCTTGCTTTGCGGGTCTCTTCATGGGGTACTGGGAGGAAAAGGTCACCTACAGGTTGTCAATATACAAGGAAAACGCAGTTAAATGGATGCGGTATATAGACAACATTTTTGTGGTGTGGAGAGGAACAGAGATGGAAGCTATGACATTTGTACAGACACTCAATGATAACGAATTCAATTTGAAATTCACTAGTTATTGGTCAAAAGATAAATTGAAGTTCCTCGACCTAAAATTCAAAGTTGAAAATAATAAGCTTGAGAGTGAATTGTTTAGGAAAACAACTGCAGGAAACAGTCTTTTGCATGCCCGGAGCTGCAACCCGAATTCCGGTGGGGGAGTTGCTTAGGGCTAAGCGTAACTGCAGCACCAACAAGAGTTTTCAGGCCGAAGAAAGAAGAATGAGTGAGAGATTTGCTTCTAGAGGCTATTCTTCTAAAACAATCACTAATGCTCAAAAAGTAGTAGCAAATAGAACGAGAGAATCACTACTAGCACAACGATCTAAGAGTAGTGATGATGAGAATAAAGATGAAAAAACTCGTTTTATTACCACCTACAGCAGCAAAGCGTTCATGTTAAGGAAAAGCCTAAATACATTCTGGCCAATGCTACAGACTGACCCAGATATTTCAACATGCGTAGAAGCTACACCTCAGGTTACTTTCAGGAGTGCAAGATCCCTGAAAGATTACCTTTGTAAGGCGGTTGAACCAAGTAAAATCAGAATGATGGGCGTACAGGGGTTCTATACTTGCAGGAATTGCAAAGCCTGCAAAAATAGCCACAATATGAAAGTAGCGAATTTGTCATCAGTAGCTCAACCGTTGCAATAAGAGAACATACATCTTGCAACACCGACTACGCAGTCTACGCATTGTTCTGCCCATGCCGAAAGGCATATATAGGCAGCACAATTAAAAAAGCTAAATTGCGAATTCTCGAACATCTTCGAGCAATTAAAAATGTAGACAAAACCTACCCAGTTGCAAGACACTTCCAAAGCCATCATGATCAAAATCCAAATTTATTGAGCTTTTGTGTCCTGGACACCGTCAAACACAATGACAGGGGTGGCAACCGATTACAGTGTTTGCGCAGGTTGGAGTCCAAATTTATAATACAGTATAGAACAATGACTCCCCTAGGACACAACTGCGACGAAGAATTGGAAGTACATCTAGGGTAGGAAAATAAGAACATCAGGTGATGCACATTTACCTGTGAGCATAATTTCTAGTTCAATTATAGTTCTTAACTTAGAATCACCAAAGTCTTTTCTTTATAGAGAACCTTTATTTCGCCAACAAATAAGTGCCCGCATATAGTCTTTTAACTCTTAAATGTTTATAAAGTTTTGTGTGTTTTAATGTAATTTTACTTTAATGTATTGTGATTTAGAGCTTCATTTGTTTTTATTGCAAGGTATACGTTTTTGCCATGATACTGCAGTATTGTTTGACTGAACCTGGACAATCTTGGAGATATAACTCAGGAATTACTGCCCACTGGGGCGAGATTGCTATGCCGATTTCCTTTTATATGGTTTTTTGAATTTATTAACTAATGTATACCCCACTTGGGTAGAATTCTATTTGTTAAGATAGAAAGAACTTTATTGATACATGCAATTGTAACCGTTCCTTTAACGTGAAACACATTCACGCAGATTTTGATTTTCAACTTAAAGGTTGTTTCAATTTAAAACCCCGAGAATGGAAAGGAAAAATCAGACCCACTTGTGTTAGAGTTTTCTCCTAAGAAGAGGAAGTTGCAATGACTGCATGTGGCCGTAAATCTTTATTGAACATGCCGAATATTCTACAAGAAATCGGCTTTATAATTCTTAACTGAGTTGTTTTTTTGTCTCCACTATTATTGTTTATTTCAGTGTAGAACTACTCTGCGATAACACATGGAGAGCTACGCACCATGGTTAGTTAGTTGAATTGAAGCACTAACGAAAGTCTTTTGTTTATGTTATCTTATGTTGTGATCACATGTTTTGTTTATTTATACCAATAGTAAACTCACACAACTTAACTCGTGACCAAGGGAAGGCTTTCCTGAAACGCGTCGAGTTGCTACTTTGTTGCCGATGGATTTTGTCAAATAAAACCACTTTGATGCAAGTTGGTGTTCGTGCATTCATACTATCCTTGAGGATCAAAGAATCTTTGGTGTGATTTGTTTCTGATATATATATATATATATATATAAACATGTTTTTATACTTTACAGAAACACACATTCACTGGATCATGTCATCAGTGATGTCATCAGTTATGTCATTTGAAATGTCATCCGTGATGTTACTGAGCATGTCATGAGTGATGTAATATGTGACGTCATCAGCAGTGCATTGCGGGGGCGCGAGTTATAGTTAGGTCTACTAACTATAACTGCTGAATTTCTGTGGTTTTGTACTAGTAAAATCTCCAACTAACTATAATGTCCCTGAAACCTATGATATTTTCAGTGAATATATATATATATATATACATATATATATATATATATATATATATATATATATATATATTCACTTAAAAAACCATAGGTTTGACACTCGTTATAGTTAGGAATTAGCATTTAAAAAACCTTTGAAATTCACTGAAAAAAACATAGGTTTCACACCAGTTATAGTTAGCTGAACATTTTACTCATACAAAACCATTGAAATTCCCACGTTATAGTTAGTTGGACTCACTATAACTCGCGCGCCCGCAATACACTACTGATGATGTCACATATTACATCATTCATGACATGGTCAGTGACATCACTGATGACATCACTGATGACATCACTGATGACATCATCCAGCGACTGTGTGTTTCTGTAAAGTTTAAATATGTTTTACATATTGAAGAATGAGTGGATGTATAGGTGTCTGGATGAAGGATTTAGTAGGTGCGTGACTGACTGTATGAGTGAGTGATTAAATGTGTCTTACTGAATGCATGGGTTAGTGAGTACATTGTCTGAATGTGTGCATCATTATGTCTGTTGTTGTGTAAGCTGCTGCATGTGTTGATCAGTAGCTATATGAGTCGCTATATGGGTTTTTGATTGGTTGCCCAGGTATTTGTATGTGAGGCTGAGTGTGTGTGTTGGTGGCTGGGAGTTGTGTGACTCTGTGCATAGATATGTGAACAGTTGATTCACTTGGTGTATGGGTTCAAGAGTGCATGAGGAAACAACTGTATGGGCGGTTGACTGTGTGCATGGGTGTGTTGGTGTGTGAATGGATATCTCAGTGCTACATGTCCAAGTAAGTACATATGTAAAACACAGTGCATGTGAGAGTTGGCATATATAAATGACTATACATGAGAGCCTGTGATTGCGTAAGTGGCTGAATGGATCAATGTGTACTTGTATCAGTGATTGTAAAAGAGAGTAAGTATGTGTTAGTATATGTTTGAATAAGTAAGGTGTTCTGTGTATAACTGTATAGATGAGGAAATGGGAGTGTGTTTGATTCTTTGCATGACTGACTAGGTGTGTGAGTAACTCCATGGATGAGTGGCAGTCTGTGAGTGTCTGTATAGGTGTATGAGTGCATATGATAGTGTTGTATTGATGAGTGACTGTATGTATGAGCGATTGTATAGGTGAATGAGTGGATGTGTGTGTAGACTTAGGAATCAGTGAGTGCGAATGTAGTAACTGTTATTGGTGTGTCAATGGTTTCAAGAATGGTAGTCTGTATTTAATACTGGGTGTATCAAAGGTTAGATTAGAGTGTGAGGAGGTGCATCATATTATCTAATGAATGATGTCATCAGTGATGTCATCAGTGATGTCATTTGAGATGTCATCAGTGATGTCATCAGTGATGTCATTTGAGATGTCATCAGTGATGTCATCAGTGATGTCATTTGAGATGTCACCAGTGATGTCATCAGTGATGTCACTGACCATGTCATGAATGATGTAATATGTGACATCATCAGCAGTGTATTGCGGGCGCGCGAGTTATAGTGAGTCCAACTAACTATAACGTGGGAATTTCAATGGTTTTGTATGAGTAAAATGTTCAGCTAACTATAACTGGTGTGAAACCTATGGTTTTTTCAGTGAATTTCAAAGGTTTTTTAAATGCTAATTCCTAACTATAACGAGTGTCAAACCTATGGTTTTTTAAGTGAATTTCAAAGGTTTTTTAAATGCTAATTCCTAACTATAACGAGTGTCAAACCTATGGTTTTTTAAGTGAATTATTAAATTTTTTTAATAGCTAATTCTTATAGCTATTAATTATTATATATTTTTTCTAATTATTGCAATATTCTATATTTTTATAATATTATTTTTTGAATATTTTTTTTCTGTTTTTTTTTTATATTTAAACCCTGGAGCGCTCAGGGAGCGCGTACCGGTAAACGCAGCCGTACACGTAGCGTGAATGCTATTCCCGCGATCGAAAAAAAATATATGTATGTATTTAAAGTAAATAATAATGCAAGACATTCAGTGGCATACTCACAAAAGTAGTATTTTTGATTTTTAATCACCGTATTTTGACTTTTAAACACATTTCCAAAAATCGAGCAAAACGTCATTCATTCGCGCCGCGTAAGCGCCCCCGGAAGCGCCTTCATAAGCGCCTACGTACGTGCCGCATAAGCGCCCCCGGAAGCGCCCCGGAGCGCGTAGCGTAAGCGCGCGTCAAGCCATGTGACCTTAAAACAACACTTTTGATTGGTTAATAACAGTTTTTTACACAACTATGGGAAGTCTCCACCCATTTCCCTCACTACCTCTTTGCAATTGCTGAGAGAACACCTCTTCTCCATTCTTATTGAAAATACTTCTTTTTTTGGAAAGATGTCTGGTTCCAGGGAGCACTCTTTAGACTCTGATCTGGAATTCCTACCTGAAGACACCCCCCAGAGAAAAGTGAAAGAGCACTTCATTTGGAAGTTCTTTAGTTTCCCAGAGGGGCAAAAAAAAGTTAATGCAGAAAAAGTTTCCTGCAAGATATGTTACACAACTTTGTCACGTGGGGATCCCACCCGCAAATATAGTTTTGGGAATGCCAACTTGATCCGGCATGTACAGAGGAGGCACCCAAATAATTTCGCACGGGAGAGCACCAGGGACCTGGCACGCAATCCCCCAAGAGATGGCGCCAGCAACACCTTCTGGAAGAGAAGCAGCACATTTTATCCCGAACACACAGCCGGAAAAAAAATTAAAAATTAAAAACGTTTGGAAAAAGTAAAAAAAAAAAAACTAAAAAAGAAGAAAAAAACCCAGTTCTTTTTAGAACTACCTCCAATTCTCCAAAAAATGCTATATTCCTTACATATTCTCAAGGAGTGAGTGAAGTGGAGTACAGTGAGAGAGGAAAGGAAAATGAGTGAGGGAGCGAAGGAAGGGAAGAGAGGGGAAGGGAGGTGAAGCAGGGGGACTGAAAGATGATGAGTGAGGGAGGTGAGTGAGGGGAAGGGGAGTGAACATGGGGAATGAGGATAAGTGAGGAAAGCTGAGTAAGGGAACGGGGGTGAGGAAGGGTAAGAGAAGAGCAGTGAGGTTGAGGAAAGAGTGGTGCTAGAGGGTGGATAAAGGCAAGTGAGCGTGAGACAAGGGGAGTGAGGAAGTGAGGAGACAGAGGGAGTGAAGGAAAGAGTAAGAGAAGGGGACTGAGCGAGGGTGCATAGAAAGGTAAGTGAGGGAGTGTGGGTGAGTTAAAGGGAGTGAGCATGAGGGAAGGGGACTGAGAGAGTGCGGGGACAGAGGTAGTGAAGCTAAAAGAGAGGGAGTGAGGGGAGGAGAATGAGGATGTGGCAGGACAGAGGGAGTGAGAGAAGGAGTGAGTGAAGTGGAGTAAGGCGAGTGAGGGAAGGGGAATGAGTGAGTGAGCGAAGGAAGGAAATAGAGGGGAAGAGGACTGAAGCATAGGTACTGAGAGAAGGTGAGTAGGGGATGAAAGTAAAGGGAAGGAGAGAGAAGGATGGGGAATGGGGGATAGTGAGGGAACCGGAGTAAGGGAACGGGGGTGAAGGAGGGTGAGAGAACAGCAGAGAGCGTCAGTAAAGAGGGGTGAAAGAGGGTAGATAAAAGTGAGTGAGGGTAAGACAAGGGAAGTTAGGGAGTGAGGGGATAGAGGAAGTGAAGGAAAGAGTGACAGAAAGGGACTGAGTGAGGGAGCAAATAAAGGTAAGTGAGGGAGTGTGGGTGAGTTATAGGGAGTGAGCATGACAGAAGAGGAGTGAGAGAGTAAGAGGACGGAGAGAGTGAGGCTAACAGAGAGAGAGTGAGAGAAGGGAAGTGAGGATGTGAGAGGACAGTGGCAGTGAGAGAAGGAGTGAGTGAAGTGGAGTAAGGTGAGTGAGGGAAGGGGAATGAGTGAGGGAGCGAAGGAAGGGAAGAGAGGGGAAGGGAAGTGAAGCAGGGGGACTGAAAAAGGTGAGTGTGGGAGGTGAGTGAGGGGAAGGGGAGTGAACATGGGGAATGAGGATATGTGAGGAAAGCGGAGTAAAGGAACGGGGGTGAGGAAGGGTAAGAGAAGAGCAGTGAGGTTGAGGAAAGAGGGGTGATAGAGGGCGGATAAAGGCAAGTGAGCTTGAGACAAGGGGAGTGAGGGAGTGAGGAGACAGAGGGACTGAAGGAAAGAGTGAGAGAAGGGGACTGAGTGAGGGAGCATAGAAAGGTAAGTGAGGGAGTGTAGGTGAGTTATAGGGAGTGAGGGTGACGGAAGAGGAGTGAGAGAGTGAGGGGACGGAGGTAGTGAAGCTGAGAGAGAGGGAGTGAGGGAAGGAGAATGAGGATGTGACAGGGCAGAGGGAGTGAGAGAAAGAGTGAGTGAAGTGGAGTAAGGTGAGTGAGGAAAGGGGAATGAGTGAGTGAGCGAAGGAAAGGAATAGAGGGGAGGAGGACTGAAGCATAGGTACTGAGAGAAGGTGAGTGGGGGATGAGAGTAAAGGGAAGAGGAGAGAAAGATGGGGAATGAGGGGTAGTGAGGGAACCGGAGTAAGGGAACAGGAGTGAAGGAGGGTGAGAGAACGGCAGAGAGCGTGAGTAAAGAGGGGGGAAAGAGGGTAGATAAAAGTGAGTGAGGGTAAGACAAGGGGAGTGAGGGAGTGAGAGGATAGAGGGAGTGAAGGAAAGAGTGACAGAAAGGGACTGAGTGAGGGAGCAAAGAAAGGTAAGTGAGAGAGTGTGGGTGAGTTATAGGGAGTGAGTGTGACGGAAGAGGAGTGAGAGAGTGAGAGGACGGAGAGAGTGAGGCTAACAGAGAGAGAGTGAGAGAAGGGAAGTGAGGATGTGAGAGGACAGTGGCAGTGAGAGAAGGAGTGAGTGAAGTGGAGTAAGGTAAATGAGGGAAGGGGAATGAGTAAGGGTGCGAAGGAAGGGAAGAGAGGGGAAGGGAAGTGAAGCAGGGGGACTAAAAGAAGGTGAGTGCGGGAGGTGAGTGAGGGGAAGGGGAGTGAACATGGGGAATGAGGATAAGTAAGGAAAGTGAAGTAAGGGAACGGGGCTGAGGATGGGTGAGAGAAGAGTACTGAGGTTAAGGAAAAGAGTGATGAGAAAGTAAATTTTGTTTGTCAAACTTACCTTATAAGTAATGTAAACTTAATGACATATTTGTAATAGATTTAATATCTGTGAAAAAGGAAAATATATTACTTATAATTTTTATAATCTATATTTCAAAATACAAGAGACAAGGCAGGAGATTAAAAGTCATAAAAAAGGTACTAAGAGATAAAGTAGGAGTGAAGGACACACAATGGGAAACAAAGGAATGGTGAAGGACAGAGAGAGGGAAATAGAAATAGAGGGAGAGCAAATTACTAAGAGGATAATGAGGTGGATAGATTCAGTGACAGAGAGCAAGAGATGGAGAGAGAAACGAACTGAAGGTGAGTAAGATACTAAAGGAATGTGAGTTTTCAGAACTAATGGAGGAAAGGGAATTAAGGAAAGGAGAGTGAGTGACAGGGAAGGCGGAGTGAGTGAGGGAGCATTCACAACAATGAGGAATGGAAGGTGAGTGAGAGTGAGTGAAGGGGCGTGAGAGAGTGAGGGGATAGTGGGAGTGAGCGTAACAGAGAGGGAGTAAAGGAAGAGGACTGAGGAAGTGAGAGGGCAGAGGGAGTGAGAGAAGGAGTGAGTAAAGTGGAGTAAGGTGAGTGAGAGAAGGGGAATTACTGAGGGAGCAAAGGAAGGAAAGAAGGGGAAGGGGAATGAAGCAGAGAACTGGGAAAAGGTGACTGTAGGAGGATAGTGAGGGTAAGGGGAGTTAATGGGTGGGGAATGAGGATAAGTGAGGGAAGTGGAATAAGGGAAGGGAGGTGAGGGAGGGTGAGAGAATAGCAGTGAGGTTGAGGAAAGAGGAGTGATAGAGGGTGAATAAAGGCAAGTGAGTGTAAGACAAGGGGACTGAGGGAGTGAGGACATAGAGGTAGTAAAGGAAGGAATGAGAGAAGGAGAATAAGTAAGGGAGCATAGAAAGGTAAATGAGGGAGTGTTCATGAGTTAAAGGGAGTGAGTGTGAGGGAAGGGGGAGTGACAAAGTGAGGGGATGGAGGGAGTGAGGGTAAGATTGAGAGAGTGAGGGAAGGGGAGTGAGGATGTGAGAGGACAGAGGGAGTGAGAGAAGGAGTGAATGAAGTGGAGTAAGGTGACTGAGGGAAGGAGAATTACTGAGGGAGCAAAAGATAGAAAGAAGGGGAAGGGGACTGAAGTAGAGTGACTGAGAGCTGGAAAGTGGAGGAGGGGAGAGAGGGAAAGGGGAGTGAAGGAATGGGGAATGAGAGGTAGTGAGTGAAGTGAAGTAAGGGATCGGGGGTGAAGGAGAGTGAGAGAAGGGCAGTGAGGGTGAGTAAAGAGGGGTGATAGAGGGTGGGAAAAGGTGAGTGAGCGTGAGACAAGGGGAGTATAATATATATTTCACAATACAAAATACAAAATAACTTGTACAACATGTTATATGGTTTATTTTTGCTGTTCTCAGAATATATTGAATTTCACTTAAAACAGTGAGTTCAATACTACTCATCATATGACAGCGGGCAAAAAAAACACAATCAACAAGATTGTGTTTAAAAAACCTATACAATGTTTCAATAAATAATGTAAAATTTAGAAAAAACATATCTTAACTCACTTTTGATCCACGTAATTCTCCACGAGGCCAAATAGTATATGGAAAGTCCATTTCTTTGGATATTACTCAATAGTATTTTTAAACTTCCATTTACCCGAGTTTCTGAAAGAAATGCTCCAACATCTTTTACATCATGAAACAATAGTTATATTTCCACCTCTGGCTTACTCATGATTAACATTTCCTATAATACTGATATCACTCACTATGTGATACACTTACACTACCTCTATGACAACTACAACTTTTTAATTATCTTGATCAATCTGACTCACAAAGTAATTTTGAACAGCAGACTAAGTTGTATTAACTGTTGCAATCTTCATAGGCCAATTACCTTTCCTAAAATTTGGGTTGTAAGAACACTAGGTAAGAATTTTTTAAGTCAGAAAGCAAACGTTGTTTGAAAGTCAATTGAGTATCATTACAATTAGTCCAGCCTTTTTGACATTTTAAATAAGCTGTGTAATGTCCTGATGTTGTCGAAGGACCATCATGGTAAATAATTGCTGCAGTTGCAAAGGTTCTTCCTGAAATTGATAATTGAGAAGCCACACAATTTTAAATTAAAGTTGTCAATTTAGTTCCATCAGGTCTACATCGTTGGAACATTAAAATGACATACTGTCCATATCTTTGTATAAATAATGTTGATAGCATTGCAGATTTACATTGAGTACAGACCATGTTTTGATTTGCTTCTTTAACTAGATTATTAAAAGACACTGATTTGCAGTCTGGTAAAGTCAAATATATAAATCTTTCAGTGTCTATTGAAGTAGTACTTGAAAAGGAACAATTGTCGCAGTTATGCTGCCATTTATAAGAAAGGCCAAAAAGATTTTCTACATCTATACCTTCATCTTGCAATACAACAAGCATATACATTAGAAATTCCTGACAATCTTGCTGAATATTCTGTGAAAATTGATTTAGACCAGAACATATGTCTAAAACATGTCGAATTTCAGAAACACTTTCTATTTTTGTTCTATCACTGCTACATTTCTGAAACACAGAATTCAACAAACAACAAAATCTTTGATCCTGATTTTCAACAATCTGTTCTTGTAAAGTTTGGAGAAAAAAAAAACATTAACCACTACATTAGCATAGCAGTTGACACCAGAACTATTTTCAAACTGAAATCCAACAACATCTTTAACTGAATCCTTTTCCTTTCTGCTTACAATTACTGCTTCATCTACTTTTTTTCTTTTTGCTACAACTTCACTAGAATTTTTCTCATTTTTTCTTTTTTGACCTACCACATGCTTTTCAAATAGAGGATATTGAGGTAAATTTGGAGCATACTCTCTTCTTAACCTATTATATTCTTTTACACAATTTAGATCTGCACTAATCTTTGTCTCATCAAAATCAATCAAGTACAATCCAGATAAAGTTCTGACTCGAGATAAAGCAACATATGCCATACCCTTCTTGAACACAGAACTTCCAATATTTACCAAAGCACTATCTACACTTAAACCTTGAGATTTATGAATAGTCACCGCATATGCCAAAGAAACAGGAAACTGTTTTCGGCGGACATATAAATCTTTCACAAGCAAAAATCGAGCAGAACAACGACTGATTTGTTGTACTTCTTCAATACCATCAAATTAAATTTTTATAAACTCAATTCCATCTCTATTTTGGTAATTCACAAAATCAACAACATGACCCGTTGCTCCATTAACTAAACCTCTTTCCACATATAAATTCCGTCGTAAAATTATACGACAATTTAAAGATGCATACAGAGTCTTTTCCAAACCAGCAGTTTTAGATATTGTCTTCTCTAAAGAATCCAATTTTGATTTCAACTTTTCTGACAAAATAATAGTTGCTCCTTCATGCTCTATTTTATCAATAGCTTCCAGTTTCACAATCTCTTGATTTTCTAACTTTAACATTCTGTTGTTGAAGATTGAACATTCTTGCAGAGTTGGCATCAAGCATATGACAGATTTGTTTTCAGGAATTTTCTTAAAAATATTCTCTGGGAGATTGTTTTCGTTTGGAAACAAATTTGAAACTAATCGTGCATGTAAAGCTTCTTTGCCATGCTCACTTACTTTTCCAATTCGTACATCTTGTAGAATATTTTTATAATCTTCATCCTTTGCCTGTCCCATATTTTGAAGCAGTTCTGCATATTTGAAATTTAACCATATGTTAACATTTCCAATGCTTCCTAAGCACTTCCTGGTATCTTCATGCGTAAGCATTTTAAACACTGGTTGTCCTTTCACTGGAGTTAGCTGCAGTAGATCTCCAAAAACAATGATGTGTTTGCCTCCAAATAACACATCATACTCTGTTTTAAGAATTTCTTGCATTCTTAAATGTACAAAAGCAAGCATTATATTTGATACCATGCTTACCTCATCAATGATAATAAGATTCATTTTCTTTAGGACTCTTGAAACTTCACAACAAGCTTCTCCAGATAGCTTGTGGTATTGTAATTTATTATCATGCTCTACTGGCAGCATCAATAAACGATGTAAAGTAATCCCTTTAATGTTATGTGCTGCCAACCCAGTTGGAGCGGTAACAACACAAGACAGCGATGACTCCGTTCTTTTCTGCAGATAAGTTGCAATTGCTTTAATCAGAAAACTTTTACCAGTTTCTGCTTCTCCACTCACGTACAGTCGGACAGGTATAAATGATGTACATGAGCACTCTTTTTTCTAATGACATAAACCGTGCTCAATCTGTACTGTGACTTCGTCATATATTTGTCTCTGCTCAACGTTTAGTTCTTTTTCCAAATCTTCTAAGTTAACTACATCCTCCTGAGCTTGTTCCATGGCTCTTTCCACTTCATCCATGGCAGTGGCAGCTTCATTTTGGATAATTGGTCCTCCTAGTGGATCCTGACTCAATGAAGCAGAACTCTGACTGTCTTGAGAACTGTCTCTAGCAATCTCTGCTGCAATTGTAGCTTCTTGCTGTATTTCCTCGTTCAACATTTGCAGATAATTTGAAAAAACAGGACATTCTATGGTATCCTTGGTTGCATTGAACAAATCTTCATAACTGAGAAAATCTCCAAGTAGTTCCTCTTCTGTACACCATGGCTTAAAGAGTTGCAAAATAGCTAAATAGTAAAATTCCCTTTTGTCAGGAGATTCACAACTCAATTTTCGATGATTAATCAAATGGCCTTTTCTTTGTTTCATCAGACATCCTTCACAACCAATTACAGCATATACACCTTTATTGATATCTTCTGCGACGTTCCTCTTAAAAGTATAGGTTTGCAGAACTTCATAGAGACAAACGTTCTCAAGAGGACTACTTCTATTTGGATAGTATGTATCCAACATGTTTGTCTTCAAAATATCTGTACTGTTTGGTTCTTTGTCCGCCAAACACTTTATTTCTTATACAGATTTCAAAACTCGGTTTCGTGTTTCAGCAAGACCTAGACTCACCCAAATGATGGTTCTAGATTTGGCATATAGACTTGCTGATGATAACCGATCAGAACATTCATATGCTCCAATTTCTCATGATACTGACCCACTGGTAAGCTATCAATCAACTCATGCCCTGCTGAAATTGCCGATTTGACAACATTAACAGTACTATAGGGCCTACCCTCAAGGAAGATTTCTGTAAAAAAGTTCAACACTTCTACCAGCGGAGCCGATATGGTATTCAAACCCCTCGAAGTTCACAAATGAAACCATCTCCCCCAGGCTAGTTTGTCACCTTAGAAGTTCCTGGAGACCATGATTCCTTAATGAGTTTTGAAGCCTCCAGCAATATTCCTGACACCTGCCAGACTCTCCCGAAACCAACCACGCCATCAGCCTGAAGTGTCCCTGCAGAACTAACTCGTGATTCCTTCCTGACGCATTTGTTAATAAATCTGGGATGTTCAAAAGAAGAAGAGGATTGGCAATCAACATTTCCATCGCATCTGGATACCAAACTTGGGTAGTCCAGAAAGGAGTTACCAATACAATCTCTGCTGCTTCCATCCTTACTTTCAGAAGAACCCTTTGTATTAGCGCAAAAGGAGAGAAAGCATAAGCTTTTAAATTCCCCCAGTGTTGCAAAATTCATCCACTGCTATAGCCTGTGGGTCAGGTCTCTAACTGAAGAGCCTAGGTTGTTGAGCAATCACCCTGTTGTCAAACAGGTCTACCTCCATCAGACCCCAAAATGAATCTATCATAGAGAGCACTTCCCTATTCAACCCCATATCATGGAAATCCCTCATCTGCCTGGAATTCCAGTCTGCCACAGTGTTGCTTACACCTGGTAAGTACTGTGCCTGAATCATAATATTCCTTCCCAGACATAAACACCAAAAATCCTTTGCTAAGTGCGCTAGGTCCCTTGAATGTGGACGTCCCAGTTTGTTTACATATCTTACAGCTGATATGTTGTCCATTCTCAAGAGAACACAACACCTCACATGATCATTGACAACATTTTTCACTGCAAAGGAGCCTGCCAACAACTCTAAGTAATTGATGTGCATCTCCTTTTCCTGACTTGTCCATTTTCTTCCTGTTCCCCAACTTTGAAGGCTGGCGTCTGACTCTATGACCTGTCCAAAAATAGCCCTTCCATTTCAAGCCTCCAGATTCTCCTGCCACCACCTCAATTCTTCCCTCACCTCTGAGTCTGTCTGAACTTTGGGGTCGATTAAGATGGCGTTCGGAAAAGCAGTCCAACCGCAGTGGTAGCGGACATTAACCGTCCACATGTACCGCGGCAAAACCGGTGGTCAGATTAGGAAGCACCACTAGAAAAATCCTACCGCAGTGGACAGAGTCCACGAAACTCCGCCGGGGCTGTCTGGAAAAGCTGAAAATCCTTCTGCAGTGGTCGGAGGTGCTGCGGAAAGACCAAAAACCGCTGTTTGACCAGCGGAATGACTGCAAGTGAAATTATAATATGATGGCGGTGCCAGCAGAACGATCAGTTGTTTCTGACCGCCACAACTGCAACAAATGATACAATGGGAGAGCCGGCGGAATGATCGTTGCATTCCGACTGCTGCAGCCGCACCGGAAGAGTAATGGCTGTCGAAAGCAACCACACAACAAGGCTACCAAGTGTGGCTGTATATCTGGCTTAGCCTAAAAAAACACCTACCACACCACAATGACACATCCCCATGTCAAGTAAAAAATACAAATCCCAGGTCAACCCACACAACACACCTGACTTGAATACTCTTTTTTGACCCACCCACATAGCTGAGTATAAAACCAGCCCCTTCTCTGCCCAGAATCCTTTGCCCAACTCCAGAAATGAAGGGCCCAACCCCACAGCACAAAGGAGAGGCAAATCAGCACACATCACACCATCAGAACCACCCACATACCACACACATCTCCACCACCACCTTCACACCTGCACCTTTCACCCATTTGCACATCACACACCATGTCACAGAAGAAGATACCCAAATTCGATGAGATAATCAGACTAGAACCACATTTGTTGGGAAGCATGGTCCAACAGACACCAATAGCCACAAAATATCTAATGTGGGCAAGGATAGTCAACAAAGTCAATCCAGTAGGGATTACCCCACGCACCCTGAAGGACATCAAGAGTAGGTGGCATGACCTCAAGAGCAGGGGTAAAGAGCTTGTGTTAGATCTGGGGGTCTCTAGTTGGCAATGGTATTCACCTTTGTACAAATTGGGACCCTTACATCTAAGTCAGGATAAGGGGATTACACTCCTTAATAACCCCTGCTCACCCCCTTGGTAGCTTGGCACGAGCAGACAGGCTTATCTCAGAGGCAGTGTGTTAAGCATTTGTGAATATACACAGTAATACAGTGAAAACACTACAGATGGACACACCACAGGTTTTATAAAAATAAGTATTATTTATATAGACTTTAACACAAGACCACAAACAACAAAAATCCACAATACTACACTTAAGGTTACTCAAAAGATGATTAAAGTCTCTAAGTTCAAGTTGTTGGTAAATGCGGCAAAGTTCTCAACAAAGTACCTGGATGCGTAACGCAAAGTGAACAAAAGGCTTGCAAAAGGGGAGATGCGACGGTTCTGTGACCCGGGGGAATGGTTGCGTCCTTCCTCAATGCTTGCGCAGAGTGGGGGGCTCGTCGTGAGCCTTATCGGTGCGGAGGTGATGCGTAGATTCTT
Organism: Lissotriton helveticus; assembly: GCF_964261635.1. NCBI lineage: Eukaryota > Metazoa > Chordata > Amphibia > Caudata > Salamandridae > Lissotriton > Lissotriton helveticus. The sequence goes on along the minus strand of NC_136057.1, from coordinate 1,523,082,148 downwards.
GGCCTGCGCAAGATGGCGCCTTGATGTGATGCGATGATCTGGTTGAGATGCAAGAGGATGGCGCCCTTGAAGTGGCGATGTGATGATGATGCGATGATGCCCTGGCAGCCTTGCGATGACTCTGTACTTTGGAGCCGCGACAGGCCCTCCGACACGCTTCTCCGGTGATGTGATGGTGACTCTCTCGATGGCGTCACGCTTCTCCGGTGATGCGACAGCAGACAGCTTCAATGGACACACGCTTCCAGGGAGATGCGACGAAGGCTCGCTTCTCTGGTGTTGCGACGATTTTTGCTGCTGCGGCGACACGCTTCTTCTCGATGCGTCGCGCTTCCAGCGTAACACAAGTGTCTGGAGTCAGAATTCCCAGCAAGGAAATTCAGGAGGAAGCTAAAGGTGAAATCTTTTGTCCCTGAGACTTCAGCAGGAGGCAAGCACAGTTCAGGCCCTTGGAGAATATTCTGTAGATGAAAGTCCTTAAAAAGTTCCTTCTCCTTTCCCTTGGCAATGAAGCAACCACTGCAGGCCAACCCAGCAAACAGCGCACTGGCAGAGGGGAAGTCCCAACTCCTGCAGCTCCCTTGGTTCTTCTCCTTGGCAGAAAGGTTTCTTGTTCCAGAAGTGATCTAATTTCTTGGGATCAGGGTCCCAATATTTATACCCCAAAATCCTTTGTTCTCTGAAGGTAGAGAGGCCTCTGATATGTGATATTTATTAAAATTTGTATAGCGCGGCTATCACTCCGGAAGGAGCATCTTGGCGCTGAGCACACAGAGAACCAGCGTTAGAGAGCAGGATCAGATAGCTGCGAGGACCGATGAGTCAGATTGAGCGAAGATCCAGGTCTTCAGGAGTTTCCTAAAGAGGCTTTCTGAAGGGGCATGCCTAAGGTTGGAGGGAAGACAATTCCATGCCTTGGCAGCCAAAAAAGCAAAAGTTTTCCCACCTTTAGTTTTCAGTTTAATTTTGGGTACAGAAATTAAATTGGCTCCTGAAGACCTCAGACAACGCGTTGGAATATAGCGCGGAAAGCGCTTGATCAGGTAAGATGGGCCGGTGTGCCTGGTGGATTTGAACACAGTGACAAGGAGCTTAAAAAGAATTCTCTTATGGAGGGGCAGCCAGTGGAGAGTGTTAAGAGCTGCAGAGGCCGAGGACCTGCGGGGGAGCTTTAGAACTAGCCTGGCCGCTGCATGTTGCACACTTTGCAATTTCTTAAGGGAAGATTTCTTTATGCCTGCTAGGAGGCCATTGCAATAATCCAGCCGGGAGAGAATGAGGGCCACCGCGACTGATTTCCTGGCTGAGATGGGCAGAAAGTCAAAAAATTTCTTTAGCTGCCTAATCAGGCTGAAGCAGCGCCCAGCAGTAATGCGTACGTGCTCGTCGAAGCTAAGGGACGAGTCAAATTTGACTCCAAGATTGCGGGCTGAGGTGACCGCACACAGGGGTGCTTCGGAGTTCTGAGGCCACCAGTCTTTAGGGGAAAAGAGGATGTCTTTGCCTAGGGGTATTATTTCAGTTTTGGCACTGTTACATTTAAGATGGTTGAGGTTAAGCCAGGAAAAAACTTGGGAGAAGCAATTTTGAAATCCGAGAGCAGCGTCAGGGTGTCTTTTGTCAATGGTGACGACGAGCTGAGTGTCGTCAGCATAGGAAGTCACGAGGATCCCATGGGATTCAATCAGCGTAAGAAGGGGAGCCATGTATATATTGAAGAGGAGAGGGCTCAGTATTGATCCCTGGGGCACACCTGAGGTGATGGGTCTTTCGCCTGAAAGAAAGGGGCCTAAGGAGACAGTTTGCGATCGATTGGAAAGGAATGAAATTATCCAGGCCAAAGCGGAGCCCGCGACACCGATCTCACGCATTCTGTTAATGAGAATGGCATGAGAGATGGTGTCGAAGGCCGCGGTTAAGTCGAGCAGGATGAGAGCAGCTTGTCTGCCCCCATCCTGCAAGAACTTAATGGTATCCGACAATTCGATGAGTGCAGTTTCTGTGGAATGGCCCGGGCGAAAGCCGGATTGCAGTGGATGCAGAATGCGATTGTTTTCCACAAAAATTTTCAGTTCTTCGTGGACTAGCTGCTCGGTGATTTTGCCGAGTACTGGGAGGAGGGAGATTGGGCGCATGTTGGATAAATCAGTTGGGGACTTATTTAGTTTTTTCATAAGGGGCTTAACTGTAGCCTTCTTCCAATCAGCAGGGACAGTGCCGAAATTAAGAGATTCATTGATAATGGCATTGATTGATGGGGTGACAACCTCGATGAGGTGCTGTAAAATAATCGGGGGACAGGAATCTGTGGGGGCTCCTGATCTGCAGGTCATAATGGCTTTTTGTGTTTGTGCCAAGGAGACTGAGGTAAAGTTGTTCAAAGAGGGAGTGGTTGTGCCACAGTCTTGTATGAAAGTAGGTGGAGGGGGGAAATCCTGATGGATATTCTTAATTTTATCAATGAAGAAATCTGCTATTTGGTCGCAGAGGATTTGGGATGGGGGAATTTCAAGTGCCAGTGCCTTTGGGTGGGTGAAGGACTTTACTATGTCAAAGATGGTTTGTTGCTTCTGATTGGCTGCGTCTATGGCTGAAGTGAAGAATACTTTTTTTGCTTTTTTTATGCAAGAAAGGTAATGTTTCCTCTGAAGGATGTATATAGATCTGGATAAGGGATCATAAGTCTTCCTCCACTCTCTTTCCAGGACCCTACACTTTAGGTGACAATCAGTGAGGGCCTGGGTGTACCAAGGGGCATTAGGCTTCCTTTTGCCTTGAGCTGGTTTTTGGGTGGTGGGGTTGGAGTTGGCGGAAACCACACCATCCATCCACAAATGAAAGTTTATAGAATCCTGTGATGCCTCTCCCTCGATAGGGGGGGGGGACAGGGGGCTGCGGGTTCAGCTTGATGCGCTCGGCTACTTTCTTCCAATTGGTGGGAAAGGAGGTAGGAAAGTGTTTAGCACGCGATGACGAAGAGGGTTTGGTCAAAATGGAAAAAGGAATGAAACAGTGGTCTGTCCATATTTGCGGTAATGGGGAAGAGACATCTAGGAAAGCCAGGTTAGAGCAGATGCCGTCAAGTGTATGTCCGGCCTGATGGGTAGGAAGGGGGACCAATTGGGAAAGGCCGAAGATCTCCAATGAATGTAAGAAGTTGGAGGTGAGAGGGTCTGTGCGGGATTCCAAGTGAAGGTTGAAATCCCCGAGAAGGGTGAAGGTGGGATAGTGGGTCATGAGTGATCCCAGAGTCTCGTCAAGGGAGTCCAAGAATGATGTGGCATTCCCCGGGGGACGATAGACAAGTCCTCCTGATAGGGAGGAGGAGGAGTTGATGTGGATCACAAAGCCAATGCTCTCACAATCCTTGAGGGGGGCTAGATCGAATGTGTGGCACCTGAAGAGTTTCTTAATAATGATAGCCAGCCCACCTCCTCGACCGTTGGGCCTGTCCCGCCTGAGGATGGTAAAATCAAGAGGGAGGGCAGTTGCCAGGTCAGGGTTAGAAGCATCGTGTAGCCAGGATTCAGTGATGAATAGGGCGTCAAGACCGTGAGACAGAATAAGGTCATGGATGTCTTGCCCATGGCAAGCTAAAGATCTGGCATTAATAAGACCGCAGTTGAGGGAGACCGAATTATGACGGGGAGGGGAAGGAGTGGAAGAAGTAGGGCGTGCGGGTGCCAGAGATGCCCATCCGCAAGAGCGACAGGTAAAAGGGCCCCGGGAGAGGTCTGTGGGGGAGTGAACTGTACAGGTCAGGCTTGCTATTTTCGGGCGCATGGAGAGCAGCGCGTTGGAGTCATACCTGGGAACAGGGAGGTTTAGGGCAGCGTGGGCCGCGCCCGGCGCGATCCTGGCGCGGACGGGCGCAGACGGGCTTGGCTTTGGCGCGGCTTTGGCGCGCAACCGGCGCGCCCGCTGCGCCAGCCCGCTGCGCCGTCTGGGGGGATGACACATGATATAGGAAGGAGGAAGGGTGGGAGGCCGGCCCGACTTGAGCGCTGACCTCGCCTTCCTCACTCAAGATGGCGCCCACCGCCGAGTGATGTAAATTAAAAGCGGTTGGGCTGAAAGAAGAGGAAGTGAAGGTGTGTAGAGTGTCAGAGTGCCTGTCTACTCAATTCCCCTTATTATAACAGCCCCCATAGTAAAAATACGGCAGAATTATAAAACATAAAAAACGCTCCAAATTTCATAGAAAGGCTAAAAACAATGCGCCTGAGATCGTGATTTGTCCTAGCTCTTCAGGAGCTCGCAGCCCCAGTTCCCCTCACTAGGGAGAGCTTCTGTAAGGCCTCTGCCTAGTCCAAATCAGTTCCTGAGCACTTTGTTTACATGACTCTCTTCTTCCTTTGTATTAACAAAGAAGACTAGCTATATATGACATTTATGGGTTGGACTCTGACTAGTTTTGTCAGTTGGCACCTCGTTGGTGTGTTCATGAAGCCCTCACCCACCAACCTAGTTGGTGGCATGCTTCATCATCGGGCCCACCCAGTAACACCTAATGTGTACCGGGTGTGCTACAACGCCTGATTACAGCGGAGCTGGTATATTACTGAGAGTGCAGTGTTGGGGTTTAGTGACGTGACAATTAAAACGGCTTGGCGGGGGTCCCAGTACCCGAGGGTAAATTAAATTGTAATAACTGGGCCGTCATCAGCGGTTAAAAATAAGGCAAGAGGATGTTTGGTGGTGAGTTACAACCTCCTACATCCATTATCGGTCGACATGTTTCAGCCAGTGCCTTAGGATTAATCTGGCTTTCCTCAGGACCTATTTAAAAAAGTGCTGGTGCAGGTTAAAAAAGGTGGGTTTGTGTAATACAGACTATGTGTTACACTCGCTAAGGTGCTCGCTAAGGGTTTTTCTAGGTGTGGGAGGGGGATTCCCTTCACACACACTCCGGTGTGTGAAGACAGCGCCACAGGTACACGGAAGGCTCTGATCAGAAAGACTGGTCTACCCCTTGTCGCTTCACTCCAGGAAGCATTGGCTGCTAAATCTCAGCATATGCATGAGAAGGGAATCCCCCTCTCACACCTAGAAAAACCACCAGTTATTAAAATGTAATTTACCCTCGGGTACTGGGACCCCCGCCAAGCCGTTTTAATTGTCACGTCACTAAACCCCAACACTGCACTCTCAGTAATATACCAGCTCCGCTGTAGTCAGGCGTTGTAGCACACCCGGGACACATTAGGTGTTACTGGGTGGGCCCGATGATAAAGCATGCCACCAACTAGGTTGGGGGGTGAGGGCTTCATGAACACACCAACAAGGTGCCAACTGACAAAACTAGTCAGAGTCCAACCCATAAAAGTCATAGATAGCTAGTCTTCTTTGTTAATACATATAATCCCACGGGGACTCAGACTAGCTATCTAGTCCTCTCTCTCTCCTGATATGCCTACCTCTCTTCTTCCTTTCACTGTGCAGGGCAGAGACATCAGCTGCCCCACAGGAGGTGGGGCCAGCACAGGGGAGGGAAGATACAGCTCTGGAGCACTCTGTTGACATGATTCCTCCTCTCCTTTCACAGTGCAGGGCAGAGACATCAGACAAGCCACAGAGGGTGGAGCCAGCATTGTAGAGGCAAGGCCCAGCCCTATTCAGGTCCCAGGTACAACTCCTCCCTCCCATCTAGATGCAGATCTCTCTATTCACCATTGGGCTGCCCCAGCCTGTCTCCTGGAATCCCCCAGTCCTGTCACTCACAAACCCAGACAAGGAATACACAACGCAGCAGAGGCAGGCTCAAATGGTTAGGCTAGCAAATACCTGCTTTCTAAAAGTGGTATTTGCAAACCTAGAATATTAAAATAAACTTTACTAAAATATGTATTTTATTATTCTGAGTTCAGGCATACTAAATTCGAATTTCTACCATGTTCTCCTAGTCAGTTAGGTTTATAAAAATGTAATAATCTAACTGTCCATTCTGGCCTATGAGAACAGGTAGCCTTCAATAGTGAAAAACAAAAATGGCTGTAATTCACTATTAGAACATGCTACACACATCAGAGCATATCCTACTTTATACTTGCAATGCACCCTGCCCTCGGGTCTACTGTAGGGGTGGCTAATATGAAGCAAAGGGAAGGTTTAGGGACTGGCAAGTGGGTGCACTTGGCCAAGTCAACATGACAGTGCTAGACTGCACACAGGCTTTGCAATGGCAGGCCTGAGACATACTTTACAAGCTGCTTCTGTGGGTGGCACAACAAGTGCTGCAACCCACCAGCAGTATTTGACTCACAAGCCCTGGGCACACATGGTGCACTGTACTAGGGGCTGACAGATAAATCAAATAACCCAATCATGGAATCCAATTAGTATATCAATTTAACATAGGGAGAACTTGCACTGTGGCACTGATTAGCAGTGGCAGTGCCCAAAGCATAAATCCAGCAACAACATAACAAAACAGAAGAGGCAATACGTCAAAAATGGAAGGGAAACTCACGCCAATGATGTCAGGTCTAACAGCTTGCTAACAAGAACCATGAGCTGGTTCAGAGGACTGACGGTGGCTCTCCCATTCCACTACTAACATTCACTGACTGGGAGGAGAAGGTGCTTGCCATACTGCATCTAGAGAGTCTCACAGGAATACCCGGAGGAGTGGAGGCTGGTAAGTACCAACACAATGTCTACAATTATATTGTTATGTACTGTCTTGCACAACTACAAAGCTACACTTCCTAAACACAAATGCACTTATGTACAACACACTCTTCCCCAACACATGTCTCACAGATCTAATATTTCCTTCCTCTGAATCAACCCAAAGGTAGCTAGCAAGATTTCCATGGGGGCATGTGTACAGACAGCCAGCAATACAACTCCCACCAGGCCCCCTTGTCCCACAGCTGAGTAGGATTGTACCATACTCCCACCCAGAATCAGGCAGCATCCATTTCATTGCTCACCTTCACCTAACAGGTAGGTAGTCATATCAACAGGGAGGGGTGTTTGTGGGTGGGAAGCCATCACTACAACTCCCACCAGGCCCCCTTGTCCTACAGCACAGCAGGACGGAGCACTCCACCCACCCACAACCATGTGGCAGCCATTCCATTGCTCACCTTCACCTAACAGGTAGGTAGCCATATTAACAGGGAGGGGTGTTTGCGGGTGGGAAGCCATCAATACAACACCCACCAGCCACCCTTGTCCCACAGCTCAGCAGGATGGAGCATTCCCCACAACCATGTGGCAGCCATTTCATTGCACTCAGCAAACTTACAGGTAGGTAGCCATCTTAACAGGGAGGGGTGTTTGTGGGTGGGAAGCCATCACTACAATTCCTACCAGCCCCCCTTATCCCACAGCTCAGCAGGATGGAGCATTCCCCACAACCATGTGGCAGCCATTTCATTGCAGTCCTCATACTAGCAAGTAGGGACCCTTCTGTCCCACATCTGAGCAGGATGGAACACTCCCCCAGCCAAGAGCCATATGTAACCTATTCCCTTCCTCTGCTCCACTTCACAGGGAGGTAGCCTTCTGAACAGGGAGGAGTGTGTGTGGGAATGAAGCTAGCACTAAAACTCCCCCAGGCCCCCTTGCCCCACAACTGAGCAGGATGGAGCACTCCCCCATACACAACCATGTGGCAGCCATTCCATTGCTCACCTTCATCTAACAGGTTGGTAGCCATATTAACAGGGAGGGGTGTTTGCGGGTGGGAAGCTAGCACCACAACTCCCACCAGGCCCCCTTGGCCCACAGCTCAGCAGGATGGAACACTCCCCACACCCACAAGCATATGGCAGCCATTTCATTACTTTCCTCAAACTTACAGGTAGGTAGCCATCTTAACAGGGAGGGGTGTTTGTGGGTGGGAAGCCAGCACCACAACTCCCACCAGGCCCCCTTGTCCCACAGATGAGCTGAATGGTATACACTCCTCCCACTCATAACCACGTGGTAGGTATTTCCCTCCACTGTGTCACTGAACAGGTAGGTAGTTAGTGCATGCACCCTGCCATCCTTCTAAAAATGCATGGAGCCATATGACCATAACAGCACTCACATATCATCCAACTTGACATAGATCCAAAAGACACATTCAGTGTGCAGACAGCTAAGCGTGCGTAACTGTCACAGAAATTAAACTTTGACTCACCAAGTCACAAATGGAAGAAATTCTGGGCCCAATTATGCACAGCACAGAATGCAATGTGCATGTGTCATGGTGTCAGAGCATGAAGGCCCATATGAACACAAAACATGCATGGTCAATCAGACAAGCAAAGTAAAGTACATAATATGAAAAAGGTATGTATAACATGACAATGGCTAGTACTTGCTTAGCTGAAAGTAATTCCATGCAGAGCAAACCAAAAAGATACATCACATAAAGTTGATGTGCCACAAGTCGTTACATGATCATATGTCCTTATAATAACACAATCTGTACGTGGCACATGGTTTATATTTACATGGCAGACCATGGACAAGTAATGTATGTACCTCAACATCATGTCATGATGCTCAGTATCTTGCAGCCATAGCAAGTGATTGCAATGTAAAGCGTTTGGTGTATCATATGTAACATCCAAACATCTAACACCAAGCTTGTGGAGTGTACTTCAATTACCATTTGACCTCTGTTCAACATGAGATCCACAAGCAACTGCAGCAGAAGACAACACAAACCTGCAGAGCTTTTCTCCCCCGGAACATGAACTTTCAGATGCAGACTCCCAATGTTTTCTTGGATGAGGAGCAGCAACCTGGCCCATCCGGACTGCCAGGGCGCACCATGTCTGAGGCCCTCATTGTCCCCACCACAGCAACCACAACAGCGCTTACCCCTGCTACAATGACCTGTGCGGCCTCCACTACCACCATCAGCACAGCTGCTTACAACACTCTTCCTGCCTCAGTGATTACCAACACCACAACATAATCAAAGGATGCCAGGGAGAGTCTACAGGTGCATCGAGTACCAACACCACAGGTCGGGGTCAGCAGGGCAGGTGGGCGGGCAACTGGGGGACAAATACAGGAGGACACTAGGACCGAAGCCCTGGCCACCATCGCCAGAGTCCTTGGGTCATATAAGCAGACCCAGGGATAGATGGGCCAGGTTGTGGAAGAAGTGTGTGAGCTCCGCTTGCTCCTGAGGTCCATGGATACGTGTATGGGCCAACTTATGGATCTCATGGGCCAGTTGTGGGTGTTCTGAGGGACATACATATGGCCCAAATGACAGCTCAACCCCCCTCCAGTGGCCCGCATGCTGATTCTCCTACTACCTTAGCAGCATACCACATAGAGGGGTGAGCTGTAATAAAATGACTCCTCAGACACCGCTGAGCCTGCAGCAGAGGCCCCCACCAAACGTACAAGGGGCCTCCGAGAAACACCAGGGGACGAAAATGTGGCAAGCACCATCCAAACGCTAGTCACTGAGCCAGCCATAATGGCACCTGTGTTCCCCTTGACATTGACTTTGTTAACTATCCTCACCCACATTGCCATGTTGATGGCAGGAGTCTGTCGGACTGTGTGAATACATCAATTTGGTGACTACTCTAGTTGTCTCATTTACCATCACTGACAACTCATAAATTCACTTAGCACAATTTCATAAATACTCACTTCTCTGTCAAATACTTATTGTAAATAAACACTCTTTACACACCTATGTCTTTGTGTCAGCTCCATGTTTATCATAGTAAGTACTATGTCAACTCAGATTCCAATGTACAACAAGTTCTGATTATGATGAGGCATTGAGAGGGTGAAGGGACCTAGAAAGACACAAGTGAATGAGATGTTCTTGTCTGGTGATGCCATTACAGCTGGAACACACCACCAATCATCAACACATACAAACCAGCACACATAACAATGAGCAACATCAACATAGACATGAGGTACCTGGATAAAAATAGCCTGTGCCACACACATCAGCCATTAGCACAGAGCCAACAACAGGCAGCAGTCAAAAAAGATCATCTGTGCCTTGCCGCTACCATCAAAGACAACAGACAATGTTATTGTTGTCCAATATCACTTACACTCAAGGGAAGTAGTTGTCGATGAGCTGTTGATGCAGGTCAACACCTTCCTATTCTCCACTATCATTGTCACTGGGCATGTGTGGGTTTGCAGGGCGGGCATCTGCTGTTCATCATCATCCAGGAGTAGGGGCAGGGATTAGAAATCGGCCCGGGCACGCTAAAAAAAAGTGGCCCACATTTGCATATTGCTTTTACGCAAAACACTGCTTTGGGGAAGTTTTATACACGCCTGAAACCAAGGGAGGCCATTTCTGCTCAGGCCTCCTGCCCCACTCTGTTTGCACACAATAATTGGCCGGCCCCACAAGAGAAATGGAGTGACATCACTGCCCATTGATAAAAGGAAGGTAATGGACGCCCATCCGCCTCCAGAAAGGCCACTCTGGGCCTCACGGGTCACTGTCGGCAGCCAAACACACCAGACACAGCCCAAATTGCACTCAGGCTGCCAAAAAGCAGCCCAAAGCTGAACCTTTGATGCCGGCTCCTCGACCATTGCCAGAGTGCCCACCTTACCAATCCGACCCTAAGCGGGGGAATCTCTTTGTGCAAGGCCAGGTTGTGGAGCATGCAACTATGATCTGACACACCTTTTGGGGAGAGTAGAGTAGTGCATCTCAGCTCTTGTCCAGACACCGGAATCTAGACATGTCTTCCCATGTGCATCATTGTATCGTACTTCAGCCAGGGTCCTTGAGTTCCTCAGTGGGCTCAGCAACCAAGGCCGGTTGGGATACGTAGAGTCACCTAGGTGTGAGATACAGGGAGCAATTTACTAATATAAACAGTAACTGAGAACGGCATGTCACACATACAGTACACTACTTGACTCTGCGTACTCACCAACAAGCCACACAAGCTCCAGATGCAGATTTGCCCTCAATTGTGGGATGATGCGGCTACGGAGTATGTAGGAGTCATGCGCAGAACTTTGGCACAGATATGGGAGATAATCATATCCGCTTGGCATACCACTTGTACATTAATGGAATGGAAATAGTTTCTGTTCTGGTAGAAGTGCTCATGTGCCTTTGGTGGAACGAGGCCAACTTGTGTGCAGTCAATGGTGCCAACAACATTAGGTGTGTGTCCAAGATCATAGAAATCACCCTACACACCTGCCAATTCAAGTCTCCTTGGGAAGTGGATGTAGCAGTCCTTGTATGTCATCATTGCGGACAGGACGTCACGTAGAACCAAGCTAAACATAGCTTGAGACATCCCACTGCCATGCCACTTTGTACTAAAACAAACCAGTTGCAAAGAAATGCAGGGTCACCATCACCTTAACTGTTGGCGTGAAAGCAGTTGGATAGGTTCTGTGAGGCCTCAGATGGGCCTCCAACTGACCACATAGGTCTTGAAGGGTAGGGCGATACAGATGGAATTTCCTTATGATGTCCTCATCCTCCATGTTCGCCAGCACTGGGAACGGACAATGCACATTTGGTTGTCTCCTACATAATATGAAAGGGGACACATGTCAATTTAATTCCCCTATGAGATGTATCAAACATCTTACAACCTGACTGACGCAGCGCCAACAATGACTGGACTGTAACAACAGCTTAATGCACCAATCACTTGCAGAGACACCTTGATCTCATGGAGTTGTACATGTGGTCAGTGTGTACATACTGACTACCTCCCAAACAGATTCTGACTATGTGAATGGTATATGGTACACTCCTACATCTTGTGTCCTCAACCCTGGGAGTAGTTGACATAGCACATGTTGGAAACAGCAACACTGCTTGACTTCTATGTAGCTGCTGTACCTGCCACGCCTTCTTGCTTAAATTGCACACAGCACAATGAGCAAAGTGTATGTAAGCTGATCAACTATCGGAATCGATACAGCAATGTGCACAGTGAAATAGGCACATTATATGATCAGGGCATCATTACTGTGGGTTGATTAGCCATCTCACACATTGACATGTTCACAAATATGAGACTCCATTACACACAAAATCTGTGTACATGCACACAAATATCATAGGTGACATGTGAGTAAGTACATGCCAAAGCATGTAATCATGTGCACTGACAAGGTATGTGTAGGCATCAGTGAGTTGAATCTCACACTAGCATGACATTTTGCAAGCAGGTCCTGTGATACATTGTGAAGGTATAGTGTTCAATGATGAAATTTGGCTATTGCTATTGCTAGAGCATAATGTGTCCATAGGTGTGTTATGTGTGCTCTGCTACCGGGATCATGGTCATTGGCCATAATTGAAAGATGCCAAATTGTTGAAGCGACTGCCTGCACCCTGCGCTGTGTCCCCACCATTGCCCATGCCATTACAGCCAATGGGAACCGCAATTGCGGTGGTGAAATACAATTTTAAACCCGCAGTAGGTGTGCTCTGTTACCGCTGGCCCGGTCATTGCTTACATTTGAAAGATGCCAAATCATGGGAATGACCGCCTGGAACCAGTGGTGTGCCAACGCCACTGCCCATGCTATTGCAGTCAATGGGAACCACGATCACAGTAGTGAAATACAATTTTGAAACCCGCGGTAGGCGTGCTGTGCTACCACGTGCCCGGTCTTTGGTTATAATTAAAAGATGCCAAATCAAAGTAGCGACTGCCTGGCCCCCCGCGGTGTGACACCGCCTGTGCCAACGCCATTACAGCCAACGGGAACCAGGATCACGGTAGTGAAATACAATTTTGAAGCTTGCGGTAGGCATGCTCCACTTCCGCGGTCCCAGTTATTGGTTACAATTGAAAAATGCTAACCAGGCAGACCAATTGCAGCAGCTGAGTACCACTGAAACAGCCCCAGGGGCCTATAAATGTCAGTGAGAGAGCCACACATGTCATTAGCATTCAAACACTGCTGCCTGACATTCTTCACCACCAATCGCTCCTGTTCCTGTATTCTGGACCCAGTGATGGCGAGAACTGAGAACATCAGGACCCGGACCTTCACCACAGAACAGCTGGAGGTCCTTGCACAGTATGGGAGGCTGTGTGGTGTGCCAGATGTACTGGTAAGTGTTTCAGAGTAAAAGTTTGAGAGTGCTCAGAATGGTCACATGATGTTGCTCTGCAGTAGCATGTGCCTGGGAGTGCAAGTCAATGTGCATGCATTCATATTTTTCATATAGCATGCTCCATACATGGCCTCATAAGAATTTCACTTGAGTATTTGGGGAGGATGGCAACATGGACATTTCTACAGCCCTTCTTCAGTAGAAAAAAAACAAACGTTGGTCTGAGACTGGGTAATGTAAATGCGTGATACACTGCCCAGCATGCTAATTTCAAGTTAATGGGGCGTGTAGCCTTATTTCCACCTATCCATGCTGCATTGAAGGATGGGAGTGACTTGCAGTGGTTTTGCAGCCATACAGGTACACTGCTGGTTTGAGTCACTCGAAGGCTGAACAAACATTGCCTGTGCTATGTGATGTCATAATCCTTTAAGATTTCACATGCTTATTTGTGACATAAAAATGTATTGTGTCCAGGGGGTTCTGAAGAATGTGTGTACAGTTCTCAAATTGCCCCTATGGTGATGTGTGCATTATGCACAAGAGTAAAATGCCTGAGTGTAACACTCTTGGTGGTGATTCACCTATGACACATCAGATAAATGTAACTTGGAGATGTCATCCTTCTATTGATTTCATTATGTGTTTAGTCTTGCATGTGTAGGCACGGTTTGCCCTCTCATATTGTACATGCTTGTGATTTCCCTGATATTTCAAAAAGGGGGTGGTGATGGACACAGTATCTGAGTTAATCAGAACACTCCTACCCAGTCAACAGATCAGGGCTTGATCCATCACCGTTTTTTAGCTCACTGCACCACCCCAGTTCAGAACCTGGCTATATGCAAATTAGTCTGTCCCTGGCCCAGTGTATCATGGGAACAGGGCAGACCAAACTACCAAGCCAATTCTTCACTGGAAAGGAAACAAGCTTCCGGGGACCGGTTTCTGGCATTACAGCCGTCTTCGGCCCGGCTTGCTTGAATCCTGATGGTGCAGTGAGCAAGGGACTCATGTCTGAGCATACCCTTCCACACTTGTGGTGGCCAAAATATTTCAAAAAGGGGGTGGTGGTGGAAGACGGCTGTAATGCCAGAAACCGGTCCCCGGAAGCTTGTTTCCTTTCCAGTAAAGAATTGGCTTGGTAGTTTGGTCTGCCCTGTTCCCATGATGCACTGGGCCAGGGACAGACTAATTTGCATGTAGCCAGGTTCTGAACTGGGATGGTGCAGTGAGCTAAAAAACGGTGATGGATCAAGCCCTGATCTGTTGACTGGGTAGGAGTGTTCTGATTAACTCAGATACTCTGTCCATCACCACCCCTTTTTGAAATTATTTTGGCCACCATAAGTGTGGAAGGGTGTGCTCAAATGTGAGTCCCTTGCTCACTGCACCATCAGGATTCAAGCAAGCCGGGCCGAAGACGGCTGTAATGCCAGAAACCGGTCCCCGGAAGCTTGTTTCCTTTCCAGTAAAGAATTGGCTTGGTAGTTTGGTCTGCCCTGTTCCCATGATGCACTGGGCCAGGGACAGACTAATTTGCATGTAGCCAGGTTCTGAACTGGGATGGTGCAGTGAGCTAAAAAACGGTGATGGATCAAGCCCTGATATGTTGACTGGGTAGGAGTTTTCTGATTAACTCAGATACGCTGTCCATCACCACCCCCTTTTTGAAATTATTGTGATTTCCCTGATGGCCCACGTTTAACCTCAGTGTGAGTCCTACTGGCCGGCACAGAAGCTTCCCAATGTTACAAGGGCCCATCACTAAATGGACTGAGTGAAACATATGTGTTGTCAGCCACCCTGTTTCTCAATGAGCTATCTTAGGCCTGAGGATTGCACAAGTCAGGACTACACCTTGTGAAAATAGTGTGAGAATGTAAGAGCAAGGCCCTAAATGTGACCACCGTGTAGCTATTCACTGACCAAGGACATTGAGGGGTGTGTAGTGTTGGGCACAGTGAGTCTGCTCAGACATATCATTTCCAATGTATTGTATGTATTGCTCACTCACATACTGCATCACAGAAGAGGGTCTTTTCACATTGGTTTCTGTGCTGGCACTCTGCATGTGTATGAGATGGCCATTTACTGTGTCCATCATCCAACATGTATACATTTCTATGAGATTACTTTATGCAAGTGTACTACGTTTCATGCTGTATGGCCTCTGCTCAGCATTTATGTATTAGAGTGTTATGTTTTTTCATGCTCCTGTACTGACACACAGTGGTACATAACACAGTGTCACTGAAACCTCCTCTTCTTGTCTCCCATGCCTGCAGCTTAAGGTTCACCAGCGTAAGGCAATATGGAGGGCCATTGCACACAAAGTGCGAGCTCTGGGTGTCTCCAACCAATGGCACACACACTGTCTCAAGAGGTGGGATAACATCTGCCAGCTGAGCAAAAACGTGGCAGAGATGACACTGGGGGTGCTCCCTCGGAGTAGCAGGTTGGCGCGCAGGAGCATGACACCACTAATGCCCAGACAATGGAAACAGGCTAAGCTCCTTCCGCTTTTAAAGAAACGGACAGCGGATCCTCTGTTACCGGCCAATTATCGGCCGATATCCTTGCTCCCTGCACTGGCCAAAGTTTGCGAGAAGGTGGCTTTTCGCCAACTGAATGCATTTGTTGAAACCTCGGGGGCCCTACATCTAGCACAGTCTGGCTTTAGATCATCCTACAGTACGGAGACGGCATTGGTGGAGGTGACTGAGGCTATCAGGGAATGCTGAGATGGGGGTGGCAGAGCGGCTCTGATTTTATTGGACCTCTCTGCCGCCTTCGACACGGTCCCTCACCAGCTTCTTCTCTCCCGCCTTTCATCTATCAGCCTCTCCGGTACGGTGTGGACGTGGCTGGAATCCTTTTTGAATTCACGCTTCCAGCAAGTCTGGATGCCTCCTTTTTCTTCTTCTGCCAGGGAGGTCCTGACGGAAGTCCCTCAGGGCTCGACTTTGAGCCCTTTACATCTATTTGACTCCTCTGATCTCCCTGGCCGAAGAACTGGGTGCCAAAATTATGGCTTATGCCGACGACACCTAGCTCCTGTTTACCTGGGACGATTCTGATTTATGCACGGATACGGCGCAAAGAAGTCTAGCCGCCGTGTTTACATGGCTCGCACAGGCCAAACTGAAGTGTAACAAGGGAAAATCAGAAATCTTACTCTATGGGCAATTTCCCCCTCTCTTCACTCAAACTATGTGGCCCTCTGATTTCCCTCGACCTTTATCTGAGGGTGGTCCGGCCAAAAACCTAGGAATTTGGTTTGGAGCAGACCTCAGGTTCTCGGATCACATTAAGAGACTAACGGGCGTGTGCCATGGGACTCTTAAATCCTTAAGCAGATTTTTTCCTCTGCTTCTGCAGCCGGCCAAGGAGATGGTCGCTCGGGCACTTATTCTATCTCGCCTGGATTATGCCAATGCGCTTTTTCTGGGCATCCCGGCATATCTGGTAAATAAACTACAACTAATCCAGAATGCAGCGACCAGGCTTCTTCTTGGCATCTCTAAAAGTATTAGTATCAGATCACATGTGTGTACCCTTCATTGGCTGCCTGTGACCCAGAGGATACAGTTTAAGGCTCTTGTCCTAGCGCACAGAGCTTTACACGACTTTGGCTCCTCCTATATCAGGAAAAGGGTGGCCTTCTACACACCTCGTCGACCTTTAAGGTCTACCACCCTTCGACTGATGGCTACCCCTCGCTTTCGTCGGGCCAGGATGGGTGGCCAGTCCCTTTCAGTCAAAGTAGCCATGCTCTGGAATGCTCTCCCTACTGAGCTGCGCCACACTCAGGACTTCAGATGCTTTAAGAAGCTTCTCAAAACTCACCTTTTTAAGCAGGCCTACTAACTACCGTTCTGGCCATTTGTCTGAGATCTCATCGCGCCAGGATACTCAAGGGTAGTTGTGCGCGCTACAAATTCCCATATAATATAACATTACATAACATCTTGGCAGTGACACAGCCAGAGCTGGATGGACGCTTGAGGGCCCATCAACAGCAAGTTGGGGGTGAGTATTCAGCTAAGTGTGACTTTGGGTGTGCGTGACTGCATGAATCCGAACAGTGAGCCAGTGGGAAGCTCTGTGATTTCCCTAGTGTGATGCAATGGCATCTAAGTGGCCTCAGTGTTGAGTTCAGCTGTTCTGCATTTGTACTACATGTGGTTTTTCATGTGTTTAAAAACATGACCCTTGTTATTGACAGATGAGATGTGGCCTTGTGGCATATGCTGCAGTATGAGTGCCGTAGACATCACCTGGCAGTGAACAGCAGTGAGCATCATGTTAGTGTGCATTTATAGATGTGTGCTGTGCACAACAGAACATTTGTGAAAACTACACAGCTGACACTAATGTGAAACTGTAGTTGTGCTTCATAACACAACATGGTGGATATCAGGAGCTTGTATCCATTGCAAAACGACATTTTAGAGTGTGTATATGTGGTGTTCCCTTAAAGTGACTCCATATGTGACTGAGACAACATGTTTTGATATATATCTGTCTCACCTACAGGCACATAGGTATGCTTACAGAGAATAGTATACGTGGTTACAGGGTGGCTCAGGGCCAGCTATTTGGCTGTGTCAATGCCACATGGGGCATTACTATCAACTATGCATGTTTCCATGCATCTTCTGATGATTGCATAAATGTAGCACATGCTGACTGTACATGGAGGAGGCCAACATGGGAGTATAATTTTCAAGTTTTGTGTTTTGCTTGCATATGATGTTTGTGAGTATGGCACTATACTGAACCTATGTCTCTGTCTGTTGCAGCATCTAGCGAGTGCAGGGAAGGACGGGGATGGACACCAGTGGGGAAGCTTCCAGCACAAATGCTACACATGAGCACACTGACACTGATGTGACCAGCGCCTCGGAGGGGGACAGGAGTGCCCTGGATGATTCCCACCCGAAAACACCAACCTTCACATCTTCCGACTACAGCAGTGACTCCTCGATGTTGGCGGGCACAGGAAAATACAAATCTGCCTCTTCATCCACCACACATTGTCCAGTGCCCACCCTCATGGATGCTCCGACAAGTGCTGTCCATGCCCTCTGCCCTAGGAAGGGTAGAGTCTCCTTCCCCCCTGTCTCCCCTGCTGCCCTAAGTGTGGAGGCGGTAGACCTTTTGCACCAGCTGTGTGAGGATCAGACTGCTTTCCTGAATGCCTTCCAGGATCATTACAAGAAGTTGGCACAGGTAGTTGCCTTCATGGAGGGCTTTAATTCTGACGTGGGTGGCCTACACCGAACTGTCCAGTCTTTGTCCTCCACAGTGACAGCAGCCATTCAGCAGTCACAGGCTCCCAGTCCAGCTCCTGTCCCTTCAGCAACCAACCTGCCAGTGGTACCACCTGACGAGAGTACCCACACGCCAGAGCCCTCAGGCACCAAGTCCTCCACACGCAGCACACAACAGCAGCACTCGAAGCATACCAGACCACAAACACCATCCCCACAACACAAAGCGGGCTTACATGAGTGCAAAACCAAAAGCCCATCACGTGACACTCATGGGCATCAGGCCAAGAAGCAGGCATCAACATCACATTCATCAAAATCACCACCAACCAAGGGCACTCCCATTCCCACACCTGCTCCCAAAGACAAACAAACTCTTGCCCTGTCTGCTGTGAACCTGGTGCCTGCAACAACTAAGCCCAAACACATTTCAAAGGCAGATTCACCCACTATCAACTCCCACCCATACCCCTGTGAAGCTGGGACAAGAGAGCAAAGTGGGGGATTTACCTCAACAAAAGGGAATGCAAGGGAAGAGGCACGGCCACCCCAAGGTGCCCACCAGATCCAGCAAATCGCAACAGGGATAGCCACCTGCAACTGATACTCCTTTGGTGGACAGTGAGGCTGTTGTGCCCACCTCACTTCCCACTCCAGCGAAGACACTTGTGGGCTATAGGATCTGAAAGCAGTTGAGACCCAGCCCTCAAGATTCACCCTCAGCCACTGTACCTCCATGTGGCATGTCGCCACCTCCACGTGCCGCCACTCCACCCAGTCCAAGCAGCCCCCAGGCTCCCACAGCCACTGATGCCTCTACCTCAGCCAGTTCTCTCTCTCCCAGATCCAGTCCTCCAACTGGCCTGACAATTAGCCACCTCCTAGTTCAACTTCAAGCCAAAGTTGAAGCCAAGTCACTGTCCCCACACCATTTCTCCCACAGCGGAGCCTGGACTGCCCATATGTAGCCCGTGTGCTGTGGTGATTCCCATGGCAGTGGATGGTGTTACCCATTTCCTGTGCAGTTTCTCATGCATACATGTGCATACTAGAAATATGGACTGGCCAATGGCCTTGCTGTTTGTTAGTTTTGATGCCCATTTCCTGTGCAGTTTCTAATGCACTAAATAATTTTAGATTCACTGTGCACACAGGTTTAAACAACGTTAGTCTTTAAACAAAGTTTGTTGTGTGTTGCTCCATTCCTTCCTTTTTAGTGACCCAAAATACATTGGGTACTTGCAATTATGGATTGAATGTGCAACAATTTGAAAATATTGAAGAAACTGATAATCAAGAAATAAAACAAAGATTGAAACTTTTTGTTCACGATCTCTGATTCATATTTAAAACAATTGGCAATGAGTTGAGATAAAGAACAGGAGCAGTTCTTTTTCAAAAAAGTGCACACATTCCTCAGATAAGGGTCCCCCTGACCGAACCAATTACAGTTTCTTATGCACACATGTGCATTCTAAGAATTTGTACTGGCCAATGGCCTTGCCGTTTTGTACTTTTGATGCCCATTTCCTGTGCAGTTTGTCATGCAAACATGTGCATACTAGGAATTTGTACTGGCTATTGGCCTTGATGATGTGCAATGTTTATGCCTATCTGGATATTATGTAATAAAGCCTGTTACTCGTGTTGTCTGCTTTAATAATGCCCTTGCTAAATAAAAGGTTTTATGTATGTGTATTGGTTCATGTGACACATGCTCTGTAAGCCAAGTTCACATTGGCAATAACTTGATTTACTTTGTCAGAGGTTTCCAGAGGTGACAGGCACTTTTGTCTTTCTTGAGTCTGTGGCTTGAGGGTGCAATGATGGTTGTTTGTGATGATCTACTTGTATCCTAATCATTCTATGCTCAGGTTTTCTAAATTGTACACATGTCATGTTGGGATGCAATATCAGGACAGAGGTGAATGCTATCCACAGGATTACTTGCGGGGTGGCCAGGGTCCGTCATATCTGTGGGATCTTTCTTGATATGTGCACAGCAGTGCTGATGTGTAGTCATCTTGTGTAGGCCTGTTTTCATAGTCACATGGGTACATTTGAATGTGTTCACTTGAGTAGTCATACAGTGTGATTTGCCTGTCATTGTCACTAGTGTTGATGTGTATGTGCCCCTGCACATGCCAACTACACACATGTATGATCCAGGTAATGAGTGCCTGTTTGGTTACATTGTCAGACATGTGCTTCAGATTGTAGGAGTTGTAGGTTGAGCACTGTGCAGTGTGTCGGTGTGTCCTTGCACTCCTGGTGGACACCTACTTGTTGTCACTGTCAGTAGTGAGTATGCAGAGTGTGTCACTGCAAAGTCTGTGTTGTGCTTTGCTGATCAGCCAAGGGTCTTGTTTAGGTTTGTGCTCACTGTGCTTACCGGCTCAGCCACACTGACATTATTTGTGAGTTTTCTCATGCATTGCTGTCACTTGACACATGTTAGGGGCAAGTATAGTATGTGGTGTGAGGAGTCATACCATCCCCTATAGGTGTTTCCGATGCCTACACATTCTGGGTTACTCCTCTATGTGTTTTTGGACTGTACACTCCTCACCTGTCCAATATTGATGTACACACTACTTCAGTTTCATGTCTTCCACCCCATGGCTTGCCAGTGTGTGACCCTCCCCACCACTTCATAGCGTGACACTATACTTACTGTGGGAAGATGATTTGTGTACAGGACCAATATGCCACTCAGGACAGTTTCACAATTAGTTATGTGTTATGTTCTTCTACTTCATTGCAGACATGGTTGCTCATGTGAGGTGCATATGTTTGAGCAGCACAGTCCTCTAGTCATGTTGTTTGCCTCTGGGTTTTCCTAAGTTGTGCAGTGTGGGTGATGGCTAAGCTGTATGTCTGTTTGCTGAGGTACTGCTACCCTTTCTGGGTGTGATGTGATCTGTGTGCTGTGATGATTTGTGTTGTGGGAGGTCATGGTGGGGCACTAAGATATGTGTCCTACTGTTTTGTTAGTGTCCACACACTGCTTACTGTGAATGCAGTACTGTCAGTGTATGTTGCATTGTACTTGCTTGGTGTGCATCACCCTGATGTCCAGCTGAGTTGACTACATGATAAATTATTTTAGCCATATGTTGTGTTTTTGTTGTAGATGGATGCAGTGTTTGGCCTGTGTTGGCACTTTCTACTGACAGGTGCAATGTGTGTGTGATGTTCTAATTGCATGACATTCTGTGAGAGTAGTGTGTGCATCGTAATACATTCAGATGCTTGTTGAATATATAGTGTGCATTTATTGTGTGTATGTCACATGCAGCAATGTGGAGTCTTATTCATGAGCTTGTTTTGAGTGCACAACAGTGCTGTGTCCTCCTATGTTTGACCTGTCACTTGTCAGGATTGTGCATGTGCATGCTTGTGGTACACATTGACACCATGCTCACTTGATAAATTGTGTGGTGTCTATGTCTGTGTTAGCTGATTTGTCCCATTGATTCCAGTTAGTGTTCATGATTGGCAATTGATGATGCAATTCTTGTTTGGGTTGGGGTATGGTGTCTGTGCATTTGTCCAGAGTGAATATGTTGTGTATTCCTGTTCTGTCTAGGGTCACATTGCCTAGCCACTGTTTGCCTGCACATGACTAAGCTTGCTGAACTTCTTTTTTTAATGTTGTTTGTGAGTTCTGTGTTTAGCTATTGGTTTTTGGTCAGCAATGGTTTAGACATCCCTGAGTGTGAGTCTGACATTTGTAGATACACACCAGGGTGTGTCATTGGTTGTCTGGAATCTCACAGGACCTTATTTGTACCTTTATGTGTGTTTCTCACAGATGTTGAATGTTGCAGGTGTGAGATGGGTAGATGTGGGGTATGTGTGAAGTTCCTACTTGGGGTTGACGGTCAGGGAGTATGACAATGAGCCATGTGTGTTGTGCTGGTGGCATACACATGTCAAGGTAGTTGACACAGATGTGTGGCCGGTCACTGTATGGCTTCTGACACTTCCTATCATCCCTGTGCCTATGCATAGCTTGCATTGCTGTATCCCATAGATATTGCACAAATGTCACTTAGGTTTAATTACAACCACTGTGCCACCCATGTCTGGTTTGATGGCCTAAGGGTAGTGTGATATGTTCCTCCTCTTGCATGTCATGTGCAAATGCTATATGGCTTGCTCCATGTTTCTCCAGCACTGTGCACTCCACTATGGGAGTTTTTGTCATACATTTCTGCTGACCTATGGTATGTGTATGTGGAAGAGTGTCAGTGTGGGATCTTTCTGGGAGACTAGACATACAGTGTGAACAGTTCAGTGGTTGTTAATATGCAGTGTGAGTCTTCATTTATTAATGTACTCAGTTTGATTCACATGAGTGGAAGACAGGTGTGAGGAGGAGGATTGTCCAGCACCTGACCTTCTGTCCAGGGTTTTCATCTTCACCCCATCCTTCCCAGTCAATCTACCTTGCCCTTTTATGTGAGAGGTGTGAGGTCGAGCCACACCGGGCTGCAAAATTGTGCATTAGGGGACACAAGAGGGGCACACAGCATGTGCGGAAATTGATGTGGGAAGCGTGCTTTGGGCTTTGGCCAACTGATGCATCCCACCAGGTGGGTAGGGTGAAGGTGGAGCCCTGGGAAGCTGCCCAAACTGCCCATGCCTTGCGCTGGCCCTGCCTACTACATTGTGCGCAGGTTTTCCCGTGTTGTCACCGCTGAGGTGATGTGACCGGGACATTGCAGTGATTTCGCTGTTGATGGGTGACCGTGATGCGGAGGTGTGAATTTCAAGCAGGCAGGACATGTGTGAGTAAACTGGGAATATGTTCCTGTCTCCTCCAGAGTGTCTAATGTGGATAGGAACCATATCTCAGCAAAGGAGTGTGTGTTGTGGTTGTATGCGGAGATGTGTTATTTACATACCTACAGTGTTGACCGCAGCGACGTCTTATCTGCTAGTAGTGGATGAGGTACAGCAGCGGAAGGGCTTGAATAGCTGGATCCCTAGCTGTCAGGAACACATAGAGGTGTCCGGTATTCAGGTTTCGTTCTCCGCAGTAGTGCTTCCGCTGCCTCTGAGTAGCTGGTTTCTCCGCTGCGTTCTGATGGGCTGTTTGAGTCATCATGATTTGTCCGGGGGTCGCAACGTCATTCTGCACAGAGGTCTTTATTGGTTCCCTCGGCCACTGTTGCGGAAGGAAATTCCTGATGGATCCCGAAACTCTGCAGGGGATAGGAAATGGGCTATCTTTGCCAATTGTAATAAGGCAGATGTGAGGACCACCGTTGGAGTGCGGAAAAGGACATTTTCTGCCACCGCCAGCACCTCAGATGTGCCTAATACCACCATCCTAATGAGCCCCTTTGTTTGAATATCTCATCCCTCTGCTTAAATAGATCGTCTTCAATCTCTGTAATGCACAGTAATGTAGGGGAGCTGGGAAAACTGCTTGAATGGAGGCGGAGAGGAGGCCCAAGATCCTTGCAGTCTGCCTCAGAGATAACCACTTGCTTACTAAGGCTCACCACACCTCCCTGCGGATTTTCCTCATCTTTTCCATGGGCAACTTCAGTACACCGTCCAAGATCCAAATCTGGAAACCTAAAAAAACTGTCTCCTGAATTGGAACTAAACAAGTCTTTTCCTTGTCCACTACAAAGCCCAAATCTTCTATCAAGCGAACCACCAGAGTCATATGATTGTGGGCTGAATCGTGCTTTCTGTCATAATGAGAATGTTGTCTAAGTATACTATGAGTCTCACCCCTCTTCAGCGTAACCAAGCCACATGCTTAATAGGGACCCATTGGGTAGATAGGGGATGCTGGATTGTATTAGGGTCGAACATTAATTCGCCCAGTGGGTCCTTGACTTGTTCTATGCCCTCTTTTTCTCTCCTCTCTTTTTAAATCATTTTAGTTTCAATGCCCTCATCTTCCGAGGACTCAAAGTCAGAAGAGCAGGAGATAACAGTGTCCCCACTGCTATAGCACTCATCACAGGTGATCCCCTTTTGTGGCCTTTATAGCCTTTCCATATATCTCCTTTGAGGTTACCCTATTTTTGCCTTTCTGAATAAAAGCCCCTTTTTCAGTGCTGAGTTTCTCCTTAGGCATGTGTTTTCTTTTTTGCATTGCTTTTTTACCACTTCCACCAACTGTGGCCACCTCTCACAGACCAAAACTTTCCTCCTCTACTTTCCAGTCTATCCATACAGTTGTCCAACTTCTTGCCTAACTGTGCAGATAACACAGAAACTGCCTTATCAACACATTCTTGGACGTTCCCCTCAACATCTCCCTCAAGAGTTCTATCTTTCTCCGTTCTCTAAAATATTTATTCCAACAAATTATAAAATTTTAATTTGCTTTAAATACACAAGCAACAACAGTTGAAACTTTCTAATCCCTGCCAAAAAGTAAAAAGTCAAAAGATACAATTGTAACTTCTCTAAAGTAATGTCAACCACCATGCTCAACGAGATTAAGGTAACTGACTTTCAGGAGAACAAACAATTCTGAAGCTCATCTGACAGCCCAAAATATGTCTGTCAGAAAACACATAGAAATCAATGAATTTGCCCAATCCAATATGGCCGACGCATCACATGACGGATAAGGGGAAGCGTCGACCATGGAATCAAAATGATGACTGCGATGCTAGCTAAGAAAAAATACTTAAATGGCTATGACATGCCCAACAATCTTGTGGTACCGCCAAGTGACAGTTGATTACTCCTTTGCTTGAGGTATTTGCCGGTAAAGACTCAGCCAACCTTGCGCGCATCGGCACGCTCAGGACGAGTCGCTCCTCTTTTTACTAGCACACGACTCGACCACAGACTCTGCACGCTCTGAGCAAACCAGCCCGTGTCACAGAAACCGATGGGTGGAGACCACTCAAGCTAACACTGTGAGTTTGACCCAGCTCGCGCATAAAACAGCTGTTGACACCGCTCTAGGAAACAGGTCAAAGAGCGCGAATCTAAGGATAATAAACTCATCAAAAAGATCGAGTCTGAAGATAATAAACTGCAAAACACTTCAACAGTCATCCTTTCAGCAAAAAGTGGGTTAGTAATAAAGCAAAAAATTATTTTTAAAAAAAATCTTTTTATTAACATTTTTTACATAATAAATGCATTCCCACCCACCCCTCCCCCCAACTCCCCGACCAAGATCATGTCATAAAGAAACGACTTATTGCATTCATAAATCTGAAATTAATCCATTATAATTCGCATTTCCTGAACGTAAAAAGAGAAAAAGAAATAAACAGACAAAATACATTCATGTATGTCTCTGAATCCACAGCAAGAGCGGTGCCCAGATCCGCATGCCCCTCAATCTTTGTTTAGCTCCTTTGTTTCTATAGATTGCCATTTCCAGACTGCAGGTCGCTAATAGTCTAGCCCTCCATTGTTGGAATACCGGTGGATTAGGATCTAGCCAGGCGGAGGCGATACTAAGTCGGAGTATTGCCATGGCCACAAATATCAATCCCTGTGTGTTTGTCTGCTGTTCACCATTCGCTACCGCCAGCATGATTTCCTCTGTTGAAACTTCTACTCTTGTTTGGCAAACTTCTGAAAGAAATTCCGATATATCTTTGATCAGGCCGGAGAGCGTGTTACAAGTGGCAAACATATAAATAATATCAGCCCCATAGAGTGCACAGCGAGGACATGTAGTTCCCTTCCCTGTTCCCCATTAGGCGATTTTCTAAGGTGTGTAATACAGGGAGAAAAATGTTTTATAAAATTGTGCTTGTAGATTTATCGACATTAACGAGTTTAGGGCTAAATCATAGGCCATGCGGGGGATTGTAATATGAACTCCCAGCAGAGCCTGCCAAACAGTGCATTGTTTATCCATATCATCTGGGGAGGATAAATTCAATATTTCATAAACTTCCCCAATCCTGGGAGTAATTTTTTTACATAAATTATCAATCAATTGATTATTCTGGAAATTCTCCTGCCCGCCAGTTTTCTTTATTTTTTTTTATTTTTTTTATTTTTTTTAAAACCTTTATTAAGCAGTAAGGAATATACAAATACAGGCCTACAACCAGTCAGGCCGGCCACGACACAGTACGAGAGGCCAATGACTCCGGAAGGAAGTTCCCCGGAATCAGCCACCAATATAACAGCAATCAATTCAGTCTGGAAAAGTTAAGTACGGCCATCAAGCAGGATCAAAGAAGGTTGATTTTATAATGGGGAGTACAGCAGAATCAATTGCAATGTATGGATATCCAAGTCCCCATAGCGGGCCACGAAGCAAACAGCAAAACATAAGGGCAGCAATATGGAGAATCATCAGCAACAGTTTATATCAATCAGGATAAGGACGCCATATATCAGAGCAGTACCCACCGTGGCCCGTCTCTTGTCTACCTATCACCCAGTTACATGTTTTAGACAGAACGGTGGAACCGGAATAGCAACAGTGAATATAATCATCCGCTGTACTGGCCTAAAGAAGAAAAAGAGGGGAGAAGGGAGGGAGGAAAGGGGAAAAATAATATAGGCGAGAAGAAGAGAACGCCGCTCCGATGCAAGCGCCCCACAGCAATAAGCACGCAAAGAAGTAAGGATATCGCCAGTAAGGTGGGCATGCGAGTCGTAATAGCAATGTGGCAAAACCGTAAGAAGGAGAACAACACAACTCCAGTTCCCACCCTCATTCGTACCATGGCAGACAAGCACAGCCGCGGCGCTCCGATAAAGGGATACAAAAGAGCCATAGAACAAAGGAAAAGAAAACAGAGAAGAAGCCCCGGCCCACCCACCCCACCCTGCACCCCTGCAGGAGGCTACGGCCTACCCCCCCAGCAGCGTGCCTGTCGCCCTAAATCAGAACCCGAAATACAGAGAAGTCAAGGAGAGAAAGAGGAATAAAGAGGCAAAAAAAGGGGGAAAGAAATCAAAAAGGGGGGGGGAGACCATCAAACAAGTCTTACGGCCCCAGCCCCCCGCCCACCCACACAATTGTATAGTGTCTAAACGACACAATCTCAGGTATCGTAAACTCCAAGGGGATCGTCCATATTATCATGATCGGGGGTCCGCCTCATCACAATCCGTTCATCGGTAGTCCTCAGGGTTCAGTTTGGCTCACCCCTGGCCTTCCCTAGTCATCACTACCACATATGATACAGCAGTGGGAAGCAAACATTTCAAGATGGAGAGGCTACTCGATCGGAGGAAAACAAGGCAAGGGTGTAGATCAGGGGGCCCCGGCAACCAGCAACAAAACAAGAATCTTTCTCTGGAGTCCGTAACTCTCAACAATGAAACCAAGAGCAGCAAAAAACAGGAGTTCAGTCTCGCCATATAAGAAATCAGAGGCTCCCCCGCAGTAGAATAGCACGACCTCACCAAAGTAGATCGGAGCAGCAGTCCACAACGCTCCTCGAACACTCGAGCAGGATCGGGCCCCAACATAGAGCCCACGCCCTCGCACTCCACACTCACAACTGCCAGGAGCTTCGGGGCCGCAAGCTTGCAGTCTTGTCGATGTACAGCGGTGGCACTCCTCGCAGCGATCGAGGGGGACGAATCAGCGCCTCCACGAAGTCGAGCCACGTCCATGAAGAACGGTCCATCAAAGCTGGCGGCGGATCGTAGACCTTTCACAGGGGCATCGGGGGCCAAGGCCGCATGCAGAGACTGCAGGGCGGCAAGGACATCACCAATCGTGGGCTCACGCTCACATGACCAGGCCCCCGCGCACTCCAACCACACAAGTCCGCCGCCCTGAGGAGGTCCGTGTCCCAGGGCGTCGGCCGCCATTTTGCGGGTTCAGCCGCGTCACCACCCTCCGCAACTCCCGGAGTGGACTCTTAAGCGAGGGCACCCCTGGAGTTCACGCAGGCCCCAATAATGGCAATCTTGGTGCAGAAAGATGCGCCACCAATTTTGGGGGGTCCGCCTGCGCCACCACTCGCGGGCATCACAAGCCGACTCTGGGCGCAGGGCTCCAAGATGGCCGGACAAGGCAGCAGCGGGGGCGTCCACCTGCGCGATCTTCCCCCATCCACGGCACGCCGCGCCCTACCATGGGGCCTCCCGGCCGCCGGATCGGGCCCGGTCAGTATTCACCGGAACAATCGCACAACGGCCTCTCACAGTCGGCCCTCTCTCCCGCCAGGGGCCGCCGCCGACACCGCCACCCCGGCCGATCCAAGCAGGCAAGGCTCCGGTCTCCACACCGCGAAGGCCCCGGACCAAGCAGGAGCACAGCCTCAGATCCACAGCACGCAGGAGCCCCCAGGCCAGACGGTGAGTACGAGCGTTGCTTCACGTTTCCGTTTCTTCCCGAGTGTGTCGTCTCGGGGCAGGATATTCGTCAGGATTTGCGTGTTGGGCAAGAAGGCTGACGGAGCCGAGCTACAGAGCGGCCATCGCGGTCACGAGCTTGGCTCCTCCTCCCCAGTTTTCTTTATTAAGAAATCTCTGACCTGCAAAAACTTAAAGAAGTCCCTATGGCTAATATTATATTCCTCATGTAGGTCTTCAAACATCTTGAGACAGCCTTGTTTATCAAAACAGCCCAGCTGCACCACCCCTACCGAGACCCATCTATTCATACAGCTATCATGAAATATTGGGGGTGGATCGTTATTGCTGTTCACTGGCGTATAAAATGAAAATCGCCCCAGCCCCAAAATCTTACGAACACTACACCACACTTTATAAACCCCTACAATAGTTTTAAACTTGACTTTCTTAAAGTAGCTATCGTTGGTATGTCGCCAAAAACAACCAGTGCAATCTTTTCCTAGTATAAGTTCTTGGGGAAACAGGATCTCTAGTTTAATACCATCATGTGAAATCAGTTTAGCGCAATATTTCAGGACAGTGGCCCAATAATACAGTTTGAAGTTAGGTAGAGATAAACCTCTTCTTTCCTTTGGTAGTACCAACCGTTTAAGGGCCCTTTGGGGTTTCTTATATCCCCATATAAAGATGGAAAGCATAGATTCAATAATCCTAAAAATTTTGGGGGAGAACTCAAGGCAAATGGTCCTAAAGAAATATAAACATCGGGGCAAAAAAAGCCTCTTAATCAGATTCAGCGGCCCCCTATGGTCAGATGTAAATTATCCAGTCGGGCCAATCCTTCTTAGTTCGAGAAATCAATGGGTTTAAGTTAATATCCACAATATTTTGTATTTTTGCACTTATTGTAACGCCTAGGTATACGGCCTCCTCCGTCACTCTTGAATCTCCCATCACAATCTTATTGTTGAGTACAATCTGGGTTTTGTTGGAGTTCAATTTATATCCAGATACTAATCCGAATAGGTGTGCCTCTTCTTCTATCACTGGCATGGCTAGATTAGGGTCTCTAGTGACAAGCGTGATATCATCGGCGTATGCCAACATTTTGATTTTATAACTACATATTTGAATCGGTGGTATAGATACACAAGTGTCCAACCACCGAATAAAAGGATCGATATAAATCGCGAACAACAGAGGTGAGCAAGGGCAGCCCTGTCTGGTTCCTCTCGTGATCGCAAAGTTCTCTGACAGGAGCCCATTAACCAATACTCTAGCGCTCGGCTTATTATATAGCCCTTGGGTAGCCATAATGAATCTGTTATTAATTCCACAATGAGACATTGCCGCCCATAAAAATCTCCAGGAGACCCTATCAAACGCTTTCTCCGCATCAAGGAGGATAAGCGCCATAGGGTCTCCTGTTGACTCCGTATAATTGAATAGCGAGATCACCCGTTGAACATGGTCAGTTGTTGACCGTCCTGGTATAAACCCATGTTGATATTTTGAGATTATTTTATTAATTATTGGTGCCAGTCTAGCTGCTAGAAGTTTTGAGTAAATTTTTGAATCCCCATTAATCAGGGTAATTGGGCGATATGAACCTAAATCGAGTGGATTTTTGTTTTTTTTCAGGAAGACCACAATCTTAGCTTCAGACCATGAGGTGGGGGGGGGTCAGCAAAAAGTGGGTTAGTAATAAAGCAACAATTCTTATTTGATCCAGGGCACATGAAAAAAACACCCCATAGTTAAGGAAACACCAACATTTATAAATCTCTAAATATCATGACTTAAATCACTATTAAAACCATTTTCCTCTTACACCTAACACATTTACTTCATACAATTACAATTAGGGTATCATTCCTGCCTAAATTAAGACATTAAAATAGTGTGACTTATCTGTAGCTGTGAGCAGCAACAAAGAAGGAATATGGCTGCCTCACAGGGAACTAAGTAGCCGTTGGAACTCTTACTCATTTGTATTCTAAGTTCTTACATTGTTTTGTAGTTGCTGCTGTGAGTTGGCATTTAAAGAGATATGCATAATATTGGCCTTGCCATAAAATTACCAATTCCAGATGCAAACTACTGAAAGCCATTTGAGTAACAGAATGCAGCTGTGTGCAAATATCCTTTAGACCTTCATTCTGTAAACAGCTAGGCATGCTGGAGCGCCATCAACTGAAGCTAAACAAGAAAGAGGGTGTTTTTATGAGCACTGTAAGGCAGACGAGTAAAACATGCTGAACAACCTTGATGAAGGTCAATGGAACATGTGAACAGAAATCTGTGGTGACGACGTGCGAAACGTCTTGGCAGCAAAGGGCATGGTTAAAATGTAATGAGTAAATCTATGTATCTGCCATTTGCCCAGATTTAAACCTTTTCAGGAAGAAGCATGGTGAGCATATCATTGAAATATATGTGAATCGTGGATTCACAAATCTGACTGATTGCTACGTTTTTCACAATTTTTGTAAAACTCTATTGCCATTAGCATTACTTCGCAGTGGTGTCAGGTTCAGTTACCCTTTTGCCCAAGTCTCGAGGCTTACCTTACAGAAATACATCTCTTTCCCTATTTAGTCGGATCATCACTAATGTGGGTGCGCTTGATTTGTCATGTGTGTGTGTGGTTAAATTGTGAATTTTTTTTGTGTAGGTTGAAACTTTTACCAGTTCATATATTTATCTAATATGGTTGTGGAAATGTCTGTTCATTTCTGCTCATTAGAAATTTCTGCTTGTAGGAACTGTTTTTAGCACAAAGGTTCAACTGATGTTTAGCAACAACTTTGTGAATCGTGTCCAATAGGTAAAGGAAACCGGTTCTGTTTTTTTTTAATGTTATTATAGGACATTGTTTAATATGTGTTTGCCTACAGAGGAAGAGACCTTTCCTTTTCACTGCTTGATAACAATAGCCATCCAGAGTGATAAATAATTAGCCAACAATAACATAACGGGAACTCGAAGTTGATTTGCCACTAAAAAACAAATATTTGCATTGCAAGTGAATGGACAGTCCGAGCTGCGTTCATGTGAAACCAAACTACACCCACTGACAAACACGTAAGAAATAATGAAGCACACTTTACGAACAAAAGTAAGTAGCCGAGAAAATGCAACACACCGGAAAACTCATCTGTGAAAATGATATTGCAAATGACGAAATTCTTAAATATTTCCATAATTTATTGGCACGAGGAACGGCAGGCATCAGTTCTGATATATAGCTAATAAATAAAAAAGAAAACGAATACATTCACTTTCAGAGTATTCAATATTGCTGTCTTGGAAAATGTAATACATTTCCACATTTACTAAATTGGCATCAGATATGATGTATGAGACACACGGTGAGAAAGTCTGTATTCTACAGCAGATTGTGTTTATCTCAGTCTCTTCAAATGAAGGCATTTTACCTTGCCCATCATAGAAATCAAAGCACGAGGCGTTCCATATAAATCAGGCATGTTGACAATTTATCCCAAAGACAAATACAAGAGACGCATTAGTTTCTGAGACAGATTACACCATCATTATAAACTAATGAGTGTTATTTACCTTTGGCCATTTGACACAGTTGAAAAGAGAGGTGGAAAGCCTGCTATTACAGCATGCACACGACGAAGAGCCGTATGGTTCCTTGCAATAGACCAATGATCGTCATCAACAGAGAAAGCATTTTTTTTCGCAAACATTTACTAGGGTCATGGAGAAATTGCTTTAGGTCAATTTAGACCACATTCATTTTACAATATGTAGATTATTACGCACCGGTGATGCGCCTTGATGCCTCCGGGTTAACTATGCGCCTTGATGCCTCCGGGTAAAGTCGCGCAATATAAATCCCAAATTCATTCATTCATTCATTCATTCATTCATTCATATTTGTATTTTGGTAACCCGGTTCGAATTGAACACTCACAACGGAGACCTAGAACTCCCTCACCATTTCAGAGGGAGGGGCCATGTTAGTTAATCATGCTCTAATTGACTGGCCTTTAAAATTTTACAAAGAGTTCAATGACAAATCATTCCGTTTGATGTAAAATGCTGCATGCTAGTTTAAGTAAAAATATTTATCACTTTCCTCCTTTTTTCTGGAAATCCTTGTCCTTAGACAGAGAAAGTGTCAACGAATGTTGGGTGGAAAACGGAAACAGCACTTTTAATTGGTCAATTACGATGAATAACAATTGTTGATGGTTTCAAAGTGGAGATGCATTCAGGTTTAATAGCATGAGACTGGGAGGTTAGTTTAATTGATAGTTTGGTTTAACATCAAAAACAAATTCAACGTGAGAAAATCCATCATCCACAGCAATCGGGGATGTGTCTCACACATGAAGTTCCTCCCGTTGAGCGGACACGGGGACTCTCTTCTCATGGGGCTTTTATATGTTGCATTTGACATCGCTGATCATGACAACCTAATCACTTACAAGAGTTCAGAGGATTGCCCCTGTGTAGTTTAGGCTTTTCAATCTGGTTAGTAGCGTTTGGGAAGCTGAATCACTTCCTTATTCCCCAGTCATGGTGGTCTAGGCAAAGTTCCTGGAATCCCGTCTCTCATCTCCCTTATTTAACATCTTTTCAAAAGCTTCCTATGATCTTCCGGCCCCATGAGCTATATCACCCCTTCCCTCCGACACGTGACAAACTGGGCCTTTTTATGAGTACCCATTAACTCCCGCCGTTCAGCTGGTAACAGGTGTTTGGGGCCCAACTCTAATGGAATGATAGTTTTAAAATGATATTTAGGACACAATATTTAATTCACAAAGTATTCTGACGACGAAATCCTGGTACTCGACATTGCTGTTTGGAAAAAGTGAGAAGCCTGGAAGTGTTGAAGGGCTCACATACAGATTTGGACTCCAGCTGTTAAATGTGCTTTTTTAAAGCTCCAGCACCTGAAACGTGGTCTATCTCTTCTACAAGGTACACATCACAGACACAACTTTATATCATGCGTGAATTCATGAATATTGATAATGCTGAAGCAGCGTAATTTTGGTTCCATCCTTTACATACTGTAGGAATGCATTATAATCATGTGTAGTCGGCACTCAAATACATTCTGTGTGATTAACGTTATTAATGGAAAATGAGGTATTGTATGTTTAGAGTACCCCATGTGAAAACTCATGTGAAATATAAACTGTGTGCCTAGAAATTTAATTGCTAGAGTGTTATGCTACTCAATATTAGAACATTGGAATGTGGAGCACTCCATTGAAGACAATGGAGTGCTCTGTGCTTCTACGGGCCAGTAAAGCCCCGTAAAGCAACCTTCCAATGTTTTCGCAAAGGCCTTTTGGAGCTCGAGGGGGGGTTCGAGAGGCCTTTGTTTAATTTGTTAGAACATTCTGCCCTCTAGTGGCAAAATGTTCTAATAGCCTTATAACCCTTTGTAGATGGGCTATACCGGCTTTTAAAGTCCCACTCCCTTGTTAAACTCTGGAGAGGGCCTTTAAAATTCGGTATAGCCCACTAGGGCAGGCTATAAGGCTATATTAGAACATTGGAATGTGGAGCACTATATTGAATACAATGGAGTGCTGCATGCTTCTACGGGCCGGTAAAGGCCTGCAGAGCAAAATACAAATGTTGCTTTTGTTCACAGCTATTGCTGTGAACAAAGGCCTCTTGGAGCTCGAGTGGATTTAAACCCCCTCGGGCTCTGAGACACCTTTTTTTTATTTGTTTGAACATTCTGCCCTCTAGTGGCAGAATGTTTTGATAGCCTTATAGCCCTTTATAGCTGGGATATACTGGCCATTAGAACATTGGAATGTGGAGCACTCGATTGCAGACAATGGAATGCTCCGTGCTTCTACGGGCTGGTAAAGGCCCGCAGAGCAACATTCCAATGTTGTTTAAACAATTGTCTCTCAGAGCCTGAGGGGATTTCAATCCCCTCGCACTCCGAGAGGCATTTGTTCAATGTGTTAGAACATTCTGCCCACTAGTGGCAGCATGTTCTAATAGCCTTATAGCCCTTCATATCTGGGCTATATCGGTTATTAACGTCTCGCTCCATTGTTAAAGGCAGGACCGGGCCTTTAATAGCCGGTATAGCCCGCTACGGCGGGCTAAAAGGCTATATTAAAGTTCTGCTCCCTTGTTAAAGGCCCTCGCCTTCAGCTCGGGCCTTTAACGCTGGACCAGGCCTTTAGTAACCGGTATAGCCCTCTACGGCAGGCTATAAGACTATATTAATACTATTTGAGAAAACAATGCTTGTGACCTTCCCTAATTGTGCAGCTAATAGTTTGAAATGAATGTGCAGACTAGTTTTTGCACATTTATGCATGTAACAAGAAATTATATTCTTGCTGGTGTATTTTTAAATGACATTTTTCATGTAATCTTTGCTTTTATTTATTTGTTAAGAAACTGCATTTACAGGCAACTAGCGCTGGTCCGAGAAGAGATTTGACGGATCTCCCTGGAGTCGGCCAAAATGCTCTGGCGCTCCTCTGTGGTACGTATCTACGGCTGGGGGGATAAAAATGGTAAACTTCTTCATAACCTGGTGTCATACCCCAGAGCCAACCGCATTATCCCGGAGATCCGGACGGTCGCAGGGACCAGTCAAGTGACGTCGTCAGCCATCGCACAAACCTTCGCCCACTACTATGTGACCTTATACGCCACGCGCCCTCCCGGTTCCTCCCTAGCTGGACTAATGGAGGAATCTGGAACCCACCTGCCATGTCTCTCCCGAGAGACCGCGGATACTCTGGACGGCCCCCTCACCCCAGAAGAATTTCACGGGGCTATCTCCCTGCTACACTCCAGCAAGACGCCCGGACCCAACGGGTTCTCCCAAGAGTACTACGCTACATTCTGGGATGACCTGGTCCCCCATTTGACGAAACTTTTCCACCAGATGGTTGAGGTGGGGACGTTTCCACATGAATGTGATGTGGCTACCATTGTGGTCATCCCAAAAACAAAGCCCCCCTCTCTAGATTGCTCTGACTACCGCCCAATTTCACTGATTAACACAGAAATCAAAATCTTTGCCACCGCGATAGCCCAGCGACTTCGGCCTCTGCTGCAGGACCTGGTCCACCCCGACCAGCGTGGCTTAATGCCGGCCAGGGGTACCCGCCACTGTATTCGCCGCCTCCATCTGGCGCTGGCCCATCGTCATCGGCTGTCCCCATACCTGGCACTGCTTCTCGTGGATTTCGAGAAAGGCTTTGAAATGGTGAATTGGGGGTACCTGGTCGATGTCCTGGAGAGAATGGGATTCGGCCTTCCCTTTCGCCGCCTGATCTGGGTGGCGGGCGGAGGGAAATGTCGGGCGGATCACCACCGCCATGGGGGCGGTGGCGATCCGCCCGACATCCTAATAGACCCCTTAAATTCTTTGGCCACATATTCTCACATGGGAAAGACTCCTGGACCAGATAAGGGGCAAACACTGTCAGTTACTGTTATTTACTTGCCCCACAAGATAAAAACATGCTGTGATCCTTCTGAGCGATACAAAAGGGGATGATGGACGGAGCGTTTGAGCAAATCAAACACTCACCCCCAGTCAAATGATCTGGGTTTAATCCATCACCATTCTTTAGCCCACTCAGCCACCCCAGTTCAGACATGGCCATATGCAAATCAGTCTGACCCTGTGCCTCATGGGAACAGTCCGGCCCGAACTGCCAAGCCATGTCTTCCCTGGACCGGAAACAAGCATGCTGGGACCGGTTTCGGATTCATAATCCTCATCAGCCAGGCTATCTTGAATCCAGTGGCCAAGTGAGCAAGGGACTCACGTCTGAGCATACCCTGCCACACTTAGGGCGAACAAAGCGATACAAAAGGGGATGATGGATGGAGCGTTTGAGCAAATCAAACACTCACCCCCAGTCACATGATCTGGGTTTAATCCATCACCATTCTTTAGCCCACTCAGCCACCCCAGTTCAGACATGGCCATATGCAAATCAGTCTGACCCTGTGCCTCATGGGAACAGTCCAGCCGGAACTGCCAAGCCATGTCTTCTCTGGACAGGAAACAAGCATCCTGGGACCGGTTTCGGATTCATAATCCTCATCAGCCAGGCTATCTTGAATCCAGTGGCCAAGTGAGCAAGGGACTCACGTCTGAGCATACCCTGCCACACTTAGGGCGAACAAAGCGATACAAAAGGGGATGATGGACGGAGCGTTTGAGCAAATCAAACACTCACCCCCAGTCAAATGATCTGGGTTTAATCCATCACCATTCTTTAGCCCACTCAGCCACCCCAGTTCGGACATGGCCATATGCAAATCAGTCTGACCCTGTGCCTCATGGGAACAGTCCAGCCCGAACTGCCAAGCCATGTCTTCCCTGGACCGGAAACAAGCATCCTGGGACCGGTTTCAATCCTTCTGAGGTATGGTCCGTTATTGCTTAAAGTAATTTTGTAACTTTGCTACAGTGAGTGTCCCATTGAGAGACTTAACAAAACTGAATGTCCCATCCCAGTGGTCTACTAAATGTGACCTATTTTAACCCCAAGCTACATACTGAGATCAAAGTAGACCCGCGCCTGGTGGGGCTGGGAGCAATTCTTGATTAACCCAATGGTAATCTGATTGCTCAGAGACATATTGTAGCCTATGATAGCAGAAGTCTGTCCAAAACAGAACTTTCCTACTCTCAGCCGAAGAAGAAAACTCTGGCTGTAATATGGGCCAGCGAAGTTTTTATGTGTTTTTACATGGGAAACGTTTCACTATCATAACAGACCACCAGGTGGCACTCACCATCTTTGCAAACGTGAATGATGAGTTGCCCCCTTGCATTATTCGTCTTGCTTGTACCTGTTTTCATTTCTTTCTGTGCCTGGTTTGTTTCACTGTTACCTCCCTTCTCTTTTCTCTTTATTAACTGCTGTACCTTTCTTTATTTATAACCTTGTTCTATTTTTGGTCTCTGTTTAAAATATTGTTAATCTATCAAACTGCCATCTGTCTTCCTTTCTGCCCTTCCTCGCCTCTCCATTATCATTTTCTTACACTTGTTGCATACGTTGTTACGCTTGACTGAAGCTTTCCTGCTTTCTGCCAACCTCTCTTCCTCCATCAAGTTCACCTTTGTTTCTTTCACTCTTCCTTTTTTATATATTATTTCTGGGGTTTCTCTCCTAACACTCTCTTTTTTGTTCTGTAACCTTTTTTCTTTTTCTCTTTCCTTGTCCTTTATTTCCAGATTGATTTTTTGTATTTTTTTCAAAAGTTTTTTATAATGGTTCAGTTTTTTTCTCCATAGTGAATGTATAGGGTATTTACTTAAATTGCTCATGGCTGTTTCCAACTTCTTTTTCCCTTTTTCATGACTGGTAATGTACGTGTTGTGTCCTGGAATATGAAGGGTTTACGGAATCCTATTAAGAAGCAAAGCGTACTTACTAATTTATCCCGCTTACAGTGTAAGATTGCAATGTTACAGGAAACCCATCTTACGGAAAATGACATAAACTCTCTTGAAAGGCATTGAGTGGTTCATGTTTTTTGTTTGCCTGCTAAGGAGAGAAAGACTGGAGTAGTGACTTTGTTTCATAAATCTCTGTCTGTAACACTGGAGGGGGAGGAGAAGGATGGCTACTTCTCCATCTGGTTATTAACGGATCCCCTTTTTCCCTTCTCAATATATATTGTGGGAAACGACTGTTACATCGTGTTCATCTCACTGCAATGCCATTACAACATGGTCATTACAACGACTTCGTTGTTACCACCAAAGCTATTACTACGCAAGTCATTCCATCGACTTGCAGTAAATGGCACGCTAACATTAGGAACAGTATACTTTACTATTCCAACATCTTCCCTACTGTTACTTAGTTTGGCGTTGGAATAGTAAATTATGCATTTCTAATGTCAGTGCGCCATCTACTGCAAGTCGATGTAATGACATGCGTAGTGATGGCATTGCGTGGTAACAACCCAGTCGTTGTAACAACCGTGCTGTAATCCTGCGCAACATAATGATTCGCGGAGTACTGAGTCATATTCTATATGGTCCTACGGTTTTGGATACTCAGTTTTGGCTCTCCATGTCACAGGTCCTACACTCCTGTCCTAACTCGAATTTCCTTGTTGGTGGTGACTGTAACCAGATTATGGATCCCTTTATCCATAGGAAATCTCAATCAAGGTTTATTCCCAATACAATTCAAACAACTTTTCTCGATACTATTCTAACAAGGGCTCCAGTGGACGCCCAGGAGGAT
This sequence comes from Lissotriton helveticus, assembly GCF_964261635.1. Classification (NCBI taxonomy): domain Eukaryota; kingdom Metazoa; phylum Chordata; class Amphibia; order Caudata; family Salamandridae; genus Lissotriton; species Lissotriton helveticus. The sequence goes on along the minus strand of NC_136057.1, from coordinate 1,523,043,299 downwards.
TTGCAATCCTGATAAATTTGAATTCACCTTTTATTCCCCTACCCACAACTCAAGTTTGCAAACTGATTACATCTTTGTGCCTCCCCAAATACTCTCCAACTTAACTCATGCTGAAATTGGATCCATACTGATATCGGATTGTGCTCCACTTATTATTGATGTAGACCTTCCCTTAGTTTCTTCTAAACCTCGTAAGTGGGGCTTCAATAATGTGTTACTTAAGGACCCTGTTTTTTTGGATTGTTTTGGATTGTTTTAAAACCTTTCCTCTAGAGTACTTTCAAACCAATATCACCCCTGACATTTCATTTCCTATGGTATGGGATGCATTTAAGGCAACAGCCAGGGGCCTTATTATCGACTATGTTGCAGTTAAGAAGAAAAAATGCTTAAGGAATCCTCTTCTTTATTGTCTTCTAATGAACATCTTGAACATGTCTCTTATACTTCCAACTCTAATGACATGCTCAAACAACTTATTAATGCTAAATTGGATTTTAATAGAAAATCGGCTGAGGAGGCTACTGGGGCTAATTCAAAATGTTATGGGGTTTGTAATAGAGCAGGCAAATTGTTAGCAAATTACTTAAAAGTTAAATCCCAAATATCCAGGGTAAATATTATTATCAACAACCAAGGCAGTAACCATCTTAAAGATGAAGAAATTCTACAATGTGTCACAGATTTTTTCAAAACTCTATATACCCCTGAATCATCTCCCTCAGAGATTGCCTTGGATTCATTCTTTAACTCCCTTCCTCCGCGCACTTCTCATTCTCATTCTTCTCTTGACAAAGAGCTATCTCTTTCCGAAATTAAGACTGCCCTGGCTCTATTCCCTAAGGAGAAAGCTCCAGGTCCTGACGACTTCACTACTGAATTTTACTCTTGCTTTACTCAAAGCCTTCTTCCTCACCTCTTTTATCTTTTCTAACACTTCATTTCTTATAAAGAAGCTTGTGGCACTTTTTTGGGAGGCAATGTTTTTCTTAAATTTGAAGAAAGATAAAGACCCTTTATCTTGTGCCAATTATCGACCCATTTCTTTGATAAATTTGGATAGCAAGATTTTTGCCTAAGTGTTGGCTCTTCGAATAAATCAAGTGATTCCTGATCTGATTGGTATAGAGTAATCTAGGTTTATTAAAGGCAGGAATTTAACTGCCAATTCTAGGGCTTTTTTAAACATAATGCATCTTACATCCAAGAGCTCAACTTCTTTAGTGGCTATTACCAAGACACGGAAAAGCCTTCCATCGCCTTCACTGACTTTTTTTGATGCATGCTCTTAAGTGGCACGGTTTTGGACCTGGTATTTTGTTGTTCATTAGCTTACTTTATTCTTCCCCGCCTACCTCTGTTTTTGTTAATGGTTCCCAATCATCTTATTTTACTCTTTAAAGGGGCACTCGACAGGGCTGTCCCTTCTCTTCCTTATTGTTTATATTTTCCCTTGAACCCTTTCTTCACTCCTGACATTCTTCTTTATTTCATGGGTTTCGGCATAAGACCTCTGAAACTAAGTTCACTGCATATGCGAATGACATCCTGTTATATGTGTCAGACTCTCAGGTTTCCATACCTGCCTTTAATGATCTCTTGTCTGTTTTTTGCCTCTGTATCTGGATATAAGTTAAACTTTACCAAGTCTGAAGTTCTTCCCCTAAACAAATTCTGCTTAAAGGAGATGTTCACTGACTTGGGTTTTAAATGGAATCCTAAACAGATCACTTGCCTTGGAATTCAATATTCTTCCTCCATTGCTAAACCAGTCAAACTTAATTTAGATGATGTCCTACTTAAAGTGCAACATATGTCATAAAAATGGTCACCCTTATATTTGTCTTGGTGGCGTAGGTTGGACGAAATCAAGATGATGATGCTCCATGTCATCAAACCATCGCCCACTACTATGCGACCTTATACGCCACGCGCCCTCCCGGTTCCTCCCTAGCTGGACTAATGGAGGAATCCGGAACCCACCTGCCATGTCTCTCCCGAGAGACCGCGGATACTCTGGACGGCCCCCTCACCCCGGAAGAATTTCACGGGGCTATCTCCCTGCTACACTCCAGCAAGACGCCCGGACCCAACGGGTTCTCCCAAGAGTACTACGCTACATTCTGGGATGACCTGGTCCCCCATTTGACGAAACTTTTCCACCAGATGGTTGAGGTAGGGACGTTTCCACATGAATCTGATGTGGCTACCATTGTGGTCATCCCAAAAACAAAGCCCCCCTCTCTAGATTGCTCTGACTACCGCCCAATTTCACTGATTAACACAGTAATCAAAATCTTTGCCACCGCGATAGCCCAGCGACTTCGGCCTCTGCTGCAGGACCTGGTCCACCCCGACCAGCGTGGCTTCATGACGGCCAGGGGTACCCGCCACTGTATTCGCCGCCTCCATCTGGCGCTGGCCCATCGTCATCGGCTGTCCCCATACCTGGCACTGCTTCTCGTGGATTTCGAGAAAGCCTTTGAAATGGTGAATTGGGGGTACCTGGTCGATGTCCTGGAGAGAATGGGATTCGGCCTTCCCTTTCGCCGCCTGATCTGGGTGGCGGGCGGAGGGAAATGTCGGGCGGATCACCACCGCCATGGGGGCGGTGGCGATCCGCCCGACATCCTAATAGACCCCTTAAATTCTTTGGCCACATATTCTCACATGGGAAAGACTCCTGGACCAGATAAGGGGCAAACACTGTCAGTTACTGTTATTTACTTGCCCCACAAGATAAAAACATGCTGTGATCCTTCTGAGCGATACAAAAGGGGGTGATGGACGGAGCGTTTGAGCAAATCAAACACACACCCCCAGTCAATTGATCTGGGTTTAATCCATCACCATTCTTTAGCCCACTCAGCCACCCCAGTTCAGACATGGCCATATGCAAATCAGTCTGACCCTGTGCCTCATGGGAACAGTCCGACCCGAACTGCCAAGCCATGTCTTCCCTGGACCGGAAACAAGCATGCTGGGACCGGTTTCGGATTCATAATCCTCATCAGCCAGGCTATCTTGAATCCAGTGGCCAAGTGAGCAAGGGACTCACGTCTGAGCATACCCTGCCACATTTAGGGCGAACAAAGCGATACAAAAGGGGATGATGGACGGAGCGTTTGAGCAAATCAAACACTCACCCCCAGTCACATGATCTGGGTTTAATCCATCACCATTCTTTAGCCCACTCAGCCACCCCAGTTCAGACATGGCCATATGCAAATCAGTCTGACCCTGTGCCTCATGGGAACAGTCCAGCCCAAACTGCCAAGCCATGTCTTCTCTGGACCGGAAACAAGCATCCTGGGACCGGTTTCGGATTCATAATCCTCATCAGCCAGGCTATCTTGAATCCAGTGGCCAAGTGAGCAAGGGACTCATGTCTGAGCATACCCTGCCACACTTAGGGCGAACAAAGCGATACAAAAGGGGATGATGGACGGAGCGTTTGAGCAAATCAAACACTCACCCCCAGGCAAATGATCTGGGTTTAATCCATCACCATTCTTTAGCCCACTCAGCCACCCCAGTTCAGACATGGCCATATGCAAATCAGTCTGACCCTGTGCCTCATGGGAACAGTCCAGCCCGAACTGCCAAGCCATGTCTTCCCTGGACCGGAAACAAGCATCCTGGGACCGGTTTCAATCCTTCTGAGGTATGGTCCGTTATTGCTTAAAGTAATTTTGTAACTTTGCTACAGTGAGTGTCCCATTGAGAGACTTAACAAAACTGAATGTCCCATCCCAGTGGTCTCCTAAATGTGACCTATTTTAACCCCAAGCTACATACTGAGATCAAAGTAGACCCGCGCCTGGTGGGGCGGGGAGCAATTCTTGATTAACCCAATGGTAATCTGATTGCTCAGAGACATATTGTAGCCTATGATAGCAGAAGTCTGTCCGAAACAGAACTTTCCTACTCTCAGCCGAAGAAAAAAACTCTGGCTGTAATATGGGCCAGCGAAGTTTTTATGTGTTTTTACATGGGAAACGTTTCACTATCATAACAGACCACCAGGTGGCACTCACCATCTTTGCAAACGTGAAAGATGAGTTGCCCCCTTGCATTATTCATCTTGCTTGTACCTGTTTTCATTTCTTCTGTGCCTGGTTTGTTTCACTGTTACCTCCCTTCTCTTTTCTCTTTATTAACTGCTGTACCTTTCTTTATTTATAACCTTGTTCTATTTTTGGTCTCTGTTTAAAATATTGTTAATCTATCAAACTGCCATCTGTCTTCCTTTCTGCCCTTCCTCGCCTCTCCATTATCATTTTCTTACACTTGTTGCATACGTTGTTACGCTTGACTGAAGCTTTCCTGCTTTCTGCCAACCTCTCTTCCTCCATCAAGTTCACCTTTGTTTCTTTCCCTCTTCCTTTTTTATATATTATTTCTGGGGTTTCTCTCCTAACACTCTCTTTTTTGTTCTGTAACCTTTTTTCTTTTTCTCTTTCCTTGTCCTTTATTTCCAGATTGATTTTTTGTACTTTTTTCAAAAGTTTTTTATAATGGTTCAGTTTTTTTCTCCATAGTGAATGTATAGGGTATTTACTTAAATTGCTCATGGCTGTTTCCAACTACTTTTTCCCTTTTTCATGACTGGTAATGTGCGTGTTGTGTCCTGGAATATGAAGGGTTTACGGAATCCTATTAAGAAGCAAAGCGTACTTACTAATTTATCCCGCTTACAGTGTAAGATTGCAATGTTACAGGAAACCCATCTTACGGAAAATGACATAAACTCTCTTGAAAGGCATTGGGTGGGTCATGTTTTTTGTTTGCCTGCTAAGGAGAGAAAGACTGGAGTAGTGACTTTGTTTCATAAATCTCTGTCTGTAACACTGGAGGGGGTAGGAGAAGGATGGCTACTTCTCCATCTGGTTATTAACGGATCCCCTTTTTCCCTTCTCAATATATATTGTGGGAAATGACTGTTACATCGTGTTCATCACACTGCAATGCCATTACAACATGGTCATTACAACGACTTCGTTGTTACCACCAAAGCTATTACTACGCAAGTCATTCCATCGACTTGCAGTAAATGGCACGCTAACATTAGGAACAGTATACTTCCCTACTTTTTCTTAGTTTGGAGTTGGAATAGTAAATTATGTATTTCTAATGTCAGTGCGCCATCTACTGCAAGTCGATGTAATGACATGCGTAGTGATGGCATTGCGTGGTAACAACCCGGTCGTTGTAACAACCGCGCTGTAATCCTGCGCGACATAATGACTCGCGGAGTACTGAGTCATATTCTATATGGTCCTACGGTTTTGGATACTCAGTTTTGGCTCTCCATGTCACAGGTCCTACACTCCTGTCCTAACTCGAATTTCCTTGTTGGTGGTGACTGTAACCAGATTATGGATCCCTTTATCCATAGATAATCTCAATCAAGGTTTATTCCCAATACAATTCAAACAACTTTTCTCGATACTATTCTAACAAGGGCTCCAGTGGACGCCCAGGAGGATTTGCAATCCTGATAAATTTGAATTCACCTTTTATTCCCCTACCCACAACTCAAGTTTGCAAACTGATTACATCTTTGTGCCTCCCCAAATACTCTACAACTTAACTCATGCTGAAATTGGATCCATACTGATATCGGATTGTGCTCCACTTATTATTGATGTAGACCTTCCCTTAGTTTCTTCTAAACCTCGTAAGTGGGGCTTCAATAATGTGTTACTTAAGGACCCTGTTTTTTTGGATTGTTTTGGATTGTTTTAAAACCTTTCCTCTAGAGTACTTTCAAACCAATATCACCCCTGACATTTCATTTCCTATGGTAGGGGATGCATTTAAGGCAACAGCCAGGGGCCTTATTATCGACTATGTTGCAGTTAAGAAGAAAAAATGCTTAAGGAATCCTCTTCTTTATTGTCTTCTAATGAACATCTTGAACATGTCTCTTATACTTCCAACTCTAATGACATGCTCAAACAACTTATTAATGCTAAATTGGATTTTAATAGAAAATCGACTGAGGAGGCTACTGGGGCTAATTCAAAATTTTATGGGGTTTGTAATAGAGCAGGCAAATTGTTAGCAAATTACTTAAAAGTTAAATCCCAAATATCCAGGGTAAATATTATTATCAACAACCAAGGCAGTAACCATCTTAAAGATGAAGAAATTCTACAATGTGTCACAGATTTTTTCAAAACTCTATATACCCCTGAATCATCTCCCTCAGAGATTGCCTTGGATTCATTCTTTAACTCCCTTCCTCCGCGCACTTCTCATTCTCATTCTTCTCTTGACAAAGAGCTATCTCTTTCCGAAATTAAGACTGCCCTGGCTCTATTCCCTAAAGAGAAAGCTCCAGGTCCTGACGACTTCACTACTGAATTTTACTCTTGCTTTACTCAAAGCCTTCTTCCTCACCTCTTTTATCTTTTCTAACACTTCATTTCTTATAAAGAAGCTTGTGGCACTTTTTTGGGAGGCAATGATTTTCTTGATTTTGAAGAAAGATAAAGACCCTTCATCTTGTGCCAATTATCGACCCATTTCTTTGATAAATTTGGATAGCAAGATTTTTGCCTAAGTGTTGGCTCTTCGAATAAATCAAGTGATTCCTGATCTGATTGGTATAGAGTAATCTAGGTTTATTAAAGGCAAAAATTTAACTGCCAATTCTAGGGCTTTTTTAAACATAATGCATCTTACATCCAAGAGCTCAACTTCTTTAGTGGCTATTACCAAGACACGGAAAAAGCCTTCCATCGCCTTCACTGACTTTTTTTGATGCATGCTCTTAAGTGGCACGGTTTTGGACCTGGTATTTTGTTGTTCATTAGCTTACTTTATTCTTCCCCGCCTACCTCTGTTTTTGTTAATGGTTCCCAATCATCTTATTTTACTCTTTAAAGGGGCACTCGACAGGGCTGTCCCTTCTCTTCCTTACTGTTTATATTTTCTCTTGAACCCTTTCTTCACTCCTGACATTCTTCTTTATTTCATGGGTTTCGGCATAAGACCTCTGAAACCAAGTTCACTGCATATGCGAATGACATCCTGTTATATGTGTCAGACTCTCAGGTTTCCATACCTGCCTTTAATGATCTCTTGTCTGTTTTTTGCCTCTGTATCTGGATATAAGTTAAACTTTACCAAGTCTGAAGTTCTTCCCCTAAACAAATTCTGCTTAAAGGAGATGTTCACTGACTTGGGTTTTAAATGGAATCCTAAACAGATCACTTGCCTTGGAATTCAATATTCTTCCTCCATTGCTAAACCAGTCAAACTTAATTTAGATGATGTCCTACTTAAAGTGCAACATATGTCATAAAAATGGTCACCCTTATATTTGTCTTGGTGGCGTAGGTTGGACACAATCAAGATGATGATGCTCCATGTCATTTATCCGTTTTACCAGTCAAGATTCTATTGAAATTCTTGAAATTGCTCATTTCTGCCTTAAGTGAGTTCTTATGGAACAAACGTAAGGCCCGTATTTCTTTGTCTTTGTTATCAGCGCCCAAAGGGAAGGGCGGTGTTAATTTAACCAACTTCAGACAGTACCAGTCTTCTTTTTTGGTACGTCAACTTTTATCTCATCTCTCCTTTCCTGAGGACACACCTTGTATGGTCTAGCGTAAATTGGAAGACTCTTTAATCCAATCTTTTCCTTTCTCATCATTACCTAATTTTCCACATCCTCCTCACTCTTTCATATCTCCTGTTATTTCACACTCCTTTTTTATTTATTTTTTTATTTATATTTTTCACAGCGAAAACACATACACAAAAAAAAGAAATCCATTACAGTTCATAGACAGAAAAAAGGAAGCAAGATAAATAAATAAATCAGCACAGGTCATCATAATGAATAACAATAACTGTACATAAGCATGAAAGGGCAAAAACAAACACAAAAAAACCCAAAAAAACAAATACAGAAAAATACAGCCTTTCAATCATTTTCTACACAATTCATTCATATCCATAAATATCAATCCTCATAATAATTACGGAAAGCATCCCAAATTTTCAGACCCAGTTGTCTCCTCCTAGAGCCCCTAACTGAAAAAAGCCTCCATTCCAGTTTATATAAACTATACATTTTGGCTCGCCATTGTTAAAAAGCAGGTAGATTTTCCTGTAGCCACTCAGTTGCTATACAAAACCGGGCTACCGTCATAGAAAAAACCCCAAAATAACGATGTTGATATAGTGCATCCAACGCCCTATTTGTAGGAATTTTTCCCAATACCATCATGGCCGGTGTAATTACTAAAGGCGTTTTAATAACCAATGACACAAACTTTTCAATATCCGCAATGAAACTTTGGAGTTTAACACAACCAAAAAAAATATGTAAACTATCCGTGTCATCCTCCTTACAACGAAAACATTTGCCCTCGTATCCACTGCCCCATTTTGCCATTCGTGCCGGGGTATAATATAAATCAAATAAGGTCTTAAAAAATTGGACTTTAAGGTTTGCAGACATTAATGATTCTTTCGCCAACATAAGCATATCCTCCACTTCAATTTCAGAGTCCCTTAAAGCAGTAACCCACTTCAACCTAACTTTATCAAGGTCATCTAGTCTTCCCAAAAGCAATATTTGATATAGAACTCCAAGTTTAGCCTGTCTTCTAAGACCTTCTACCACCATATTTGTTTGCATAGTCACATTAAGGCGAGCCAAAAAATCAAGAATTTGAAGAAATTTAAAAAAATAGGTTCTAGGAAAAGCAAACTAAGCCATTACTTCCTCTAATGATTTACAGCTACCATTATCCATATACAAGTCCCCCAAAGATCTAACCCATTTCCTCTGCCACTTCAATGACATATCATCTGAGAATATACCTGGTAAAAGCCTATAGGCTTTAAAGGGTGTATAGTAAGACATTTTCCCCATTGCAGTTGTTTTGAAAATCAATTTCCAAACTTTAAATGCGCTAATCAATACTTTAAAGCGCGTGCGTTTATAGTAGCTCCCATCCAGCTCGATAAATAAACATTGCTTCACAAATGGGCCTAATAACATTTCAAAAATAGTAGGGGCTATAGCCATATTAGCATCCATACCCCCCGTGATCATTACCCTCATTTTTAACAAAAAACAGATAACATAATAACAGAAAAAATCAGGCACCGACATGCCCCCCCATCGTCATGAATTTCATTGCCCGTCTAGGTCTCCCTGGGCTCCAGATGAATTTGCCACACATTGATTGTAAATGCTGTAACCTTTTTTTAGATATTTCCAAAGGTATTGACCGGAATAGGTATAGACAACCGGAATAGACAACTTCCAAACCACTCTTTGCCACATTAGCGACTGGATGGGGGTGAACCATCTGAAACTTAACCCCAACAAGACAGAACTGCTGCTTGTCGGGGGTCTGGCCAATCCCTGGGACTCCACCTTTTGGCCCACCAGGCTGGCCCCCCCCCTAAACCCGTCAGCTCAGTAAAAAGCCTTGGGATCATCATTAGTAATGACCTTACGATGAAATCCCAGATTAATGCTGTGGTGTCCTCCAGCTTCTTCCAGCTGAGAAAAATCCGAAAGATTGCCCGCTTCCTGACCACCGAAGCACTCACCCTGGCCCTATTGGCGTTAGTCATCTCCAGGTTAGATTATGCCAACTCTCTCTATGTTGGTATACCGGCATACCAACTAAAGAGGCTTCAACTGGTTCAGAACCAGGCAGCACGGCTTATTCATCACCAACCCAAGCACCAACACGTACGCCCTCTCTTAAAATCTCTTCACTGGCTCCCTGCCTCTGAGCGGTGTAAGTTCAAACTGGGCTGCATTATTTTTAAGTCCCTTGTCAGCACAGGCCCTTTGTTCATCTCCTCACTACTGCACCCCTACGTTCCGTCCCGCAATCTCCGTTCCGCCCACTTGGCCTTACTCCAGATCCCGACCTTCAAACGTAAAAGACAGGGAGGACTGAGGTTCTCATTCCTTGCCCCGTCCTTCTGGAATGCCCTCCCGCTAGGCGTGAGATTGGCCTCCCCCCTAACCCACTTCAGGTTTCTCCTAAAACCCACCTGTTTCGCAACGCCTATAACTAATCCCTCTCAGCCCCATGGATTGTCTGTTTTTCTCTATGTCCCAGCGCCAAGAAACCGTCTGGTGTTAGTTGCGCTTTATAGGTTCTTTTTACATTACATTACATAAGTAAAGGACCTTTGGTAGTACATTCATTTTAACAATGTTACACCGGCCAATAACAGAGAAATATAATCATTCCCACCTTTCTAATGAAGTCTTAATTTTGAAAATCAACGCATTCCAATTAGCATCCACCAATTCAGTAATATTTGCTCTGATCTGGATCCCTAAATACGTGACTTCTTTTACAACCCTATCATCATGCCATACTAAGATATCTGAGCACAAAATCTGCGTCTTTGACTCGTTAAGTTTATAGCACGTTACGCTACCAAACTCTTTAGCCAGTCGCTCAATTTCTTCGATGGCAGATGCAGGATTCACTGTAGCTACAGCAATATCATCCGCATATGCGAACACAGAAAAACAATGTTCAAAAACCCGATACAGTGGAATAAATAGACTCCGAGACAGTTGTTCAATAAAAGGGTTAATATACAGGGCAAACAAAAGAGGGGAACAGGGGCAACCCTGCCGGGTTCCCCCGGCTATACTCAACGAATCAGAAAACAATCCCATGGCAGATATCTTAGCTTTAGGGGCTACATAAAGAGACTTAATCAAACGATCATAAAACGTTGCCAATTCTTTTTTAAGCTTCTTCTGCTGCCATGAGCTAAAACTAATACATTCGCCTCGGAAGCACGCTTTAAAAGTGTCCCAGACTATACTAACAGTGGCAGTCCCATCATTATTCCCAAAAAAAGTCTGCATCCACCTATCCATATGCTCCCTAAATTCCATATTTAAACTTAATTTCCGATCATATGTAAAGTTTAAACATTTAGATCTCCTAAAGCAACCGACTAATTCAAGCACAATTGGATGTAATCCTTGGATAGACACGTATTGTGGCCCCACCCAATAAAGAAACAGATGCAAAAAAATAATCAAGTCTTACCAAATTTTTGTGGGGGTAGGAATAAAAAGTAAAACCACTATCTTGACCCCACACATCCACTAATCCTTGATCCCTAACTAAATTATAAAGTGCCTTAAAAACTTTAGGTTTCCGCACACTGTATTTATCAACGCCATCCTGAAGTGCTTCACTCGTCAGATTTATATTGATATCTCCACATACCACCACCGGTTGCGGCCAAGTAGCCAGTTCCGAATTTATTTCATTTAAAACCCCCGCGTCATCCACATTGGCTCCGTATACCGTACAAAGTGTTATCTTTCGCCCCTCAAAATTACACTCTGCTATAGCCCAACGCCCGTTCTTGTCCATAAGTTTCCGATCAACATTAACATAGTTTCTTCTAGCAAGAATGGCTACACCCCTTATCATACTAGATAGGCCTGTTGCGATAATTAGCGAATAGCCCAGTTCCTTTAAAACCCCCCTCTTAACCCAGGGGATATGGGTTTCCTGAATACACACTAAGTCTGGGCGAATATGTCTTAATTCAGCTGCTACCTTTTCTCGCTTTAACACATTATTCAGCCCAGACACATTCATTGAGCAAATTCTTACTCCTCTTGTAGTCATTTTAATTCAAAAAGCCAAAACTCAAAGCGCTTATCCTTTCAAAATCAAATCTACTGATTATTATCCACCAACGGCTGAACTGCCCTTTGCAATAAGTATCTGATTCTAGTGTTAGTTGCTGTGAAATACTTTTTCCCCTTTTTTTACACCCCCCAAGTGCTACCCACCACCCCCTAGCCCTACTACCCCAGCCCCCCCTGGACCCCTCCCACTTACCCTCCACAAACCCCCACCCTCCCATCACTGAGGCTTTAGGACCGTGTTATTTCACACTCCATATCGGTCATTTACTCAGTTTGGCCCGAGACTCACTCTCCTTTGCAGAAGTTTCTTGATGCTTCTATATGGCATAACAGATCCATTACACTTGTTATTTGAATCCTTTTCTGGAAGGATTCGGCCAACAACGGGATAATTCAAGTCAAGCATTTATTCCACGGAACACACCCTCTCTCCTTCAGTGAGCTTCAATCTAAATATGGACTGCCCGCCTCCTCTTTTCATAAACATGATTCTTTGAAATTGATCCTTATTCAGCAGTACTCCCTTCTTTCCTGAACTTTTTCCCCTCTCCCAGATTCATCATTAGAGCCACTGCCCACCTCCTCTTCTCTCAAGGCATCTCACATCTAGAAATATCTACATTACTCTCTTTGCAATCGATCTAAGAGTAAGGTTGAACTGTTATGGGAAACGGATTTACAACAAACGTTCTCTATATACACCTGGAACTCCATCTGGACACGTTTACACCATACGTCCTGTAATGCTAGCACTACTCAGACTTTATATTACTTTTACATTAGGCTGTACCTAAACCCATCATCTATTTATAAATACACCTAGGGTTCCTCACTTGCCTGCTGGACCTGTTCAATTATTCCTGTTACATACTTAACTTATACTTAAACTCCCTTGTTTTATGTCCACATATTAACTATTTTTGGTAAAAAGTTGTAAAAATGTCTTCTATATGTTCTATTAGTTTTCCCTTTAAATAAATAATATATATATATATATATATATATATATATATATATATATATATATATATATCCACAGGTTGCTTGAAAAGCACACAAGACGCACTCAGGAAATTGCAGCAAAACGGATTTATTATCCAGACAACACGCTACGCGTTTCGACAAATGTTTGTCTTGATCACATGTGAAAGGAGAAGATAGCGCAGAGGGTCAGGGATGCTGCGGGCACAGGAGGGGGCACATCCAATGTGACGCCTAACACAGCCCTGGAGGATCTAGTGGAGTCCACCATAGAACCGGAAGCTGTTGTGGGGGTCACATGTCTGGACACCTCTGGTGCTACGGAAGGAGGACAAGGTAAGAAGCATGGCAGCGTAACAATGCAGCGCGTACTAAGTCCCTGCCCAATCCCCCATGCCAGACCCAGTGCACATGTAGCGTTGCCCTAAAAACATACCCTCACCACTGTGTTACACCATGGGAGTTGTAGTCAATACATGAATGGGTGCATGCCAGAGCCCAGAGATGAATACAGCAGCAAAGGGCCAAATGTCAGTCAGAAAAAGTAATTTATTGTGAGATGCCACAGCTATTGTCACATACTATAGCATGATAATAACTATGCACTGTTTCACACACAGATGCATCCCCCATCGTTTCTGACGACAGTGTCCGCCTCGTCATCTCAGAGACGCCAGTGTTGTCAGATGTGGAGTGCTCACAGGGAGCTGAAGCCATGTCCTCCCCTTCACCACCACGGCGGACAACACCTCCACCATCCCTGCGGTCCAAGACACCACCACCACCACCACCACCATCCTCGCGGTCCAAGACACCACCACCACCACCATCCTCGCGGTCCAAGACACCACCACCACCACCACCATCCTCGCGGTCCAAGACACCACCACCACCAGTGCGGGCCACTCCGCAGAGCCGCAGAGCAGATGTTCCCTCCCTGCCCGTGATGGAGTCGGATCACAGTTCAGCACACCCAAATGTTCCACGCCAGGCTGTCGTCACTCCAACCAGCCAAACTGCAGCACGACAGCGCATCAGGCAGAGAGTTGTGCCCCCGGGTCGGGCTGCTGCAAGACCAGTCGATCTGTCCGAAGGGTACGGAGTTGTGGAGACCCGGATGCTGCGTGTCCAGCGCCTGCAGGGGAGACACATGGGTGCCATGAAACTCTCAATGACCAAACTTTGCAACAAACTAGGCAACATGACTGATGCTGTGCGTGAGCACACCACTGCCGTAGCTGCCGGCAGCAATGAAATCAAGCTTTGTCTGCAAGAACTGACACGTGCCGTGGTCGCAGGCCAACAGAGTGAGCGCCGGTGGCCCCGGACAGATCATGCTGGCAGTGAATACAACTAACAAGGCCATTAATAAGCTGTGCAACAGCACGGCTGTGCTGTCCCTCAGGTCCGTGTCCCTGCAAGTGGGCCTAGGCCATTATTGTGGGGATGTGGCAAAGGCCCTTGAGAGGGTGACCACTGCAGTGGAGCAACTGCTGCCTGGGTCAGCCAGTGTCAGCAGTCTGGGAGCGGAAGAGGGGAGTGAGGCAGCCTCCAGTGTCAGCAGCGTCTCCCTGTAGGAGTCCAGCGGGAGGAGGCGCAGTGGCCGCAATGCAACTGCCACTGACTCCCATCGTGTAGAAGCCGAGGAGTCACAGGACAAGAGACTGGGGGTACGCGGCAAACGGAAGTGAACATGTGGCAAAGTCACACTGTCCTTGGTGACGTAACCATGGCCAGACTAAGGTGCCGCACGCATCACCCGTTCTGAGAAGGGACAATTTTAGTTTGACTTTAACTGCAGCAGCAGCATGTTTGTGTTACGTATTCCTGCACCAGTCAGGTGTCCATGCCCATTAAACCCTTGCAAAACTGACCCTATTGTCAAGTCACTCTCTTACCTGTCTCAGAAATGATTCCGTGTGATGTATGTCCGCCTCCTTTGCCCTTCAGCTGTGTTGGGCACATGCGCCTGTCGGTGTTGGGGGGGGGTTGCGGTGCACGTAGTTCATCCTCTCCATCCACCTCTATGGGTATCCCCCTGCGTGTGGCGATGTTGTGCAGGATGGCACACACAGCAATGATCTGGCAGCAGGTCACTGGGTCGTACTGCAAGGCACCTCCAGTCTTGTGCAGTATTCGGAAGCGGCTCTTGAGGATGCCAAATGTCCGCTCAACCACATTCCTGGTGCTGATGTGTGCTCTGTTGTAGCGCTGCTCTTGCGGTGTAGCTGGGTTGAGATAGGGAGTGAGGAGATATTCACGCAATGCGTATGCGCTGTCACCTACAGGATGGGGAGAGAATGGTAATCAGCATGAATGAAAATATACATGTGGGGATGGAGTGGTTGGAGAGTACGATGATGCATCTATATGTACCTAGTAGGTGTCCCTCTCCGAATTCACCGTTGATCAGGCGCCTGTGGAGGCCACAGTGACGGAATATGTAGGCGTCGTGTGTGCTCCCGGGGAATTGGGCTACAAGGTCCGTAATTATGTACTTGGCATTGCACACCACCTGCACATTGATAGAATGATATGACTTCCGGTTGCGGAATATGTATTCGGTGGCTGATGGAGGACAGATGGGGACATGCGTGCAGTCAACACACCCGATGACATGGGGGAATTGTGCCACCTGGTAGAATTCCCGTTTGGTGCGGGTCAGCTGCTGGGGGGTTGTGGGGAGGGTGATGTGGCGATTAATTAATGTCAGCATGGCCTCTAGAAACCAGTGGAAGAATCGTGATAAAGCACTTTGCGACACGCCTCCAGTCTCAGCTATTACCCCCTGGAAGCTTCCAGACGCAAGCAGGTGCAGGCAGCATAGGACCTGCACATGGGCTGGTATGGCGTTGGTCCTACGGGTCTCGTGCTGCAGTAATGGTTCCAGGTCTGCTATTAGGCGCATTATCATGGCACGGTTGAGTCTATACTTGTCGTGCACCTGTTCCTCGGTCTGCCCCAGCAAAGTGATGCGCACCCTGAAGATCCTGTCCTGTATCATGCTCCTGCGCTGGGCCTGGGCATTGATCCTCCTCCTCCTAGCAAGCACGTAGAGGGCAGCCATTTTGGTTGACATGTGGGGTTTCCCAGGGCATTTATGAAGGGTTACTGATTGTCAGCACCTGCTGATGGGGTTAGAATTTTTTTTTCTGTCCTTCAGTTAACTTTACCTCCTGATTGTGATTCCCCTTATTTTGCTCATGCTAAATAGCGATTTTAGGGATTTTCGGTATTAGCGACTTTTCATGCATACCATTGCGGTTCGTTAATAGCGATTCGGTATTTCCAAAGTCAGCTTTGGGGTTCGGTAATTCGGATTGTCTGTTTAGTGATTCGGTAATTTACCGCAGGGGATTTTAGAGATTCTTTATTTTTTTCCGATTTATTGTTTGATGCATAGCATTTTCTGGTTTTGCGTTCGGTATCGGCCTGTTTTACCGAATCAGTGTTTTACCGGGAGGTATTTTCGTTGATGCATCTGCCAGTATATGAACTAATGTTTCTTGTGGCCATCCACACAGTCTACAATTAGAGCCTGGCCACTACTTGATCCATGATTTGTCCCCTCTTTTGTTGGATTTATAACCATGCGTAACCTTAAAAAATATATTTAAACTTTGCTGAGAAATAAGCAGTCAAACATGGCTGAATGCGTAGAGATTGGTGTGAATTAATCACATACCATGCATAATTTTTCCCTACTAATGCATTTGTGTACAGCTTGAGTGATTCAGCTTTGATAAGTTTTTTTAAATTAACTTATAATTGGGCATTTTCAGATCTTGCAGTGGAATTTACAGACTAATATTGTTTAGGGAGACAAAAATGTAAGATCTCCATTTAGCAGCATAGGCAGACTTATCTATTTCTAACCAGCAAATGTTCTCTAAGGATGCAGGGGCTTATGAAGACAAAGCAACAAAACATTTCAGATATGTTCCTTTTGATACCAGGCACTGTCTCTGGAGACCAAACTCTAATCTTATTCCTGCTTGGCACACTTAGGTGTCGATTAGGATGGTGGACGGACCTGCGTCTGTCCGCCACCCCCGAGGTGGAGGGACCGTCCGCAGGGGCAGCAGCATTCCCTCCATAGGAATTAGGATGTGACCGCCACCCTGGCGGTCACATCCTGTATATTTAACATTGCAGCGGTTGCTGCTTAAAGCAGCACCCACCGCAAAGTTAAAAATGCATGCTTTGCATGTGCATGCACAAAGCGGCAGGCACCGCGCGGTGCCTGCCACTTTGTGCATGCACATGCAGGGGGGGGCACCCACCACCCCCCAACACCCTGGGGGCCCGCAAGGGGCCCCCAGAAGCAAAGGTCCACATGCTTTTCCACAGCGGAATATCTGCTGCAGAAAAGCATGTCTCCGCACACATCATAATATGCCTAGCGGTGTCTTGCAGACACCGCCACCATATTGTGGTCCACACGCCGCGGATCAGCGGCGGACAGACCTGCCGTCCGCCGCTGATCCCACCGCCATCATAATCTGGCGGTAGGTGTTTTCAAGGACCGCGGCGGTGAATCCGCATCCTCTGGGCCGGCGGTGGCTTCCACCGGCCCGGAGGATGCGGATTCACCGCCATCATAATCGGCCCCTTAATTGGCAATCCCAAAAGTTGCTTTGAAGACCTTGACTACCAATAGATCCAGGACCTTCGCATCTTTCCCTCTAGTAATGGGTGAGCCATACATGAGGGTTGTTTATAATTTAGCTTTGATTACTTTAAGAATAAAGTCATACAATTCAGTGATTTTTTAAAACATATAAAAGCATGAATCAAGGTCCCAATTTTGGCCCTTAGGTCCTTAAAATGGAATTTGAAGGATACTCGATTATCGAACACCACCCCTAAATATCTATACATTTTAACAACTTCAATTGAGCCTGCGCTGACCTTCCATGAATTGAACTTCTGTTTAACAGAACCAATTTTCATGACTTTGTTTTTTTTTACAATCAGTTCAAGGGCATTCTGTTGTGCACAATCATCAAACATGGTAATACGTCTTTGTAGGCCAATACGAGTATGGCTCATGAGGATAGTATCATCAGCATATTGAAGGTAACTGATTTGTACCCCCCCATTCTAGGAGTATGTGCATTAATAGAAAACAAGTGCTGAGAAAGATCGGATAAAAAGAAATTAAAAAGGTAGGGAGCAAGAACACAGCCTTGCTTTAGACCATTATATGTTCAGATTTTTCTTGATAAGGAATTACCATCACCCAACCTGACTTGAACCCAAGTATCCGTATACAAAAGGATAATAGCCTTCAACAGTTTCCCTGGAATGCCCTGATCTAACATTTTTTTCCATAACATATTTTATTATTATTATTATTTATTTGTGTATTTTATAAAGAGCGCAGCTACCCCAACGGTAATTGAACAGAGAGCAGAAGGTCTAAGGTGGAAACGTATGAACCGAAAAGAAAGGTTTTTAGAGATTTGCGGAATTCAAGCTCCGACTGGCTCAAGCGGAGAGAAAGCGGGAGCTTGTTCCAACGCTGTGTAGCACACACTTTGAAAGTTTTACCTCCAGATCGCGCTTTTTTGTATCTAGGAGTAACTAGCAGCAGTTTGGAGTTAGAACAAAGAATTCTAGAGTTGCTGTAAGGGCGGAGGCTTGACCTAAGATGGGCAGGTTCTTTGCCTTTTGTAGTTCGGTAGGCCAGTGCCATTGCTTTAAACTCAATTCTTTTCGGGATAGGTAGCCAGTGTAGTTTGCGAAGATAAGGGGAGAGGTGTTGCCTTGGTGAAATGCCCTCCACCAGACGGGCAGCAGCATTTTGCACTGTCTGGAGTCTATGGCACAAACCTGCTGTCAAGCCCAGATATAAACCGTTGGCATAGTCAAGATGCGAAGTTATAAGTGCGTGGACTATGGTGTTACGGTTATCGCTGGGCAGGTAATTTATAAGCTTTTTTATGATTTTAATTTTAGAAAAGCAGGCAACCGAGACTGTTTGTACCTGATGCACAAATGATAAGCGGTTGTCCCAACGAACCCCCAGATTTCTAACCGATTCCTTAGGGGGAGGAGCCTGGCTCAGATCTTCCGGCCACCATAGGTTAGAGTCTAAAGGAGATGGTTGGTTGAAAACCAGAACCTCCGTTTTTCCTGCGTTGAGTCTGAGAAAATTTAAATCCATCCATTTCGCGATATTCCTAAGGCATGTCTTCAGGGGATCGAAAGCGGTGGATGTTGGCTCATCAGAGGAAAAGAGGAGCTGAATATCGTCAGCATATGATGTTGTTTTAATGCCTGATTGAGAGATCATTTTGGCCAGAGGGGTAAAGTACACATTGAAAAGGAGTGGACTCAGCGATGAGCCCTGAGGGACACCCCATTTGAGTGGCCTAGATGAGGAGGTGTAGGGTGGAGTGTGAACCTGTTGTTTACGGTTCGATAGGAATGAGGCAATCCAATTTAGAAACGTTCCCTGAATACCAATGGATCTGAGCCGTCTCAGCAGGATTGTGTGAGAGACGGTGTCAAATGCTGCCGAAAGATCCAGCAGCACTAACACCGCCCTCGACCCACGATCCAGCGTCCACCGCACAGAGTCCGCCATTTCAATCAGGGCCGACTCTGTACTGTAGCCTGAACGAAATCCATGCTGAGAGTACTGAAGGACTTTTGAGGCACAGAGTTGAAGGCTGCCTTTTAATCAATGAAAGCAATGTATACATGTTGTTTATTTAAGACAGCCCACTCAACATGTAATGTTAGAGCCAACATGTTGGTAGTTTTGGATTGGTCTTTTCGAAAACCAATTTAATTTAATGGAATATTGCTTTCCTACGTTACCCAATTTTCCAATTATATCAACAGCACAGAATGGAAGCAAACACCTTTGCATCGTCATCAGTCAATACAATTAATCGATAATTGGCAGGATTGGCGACTGGGCCACTTATATAAATGGGCTGCAATATGCTACCTTGCCATGATTCCGGCACAATCTCCAATGTCAACACAACACTGAATAATTTATGCAAAATACCAGCCCACATGTTAACATTGTCACGGAACAGGGCATTAGGTAGCCCATTAGGTCCAGGGGCACCATTTGCACGTAATAGGGTCAATACTTGATTACAACTTAAACCTTCTAGATCAAGGTTTGGGTCAAGACTAGAATCATTGAATTGGGCTGTGGTAGTCAAACCCTGATGCTCACCACTCCCCAAATCAATTGTTGATACACTATTTTCCTCATAGCCAACCCGCATGTCTGGTTGGGTTACCATCTGGTCAGATGAGCCATACATACTAGCAATAAAAGTTACGCGAGTGGCTTCTGATATATTTACACAAAAAGCCCTACAGCCTCCCCTTTCAAGCTTATTAATTTCTGCCCAAAAATGTTTTGCATTATTTTGCTTTGAGGTGGATAATAAACTATTCCAAAGCCCAGATTGATATTAAAGTTTAGCTTTCCAGACTTCTTGTTTCTAAATCTTTTTAAGTTCCTTCAAATTTTCTTCATACACAGAATAGGTCTGATAAATTCTATGAGCATACGCCACCCGAACAACTCTATTAAGCGATTTCTTTAACTTAAATAGCTTAGGGGATAACCATATCTTCTGGGGGTTCAAATGGTTATTAGTTTTTACAGCCTGACGGGCTGCAAATATCCTCACCAGGGACGTTGTAATAAAGTTTCATTTGCCAATCATGTTCATATCCCCCTGCAGACATTGGTCACATTCCTTAATTAGTGCTGTAGCAACTTGTGTAATTTCCTCCTCTTTAGCTAAGTGCCATACTAACCTCTTCAAATTATATGTAGAATGGGCCGTATTGGAAAGTTCATTAGGTCTAGAATGACACTTCACCAAAAAGTTAAATGTTACACTCTCGGGGTTTTGACCACTTTCAGGACGGGAGATTACCGTATAGTTAGACATTTTTGGTCTCAAGTTGTCTGATATAATGTATAATCAATAAGTGATCCTTGTTTAGAATTTTTAAACGTGGGAGTGAACCTAGATTTTTCTTTTAACTGGCTGAACCCAGCCTCAGAAATAATATGGCAACATTCTTTTGCAAGTTCATCAGTTTTACAGTTTGCAGAGAAAAACCGAATTAGTTGCAAATTAAAGTCACCTGAAACTATTATGCCAGCATCTGGGTGCTGGATTATTAATGTGCTTAAAACATCTCCCAGGATATACAACTGCATAGACTTAATTTTTCTGGCACTTAGGTACACATTGAGGATAATTAAACATGAATCAGTATTGTTTACCACTAGACATTGTAGCCAACCCAGATTAAAGTACACCACATCCACTACTAAATTTAGGTCAACCACAATGTAGCATGTCAGTCCACATTTTGCACAGCCTGATTTATTAATTGCCACTGCTGGGATACTATATTCATTTAAACCCAAGCAAAGGAGTCATTTGTTTGCTCCATGTTTTTTTAAATAATAAAAATGTAAATGAATTGAAAAATAATATCGTATCTGGGTCAAACAGAAGATGGTTCAGTCCATGAACATTCCAGGAGAATAGTCTTATTTGCTTTGCATTAGCATCCGTAGCTACGGACATTCAATTACTATCTCGTCGGGGCACCTTCACCAAAGTAGCTGGAAGCCAAGACCAGTCCTCCATTCGCACATTAGTTTTTAAGGTAGCCACTCACAGAGTCGACCCCCTGTTTAGGAATTAGGAATCCGCAGCCAAGAACTGCAAAATTGATTAGCCGATGTGCCTGATGCACCTCTAAATACTGGATATGGTTTCTTACTTTCAGCTGTTTTGCCACCCTTATCTGCCTGTTTTTGGCCTCATTTGTGCAATAATCAAACTGGAAGCAAGCAAGGGGATCTCACACTTTCCTGCGACCAGTGGAATGGCAAGGCACAAGTCTCCAGTCTTCCCTTCCCTTGAGATCCAAAGGGGGGGAGGACCTGAGTGCCCCAGTCCTAATCCCATGATACCGGGAGTTATTGAAAATTGTTTAATCATTAGACATTTAAATCCGTGTTTATGATCTTAAAAACTTAACAAACCCATGAAGATAAACTAAAATATCCCAAATATCCCCAAAATCAAGCTTCTTAATACCCTACCTGCTGTGGTCCAACATTTGCACCCTTTGTACCAAGTCCAGTCACTCACTCTTCAAAGGGGGTGCTGAGATAACCACTTGATGCAGATCTTGCGTCCTGCTTACAATATCATGAACAGCAAATTCCTCCGCTTACTACCCAGCATACCCCTTGACTCCTCCTCCTACTTCACAGCCCAAAATATATTTACACTTATGCTTACCCCCAAGTTCATTCCCAATACTGTTGCGAGAGCCGCACTTACATCATGCCGAAACTCCTGGAGGCTGGGGCAACTTAAAAATATGTGCTTCTTCCTCCCCACACTTAGGACTGCTCTCAAACACTTGCTTGTTCATCCTTGTCAGCTTTTTTGGTGAACAATATGCCCTATGTACCGTGAACACATTTTTTTTCCAGAGGAAGGCAGCACTGACAACATACCACAAAATAGACATTGATACTTGCCAGAGACTTTGTACGTCCCCAATGGCACATCCTTTCTTCAGATCTCTGGAGGAAGGGTAAACTCCTCTCCTCCAGCATGCACAAACAGCCAGTACCAATCCGATATTTCTTTTTTCTGTGATGGGCTTTTTAGACATTTTCCCTCCAGATCGCTGTTTCCCACCGCGTCCTTCTCCAGCGATTTTGCCCAGCTCTCCAGCCGGTAATACTTGAATCTGGAAATGCTCCCATTCAACAGTGATGACAATTGTTCTCAATCTACTAGGGTATGTCCAGTGAGTAACTGGCTCCATTTCGTTATACCAGCTTCTGCTAATGGGCCTGAGAGTTTAATTTCAACTGTCCTTGACAGGCTGCATAAAGAATCGTTAATTTCACTCCTCTCTGTGTTGTGATATTCAGTTTCATTAGCTTTCATTCACTAAGTGTATTGGATTCATTACATATGCTACTTCAAGCCATCCCTAGAGCTTTTTTTATTTGTGGGCGGTGTTATATAAGGTGCACAGTTCTGAGAATTAGATCATGAAATTAAATAAGTGCATGAAATTGTATTTATTTCAAGAAATGATGGAACAGACAATTCAAAGTGATATATACAGAGACAAAAAGAGAGGGTGGCGAATACCTGGATCTGCCAGCAATGCGTAAAGTGAGGTGCAAATGCGTGGGCCTCTAAAAGTGGTGTGGCCTATACAACATATTAAAGTAACCTCCAAAAGATCTCTATTTAACTAACAGACCCCTGAACTTGTCAAATTCATCAATATAATCTCACTGAACAAAGAAAAAACAAGAATCATTATATTGGACAAGATATTTAATTTCTATTTTTTCAGTTGGAATCGAGTAGTGTCGAAGCCCTGGGACATCAATGGTAAATGAAAGAATCTGATTTGTTGTTGCTTCATTCCTGTGCAGCCCATGACACATCCAGTGGTGTTGTGCTTCAGCTCCAGCATGTAACAGGCAGAGACGTGCAGTTTTCCAACAAAGGACAGAAATAGCTGCCCATTGGACCTTGGTTCAGTCTTGTTTCTTTGATTTCACTGGCTAACTCCAACCAGGCCTAGCCCCACTAAAGCAGAGCGTTGCTCCCCGGTGGGGACTTCACAAGAGTGATGTATACCAAACCCACCAAGCTGAAACTGACTGCCGAACCGTACACACAGTCCACACATGGCGGACAGTATCTAGGAGCCTGGGTTGGGAAAGGTGCATTACACACGCCACCCCTCTCTGAGACACAGAAATGTTAGGTATCCTGCGTAAAACTAAGGGCATTGACCGCTGGATGTTATTGGCATCTCCAGGGTCGTGGGTTTTTGGAAAGCGGGCGACATAGTCTCCTTCACACAGCTACATACTGAGTATGTAATGGCCGGGGCAGAGTACTTTAGACATCTACCGATACAGCATGCACTATGAGCGATAGTACCTAGGGAGAAATCCCTCCCAGAATTCCCTCTCTATATATATGCCGAGGAAATCCATGACAAACAAAAAGCTAATTATTTAATATGTCGGATCCCTTGATCCAGCTTCGGACTCTGATGGGAACACAATGTAGTTGGAATTGAGGACGAGGAATGGATGGAGGCCTTAGCCTCTCCTCTTGAGACCGCCATCTCCTCTAGACTTCGATTGGTGAAAATAGAAATCCTCCATAGAATGTATCTTACCTGCCCGGCACTGGTGAAGGTGGGATACAGAACCGAATCAGGGTGTGCGAGGGGATGTGGGCGGGAGGGCACCTTGGCGCATATCATCTGTGAATGTGAGCATACCCAGAAATACTGGTTTGATCTGATCAAGTGTATGGAGGAAATAATGGAAGTCAAAATAGAACCTAGTATAAAGTTGTGTTTACTGGATATATATGGGAACCCACAGATCTAAATAGTAAAGGACAGATTTTGGTAACGTTGGGTAATATGATTGCAAAACTGAATATTGCCAAAAGGTGGGGAGCCCAGGAGACAGGAACATTCGCAGAGTGGCAGAGAGACATGGATTGGTGCATGCTGATGGAGCATACGATATATGAATCTAGAGGGGGGCCAAAAAAATGGACTCAGATATGGGGAAAATGGAATGATTTAAGGGGAGGACTCTGTGAATCCCCACGTTTGGAAGAGAACCACGGTCCTTCGCAGATCGGGTAAAAGTATGGCTAAACATATTGTTGCATAAACATGTATGTACAACGGGTTGTATTAAGATGTTTGGATGTGGGCATGCACCTTACTGACAATGTTGATGAAGCGATTATAAGTCTAAAGTTGTCATCAATAAAAAGAATTAAAAAAAAACAACTGAATGTAGTATGAAGGATCTAAATCCTTCAAAAAGCCCCAACCTTCACATTAACATTTTTATATTTGTTTGTGTACTTAAATAAAATATTTAAATATTTGTGAATTTGTTTGACGAGGCCAGTAGTGACAAGAAGGGTTGTCACAGCTCTGCATTTTTGGCTCCCTCCCCAGCCTCTGTCAGCGAAAGCTTTTCCATACCAAGCACTAGCCATAGGCGATGGATCCACCCGTTAAATGTGGGAACATGCGCAGTCCGCCAGTGTGTGAGTATGTTTTGCATCGCCGAGCCCAACACAATCGCAATCAAGAGACCTCTGCGGGAGCACAGTGTGTATGTCAAGGGGTTCGGTAGCCCCAGTAGGACGTATGATGGGAGACGAGGGATCTCTGTATCAAAATGTGCGTCTACCTCGTCTAAGATCTGCTTCCAATACTCCTGGAGTTGCGCGCAGTCCCAAAGCAAATGCACTAGTGTGCCCACCTGCCCATAACCTCGCCAGCACAGTGCATCTCTATTGTGATCCATTTCATGGATATGTTTGGGGGTGTAGAACCAGTAGGTTGCAATCTTAGTAAGGGTGTCCTTGAGCCCCATGTGGTATGCAGAGTGTTGCGCTCTGTGATATATTCCCTCCCACTCCTTGTGAATAAGTGTCCTGCCCAGCTCCCTCTCCCAACGCGCCCTACCAGCACTATAGACGTGTGTGTATTTGACCTGTAGCATCCTGTATGGATCTGATATTAATTCTTTATCTGTTTTGCTCGTGAGTAACCAATATTCATAGGGTGTGAGAAGTCTATCTGCCACGGGGCGCACTTGCTCGCTAAGCACCCAGTGCCGAGCCTGCAGGTATCGAAGCCTCTCCACTTCTGCTAGCTCATATTCCTGCTTAAAATGGGAGAAGGGAATTACCCCCTCCGCCGTGTACATATGAAAGAGGTACCGGCACCCCGCAGGCCTCCATCTCGCGTAGGCCGCTGAATCCATACCCGGAGTGACATCAGGATTGTCCATGATAGGAGTAAGAGGAGACGGGAAGGTGGTGAGTTCATGGCTAATGTTGGTCTGGTCCCAGACTTCCAATGGAACCCTTGTAATATATGCGGCTTAGAGATTAGGGGGTCTGTGCTGTTTACGGAGGAAAGGGATTTCTTGCAGGGGCCTACCAGCCACTGCCTGGTCCTGGAACAACCAGTGCTTTTCAGACTCCCATCTACTCCATTCCACCAAGAAACGCAACTGAGCAGCCTGAAAGTAGAGCATCAAATCTGGAAGTCCAATTCCTCCTCCCTCCGGTGGGAGCATCGCCAGCCGTAGCTTTAGACGTGTTTTTCGCCCGTTCCATATGAACTGAGCCAACTCCGACTGTGTTTGCTTTATCCAGCCCAGCGGGGGCCACAGAGGAATAGTGTGAAATAAATATAAGATCCAAGGGATGACAGGCCTCTTGATCGGCGCAACTTTGACAAAAATCAAGACAACGGATAGTGTTTCCACCACCCCAACTCCCGTCAAATTACTAAATTATCACTTAATTTGTAAAGTCATCGCCCTTTTACTGTATTACTATAATTTTACTGTATTACTTTAATTGAAATGTTATATTGTGCATTCTCTTTTGGTAAAGATTTTAAATAATCAATCAATAAACATTATTATTATTATTATTATTATTATTAAAAAAACTCCTGTCAAATCTTATTTCTCAGCAGTGCGTAGATGATATTAACTGTTTCCCGCAGGGAGGGGGCCAACTGAATCCCCAAGTAGGGAACCGCCTCCGTCGCCCACTGAATGGGGAACGAGCCCTGCAACATATCTCGGGTGGATTTCTCTAAGGACAGGTCGAGGGCCACTGACTTACTCATGTTAACCTTGAACCCGGAAACATGACCAAATAACTCCAGGTCTTCAAAACACGCGGGACGTGCTTATCTCAGATGGGACAACGAAATCAGGACGTCGTCTGCGTATAAGCTGATCATATGGACATGGCCCCCAAATTTGATCCCCGATACTCGTGGGTTAAGCCTCAATTTCTGCGCCAGTGGCTCCATGTAAAGGGTGAAAAGGAGGGGCGACAATGGGCACCCCTTCCTCGTACCCCTCTCAATGGCAAACCGAGGGGATGTATAGCCGTTGACTCGTACCGTGGCCGTCGGAAATTTGTAACAGTTCAGGACATAAGTACGGAACTTCGGCCCCAGTCCCACCTTCTCCAGTACTTTCTCTAAATATGGCCAGTAGACCCTATCAAACGTTTTCCCAGCATCAATAGACAACATCATGTATTCCCCGTCTGTGCGTGTAGCTTTCTCAATAAGATGTAGGGCCCGTTTAGTATTATCAAAGGTTTGGCGTTCTGGGATGAAGCCAGCCTGGTCTGGGTCGATTAAGCCTCCCATGTGGGGCCCAAGTCGGGCAGCCAAAATCCCCGTGTATAATTTGAGATTGACATTGAGGAGAGAAATAGGACGATACACCCCGCACTGCGACCGTTCCGTTCCCGGCTTTGGTATGACCGCAATGGGGGCCTCCAAGAGATCACTCGGGATTGCTCCTGGTGCCGAGAAGGTAAAAAGGCGCGCAAGAAGAGGAGCAACCTGAGCGCAGAATGTTTTATAAAAACTAGCAGGAAAACCGTCAGATCCTGGGGTCTTTGCCACTTTGAGGTGTGAAATGACAGCAATGACTTCCTCTGGCCAGATGTCACGCTCTAGATGGTCCGCCTGATCCTTCGTAAGGGTTGGAAGGGGGATGGAGTCAAGAAACGAATCCTCCTCTAGGTCACCAGTGGTGTCACCGGAATAGAGGTTGGCATAAAAATCCTTGAAAGCCTCGGCAATATTGTGATCTTCTGTGACGCGCCAACCGTCTCCCCTAAGGATGTCCTGCACTGTCTGCTGTTGCCTAACTTCGCGTAATTTGTGTGCTAGTAAACGCCCCCCTCTATCCCCTACAGTGTAATATGGGTGTCGTAACCGCAAGGCCGCAAACTCCGCCCTATCCTGATAAATAGCCGCTAACTACTGCGTAATCACTTTCAGCTGCCTCCAGACCCTAGGAGCCCCCATTCGATGGGGCATTTGTTCCAGCTCCCTGGTTTGCTGGGTGAGGTCATCTCGCTTGCTTTGCCTTTCAGCGTTGTCTGTGGCAGAAATCAGTATAAACTCTCCTCTTATGACGGCCTTCGGAGCTGCCCACTGTGTCCCGAGCGTGGTGTCTGTGTTGCTATTGTGACAAAGATAGTCTGTTATAATGCGCTGTATTCGTGTAACCACCTCCTTGCGATGCAATAACGTCTCTCTAAATGTAAAGAGTGGTGTTTTATTCTGTAAATATTGCAGGTCATCTAGTATCAAAAATGTGCCCTCTAGGTATATATCACCAATCATCCTTAGTCCTGACAGTTGCAGCACTGCTAGTGCTCTGGGTTCCTGTGTGATGGACAGTGCTGAATGAGGGCCTATGCGGAGTGCTGGAGTGTACAGCGGTAATTTGTTTGTGCTTATGTCTAAGGCCTGCCTTGCTGATGTCTGGCAATCAATAGTGCTTATCTCAGAGCGTGGTATGTCTGTGCACCTATGTGGTAACATATATCGGAGAGGGGTCAGAGGGGCATCCGTTTCCTCCATCACCAGATGAGACGTGCACATGTGTGGTTTCTACCAATAATATGCAAGGTGCACTTGAGCACATAAATAGTATAAGTACAAGTCTGGTGCTCCATAACCTCACTGTTTGTATGCCATTTTCATTACATCCCAACAGATGTGTGCCGTTTCCCTATCCATTGTATTTTAATTAGCAATGTGCGAAGGGTACGGTGACACTATACGTATGCTGACGAATAAGTAGAGAAAATGTGTCAGCATTATCATTTTCATGATAGCTATCCTGCCCGAGAGGGAGAGTGGCATAATTATCCATTTTGTCACCTGACCCTCCAGTTTCTCTATTGCTCTGCCGTACTTTTCCCTTATCATTACTTCTTGGTCTCTGTGTATTCACACCCCCAGATATTTTACTGGTTCGGTGGTCTAATACAGGGAGTATTCCAGACTGTGCGGTGTTGTGCATATTGTCAAAGGGATTATCACTGATTTTTACCAACTTATACTTAGTCCTGAGTATTGTTCGAATCAAACATATCCCGGAGTATTGGTGGGAGAGTTTTTTTTCCGGCTCCCGAATATACAGGACCATATCGTGTGCGTAAAGTGAGATGCTTATAGGCCTTTGCTGCATTCGCAGTGCTGATCTCCATATCTCTGCCTAATAATGCAGGCCAACGGTATTATTGTCACAGTGAATAAGATCGGGGAGAGGGGCATCCCTGCCTTGTACGTCTATGTATGAAGAATGTCTCCAATATATTCCCATTTATGCTTATTTTCATCAGTGTGCCTGTGTATAATATGCTTATCCACCTCAGAAAATGTTCGGAGAACCCCATCCAGTACAATGTGCTGAACATGTGCTTCCATTCTACTGAATCAAATGCTTTGGCAGCATCTAAAAGGATTGCTGATGCCTTGAAATCCGAGTTTAATTGGTACAATAATGCAAACATTGTACATAGATTATGAATCACAACTGATCTGGTAATATCATGGTTGGCAACAGGGAATGCAACTAATATCTTAGCATCTGTATTAATAAGGGACAGGGGGCAATAGGACCCGCAGCGTTGTGGTAGTTAATTAGGTTTCAATAAGGCAATGATGAGGGTTTCACGGGGTGTTGAAGGCAGGTTGTCCCTGGTGTATGCCTCCGTATACATCTCTAAGAGATGGGGCATCAGTATATCTGAATTTTCCTTGTAAAAGTCACCCATTAGTTCATCCTACGCAGGCACCTTACCGTTAGGCAGGGATCATATAGCCTCCTTTATCTTTGCTTCCTCTAAAGGTTGTGTAAGGTATTCTTTCTGCGCCTCCAATATCCATGGCAGAGCTATATTAGAGATATACATTTATCTCCTGCTTAGTGATACGTCACAGGATTCATATGACTCGGTATACAATCATCCTAAGGGGTCCTAGTGGTCCGTCCCGTCGTCATCTGTAATCTTTAGCACAAAGGTTTGCTCTTTGCATGGGGTATGTTTAGGGGCTAGTGTATGTCCAGGTCTTCCTCCCTCTCCATACACTCTGGCTGTGTGTCTGCATGATAGCTTCCCTCTGTGCCATGTCATTGTATTCTGTGACCTGTGCCCTTATCTCAGCTGGTGTGGATGTGCATGGCCTAGTCTCATAGTCCCTCTCTATTTATGCAATGTGCGTTCTTAGTTGTCTAATTGCGTACAAATATATTTTCAGTATTCCCGCATTTGTACTAATACATATGCCTTATATTGTAGCCTTAAAGGCGTCCCATAAGGTTCCTGCCTCCTGATTGAACCTTCATGCAGCTCAAATTATTCCACTACGGACTCTCA
Source organism: Lissotriton helveticus (assembly GCF_964261635.1). Classification (NCBI taxonomy): domain Eukaryota; kingdom Metazoa; phylum Chordata; class Amphibia; order Caudata; family Salamandridae; genus Lissotriton; species Lissotriton helveticus. The sequence goes on along the minus strand of NC_136057.1, from coordinate 1,523,013,323 downwards.
TATGGGATTGTTGTATACCTACACTAATAGGGCCTCTGCTCTAAAGCACCATATGAATTGTTTTTGCGTATGTGTGGCACCATTATATCTAGTGCTACCAGCTTGTGATCCAATAGTTTTCTTGCCATGTGTTTCATGCCAAGCGTCCAGGCATGCACCCGAGTGGTAGTCAGCTAATAGTCTAACTGAGACCAGGAGGCATGTACTGATGACGTGTATGTGCCTTCATAACTATCTGGGTTTCTCAGTCACCATAGGGCTACCATACAAAACTATCATGATGCAGAAATGTAGTTGATTTTTTAAGGAAGTAATATTGTTTTCAAGAATATTTGTGTTGTTAATATTGTATTCAATATAATAGTTGTAAAAAATATTGTTTTTAATCATCTTCATGTGTTTTGGTTCATATATTCTTTTCATATGTTAAATATTGCTTGTATAATTGTTCACAATATTTTTAAACATGGTTTGTAATTTGAAGTGATTTATATTTTTAATTTAGTTGCTAATAGTTTATAGTGTTGTAGTGGGTTGTGAGGTTTATAGGGGTACAGGGTGGGAAGTTACTTAAGTATTATTAATTAACAATTGATTATTCATTCATCATTACTTATTTAATTGATTATTAATTATATATATTGTGTTTTAATTATATTTGTAAGGTATATAGTAGGTGCGGGTTTCTGGGTTAGTAAAGGTATAGGCTGGGAAGTGTATTACGTAATAATTCATAATTAAATATTATCTAATGCATTATTTAATTGATTTTTATTTATCTGAATTGTGCAATTATTATATTAGGTGCGAGCTGTTGGGTTTGTAGGAGTAAAGAGGGGAACATTAATTAAGTATTAATTGATTCATAATGAATTAATAATGCATTATTTATTATTTAAATGATTGTTAATTTTTAAGTTGTGTAATATTTATGTTTTGAATAATATATTAGGTGCCAGTTGTGTTTTTAGAGGTATAGAGTGGGAAGTTAAGTAATATTTAATCAGCAATTATATATTAATTAGTAATCTGTGCTTGAAAGTTTTGCCTTTTGTCTTTTCCATTCATGTCCACTACTGCTTGTTCATAGCAGTTTTGTCTTTTCTCTTGCAGTTCACTTATTATTTTGCTTTAACTGTTATCTATGCCATTATCCCCCGTGCTTGTTATTTTGCCTTTTTTCTTTGCCGTTTTTTTTTTGTGCCTTCTGACTGCTATTGACTAGTATTTTTGTATTTGGCCCGTATCGGCGCCAGACGCTCATTTTTACCACTTCTCGCTCTCTCGCTGCTCCTGCCTCCCAGTGCCCCTCCCAGAAACTACTTAATGGAGGTCACAGAGCTGTTGCGCAGCCCGTCTGCACCCATCTGTGTCTATCCCACGCCCACAGCCAGCAATCCAGGCTCTTACACCCTGTACAGCTACACAGCCATAGACCCCTGAGCACGGTATCCTGGGCGAATCAACAACAACAACTGCTGCCACACATCATCACGTACCACCAAAGGAATGTTCTCCTGCTACTACTGCCACTTCATCTGTTACACCATAGCAACCAACAATGCCAGAGACACAACAAACATGACTAGGTCCACCATGCCAACCAAAACCACCACAGCACAGCTCCAGTGCATCCTACTCAACACACGTTTGTCACATACCATACCCACATCACAGGACACATGATCAATGCCATTTTCACGTCAAGCTACATTTTGCAGCTCACCTTGACTGTACACTTCAGCATCCACTTTAGCATTCAAGGACCCACCAACACTGGCACCATGCCACCTAGTTCCACACACAGAAACTGGTAGAAGATATCAGAAGACCAGGGGAACAGTGCCCACAACTCTCACCTCCCAGACACAACATCCAACCTGAACAAACTGCAAAGAACTTCTCCCAGTGGATCACAGCAGACCCCAACACAGTTGCCCCACCAAGCCAGCAAAACTCAAAGGACCTGCCAGAAGAGCTGGTTAGTTCACCACAGAGTTGAACTCCACCGAATGCACATGCCAGCAACTAGAAAGGAAGTGGTGAACCAGCAAAGAGAAAAGTGACCATGCCACCTTCAAAATGACATAAAACCAGTACCACCGCCTCCTGAAGGAAACAAAGAAAAATGCCCTAGCAGACCATAGACCATAGAAGCCAACCATACCACAGCAAGGAGCTCTTCACCATTGCAAAGGAGTTGTACAACCTCACAGCCACTGGGAACGACCTCATACCCTATCAAGAACTGGGGGAACCCTTTCGGACTTCTTTCATGCAACATCTCAGTCATCCGTGAAAACATCAAACCCAAACCCCCTGCAACAAACAGTATCAGCCTAGTCGCACCCACGACCATGAACCCCAAACACCTGCTCACTCATTGCGCCCTTTCACACCTCAAGCCACAATCTCCATTATGAACTCCAAGCACTCAGGAGTACCCATGGACCCCTGCCCTCACCACATCTTCAACATCAGGAGTAAGACAATAGGTGACGAGCTCAATAAAGTCCTGAACACCTTCATCACCTCAGCCTCCTTTCCCAAAGACTGGAAGAATGCTGAAGTAATGCCATCCTGAAGAAATCACTTTGTTACCTTTTCCACTGAAGGTTCTTGAGAAAGCAATCAACTGCCAATTCACCAAACATCTACAACATAAAAACCTCCTGGACCCCTCTCAATCCGGATTCCAAGCCAACAACAGCACAAGACAGCCCTGATTGCAGCCACCAATGACATTAGAGCCATCCTCGACCACAGCAAAATGTCATTTCTCATCATTTGGGACCTGTCAGCAGCCTTCAACACTGTCTCCTATCACATTCTGATCAACAGACTCCACTTCATTGGAAACCAGGGCGGCACCCTCAAATGGATCACCTCATACCTCACCGGAGGAACCTAGAGAATCTGTCTCCCCAGTTCACCTCAGAACTCATGAAGATCATCTAGTGTGTCCCCCAGGGATCGTCCCTCAGCCCCACCCTCTTCAATGTGTACATGATCACACTGACCAACACTATCTAGTCATACAAGCTCAACATCATGTTCTACACCAATGACATTTAGCTCATGCTCTCACTGTCAGAAGACCCCTCTACTTCCACAGATCTATGCTCAACTTTGCCAACTGGTTGAAAGACAACTGTCTTAAGCTCAACACAGACAAGACAGAAGTCCTTATCTTTGGGAACAACACCTCGTCATGGAACAACGCATGGTGGCCTGATCAACTACGTTGCCCCGACAGACCACGCCCACAATCTCAGCATCATCTTGGACAGCAAGCTATCTATGAAGAAACAGTTGAACGCCATCTCATCCACTTAATTCCACACCCTACACATACTTTGCATGATCTTCAGGTGGCTCCCAGTCAACACCAGAAAGATCGTCACACAAGCCCTCGTCACCAGAAGGCTGGACTATGCGAACACACTCTATGTAGGAGTCACCACATGCCTCCTGAAGAGACTACAGACAATACAAAACTCGACCTTCCCAGATGGATCGACATCACACTCCACCTCAAAAAACTACACTGGGTACCCATCCAGAAGAAATACCAGTTCATGATGCTGACCCATTCAAATCCCTGCACGAAGGACCATCACATATCAACATAGGCATGACCTTATACCAACCGACCAGGCACCTACAATCTGCCTTTCTCTTCCTCGCAGACACCCCCACATCCGGCAAAGTAACAGTGAAAGACACTCCTTCTCACAGCTTGGAACAACCTTCCACTGCACTTCAGGACTACACCACCATCTGGAAAATCAAGAAAGGGGTCAAGACATAGATCAACTGAACAGATCACCACAAGGTAGTTAGCATCTCCAGTGCCTTGAGACTCTCACAGGTGACATGCTGCGCATTATAAACCCTCAATTGATTACTTAACTTAATTGATTATTAATCATGTAAATTGTGTAATTATATTTTAAAGCTATATATTAGGTGAAGGCGGTTGTGTTTGTAGAGGCAAAGGGTGTCAAGTTATTTAAGTATTGATTAACATTTAGTTATTCATTTATTAACAATTCTTTAAATAATTATTAATTGTGTTGTATTTATTTAATTTGTTTTATATTTTAAGTGTGTTACTAGGTGTTTGGGGGTATAGTGTAATAAAGTAATACATTAATAATATTTTTTAATTCATAATTTATAATTACATTTGTCAATAATCATTTATATTGTTTAAATTGTTTTTATATTACCTATTGGCAGTCGCCAGTAGGTAGATGTAGTTACGACCTCGTTTCTATTCAAAAATCATTTTTTCTTTTGCCAATATCTTTGGCACCGTTTGACGAATCTCTGCGAAATTTTCAAAACTAATGGTTCGCTCAGGTCCGTTCCTGTCTTAAACGTTTTGGGGTGATTCGTCAAGCGGGGGCCTAGAAAAAAGAAGGGTCCCACAACACGTTTTCTCCATGTTAATTTCCATAGGAAACTTTAGACAAAGCTACAGCCAAAACTGCTGAACAAAATTACACCACATTTGGCAACAAGGCAGGTCTTGGTTCAGAAAGCGTTCTTTTTTAAATAGTGTAAATCCGTTCAGTAGTTCCTGAGAAATGCAAAAATAAAAAAATATCAATATCTGGTGACCAAGGTGGATCTGTGAACCCTCTAGAGCATGAGCTTCATTTTGATTGGCTGTCAACACTCCAAACTATGAAATGTTGGCAGCTATCTTGTGACTCAATAAAATAGAGTCACAAGAGAAAAAGGGAAGAAAATGGTTAAAAAAAGAAAAGGGGCAAGGTAGAAACACCCTGACCCCCTAGGCCTGGTGTGGGACCCCCAGTGCCCCTCAAAAACATTTTTTGTTTTATTTTTTGCAGCCAAAGTCGCGTTAAGCGCACAAATCCCGGTGACCAAAATAAAAAAAATGAAGCGCGGTCTCCCGCACTTCGTTTTAATGAGCCCCCGGGTGGGCCAGGTCCTGGGGGCATTCCTGTATGTTTGTGCAGGGGCCCTGCAGAGGCCCTTGCAGCCCCGGGGGCCGCCACCTCCCGGGGCTTTATTATTAAAAAAGTGTGGGGGGCTCCTGCCCCCTCACACAGCCCCAAAGACCACCACCTCCCGAGGCATTAATTAATAGAAGCTGGGTGTCTGTTGCGGACCCCTGGCCCCGGGGACTATCACCTCCCCGGGCCTTTGCATACTTTGGGAAAGGGGCCACGTGGCCCCCCCTCCTGGAGCCCTCCTTGGTCCTGGTGACCATCACCCCTCAGGGGAGGCTCCAGCAATGTCCCGGGTGCCCACCCCCAGGACATTGCAGTTTGCAATGGCAGGGCAGGAGCACTCCTCCCGCCCTGTCATTGCAAACTTCTGCTTTGCTTCGTGGAAGCGAGAGCAGTAAGCAAAGCAAAACGTCTCCTGCAGGAGGGGGGGTACCGGCAGGGACCGCGGGGGCATTGGGGCTCTCCCTGACATCCCAACACTACCCTGGTTCTCCTCCAAGCACCCAGGCACTATCAATGCACTCCTCTAATAGCTCAGGCACTACCCATGCACTCATGCAATTACTCAGGCACTATCTATGCACTCCTCCAATCACCCAGGCACTACTCTTGCACTCATACAGTCACCCAGGCACAACCCTTGCACTCATGCAATCAGCCTGTGTTAGAAACGGGGATTCCCGGTAGGCTAGGGCCCATGCCAGAGCAAGGCAGAAACCCCCGATATAGTCAGGGCGAGGGAGCTACACCCTGAGAATAACCCCTGCTCACCCCCTTGGTAGCTTGGCACGAGCAGTCAGGCTTATCCCAGAGACAATGTGTTAAGCGTTTGCGCAACACACACACACAGCGGGGACACACTAGGCACACTACAAAAGAGACTCCACACAAGGTTATATAAAGGTAACCTTTGTATTTTAAAAACAAATTTGAATCACAGACATATACACTGGGCCTACAGGCAGCAGGGCATTATTTACAGGGGATTATGTACAGGGCAGCGCCAATCGCTTCGCTGCCAGAATCATCAAACAAGTACATGTGGTAAGGAGAAAACAACCAGTAATAACTGCCCGTGGCTACTGGTAGAATAATGAACTTAGCATCCTTGCAATGAGCATAAACCACATTAGATCAGGCATGAACCTAATGACCTGACGTCAGGCATCCCCCTAGCATAAATGCAACATTGTAAGGCATAAGTAAATACATTGTGCCTTACGGCATAAATCATATTTGCATGAGGCATCATCCTAAAATATCCTAGCATGATAGTAGGCATAAAAACATTATGCACCTCCTTAGGCGTAAAACCCATTAGATTAGGTATAAGCACCATAAGCATGAAACCAGCAACATAAACATTAGGGGAGAAGCATCAGGTGCCATAATTAGCATGAATTAATTAATCAGACATCTAGGCATTACCAAGAGAGGGAAACCACCAGAGCATCAGTGCCCCATGCATATGGCATTACCACCAAAGGCAGATGTGACCCCCAATCTGGGTCTTTCCAAATAGACTTTGCCCCAAATGTTGCAGCTGCCCACTGTCCTGCGAGGCAGCTGTGCAGAGTACCACCAGATCTGCCACATTGGAGCCCCTGTCTGGGACTCTGAACTTACAAATATGCCCGAGCGTTGCAGAGGCCCGCAACTGTGGTGCCGCTGTGTAGCCAAAAGAACACTGGGTAAGTTGGAGCCCCCACCTCTAGGGCTCGGAAATGCAAAAGTACCCCCACATTGCAGCTGACCGCTTCTGCGGTAGAGCTATGTCCCAAAACAAGCACTGGCAACATTAATCACGTTGGAGCCCCCCTCTGGGGCTTGAATGTACAAAAATGCCCAAACTGTTGCAGCGGGCTGCAACTTCGGCGCTGCTGTGCAGCCGCAAAAACACTGGCACCACAAGACTGGAAAGGCGGCCCCCACCTCCCAACTGCCAGAGCCCAGCTCCCCACTCACCACTCCATGGGGGCTGGGCAGGTGAGTCACAGCCGGTCTCACCTACTGTCATTGCTGCTATTCGCGGGGTTCTCCCCAGGCACACGGGAGCCCCGCTCAGCGTGGGCAAGCTTCTGGGCTCTGCAAAATATAGCGTGGGGCCTGGGACATCCTGGAAGGCAGGGTAGGCTTCTGTGCTCCCTTCTCCACAGATCCTGGCTCCCCTTCCGTGATTGGCCCTGCCCCACTCACGGGGAGTCTTCTTCTCTGGGCTGCGGGCCCAGCTGAGTCTCCTGCGAGTGCAGGGCTCTCCTTGCACATAGGAGCCCTGCCCAAGGGATGCCAACTTCTGTACTCTGCGGGGCCCTCTTCGTTCTCCCAGGGCCCCGCTGACCGCAGCACTTCTCCAGATTTCACCCGGGCTCCCTCCTGGGACCCAGGACTTCACCGGCCAGATGCATGGGGCTCCCATCGACACAAGGGAGCCCCACCTTCCTTCCTCTGGTCCGCCTGGCTTCCGGGTCGCTCCATCCCCTTCCGGGTCACCGCGGGCAGTGCGGCGGCCCTCAATGGAACCTCGGGTCATGGCGGTGATTTTTCCCGGTGATTTCAGAGTGCGGGGTGGGCACCCGCTCCTGGCTTTTAAAAAACAGGCAACATGCGGGGTAGGCCCCCGCGAGTAAAACAAAATAGGAACCCGGGGTGGGCACCCGCTCTTGGTTAAAAAAAAGGCAGGGAAAACGCAGGGTGGGCTCTGCAGTTTAAATATGTAGAAATAATTGCGGGGGGAATCCCACATGCCGGGATTCCCTCATAGCAGGCAGGCAGTCCAGCCCTGCAGGGTCCACGCTCCCCTCTTGGGGGATTACAAGATAGTGCCCACGAGGTACAAGGACCCAAAAATGTTGAAGCAAGGCTGGGAAAAGGTCAGCAGATTGGGGGACAGCACAACCAGGCAGAGCAGCAGTTCCCGGGAACAGTCAGGGGCAGCGAAGAGTCAATCCTCCCAATACAGCAGCCTTTACTCCTGCAGAGTCTCTCCTTGGTCCAGTAGAGGGTAGAGGGGCAGAGTTGGGCACAGGGGCCAGCACGCAGGGTCCCGTGACGGTTCCTCCTGGGAGGGTATCCCCTCCACATCAGCACAAGCACAGCAACCACATGGGCTCACAGCCCCTGTATTTATAAACTTCCCTGCCCTGCCTCTGGAAGGGGGTAAAATCTTCTGGAAGTGTCTGGGGGAGGGGTTTCTCGACGGGTTTCAGAAATTCCAGTCCCAACTGGCACTGGGAGGAGTGTTAGTAGGGGGCGGAGCTAGCTTTGTGCAGGACAGGCACTGACCTCGTCAGGGACAGGGGATTCCTCCGCCCACTTCTAGAAACAGACATGCAGGCAGGCACACAGTACACAGAAATGCCAACTTCTAAAAGTGGCATTCCTAAAATAGTAAAAGTAAATCTGCGCACACCATTGCACGGCATTTATCATTTCCATTCCACACAAACCAAACATGCCATACTTATTTTGTTTTATTTAGGAATTATCCCATAAGGAGGGAGTTCCCAATGTTAGCCTATGGAGGGCAGAAAGCCACCACTATGCACTACTAACCAGTGCAAAAGTGCCCAGAGTCCTAACACCACCAACACCAAGTCAGCAAAAAGGCTAGAAGGAAGGCAAAATGTTTAGGGATGACCCTGCAAAAAGGGCCAAGACCAACACCCTGGCACTACCCATGCACTTATTCATGCACTCAGGCAGTATCCCTGCACTTATGCAATCATCCAGGCACTACCCCTCATGCAATCACACAGGCACTACCATTAACTCATGCAATCACCCAGGCACTACCTTTGTACTCTCCCATTCTTCCTGGCACTACCCTTGCACACCTCTAACCACCCAGGCACTACCCCTGCAGTCATGCAATGCCCCAGGCACTACCCATGCGCTTATCCAATCACCCAGGCACTACCCATGCACTTCTCTAATTACCCCAGCCCTACCCTTGCACTCTTGCAATCACCCAGGCACTACCTATGTACCCCTCCAATTACCCAGGCACTACTCCTGCAGTCTTGCAATCACCCAGGCACTACACTTGCACCTTTCCAATCACCAAGGCACACTCCTTCACTTATACCACACCCAGGCACTACCCATGCAGTAATTCAATACCTCAGGCACTACTGTTGCACTCATCCATTCACCCCGGCAGTACTCATGTACTTATCTATGCACTCTGGTACTACCTATGCACTCATCCATTCCCTCAAACACTAGACATGCACTCCTCTATGCACTCAGGTGCTACTCATGCACTGCTACAATAAGCCACTACCCCTGCACTCGTGCAATCAGCCAGGCACTACCTAGGCACTCATCCATTCACACAGGCACTACCCATACACTCCTCCAATCAACCAGGCACTACCCATGAACTCCTGAAATCACTCAAGCACTACTGTTGCACTCATCCTTTCACCCAGACAGTACCCATGCACTCATCTATGCACTACCCATGCACTCCTCCAATCACCCAGGCACTACCACTGCACTCATGTAATCACACAGGCACTACCCATGCACTCAAGTACTACCCCTGCAATCACTTGGGCAGTACATATGAACTCTTTCAATCACCCAGTCACTACTCATGCACTCATACAATCACCCAGGCACTACCCATGCACTCCTCCATGTACTCATCCATGCACTCAGGCCCTACCCCTGCACTCAAGCAATCACCCAAGCACTACCCATGCAGTCCTCCAATCATGCAGGCACTACCATGGTACTCATGCAATCACACAGGTACTACCCATGCACTCCTCCAGTCACCCGGGCACTAACCATGCACTCATGCACTTACTCAGGCACTACACATGCATTCATACAATCATCCAGTCACTACCCATGCACTCATCCAATCACCCTGTCACTACCCATGCACTCCTCAAATCACCCAGGCACTACCCCAGCACTCAAACAATCACCCAGGCACTACCCATGCAGTCATTCAATAACTCAGGTACTACTGCTGCACTCATCCATTTACCCAGGCACTGCCCATGTTCTCATCCATGCACTCAGGCACTACCCTGCACTCATACAATCAATCAACCACTACCCACATATGCCTCCAATCATGCAGGTACTACCCGTGCACTCATGAAATCACTGTGGTACTACCCATGCGCTCCTCATATCACCCAGGCACTATGCATGCACTCCTCCATGCACCCAGGCACTACCCATGCATTCCTCCAATCACCCAGGCAGTACGCTTTCACTCATGCAATTACTCAGGCACTGTCCATTCAATGACGCAATTACCCAAGCACTACCCATGCACTCCTTTAATCACCCAGGCACTAACTATGCACTCCGCCAATCACCCAGGCACTACTCCTGCACTCATGCAATCACCCAGGTACTAGCCTTGCACTTCTCCAATCACAGAGGCACTACCCCTGCACTAATGCAATCACCCAGGCACTACCCATGCAGTCTTTCAATACCGCAGGCACTAATATTGCACTCATCTATTTGCCCAGGCACTACACATGCACTCATCCATGCACTCAGGCACTACCCCTGCACTCATGCAATCACCCGGATATTACCCATGCACTCCTAATATCACTAAGGCACTACCCATGCACTCCTCCATTCACCCGGGCACTACTCATGCATTGTTCCTGCAAATATATACTATAGCGCAAGAATTTAGGCAGATAAGAACTCCGCCAAGGAGCTTTTTAAAACTGTTTGAGTGCTATCTCAACCCCAGCAGGCCAGTTTATATAAACCAGACCATGCCTTTTGTGACAAAATGGCAAATTTCTTTCAGACCAAGGTGCAACTAATCTAAGATGATCTCCACAATAACATGAAGTCGGTAGAAAATGACCCTGACTTAATATTGGCGGAAATTACACCTCAGTGCCAATTAACTAGTTGTAGTACCCTCACCTCAACAGAGGTGAACAAAATATTACTTTCTACTAAATCAGGATCTCCGAAAGACCCATATGCACCAATGGTCTTGCTTCTGGCATCCGGGATGATTAGTTCATACCTAACCCCTCTCTTAAACCAAGTGCTTGAGTCGGGGATATACCCGTCGGTTTGGAAAACAGCCTGCATGAGACCAATTCTGAAAAAACGTACTATAGATCCTACGGAGTTGAAGAATTATCGACCCATCCCCTGTCTATATGTTTCCAGTTACAGCAAAAATCCTCGAAAGGATTAGACTAATGTCTAAAAGGCTCTTTTTCAGGAAAGCACTAAAAACATGCCTATTTCCACCTCTTAGTCAGTACGATCTCCCTATCTCACTTCTTACACCAAGACGCCTCGGCATTCGAGCACTCTACAAAACTATATCCTATCCTATCCTCTGTAGTGAAAGAGCCACTCTTGTGGTTTGGCACCCTATGATGACCTTCAACTACCACTATTTTAATTGACTATAGTGTGTTATTTTACCCTAGCCTCAATGTAGGACAGTCCTGCATATGCCTGCTTCTCTTCTGTCTTGTAATCTTGCTGTCTTTCAGTGGGAGCTGTCACAAAGTAGAACAGTCTTGCCAAGTATAGGAGGTGTAGGATGTGCATTTGAAAGTGTGAGAGGGAGAGAGAGGTGTGGAATGTCGAAGTGCAGTGTTGTGAGCAGTGGTGCACACATGTGCTCGGTGCTGTACATTTAGAGATAAAGTATGTGTACTACCCTTGCGCTCATGCAACCACTCAGGCACTGCCCATGTACTCATACAATCACCCAGGCACTGCCCATGTACTCTGCCAATCACCTAAGCACTACCCATGCACTCATGCAATCACTCGGGCACTACCCATGCACTCAGGCACTACTCCTGCACTCATGCAATCACTCAAGCAGTACACATGCACTCCTCCAATCACCAAGGAACTACTCCTGCACTCATGCAATCACACACGCACTACCCATGCACTCCTCCATATTTTACAGTTGCCACAATTCATGCAACACATATAAGTTTGTCTATTTTTAACAAAATAGGCGGTTCTAACAAGAACCATTTTTTTCTTATTTTTTCTTTTTAATTTTGTTTGTGTTTTTTTAACTCATTTGTAAAAATCAACAGAATGAATACACTTTCTCAAACATTTTGCAATTAAAAACTTATTGCAAAAACAAAAAAAAACAATAACAACAGTGATTTTTCGAAGCAACCACAACAGCATACACATATTATTTTCCACAACAAAGAACTTTCTTGCACTTAATGCACCGCTGCTCAAGTCCAGTAAACTGAGAAATGATTTGCGCTCTTGAGTCATTGCAGAAGAACCTGCCGAGGTGCAAGGCCCTGCGACCTGATCATCCTGCTGAGTTTGTTTCTGCAGCTCGCGACATTGTTGCTCTCACACAAGAAGACGTGGATGCATTGTCTGCAGGTGTATCCTCATAGATGAAGTGCCACATGAGTATTTTTCGTCTGATCCACGAGAGAGAACCTTTTGACAAATAGTGCACATCACCTTGCGTGCATCCCCCTTTTTTTCGCCTTGTGGAATCGAAAAAAAAGCCCACATCACACTTTCATATCGCTGCCTAACAGGTTCTTCCAAATCTTCTTCTTGTCCAGGAATGTCCTGTGGTGGAATTGAAGAAGCCATTTTTCTAGTGCAGTGAAAAAAAACTCAAAAAAATGCAAGAAAGAAGAACATTAAACACAAGTGCTGTGCCTCTGAAGATGTTCTTTGAAGAATGAAAAATTTGGGTGGGGTCCAGCAAGTTCTAGAATAAAAAGCTTATATTAAAGTAGCATGGAATTTGCATAGCCCCTGAGCAACTAAGCACGCACCAGACGCTATTCCCAAAAAATGTATTTAATAATAATATGTCTTTATTCCAGTTAAAAATATACAATATTAACAAATGTGTATATTAAGCTCTTGGTATAACATATATATTAAAGTTATATGCATATACTTTTAAAACTAAATAACGTGTGCTATACTTGCGTACCTGAAGTGACACCGGAAATAAGTACGTGAGGTTATGCGTGACTGTCGCAGCTCCTGTAACTTCATTATAACGAGTTTAATATCCATATTATTTATGTATATATCACTTTTATAAGCATTTTAATAAAGCATATACGATTGATTTATAAATGTATAGTATATTTCATGTATTAAAATAAAAAATAAAAATATGAGAACCGCACACTCATCACATACCGTACACGTATCGTGCACGACTTAACCAATATGGAGGCAGGATTCTTGGATTTACGCACCCACCGTGACCGGTACATGAACGGTATGCGAATCTCACTTTAAAAAAAAAATATGTATATGCATATTTTAAGTCAGATAAAACATCACATTACCTTTATGAAAGCTTAAGAATTTAGAACAAGCATTATTAATTCATAATGTAAATTATACACACTGCAATCTTTAGAAATTGTTGAACATATAGTGTCATTGTTGTTCTACTCTAAAATAAAAAAAAAACAAGTTACAAAACCTTAGATTGTCACTAAAAAGCACAGTTTTTTTGGTCATTATAGTTAGTAATTAGCATTTATAAAACCTTGGAGATTCACTGAAAAAAACATAGGTTTCAGGGATGGAATAGTTAAAAATTATCATTAAAAAAACCATTGAAATTCACTGAAAAATACAGGGGCAAGATGGCCGCTGACAGGTCGTAGGGAGCAGTCGCACCCTCACCTCTCTCCTGAAAATTACAGAATACCGCTGGCGGCTGGTAATGGAACAATTGGGATTGGTGCATGGTGAATGGTGCTCTACCCCACCTACATGAAGTCATCACTAACTATGCTATGGACACCTAACTGGATTTTGTGGTCGGTGTGTTGCCTCGCCACAAGCAAAGTAAGGCAATTTCAGCAGCGTATCCTTGAAATGATCCGCGGGGGAGTAAGACGCTCTGACAAGGTGAGCACGAGACACACCATGGCGCCGAAGCCCCCAAAGGTGCCGAGTGAGCAGAAGGAAATGAAAGACAAAAAAAAGGAGAAAGCTGACTTCAGCGATCCGGGGGTCCCGGCGGCTAACCTGCGGACAAAAACGAAGACACAAACTCAGCAATGGATGCCCAGAGAAAAGAATGTGGATGATCCTAAGATTAGGGAAGAAACCGGAACGGAAAAGAAGGTGAAGGAAAAGGGCAACAGCGCTAAAAAAGGAAATAAGGTACCGAGGAACAATGAAGAGCTGGGTTTGAAAGAACCCACACTACGGCAACCTACCTTGTTTGAATACTTTGCCCCAACGATAGCAGTGCGATCGCCAAATTCACAGCCTGCCATTGATTCAGCACTCGGAGACGCGCGCACCCAGCACGGGTCGAGCTGCGGTGAGCAGCAGCGCAGTGAGCTGGAAACGCAGGCCGGTGAGGGAGTAGCCGAGTATCGGATTGCATCTGAGAGGGAGACAGAGTCCGGATTCCAGAGACAGGTCACTGCACAGCAGCAGACGCCAGAACAACACGAGGAGCTCATTGCAGCTCTTCACAGACGGAGACGCCCATCACTACAGGCTTCTGAGGACCGGCAGGTAGGGAAAAACAATGCTACAGGTTCAGATTGACAGCTGTCGCCACCCGTGATTGACAATAGTAACAGACATGAAGAGCAGGGTAAAAGCGGTAGCCAGAATCTGTATTTAAAAGCAAATGGAAGAAGGAATGATCAGGGCATAGAGGAGCAGTTGTTAACCGCCACGGGGCACTCAACAGTAGCAAGGTTAAACAAACTGCCTGCAAACACTGACCATATTATAGAGGGACTAAGTACTACTTCTCTAATCCTGAGGTCACCCAGCGATGAGTGTTTTTTCTCCGTCAATGATGAGGAAGATGAAGAGGATGAAGAGGAAAAGGTGGAGGAAGGCGGATCGCGGTCAGACTCGCTTTCAACAGGGTCAGGGAGCTGTACAGAGGCTTCAGAAGTAGAGACAGATACTTCAGAGCTAGGGGGAGATACAGTACATAAGGTGGGCTCTCATCAGAAAACCAAGATTAGCAAAAATAGACCCCGGAGCAGAGCAAAGACCTCACTAAGCCCCTCACACCCAGAAGTTGCAAAGAAATTAGAATGGGATTACTCGGCTACTTCTCAGTTATATCATGAAGGGGCAGGAAATATCCCGTCACAGTCCCAGCCTCAAAGTCAACCGCAGACCACCAGTCTTGACCTTGTGTATACAATGCTAAAACAAATGCAAGGAGAGGCAAGGTCAGAGTGCCGCAGAGCGAGACAGGCAAATAAGAGAATACAGGGCTCACTACGAAAAGTTAATAAACTATACTCGGACCTTGCGGGAAGGGTTATGGAGGTGGAAGAAAGAACTGGTAAACTTGAGGACGAAATGGTAAAATGGCAGGAACACAGACAGGAGCAGGAGAAGACATCATCAGACATTCTATGGAAGCTTGAGGACTTTTAAAACCGACAACGAAGAAATAACATAAGACTATTGGGTGTGGCAGAGGGGAAGGAAGGGCAGGATGTTCTGGCCTATGTAATTGAGTTGCTTAGAGGTGCATTCCCTGAAATAACTGCATGGGTTTGGGAATATGAAGTGCAGAGGGCTCATAGGTTTCCTCTAACTCAGAGAAGGGGGAATGCTATAGACAAGCCAAGGGCAATCCTGGTATTTATAGGTGACTACCTGTTAAGGGAGGAAATCATGAGCAAAGCTAAGCCTGAGGCCAAGCACACCTATAAGGATACAACGTTTTTTGCTAGGCCTGACTTCTGCCACACCACTGTGGAAAGACGTTGGTGGATGAGGCAACTAATAACACCATTCCAGAACTTAGGGTTTGAGGCTTATCTGTTGTTTCCTAGCCACCTCAAGGTAGGGAGAAATGGGCAGTTCAAGATATTCTATTCAGAAGTGAAGGCCCAAGAGTACCTCACGGGGATTAAGGAAAACAGGGGCCAAAGCAGCATGACGGATCGTGTGAGGCAAAATAACCGAAAATCCCAATAATAGGAGCAGGGAAAAAAAGCTCAATGGGCAACCTGGTTGGAAACAGCAACATGGTGAGAAGGGGCGGCAGCAGTAGTAGGGTTTAAATAAAGAATGTAATGAGGAGGAAGGAGGGGGGAGCGACAACCTGAGGCCACAGCTGTCACACATAGGTCAGTATTGATGGGGATGGTTTTATTAGAGCAATACGAGCATTATACAGAGCCCCTACAGCCTGTATTAGGGTGAATGCAGGTTTAACCTTGCCATTACAAATTAAGAGAGGAACAAGGCAGGGGTGCCCGTGCTCCCCGCTGCTGTTCTCTATGTACCTGGATCCATTGATTCGTAGAATGGAAATGAATGATAACATCCCTCCATTGTCCACGTATAGGGGACAATGCAAGATATTAGCATACGCCGATGACGTGGCGCTCCTTACACCAAACCCAACGGAGGCTATAGCACATGTGGAGCTGGAGGCTCTGAACTCTGGTAATGTGTCAGGCTATTTGTTAGATACCTCCAAAACGCAAATAATAAAGAACCAAATGGTGTTATGCCTTGACCAGCGGGTGGTACAGTCAGGTATATATTTAGGGATTACGATCACCTCAGATTTAGACAGTTTGGTGGAAGCAAATATAACCCCTATAATCGCCAAAGTGAGAAATGATTTGGACAGGCTGCACAATTTATATTTATCCATAGTTGGTCGCACTAATATTGTCAAAATGTTGATATTGCCAAAGTTTTTGTATATTTTCAGGGCAGTCCCGTTGTTTTTTTATACCAAATGGTTTAAGACTATAGAGAATATGATGAATAGGTTTGTGTGGTCCACGGGAAAGACTAGAAGGGCACTAAGGTTTATGGCACTTCCAAGGGAAAGGGGAGGTTGGGCACTGCCAGATTTAAAACTATACTATTGGGCAGCAGCCCTCCAGTACATGGCAGGTTTGTTAGGAGGAGCAGAGGCAGAAGGGGGGACGAGATGGGCAGCATAGCAATATATGCTCTACTGTTGGGGGGCGAGGTGGAAAATGTGCTTCTTAAGCAGTTTGATTCAAGTGTTTTTAAGAGAACCCGATTCAAGACGATTATGGCAGCGTATAATATCTGGAAGGCGTTCAGGAAGAGGTTTGGCCTAGGGAAACGTATACACGAGAATGGTCAATAATCCTACATTCCCTCAAGATATCTTTGCTGACTCCGTGTTTAAAGAGTGGGGCAGAATAGGGATCATAAAGATTGGGGATCTCATGGGCACACAAGGAATGATGCAATTCTCGGAGATTCAGGTGAAATATGGAGTAGACCCAAGACAATTTTTCAAATATTTACAAGTGAGAAGTTTTATAGTAAATAAAACAGGGGGGACGGCGGGATTTGAAAAGAACTCAATCTTGGAGGTTGTCCAGGGCGGGGCAGATTGTACAATTAAGAGATTCTATTCTGAACTAATAAAGAGTAAACAGGATGACTTGGAGAAGTGGGGGGATAAGTGGGCATACGAGTTTGAGGTGGGAAAAGATTGTTTTAATTTGTCATTAGAACTGGGACAGAACATCTTGTGTTCGGCACCCCTCCAGGCGCAGCATTATGAAACATTGTACCGGCTGTATTATACGCCGGCGAGAATTGCACAATGGGGGGGCTCAACGGGTATCAATTGTCCAAGATGTGGAAGTTCGGAGGCAGATATTGTGCATATATTTGCAACATGTACCCACCTTTGTACAACATTAAGAGACATCGAAATGTTCCTTCGAAATTCTCTAGAAATATACATTACTCTACTGCCTTCGACAATATTGCTGGGAGTAAGGGATGATGATAGACAGATGGAAGGAAGATATTTTATCTTTGTAGCAATGGCAGTACTAAGGTTATGCATTGCTACAGCATGGCTTGACCCATTACCACCGACATACCATCAGTGGTTAGCCAGGTTACTGACAATCTATAACTTAGAGAAGGCAATATATACAAAAGAAGGAAAGAATGGAAGGAAATTGGGACTACAAATTTGGGAACCTATATGTAAATGGAAGGAGGAAAGCAATAATGTTTAGATGTTAATCTGAGATGCTCAGTTTGTATGTTATAATTTGTCTCAGTACTACCCATGTAAAATTGTATGTGCAATTGCAGTGTAATGTATATATATTTTTTTCTCTGTTTTTTTTTATATTGATGTCTGTATTGCTGTGCCCTGTGCACATAAAAGGGGGAAAAACTTGTAATAAATAAAAAAATAAGAAATTCACTGAGAAAACCATAGGTTTCCAACATGTTATAGTTAGAAATTAGCTTTTAGAAAGCCTCAGAAATTCACTGAAAAAATCACAGGTTTCAGGGACTTTATAGTTAGTTGGACATTTCACTCGTACAAATCCCGATAAATTCAGCCGTTATAGTTAGTTCAGCTAACTGTTACTCAAGACCCCGCAATGCACTGCTGATGACGTCCCATATTACATCACTAATGACATGGTCAGTGACATCACTGGTGACATCACTGATGAAATCTCAAATGACATCACTGATGACCTCATCCATGTGATCATCTGCTGCTCCTTCTCACACCCTAATATAACCTTTGCTACACCCACTCTAAAATACAGACTACCGTTCTCAAAACCATAGACACACCAGTTAATACAGACTCACTCACTGATTCCTAGTTCTACACACACTTCCACTCACTCACTCATACAGTCACTCATTAATGCAGTCACTCATAAATACAGCCGCTATCATGCACACTCAAACACCTATATGGACACTCACACACTGCCACTCACCCATAGAGTTAATCACACACCTAGTCAGTCATGCAGAGATTCAATCACACTCCCATTTACTCACCTATACAGTTATACACACACGTCCTCACTTATTCATACATATACTAACAACCTACCTATTCTCTTATATAATCATTGACACAAGCACACACTAATCAAAGCAGCCACGCTCAAAATCACTCACTCTCACATATAGTTGTTTATTTAGTCCAACACTCACATATACTGCCTTTCACATATGTAGTTACTCACACATGTACCACTGAGACATGCATTCACTCACCAACACACCCATAACACACTCACCCACCCATACAGCCCTTCACAGGTACACTCTTGAACCCATACACCCATTGAATCTATGTAGGAGAGTAGGGTCTGCTTTCCTATGGTCACCCCAAATTATTGCTTTTTGCTTCACTGGTTTTCGACTTAATGTGGCTGTGGGCCTGCTAATCAGACCCGCAGCCTGCTGTTCTCTCTCTAAATTCATATACATGTACTTTAGGTACATCACCAATTGGGTATTGGATCACCTTATCAGCCCCTGTACAGTGTACTATAGGTACCCAGGGCATAGGTGCATCACAGGCCTACCAGGGGCTGCAGCATAGCTTTTGCCACCCCTGGCTGGCTATCCAAACTGACACAACTGGCTGATCACTCAGCTGGGGCAAGGTCATGTAATCACCCCTTGCTTAGATATAGTATCCCTATATCTAAACCTGTACCTGGACACATATACACCTATAAGTCACTCCTATGGCAGGCCTTAACAATCCTGGAGGCAGAGTGCTTGTTTTTATATGAGATGGTGCTCTAGCATGAGCTGAGCCTGTCTGCAGCTTTCGGAACCATGTCCTTATAGCTGTTCTGGGATATTGCCATACCATATACTCTTGAGTGCATTATAATCCTCACGGTTATTGCTAACTTTGGTTTGGCTTTATCAAAACATGTTGTGTAAGGTGTCATACACTTTGGAATACTACCCCCTCTCCAGTTCTGGCGAAGGGGGTAGCATTCCACCATTCTAGAGGGAGAAGACATGTTACTTTACTTAAACGCGGTTAAATCTAACCAGAGCCTCAGCATCACAAAATGGATGCTGCTGCCACAGACACAAGCCTGACCTCCTGCTGCTGACCTAAACTCCGGCAGGGTAGGCATGGACAAATGGTATCCTGTCACAGGGAGGTGTTACACCACCCCAGACAGGAGATATTGGATTGAGGCAGGCAGGGGGAGTGAAACTAGACACTGCCTGGGGTGCACAAGGCTCCCCATGCATAGCCCAGTTCAAACCAGTGCTGGGGCACTCCAGCCCCAGCTCTGGTGTGAAACTGGACAAAGGGAAAGGGGTGTGACCACCCCCTTCCTGGGTCCCATCCATAGGAGGGACCTAGCAGGTAATCCAGCCCCTTGATTTGGAATAAAGGTAGGAGCTGTGTCCATAGACTTTAGATAATCCTGACTGAAACTTTGAAATGAAACTCTGGACCCTTAAACATCCCACTCAACGTGGAAGACTGAAGAATCTCCCATGTGGTCAAGGAGTTACCACCCTGTGCAAACAGGCACCATCCAGCGCACAACGGTTTGCTTTGTTTCAGCTCCCGCCGGAGCTCGAGCAACAGAGATTGACAAAAACCAGATTCCCAGACATCCAACAGCCCGATCCACAGCCACAGCAAAGCTGAGACCCGTGGAGGCGACGTGAGACATGGGACCGGCCATCTTGAAAAGACTGCAAAGTGCTGACCGTGCAGCTCCGAGGCACCCTCGAAGCTGTGCATTGGGGTTTGAGAAGCCCCAGCCCCGAGCAGCTTGTGCATCGAAGTTTACCCCTCCACACTCATTGAGTGCTGCTTGGGGCCCTTTTGCATTTTCCTGCTCGACACGTCTGTCCGGTCACTTGCCCGTTGGCTAGTGGCCTCTACGACGACGAAACTAAAAAAACTACTCTGCTGGTCTGATTGCTCCAGACTGGCCCTCGTTCCCCTGAAAAGGAGCCACCTCTCTGACCTTGCTGATCCGAGTAAGAAGCGATCTTTGAATCCTGCATGGGATGCCTTTGCCAAGGCCTGTTGACTCCGATCTGGAAGCCGACACCGCCGAGAGCTAGAGCCTTTGTGGGACAGCTCGTGATCCACTCCTGGTCATCGTTGATGCCCCAGAGTCCATGGGGCAGCGGAGTCAAGCTTCTCGACAACCACCTGATTGCGCCCGACATCGCCTGGTTCCTTCCTGGTTCCATCCTGGTCACTGGCTAGTGACCCAGACTCTGTCCCCTCTGCTTTCAGGTACTCTACATCTTCGATCCACCCGGACTCTTCTCTCCTGGCCGCCTGCAGCATCTTCATCTCCAGGCTCCATAGAACTCTACGACGAAACCCGACACACTTTGGCACCTATGCACCCGTTCCTGTGGGTGAGGTAATGATCAAACACCGGTGCTCCTGTAGTGGTTTACACCTCTAGTGTCCTAGTTTAAAGTGGTTTAATTCTATTCCAGTCGGAAGACTTCCAAAACAGTAACTTTATAACTTTTACGCACCATTGAATTTGCATTGGTGCATGCGTGTGCTTTTAGCGCTGCACCGGAATCCCGCGGGCTACTCCCGTCCTAACTGCTGTTAGTCCAGTGGAGTCCCAGCAATTCCCAAGGCCCTAGGCCTTACCATTGTTCGAGAAGTGGTTCTTATACCACTTATTTAGTATATGGTTTGAGTGGCCACCGGCCCTATCCATAATTGTGCAACTTGTGTATGTTTAACTGTGCTTTTGTTTAAACGCTTGTGCCTCTGGACTCATAAAGAGTACAGAGGATTATTCTAGTAATAAATACATATATTTTTATAATATATAACTTGTGTGGTGTCCTTTCATTTGATATTACAGGATTGCATATGGTAAAACAGCTGGCTTCACATGCCCTCTTGAGTTAAGCCTAGGACTGCTTAGTCCATGCTACCATTAGGATAGCTTGTCTATAAGGATGACTTTACAACCACCACCATAAGGGATTGTTTGGACTGATACAAGGCTGCTCACTAGAATAGTGAACATCATACATCAGGCCAACTTCTCACATTGGTGTGCAGCGGTTGGGATTTGAGCTTGTTGTTGTTTTACCAATTGTAATCTTATATCATTTGAAAGATCACATTAAGTAAAATAGGTACATATAAACAAAGCTTACATACTTACGTTCTACTGAACTTAGTAGTTGTAGACCAAAGGGCTTAGCACACCCTGACTACAACTCACTAGCAAGGTTCCAGTATGAAAACACATAGTGTAGGTAAGTGCACCATTTACACCTCACTATAGTCATGTCTGGCACAGGTGAGCAACCCAGTTCTCTGCCTGTGACAGGTGACCTTGCCAAGGCAACTTCCAGCTATGACAAATGCAGCTTCAGGGACTTGAGGGCCTTGTGCACTACAAGGGGGCTGAAAAAGGGTCACAACCCTACCATTCCCATCTTGATAGGAATCCTAGAGAAGGATGATCTTGAGAAGTCTAGTGCAGGCCCCTCAGGTAATTCAGGAGATGGAAAAAACCGCCCAGATGATGAGAACACCACCCCAGAGGTAGAAGATGAGGAGGTGGATGGAAATGATTCAGATCAGGGGGATATAGAGGTTCAACTTAGGAGGCTTAGCCATGCTAACGTGAGCCTACATGGGGATGGAGAGGTGAACCACCTTTCCAGATCCAATAGCAGACTACTCCCTGGCAATAGAAGAGAGAGATCCCTTTCCAGGGAATCTAACCTTTCTAATGCCTCAAGGAATTCTCAAAGGGGAATGACTTCCCCTCAGAGAGAAGAGCATCAGGCGAGGATGAGAGCTGTCAACTCCAGATAGAGATGGAAGAGATAGCCCTGGCCCAAGCTAAACTTGCTTTAGCAAGGGAACAAAAATTGAGTGGACCAGATTCCACTGGTGGCAGCCTTATCCCTAAAGATAAAGACAGGTCCTATAAACATAGAAACCTGACAAAGATTGTGCCCCCCTACAAAGAAGGGGATGACATCCACAAATGGATGACTGCTCTGGAGAGGGCCTACATGGTACAGCAGGTCCCTCAAGACCAGTGGGCAGCAATCTTATGGTACTCCTTTTCTGGGAAAGGGAGAGATAAGCTCCTCACTGTTAGTCCTGGGGATGCTAAAAATGACACTGTCCTGAAGAGTGCTCTTATTGATGGGTTTGGCCTAACCACTGAGCAATACAGGTTGTTGTTCAGAGCTACCCAAAAAGCTCAGACTCAGGACTGGACTGATTTTGTTGATTGTGCCACTAAGGCTCTGGAGGGTTGTTTGCTGGGAAGTAAAGTCACAGACTATACAGGATTGTACAATCTTATAATGAGAGAACAGATCCTTAATAATTGCCAGAACCAGTTGTTGCATCAACACCTGATTGACTCAGATCTGACCTCTCCACAAGAATTGGGAAAGAAGGCAGACAAATGGGTCAGAACCAGGGTTAAGCAGAAACCCCAGAACCATGGAGCTGATCAGAAAAAGGCAGACCAGAAGGGTGGAGATCAGAAACAAAAAGACCAGAAGTCTTCTTCAGGCCCCCAAAATACTTCTAAAGAGGGTGGGTCCCAAACTGGAAATAAAAAGAAGAAGAATGATGGCCCAAAAAAACCTTGGTGCAATACCTGTAAATCAGTTTCACACTGGGGTAGTGAATGCACTAAGAAAGGAACAGCCTCTACCACTGCAGCCCCTAAGGCACCTGCACCTCCTGGTACAGTTAGCAGTGGTAGTGCACAACCCAAGGCTTTAGTGGGGTTAACCCTTGGTACTGAGATGGAGTCATGCCTAGTCAGAGTCCCTACTCAGGCAGTTCTGATCTATGATGTGGACATGGCCATGTCCACTACTGTGAGTCCCAATTCTTTGGGCAAGTATAGGCAGACGCCTTTGATAAATGAAAAAGTGGCTTAGGCCTACAGGGACACATGTGCCAGTGTCACCATGGTGACACCTAACTTTGTGGACCCTGGACAAATTGTACTGGGTGAAAATTACCTAGTGACCAATGCTAGCAATGCCACTACTACACATAGTGTGGCTGTTGTTAACTTCTCCTAGGGAGGGGTAACTGGCCTAAAAAAGATTGTTGTAAGTGCAGACCTCCCAGTTGAATGTCTTTTGGGCAATAATCTAGAGAATTCCTTATGGTCAGAAGTGGAGTATAGGACTCATGCAGAGATGCTTGGTATTTCAGCACATGTCCTTGCTGTAACCAGGTCCCAGGCCAAGAAGTGCCTACCTGAACCTATGGTGGATCTTGAAACTATGGACCAACCACAACCCAAGAGAAAGAGCAAGAGGGTTAAGGCAGTGCCTTCCACCTTGGCCCAGGTTGAGGATCAGCCCTCTCAGGAGGATGATTCTGTGATCCAAGAGGAGACTGTCCTGGAAGAACCTGAACCTGATCAGGTTGAGTTTCTGGGGACAGGGGGACCCTCAAGGGCAGATCTGGGGCAGGCTTAGTTAACTTGTCCTTCTCTTGAATCCCTCAGACAGCAGGCTGCTGCTGAGGCTGCTGGGAATGCTCAAGGTACCCATAGAGTGTATTGGGATGATGGGCTCCTTTATTCAGAGGCTAGAGACCCCAAGCCTGGTGCTACCAGGAGGTTGGTCATACCTCTGCAATTAAGGGCCTTCCTTCTAACCTTGGCCCATGAAATTCCTCTAGCAGGACACTTAGGCCAGAACAAGACTTGGGAAAGACTTGTCCCTCAATTTCACTGGCCTCACATGTCAGAGAATACTAAGGAGTTTTGTCGCTCCTGTGACACCTGCCAAGCCAGTGGCAAATCAGGTGGCACCACAAAGGCCCCCCTAATACCACTACCTGTGGTGGGGGTGCCCTTTGAGAGAGTTGGGATAGACATTGTTGGACCAATGGATCCCCAAACAGCATCTGGGCACAGATGTATCCTGGTGGTAGTGGGTCATGCCACCAGGTACCCAGAGGCAATTCCCCTGAGGACCATCCGCAATCCGCGAACTCTCGCGGACTTACCGAAAATCCACAAATCCGTGCGCTGTGGATTTTTTGCTTGTGTTCGCACTGCTCGCGGTCCGCGGCGCGGGCAGCAACAATGTCGCACTCGCGAAATTACAAAAATTACAATTGGGGAGGGGTGAAGGAAGTGGCCCAGTCTCCAACTTCCTGTTCCTGTCCAGCAAGCTCCTCCCATTGGGGTGGGGTGAAGGAAGTGCCCCAGTCTCCAACTTCCTGTTCCTGTCCAGCAAGCTCCTCCCATTGCTTAGTCCATTTCCTGGCCACTTTGAATTCGATCTTGACTGGGAAGGATTACTTTTTGTGGATGCTGCTGGATATTCGGATTTGAGGCCTTTTGGATTACTTTTGGATTCGAAATTTGATTTCACAAGTAAGTTGATAAGTTGATGTTGTTTGTTTGTGGTGATTTTTGTGTGTGTTTTTTGACTTTTTGGGGTGGGGTTGGGGGCTGGCTATGTTGGTGGGGGGCCATTTTGAGGCATGGCCCTGCAGGTCCTGGCCATGTTGTGGATGCGGTCAAGCGGCCATTTTGAAGTCAGGCAGTGTGCTTTGTGCCCTAGGCCCACCCAGTCTGCTCTGATTTCTTTCATTATGCCCAGGGGGCCTAGAACTCCCGCGGATTTACTGAAAATCTGATTTTTTTGCTTGTGTTCGCACTGCTCGCGTCCCGCGCAGCAACAATCTCGCACTCGCGAAATTGTAAAAATTACAATTCTGCACATGAATTGAAAACCACCAGGCTTAGTTATGGGTGCATGCATGATACAACTGTTTTGTTGAATTTTAACATGATTCTGGCCAGGGCATGGATGGCATTGGATTGTGGTGATTTTTGTGTGTTTTACGACTTTTTGTGGTGGTGTTGGGGGCTTGCTATGTGGGTGGGGGCCATTTTATTGCCTGGTCCCGTGTGGGTGGGGGTCTAGGGGCCATTTTTAAGCCAGTTTGTGTGCTTTGTGCCATAGGCCTGCACCCAGTGTGCTCTGATTTCATCCATTATGCCCAGGGGGTCCAGAATCGGTCTGTTCGCGGATTTTGCGGGTTTTTCGCCATGTTCGCGTTGTGAAGCAACAATCTCGCACTCGCGAAATTGCAAAAATTGCAATTCTGCACCAGAAAACCACCAGCAGGCAGCATAAACCTACTGAAACTTGATGGATGGCATTGGATTGTGGTGATTTGTGTTGTGTTTTTTGACTTTTTGGAGTAGGGGTTGGGGGCTGGCTATGTTGGTGGGGGCCATTTTGAGGCATGGTCCTGGCCATGTGGATGGGGGTCAAGCGGCCATTTTGAAGGCAGGCAGTGAGCTTTGTGCCATAGGCCTGCACCCATTTTGCCTTGCTTTTACCCATTGTGCCCAGGGGGAGTCAGTGGTACATGAAACTACAACCCTCTCTGTGTGCTCTCTTGGATCAATGTTAAATTCCTGTTTCCCAAAAATTTAGCAATTCTTATTTTTGATATTTCCATATTGTGGTGTGCACGTGTGTATTCATAAATGCCTACTTGCAAACTATTAATTGAAGCGCTACATATGCAACATATGTTTAACTGATGTTCCTCTGTCTTCGTTTGCTTTTAGGTGCACAAAGTCAATAACTCCGCAATCATCGTTGAGCATCAGTGCCAGGAAGATGTCTCTACTAAGGAGAAGAAGAAGCAAGTGGCACCACTTACCAAGGAGACTGGTGGCTCGACCACTAACTTTTTGTGGAAAAAACAAAAGTCCACCATGAGTGCTGCACAGGTAGCCTGTTTAGTGGTTCAATCACCAACGACCAGTGATGTTGGCTCATCGCAAGAAAGTAGCAGCACACAATCAACACAGGTTGTAACTCATCTCACAAGTACTATTCAACAACCAAAGCCGCAACAACAACTGCATGGGCTACTAGTACAAGCACAAGTACATGCGCAAGGAGCTGTCCGAGAAGGAGCTGTCCGAGAAGGAGCTGTCCGAGAAGGAGCTGTCCGAGAAGGAGCTGGCCAAGAAGGAGCTGGCCAAGAAGGAGCTATCCGAGAAGGAGCTGGCCGAGAAGGAGCTGGCCGAGAAGGAGCTGGCCGAGAAGAAGAAGGCCGAGAAGGAGGAGGCCGAGAAGGAGAAGGCCGAGAAGGAGAAGGCCGAGAAGGAGAAGGCCGAGACGGAGAAGGCCGAGAAGGAGAGGTCCATGGAGAGTTGCAAGTAGAGGTCAGTGAAGAGGCCCATGTAGCGGCGCATGGAGCGGTGCAAGTGCCCACAATGGTTGTTCCTCCAGAAGTAGGGGCACAGGAGGAAATTGACTTTGGAGCCGGGGTATCATGTCAGGAAGACGAAGCCACTCCTCCTGATGATTCATTTTCTCCCAGCTCCCCAGCAAGGAAAAGATCAAGGAGGGTGTGTAGAAGTTCCTCTTCAAGCCCCGCTCCATCAGATGATCTGGATCTAGATTGGCAACCATCTCCGACGTCTGAGAGGGAGGCACACCATGAGCTGAGAAAGGTATCAAATGTTAAAAGGAAGGGCCCCGGAAAGCTCATACTTATGGATCCGAGTGGAGAAGCGTGGCTCAGTGGTTAGAGGCGGCAGACCCGGAAGCTGAGATCAGCCATGGACCAGGGTTCAATTCCCCGCCTCGGCGGGTCTCGGGCTCAAAATTCCACGGACTCGACAATTCTCGCTCCGGTGCCTACTCGACTCATGGGGTCACACTCTGCGACTCTGGGCAATAGCTTGCTTAATCTCCACTACGGCCCCTCGCGGCAGGATGCCTGGCTTTCACCTTGTGAATACCCTGCTGGGGTATCTCACAGGGGAATACCAGGACGGGTTCCCTAAGCAAGCGCCTTGAGACCCCTAGGTGATTAGTGCGCTATATAAATCGAAATACATTTACATTTACATTTACAATGTCGGACTTGATGAAGTGGTGCATTCTGATGTTGTTGAACAGGATGACAGCAATGACCTAGTCATCACACACGTCATTCCAGCCACACCGGCCATGCAGCAGACAGACATTTATACCGTATCCCGACGTCATGCTGAGCGTGACCCTGGCGACGTGGCACTGGTAGCACCACCAACGCAGTCAAGTAGTACAACAAGTTCAACAAAACCTACAGCTCCCATATTTTCTCCCCAGAGGGGAACTCCATCCAGCTCGACTCCCTCAAGTAGGGTTGCTGCAATAATTGCACAACCCAGTAGATGTCTGCAAGGCTCATCCACCACTGCTTCATCTGGCATTGGCAGTATCACCTCCAGAAGTTTCCAGTCCCCAGTTTGGAACTTTTTTAGTGTCCATGCAAAGTATGATAACATAGCCATTTGTTCCATTTGTAAGACTAGACTTAGCCGTGGTAAGCCTGGTACCAACTATGGTACCGGAGGCCAGATAGGTCATCTTCAAAGAAGGCACAGTATGGAATGGTTTGCGCACCTAGCAAACATCGAGGGAAAGCAATCCCAAAGGGCAAGTGGCCAAAATATACCCGTACTAGATGTTTCATCTGAAGATGACGGGGAGGTAGAAGAAGCGTCAGACATTTGTCCGGTTGCACCCAGTACCCCTGGCAGCACCACACCCTCCGCAACACATAGGACGCACACTGAGAGTCTGGGAGACACACCAATGCGGAAAATGTCAACACTGAGCAGAACTGGGTCGAAGAAGGCATCAGCATCATCCAGTAAATTTGTCCAGTGCACCATTACAGCCATGTTCTCCTCAGATGCGCCATTTCAACGCAACCACCCAATTGTGCGCCTGTATAACACTAAGCTGGCTAAAATGCTAGCGGTGGACCTTCTCCCTTTTTCGTTTGTCGAAGGTGTGGGTTTCCTTGAACTCGTGGCAACACTGGCCCCTAAATGGAAGGTTCCTAGCCGGTTCTATTTTGCCAGGGTTGCTGTTCCAGCACTACATAAAGAGGTGCTTGAGTTGATTGGGGCAGCTTTGCAGAAGAGTGCTGTTCACACTATACACCTGACAACAGACATGTGGACCAGTTGCCAAGCCCTTGATTACATGTGCATCACTGCACACTGGGTCTCTTTTTCAGGGGTTGCAAAACAGATAAATGCAGGTGGTGACTTGGTCGAGATTTTTAAGGGTGCTCGTAAACATGCAACATTAGCCATGTTTGGCATGGAGAAAACTCATACTGCAGACAACATTTTGGATGACTTTAACACAAAGGTCTCGCAATGGCTGCCCCCAAGAAAATGCAAGGTTGGTTATGTTTCTACTGATAATGGCAGCAATGTAGTTAAGGCCATGGAGGACGGTGACTATTTCAGAGTGGCGTGTTTGGCGCACTGTATAAACCTGGTTGTGCAAAAGTTCTTGAAAAAAGAAATTGCAGTCGACAAAATACTGACCATCTGCAGAAAAATATGCACACATTTCAACCATTCTTTTAAGGCCCGGAAGGAGCTGAGGCGCAAGCAAAATGAACGTAGTATGCCAGTGAAAGCACTTATCCAGGAGGTGGCAACACGTTGGAACTCAACCTTCTACATGCTTGAGCGTCTGCATGAGCTGTTTCCAGTAGTCAATGAGTATGTCTACAACCTGGGTGGTGGTACGACAGAAATGATGCTAGCGGTGGAGCAATGGCAGCTAGTTAAAAGCCTGACAGACATGCTTCGT
Source organism: Lissotriton helveticus (assembly GCF_964261635.1). Lineage (NCBI taxonomy): Eukaryota > Metazoa > Chordata > Amphibia > Caudata > Salamandridae > Lissotriton > Lissotriton helveticus. The sequence continues at coordinate 1,522,983,900 of NC_136057.1, read as the reverse complement.
CCTTTTGAGGTCTTCACACGTGAAGTCAGCAGGGAGGACTGTTCTTTGAGCAAAGCTATCCCATTGTTGCTGAAGCTCGAGCACCAAGTCAAGGTGGTGTCTTCAAAATTAAAGGATGCTAGAAAGAATGAAGCATATGAGTTGGCGCAGAGATTATTACAACGCCTAGTTAGCAATGAACGGCTTGTAAATATCAAGAAACAACAGCACTACATTTGTGCTACTATTCTGGATCCACGTTACAAAAAGCCATTGTTTGGCAAAGTATTAATTCCTTTTGAAACATCAGATGTTACAGAATACAAACGTTGGCTAGCTCAGTCAGCCATTCGTTTTGAAAGAGAGCGGAAGGAAACTGTAGGAGAAGACAGTACTACTAGTGAATCAGCAGGCCATCAGGCGTCCCAAAAAAGCACTTCTGCATCTGTGCCTGTGGCAGAAGTGAGTGTCCTTTCCTCTGAGCCGTTAACCACACCAGCAACCGTATCATCTGCACCAGGCCCAGGCGATATGTCTGAAGAGGATTGGCTAAGTCAGCTAGGGTTTCCTTGTCCCAGAAAGGACACAGAAGTGCAAAGTACAGGAATCCGGGAGAACATTGTTTCAATGGTGCAGGCCTATCTGGATGACTCAACAGCGGTCAATATTACTGAGGACCCATTGGCGTATTGGCATGGGAAAAGAAACATATGGCGAGAGCTAACCAACCTGGCTATCAATTACTTGTCTTGCCCACTCGCAAGCGTGTCTTCAGAACGTGTTTTTAGTTCTGCTGGTGGCATTGTGACTTCCAAAAGGTCCCGCCTCTTGCCCGCAAATGTGGAGCGGCTCACCATGATAAAGATGAACCAGCACTTCATACCACCAGATTACAAAGTACGAGAATGCACGCAGGAAGAAGAGGACACCGACCTACCTGAGGGCAGTTTTCCTCAGTTACCAGAAGTACTACCGACTCAATTTGCAGAGTTTGAGGACGAGCTCTGCTTCCCTGACAGCGAGTTCTGAAAATGAGTCAATGATTCATGGGGACTCACCACTGACCACGGACCCTGCCGGAGGTGTATTGCCTGCCTCCACGCTTGCTTCCTGTGTTTTTCTGGACACTCTGCCACGCCTCGCGGCCCCCGCTTCGCGGGTGCCGCTCGCAGGCTTGCTACATCGTTAAAGAGTCAACTCCTGGGCTTTTTTTCTGTGCACCTGGGCACCAACGCGCACTGAGGGAATTTGCTGCTGACCCAAGGTACTGAGGCGGGACTGCGAGGACCAGCGTGATCAGCGGCGCTGATCGGCCGCAGCTGGTCCTCTTCCCGCCCCCTCCTCCTGCAGTCAAAATCAACGCGGAGTGAGCTGTTCCTTGGGACTCACCACTGACCACGGACCCTGCCGGAGGTGTATTGCCTGCCTCCACGCTTGCTTCCTGTGTTTTTCTGGACACTCTGCCACGCCTCGCGGCCCCCGCTTCGCGGGTGCCGCTCGCAGGCTTGCTACATCGTTAAAGAGCCAACTCCTGGGCTTTTTTTCTGTGCACCTGGGCACCAACGCGCACTGAGGGAATTTGCTGCTGACCCAAGGTACTGAGGCGGGACTGCGAGGACCAGCGTGATCAGCGGCGCTGATCGGCCGCAGCTGGTCCTCTTCCCGCCCCCTCCTCCTGCAGTCAAAATCAACGCGGAGTGAGCTGTTCCTTGGGACTCACCACTGACCACGGACCCTGCCGGAGGTGTATTGCCTGCCTCCACGCTTGCTTCCTGTGTTTTTCTGGACACTCTGCCACGCCTCGCGGCCCCCGCTTCGCGGGTGCCGCTCGCAGGCTTGCTACATCGTTAAAGAGTCAACTCCTGGGCTTTTTTTCTGTGCACCTGGGCACCAACGCGCACTGAGGGAATTTGCTGCTGACCCAAGGTACTGAGGCGGGACTGCGAGGACCAGCGTGATCAGCGGCGCTGATCGGCCGCAGCTGGTCCTCTTCCCGCCCCCTCCTCCTCCCTTACTCCTGATAAACAGTTAGAGCCACGCGCACGCGGGACGCGCGCGGGGCAACGACCGGGGCGAAGACCGGGCAAAGAGCGGGCCGTTTAAGGCCGTTCAAGGACGGCAGAGGACGGCCCAGGCCCCGAACCCCTGCTTCATCTCGCCAAAACCACCTAACTGTTAAGGTAGGCGGAACTGTGTCCTTGTGTGTCGTATCATCAGGGGCCGCCTTTTTAACTTTATCATCATCATCTTCAATTGTTCTTGCGCCACAGATGTCAGCTATGCGCAACAGAACTAGAAGTTGTACTAAAAAAGCTACGGCGGTAGCACAGGTGACCGGACCTATAGACCTTTTTATTTCACGGGTGAATGAGACTATTGATAAAAGCATTGTTTTATTAGAAAAAAGAGTTTCCATGGATCTGGCGAACGCAAAGCGCTCGTCCTTGGGCTCCCTTGCTAACGCCAAATCGCCCGCTCAGCAGTTATCGAACAACTGTTCTTTGCCTTTAACTGTTCCCTCTATTAGTGCTCCGTCTGTACCAAATGCTGTTGATTTATCAGTTGCACTTTCCGACTCAGATCCGTCTTTTGTCGATCTGGAGACTACTCCAGATTTAGAAGCCTGTCAATCATCAAGCAAAGCGGATCCGAGCCTGGGTGGGTTGGTTGATGTGGAAACGGTACCTATACTTTTAAATTCAGGGGGGAGGGTTATCGTTCCTCCAAAAGATCAAATGAATTGTAAAAACAAAGTAAAAGTTGCAGCTAGGAACCACAATCTGATATCACCTACCCCGCAATTGGCGCCAGGCATACCTTGTTGGGTTCAAAATATGGTAACAGATCTTAAATTGGATCTTGAAGCCACAATAGCAGCACAAATCAAGCCCTTAATTTCAAAACTTGACAGGCTCACGTCTTTAATGCATTCGAAGTGGCCAAATAAGACGAATGGGCAAGGGCCTGTTCAGCCACAAGGGTCTATTGATGCAGTTTCTAAATGTTTATCTTGTGTCCAACTTTCTAAAGATGTATCAAATAATGCACAGGTTATTACTGCTTCTGGGAATTTAGTTTTAACTAATTTGTCGCAAACAGGGAATAATCATGTTCAATCCGCAGCTTCATCTACCCCGAAGGTTGTGGGTTCTACTTTGATTCCCCAACACTCTGTTGCTACTAACCAAACTATTACATCTCAAGTTAAAGACGATGTAGGTAAAGCTAAAACCCTTTTAGTACCTCCCCCTGCACATAAGATTGATGGCTCTAAATCAAAGCAGGCACGTTTTAGGTCAATTAACCTACCACCAGAAGTCTCTCCTTTTGTGGTCGTGCTGACAGCTGTTCCCCCACTGAAGGAGGGAGTAAAAGAAACCTTTGTTGAGCTAAGAAATAAATGCGCTCAGTGGCTCCATCTACATAAACCCTTACCTAATAATATGAACGGTGAAATTCTTACCGTGCGTAGAGGGGACTGGGTGGGCAGAAGCAAGAAAACAATAGTTGGGGATGTAATTACAGTTAATTTTAGGGATGTAGGGGCAGTTAGTTACATATGCAATGCCCCCAATAGTGGTCCTGCTACACAAATCAATCCACTCCCTCTTTCTTATTTTTTACCGGCGCCCCCAAGATCAAACCCATTGAGTTTTATTAATTCTAGTAATAGAAGTTCTGTGTATCCTTTGCAACACACTACCACTAAACCTTGGCAGCAACCACCGCATCTTTCTTCATTCTTTCCACACCACGCCAGTTTTCAGCAGCAGCCATCACATGTTCCTTTTTTTCCCCCACACCATGTTAATCCTCACTGGCAATTACCTCCTCATTTTCCACTACCACCTCATTTCCCACCACCTTCATACCAGCCTGCCCATCAGTGGCAACAACCTCGTCAGCCCCCACAACCAGATAAACCTCATTGGCAACAACCATGGCAGGACTTACCCTCTTCCAAAGAGCTCTCGTATTTACAATTTGCCCATCCTAACAGATATGCTGTGTTGGATGAGGTAGATTGACTTAGCTCTGCGAATGAACTAGATTTAAACATCCCTACGTTTAATTTGGAAATGGAATGCGTCCCACCGGCTACTTCATCAATCACACCATATGTACTCCCGACAAAGTTATCACCTACATCCCTTATGTATACAGGAAGTGGGGACAGTCCTGGTGGATGTACCGCTACTGTTACCCCCAGTTTGGGTTTAGTTGCCAACCTCGGGGCGGATGGTTCAATTCTGCCATGCTTAATGGAGCCAGAGTTGAGGATTGGTGACCCTGGTAAACAACCGGGACTTTCATTTATTTCCTGGAACATCGCTGGCTTAGCCAGTAAAATAGGTACGCCCTTCTGGTCCAGATTTATTGAGGAGGGTTTTGACCTAATTTTGTTGCAGGAAACGTGGTGTCTAGACCTCATCAGTATTGAAGGGTACGCATCCCACTGCCTTAAAGCGACTAAATCTGGCTCGGGCAGGGCTAAGGGGGGTCTTTTGTTGCTTTTGTCCACCAAGTTGCACGATTGTACGGTCAAAAGTAGCACGACAGTTGGGACTCACAGTCAAGTAATAAGGGTGGAGTGTAAGAAGGGCATTGATTTAGTTGTAGTAAATTTTTACAACAATATTTTTGATGCCACCAGAGGAGATATCCTACCGCCTTTAGAAAAGGAAATTGTCAAAGCCATGGGTTTTTCGAAAAGAAAGGCTGAGGTTGTTTGGGCAGGGGATTTTAATCTGCAGCCTTGTAATTTGCCTAATGGGAATATGTGTGGCTTTGGAGTGGCTATGAGCAGTCAATGGGGGGGTCGGGGAACGAGGGTAGATTCGCCTCACTTCCAACATTGTAGTTATGGTACTATACTAAATAATATGTTAATCACTCTAGACCTGACCCTGCTAAAATGTAATATAAATAATCAGGCAATGTCATGTCCTACATTTACAGGAAGAAATGCAGGGTCATTCATAGATCATATCCTTATATCTAGTAGTGGAGACTATACCAACTTGCATGTACAGGAAGAAAGTCTCAGTGACCATAATAGCATTCGTGTAACCCTCCTAGGGCATGGTATCACGATAGATCCAGGTGAAAAATGCTCTACTAACTTAGTGCCCATAAGACCGAAGGGCCTAAGGATTAAATGGACTGGTTCAAATTCTAAGGTTAAGCAGAAGGAGGTCGTTACCAGATGTAAGAACCAAATCAGTTCTTGTCTGGACAATGATTGTGACCCAGGTTGCTTACTAGTCCATTTTGTCTCTATGAACAGCATCATTGATGGCATTTTTTCCAAGGCCCCGTCACCCAATAGTGGTCTAAAGCGGGGGTGGTTTGATAAAACCTGTATAATCGCCCTTAGAGACTTAAAGAAAGCTTTAGCTACCAAACCACGCGTTAAAGAGGATATACAATATTTTAGGACCAGATACAGAACAGCAGTTACCAATAGGAAAAAGGTACTGCAGTCTGAAGCATGGGAAAAGCTGAAGGAAGCAGCTGAGACCAAAAATAGCAAACTTTATTGGGATACAATTAACAGCTCCTTTCTCAATAAAGAAGATGTACCAGAACTGACATCCTATGTGACATGCAGCGATTGGGTTAGTCACTTCTCAAACATCTTTAATCCAGAAGGGTTATCCCTTGCATCATTGCCACCTGAGTCTACCCCCTGGTTACCCCTCCCATTGGGTATAACATTAGAGGAAAGCCATGAGGGAATTTCAGTTAGTAAGGGAGGCAAGGCCCCTGGCCCTGATGGGGTTCCGCTTGATTTATACAAAGATGAACCAGTGTTGTGGGCTCCCATCTTGGTGAGGATTTTTAACTGTGCGGCAGAAACTAATTTCCCTCCGACCTGGGGTCAATCGGTTATTGTCCCTCTACACAAGAAAGGTAATAAATCAGAGGCCTCCAATTATCGGCCAATTTCATTATTGGACGCCTCTGTAAAAGTAATGAGTAGGATTCTGCTCAAAAGGTTAGAAGATTGGGCTACTGATTCTAATATTTTAACTAGAGTCCAATATGGCTTCCGGAAAGGCTTGGGCACACTGGAGCAATGTGTTAATTTGGACCTTTTAATTAATAAATACACTGTGGCGAAAAAGGGTAACCTTTTTTTATGTTTTGCTGATTTGAGTAGCGCATTTGATTTGGTTAACCACGCTATTCTTTGGGAGGTTTTACTTGGTGCTGGGGCACCGAGGGAAATCGTTCATTTTTTAGCCAGACTTTATGAAAAACTTTCTTGTAAAGTCCGCTATGGTACCCTAGGTGAATGTACCCCGTTCTTTAAAGTATCTCGGGGCATACGCCAGGGATGCGTTTTGGCCCCGCTTCTATTTTCTCTTTTTATCAACGATGTTGACCGTTCCTTGGTGGATATCCCAGCAGATGCCCCTTTGATCAGTGGCAAACCCGTCCCGTTGTTACTTTATGCGGATGACGCGGTACTCTTATCTCGCACACAAATTGGCCTCCAGCGTTTAATTGACAAATTTATGCAGTTTATCCAAGGCCGGAGGCTTCGAGTGAATAAAGCTAAGACATATGTTATGTCATGTGGCCAGGCAGTAAAACAGTCTAAGCATTCTTTTTTCCTGGATAAAGAAAAACTGACTCATGTCAAGTCTTTCTGCTATCTAGGTATTACATATAATGATAGAGGGGCTTGGACCCCTGAATTTGACTCAGTTAGGCTAAAAATGCTGCGGTCTATTAGCAGTATTTTTCGATTTGCCTCTAAACTTGGCTCACGAAGCATTTTAGATATGATGAACATATACAATGTTTGTTGTGTCTCCTCAGCACTGTACGGGGCAGGTGTATGGGGCCACAGCAAGGGTATACCCATGCAAAAGGAGGAAAACAAGTTCCTAAGGAGGCTGTTATGTGTCCCCCCTTCGGCCTCTGTTCAACTGATTCATGAAGAAGTTGGGGTCGAGCTCATCTCCGACTTAGCAGCAGTCCGGCCACTTTTATTGTGGCGTTCTATTTGGGCTAAGCCGGAGACTCGATTCACTCAGGATATTATTCTTGACTGTATAGGCTTGCACCATTCTTCACGTATACAGTGGTTGAGATACATCCATTACTGGTATCTCCATCTTTTTAATATCGATGTGTATCTTGAGCCAGAAGAGGTTGTCTCTATTTCAAAAAAAGAAATTAAGACAACGTTTCTAAATTTTCAAAAGGCAGAACGAAATAGAATTTCTGATGATCTTACTACCGTGAAATTCTATAAAAATCTGAATCTAATTCCGGGGTTCCAACCTTATCTGGGGTTTGTGACTCGTCCCACTCATCAGTATGTTTTGACACGTGTTAGATTGGGTACTGTCCACCACTTGGTTGCATTTCCTAATGCAAAAGCCAGGTCAGAGTCACCCTGTCCGTGTGATAGTATCTCTCGCCAAAGTAGTCGTCACTTTTTACTTTTTTGTAAATGTTTTCATTTTTTTAGGTTAAAATACCTCAAACCAATTTTTAAAAAATATAATATTCGTACTACTGAAACAGCACTGCTACTCTTATCCTCTTTAGAGAATGAGGAGATTTGCTTTTTTTTGGCCACTTTTATTTTGAAGTGTACAGCTGCCAGGAAAAGTATAGTACTGTAATATTCTTTGTGCTTACCTGTCTGTACCTATGTTATTTATACAGCTGCCAGGAATTGTATTATGCTGCTATTTTTCTTCTTACATTTCTGTCTGTATATATGAGCTTCTAAATTTTATAACAATATTTTTAATCAAGGTTATTCTTATTTGTTGATGACCACAGTGTGTTATGATTATTTAAATGAAATGTACAGCTGCCAGGAAATGTCTATTGAGTAATCCTTATTGATTTCCTGTCTGTCCATTTTTTGAGTGTCTTGTATATGTTAACAGTATGTTGATTTAAATCTACAAGATCACTTTTTTTTTTTAATTGTTGCCCACTACCCTTTTTATAGCTTCCTACCTCCTTTCTTATATATGTTTATATGTCGATTTTCGAAGTTTTAATTGTGTATTTCACCATGCTTGTATGATTTGTATGTACAAATCGAATAAAAGCTTTATGAATTGAATTGAGTCAATGATTCATTAACTTTATTTTTCGTCCTTATTCACTTTTATTCCTCTGTGTCTGTCTTTCTTTGTTTAGCAAGTGCTTGATCATATTCACAACAAAACTGTAATCACCCCATCACAACAACAAGCCCATCAGCAGAACTGTCTTGATTTTGATGCCGCAGCATTCCTCATTTGGCAAATTACACGTGAACCAACACAATGACAGTGTTTAGTAAAACGAACTTACTGCAAAACCACCACCCACCAGGCTCAAAAGTAGTAAAAAACAGGTATGCTCAGATAAAGTTTGAAAAAGTATATTTTTATATCCCTAACAAAATAATCTCCCGCAAGACCCTCCCTAACCCCAACAAATAAATAGTCCTTCAAAAGTCCCCAAAAACCCCAACTCCCAATTCCCACCCCCCAAAAGTCTCTAAAAAAGGGGCAAGGGACACTCTAGGGATGCATGCTGTGGACTTTGGCCTCCAGGGCATCATGCCTTAGGGCCAGGGCATCGTACTGCTCCCGGAGGATGGCGTGGTCTAAGCGGAGACCCTCCAACAAATTTTGATGTTCCTTCAACTTGCGGACCTCCGCCTCCAGGTCGGACGCTCTGTGGGTTGCACGGCGCAAGCGAGCCTTGAGAGTACTGTGAGGGGCAGCCTTTGCTGCTCGGCGGTGGCGTCTGCCAGCCCGGCTCCGTACCGCCGGAGCACTGCGCTGACCGGCAGAACGTGGGGGCGCGGAGGAGGATGCAGGTGTCCCATTAGATGTACTGGACTGCGTGTCCTCCCCCTCCAGTTCCACCAGCCGCCGATATTCCGCAACAGTGGCATCCAGCCTCCGTTGCCGGGCCAGTAGAGCCTGCATACTCCTGGATGTTTTGGATGTTTTAGTATGAACAACTATATGAAGAAAGAAAGACATAATGTGTAACGAATGCTCTTTAAGAATATGATTAACACAAAATGATTCAGCAGAAAGTTGTGTCACAGTACAACTAGCAACTAGCCAGCGCAGTATAAAACTATTGAGGCCAGTATCATGGGCGTCGCAGGGAGGGGCAAGGGGGCAAAATTGTTTGGTACATTATCTGCAAGCCGGCATAATGCCAGCGCAGTGAACTTGCACCCGAGAAAAATAACAGACGCACGCCATGATGAGTGACATACACTTGCGTTACTGTACCGGTCCAGTACATGCAGGTGGTGAAGCTCTTACTTTTCTATTACGGGTGGCACTGAGAATACTCTGTTACAAGGGCTACTGCTTAATTAATTTAACTTTCACCCTACAATACAAATAAACACTAAGAAAAGAAAATCAAGGAGCTAAATAATGGGATTATCTATCACTTCACATGGGATGTATTTGCTTACATATGGGATGACTTCAGGTGCTTTGCTTTTTATTGAGTGACCAGTGATACATCCACACATGAATGACGTACTACTACTAAAATTATTAAGAGGTGGGGAGTGGCCACCGTACTATTAACCGGATATATGCTGTGCTTGCAATAAAAACTACTGCTACTATTCATGGTAGTTTTTTGACAAAATTACAACTTCTTTTCCTTGCCTTTCCTAAACTGGAACGGACGTGCGGGTGCGGTGTTACATGCTCTTCAAAGTAACACGTAGTTCATCCAGTGACCGTCTACTCTCTGTAGATACACATCATATGCTATCTAAGAGTCAGATAGTACCATGATCCAGCTTACCTCTACCCGCCACCACCACTGTCTGCTTCCTCACAGTATCTTCTTGGGCGACTTGCACCGCCTCCTCCCCAGAGTTGTCCTCGGAGCCGACCACCACCACCACATCCGAGCTGGCCCCGCCACCAGATGTTCCACCTACAAAGTCGATTTAAGAATGTTAGATTACACCACTCACTAGTATTTGGTCTAGGAATGAAGAAATGTGAAAACAACAGAAAAAGTAATTGACTGTCTAATCTAAAGTAAAAATGTCCCTCCTTCCACGGAAAGGCTGTTGTCTTGCTGCACTTTTTTGTCACAATTGATGAATGCTTGCTTAATTTTAACACACACCATTTTTCTCTGAACAGACAGAAGCTGGACTTCTAAGGACAAGAGCAACATCAACTTCAAACCAGGTGAAAGCTCGGCTCGACCACAAGAAATGTGTTCCATTACTCATCAACTCAGCACCAAACACTTTTCCATTTCCAGCTAACTTAATTTTAATATATGTGTTTACTTTTAATAAAGCTTTTAAACTTGAATAGACTCTGTGGTTTTTGGTCCTCCAGACTAGAGTGACTGAGCGAAAGGTTTTGCAATTTTTGCAAGGAGGAGTCCGTGCCTCTGACACTACCAGGTTTATACAGTGCGCCAAACACGCCACTCTGAAATATTATTACTCTGGTGTTTAGTGTCCATAGTTCGGTTTGTGGAGAATTGTCCCTGCAACAGTAGTATTATGGATTGTGCTCCTATCTAAACACTATTTCGAAAAAATTAAATTAGGAACGCTTGGACAACAATAGGTCCTCTATATTTAAATGAAAATTTACTGGGGCCAGCAAAGGAGCACTCGCCGCCCTGGCCTGCATCCTCCTCCTCCTCTGGAGCCACAGCATCCTCCTGTTCCGTCCGCTTGCCCCTGGGGGGACCTGACGTACAACATGAAAGAAAGAACAGAAAACATTGATGATTGCTGCTTGACGATGTCCTTGTCAACCAAATCAAACATTTAGAAAGAACAAGAACCAACTATTTCAGCCAAAAAGAGGGCTACAAAGGAAGGACTGCACCTGAGCCTCTACTCTAGGGGCAAATTTACAAGCCCCTTGCAGCTCTTTTGCTACGTTCTTGCGTCACTTTTGTGACGCAGCGCCACAACAAGAGAGGCGCCATGGTGTGGCGTATATTAACAACGTGACGCATATGGGAGATGCATCCCATTCTAAAGCCCTGCGCCATAAGGGAGCGTTCCAGCGCAAGGGAGGACGTTCCTGCGCAGGAACGCATGCTAAAAGTGGCTATGGGGAATATATAAAATTTCAATCAGTCATTTAGGACAATAATGCGTCACTCAAACCCTGCGCCTGCATGAAGCAGACGTACGGCTTGACGCAGCATTGCTGGAGCTGCGCTATCGTTGCAACGCAACTCCATCAATGTGCCGCCTTACGGCACCGATGCGTAACGCTTCGGTGACGTTTTGGGACCATGGTGTGCTGCATTGTAAATACGGCGCACCATGGGTGGTGCTGGTGTGCCGCACACTTTGCAGGGATGCGCAGGTAATTGCAAATCTGACACTTAGGGGCATACTTGCGAGTTCTGGGCTGCACACCTCCAGAGGTGCGCCAGAACAAATGCGTAACGCAAAACTAACCTTGCGTCACGGTAGATGCGCCGCAATTACAATGCGGCACACCCTGGCGCAAGGGTAGGCAGATGCGTGACGCATCTCGTGACAAAAGAGGGGCGCATCTCTAGAGTCGCGTCGCAGGCGCAATGCAACTCTAGCACTGCTCAGGGCTGCCCAATACTCAACATACCGCATCAGTCCTTACGCCTGCTTCAAGCAAGCAGGCATAAAGAATTGACGTAGCAGCGTCACGGAAGTGCCTGCGTTATATCTTGTAGATTTCACGCAGGCACTTTTGCGAGGCGCACAGCTGCCTGACCGCCCCCCCCCTGCGTGGGAACGCACCCATTGTGGCGCAGGCCCAGGCCTTAACGTGGCGCATCTCCCTAGATGCATCACGTTGTACATGACTCGCAGGGATGCGCCACGTTTACGTCGCTGTTGCGTCAGGTAAGGCAGCGTAAACGTGGCGCAAGGGGCTTGTAAATCTGCCCCTTTGTGTCTAGCATTACGCAGTTCTGTAAAGTACACTCATACATTACTCAGCACAATTAAATGAACACAAAATAGAAAACAAATAAGCAGTGGCACCGCCACAGAGAAGGAGAGCAGTGCACCTGAAATGCACAGAAGATTTTGAAATATTAATTTACCTCTACTATCAATGTAATCGGCAGCATTATTGCTCTTTGTAAAAAAGTTAAAACAAACATTTGCAATATAACACACAGAGCAGGAGAAAAAACAGAGTAGTGAGTGATGAAAAAATTGCTACTACTACTCACCAAGCCCGGAGACCTCCACTCCCAGCAGGTCGAGCAGGTCGCGCTCCCGGTCCAGGAGATCCGTCCAGCGGTGGGTCACCTGGTTGTAGGTGCGCTGGACCCCCGAGATGTCAAACAGGGCCCGGCACACCTCCTCCCACCGCTTCCGTCGCTCCTGGAGGTTGTAGCCACCAGCGATCCTGCCGCCTGCCGCGATGGTCCTGGGGAGGCGGCGCTGTACAAAGTAAACCAGTGCGCCCAGCTCCTCAGGGCTGAAGATGTCCCTGAGCACCACCATTTCCGCCCTCAAACGGCCACACGGGAGCCGGGCACGGGCTGCGGGGCCCGTCTTGGGCAGCTTGACTGATGGCTTCACCATGGTCTGGGCAGGTGGTAGCAACAAGGAGAAAAAATGAAAAAGAATAAGACTAGGGAAGAAGAAAATAAAAGTTTAAAAAAGTAGTTGAAAAGTAAACAAAAGTAGCCTAAAACACAAAAATATAGAGCTAGAAAACTAGAGGGATAAATAATAGAAACACCATGCCCAGACACATAGGAATGAATGAAAAACAAGATGGCGGCCCGATCACGTGCGCGTAAGTAAGTTCGCACGCGATTTCTCTCGCGAACTCATGCGAACTTGTATTCGCAAGGCGCTCATTCCGCGAGATTACACATAGCGGGCGGAAACGGAAATACGTCACGCAAACAAAATGGCGGTGCCCATACTCGACCTTGGGGTAATTCGCACGAGTTCGCGGCTTCCACGGTCGATTTTGCACGACGCCGCGCCTCGCGAATAGCGCGAAATTACCGAAAAACGATTTTTGCAAAAGCAAAACCAATGAGCAGGTGCAAAAGTTCAAGCTCATCATTTGTAACCATTCCCTGTAGTGCTTCCTGAAGGGGCCCTCCAGAATTCGGTTGCCCACTTGCAACTATTGTGTGACCCTGCTCTGACAGTCACAGAATAGTTACAAGTATGCCATTGCCAACAAAGATCCTGTTAAAAAAATTTACATTGCAACACAAAGTAAAGGGAGCAGACAAGCAGGTGCCAGCCTTCATTAATGTCAGTTGGGGCACGGCAGGTGTTGTTGTAATTTAATTTTGCAAAACTTAAAGCACTTAGCAGGTGTGCTTTGCTTTGCCACAATAATGTACACTGACTGGTCAACCAGAGGGTGCTGTGATGACACCGAGGGTGGCATGGGTGTGCCAGCCAGAGGGTGGCATGGATGAACCAGAGTGCCAGTGTTGACAGAGGATGGCAGTGCTTTGCTTTCCCCCAATAATGTACACTGGTGAACCAGAGGGTGCTGTGATGACACAGAGGGTGACATGGGTGAGCCAGAGGGTGGCATGGGTGAACAAAGAGAGTGCCAGTGGTGACAGAGTGTGGCAGTGATGAAGAAAGGCTTGCAAACAGGCTGGGCACGTAGAAACAACAAGTTCGCAAAACTGGCGACCCGACAAGTAAGTTCGCAATTTGCGAAATTGTACGAAACCCTCGCGAACTTGCAGAAACCCGTGCGAACACAAAAAAAAAAGCAAAATCCGCAAGAATTCGCGGATTTTTGCAATCCGCAAATACGCAAATCCGCAAATTCGCGGATTGCGAATCCGCAAAATCCGCCCATGACCTACTCATAAAGAGTACAGAGGATTATTCTAGTAATAAATACATATATTGTTATAATATATAACTTGTGTGGTGTCCTTTCATTTGATATTACAGGATTGCATATGGTAAAACAGCTGGCTTCACATGCCCTCTTGGGTTAAGCCTAAGACTGCTTAGTCCATGCTACCATTAGGATAGCTTGTCTATAAGGTTGACTTTACAACCGCCACCGTAAGGTATTGTTTGGACTGATACAAGGTGCTCACTAGAATAGTGAACATCATACATCAGGCCAACTTATCACCATCACCCACTCAAACATCTATTCACTGAGTTATCCTACCCACAGCAACACTCAGAGACCCATACAGATACTCAGACAACCAATCAATAACCCATATAGACACTCATGTAGCTACTCACAAGCCCACGCATCCACTTACATACCAACTGACAGATTGATACAGACATTCACAAAGTTTAGTCACTAACCCATGCATTCAGTAAAACACGTTTAATCACTAACTTATACAGTCAGTCACACACCCACTAAATCATCAATTCATACACTTGTACACCTACTCATTCTTCAATACACTTTGGCATATATATATATATATATATATATATATTTCCAAGTAAAACCACTCAATGTTATCCTAAGGAAGGAAATTCACTAAGCAGGTAAGTAGTGTTATCATTACTTTTCTTACTCAGTGGTGGATCCTGGATCCAGCACTGGTGCATCTCCTGTAAACAGCTGAAAGAATGCGTTTAAGTCATACAGGCAATTTTTTAGGAATATTTTTAGTTTGTGAAAATAGACACTTAGAAACTTTTCTGGTGAAAACCAGACAATGGATTCCTTTGGAAGGAAATACAAGTTACTGGTAAGTACGGTTAGAATTACTTTTCAGGGTCAGTGTTGGGCTAAAATAGGCAGCACTGAGGTCACTCCTGATAACAGGTGAGTAAATCGGAATTCGTTGTTCATCTGATTTTAGAGGAATATTTGTACGTTTCAAAAATCAACACTTGGAAACTTTTCTGGTGAAAACCACACAATGGATTCCTATGGAAGGAAATTCAAGTAACTGGTAAGTATGGATAAAATTACTTTTCAGGATCACTCTGGGCTTAAAGTTGCAGCACTGAGGTCACTCCTGATAACAGGTGAGTAAATCAGAATTCGTAGTTCGGCTGATTTTAGAGGAATATTTGCACAATGCTGAAGGAAGGGGGCGGTGCCTGAGGTGACATGTATGAAAACACTCCCTATGGCGCGTTTTAAGCTCGGGAATTATTTCCTCTTCATTCCTAAGGTCCCCTGTGGGCCAACTAGCCCACCAGGTACCTCAAGTATGCCCCAGGGAGCTGCGTTGCAGAGAGGTGTTCAGAGGCCACGCCCCTTTTTACAACACCCTGCAACGCAGCTCTGTGGCACTTACTGGAGGTACCTGGTGGGCTAGTCTACCCCTAGGAGACCTCTGGATTGAAGAGGAAATAATTCCCCAACTTAAAACGTGCCACAGGGCGTGTTTGCACACACATCACCTCAAGCCCCCTACCTTCACCACTGTGCAAACGCACCCCGTGGCGCGTTCTAAGTTGGGGGATTAAGTCCCCTTGAATACTGGGGGTCCCTGGGGGCCAACTAGCCCACCAGGAACCTCCAGTATGTGCCAGGGGGCTGCGTTGCAGAGAGGTGTAAAAGATGCATGGCTTCTTTACACGTCTCTGCAACGCAGCACCCTGGCACATACTGGAGGTTCCTGGTGGGCTAGTTGGCCCCCAGGGAACCCTAGTATTCAAGGGAAATTAGTTCCCCCTCTGCAAACGCGCCAGGGGGCGCGTTCGCAGAGTGGTGCAATCCTTCACCTCAAGCCCTGCCCCCTACCTTCACCACGCTGCAAACCCTCCCCCTGGCGCGTTTGCAGAGGGTGAAGTAATTCCCCTTGAATACTGGGGGTCCCTGGGGGCCAACCAGCCCACCAGGAACCTCCAGTATGCGCCAGGGGGCTGCCTTGCAGAGAGGTGTAAAAAGGGGAATGGCCTCTTTACATGTCTCTGCAACGCAGCCCCCTGGCACATACTGGAGGTTCCTGGTGGGCTAGTTGGCCCCTAGGGACCCCCAGTATTCAGGGGGAATTAGTTCCCCCTCTGAAAACGTGCCAGGGGGCTTGTTTGCAGAGTGGTGCAATCCGTCACCTCAAGCCCCACCCCCTACCTTCACCACTCTGCAAACATGCCCCCTGGCGCGTTTGCAGAGGGGGTATCGGACATATCCATATTGTGTTAGCATGATGTATCTATATATCCTCTCTGCTTAATATGCACACAACATAACCCATGTTTTAGCCGGTAGGAAAATGTTTATTTGTAGTTATGTTCCATACTAATAGAGCAGGCCGAGACCCACACAGACGCCATCTTCTTTCCTCTGTGTCAGAACACAAGCTGTGAACACGTGCTATTCTTCAGTAGTTGTCAAGTCCCAGTTCATTTGAGTTACTGAGAGCAGCTGAAGGTAAACTGTTTTCCCTCTGTCCTGGGACTCAAGGTCGCATCTGGCTTTGGGTGCGATAAGCGCATTCCTGGAGGCGCCGTGTCTACACTCCCGGGCACCAAGACGAAAGGGAGTCAACCCCTCCTGCCCTTCCCAGTAATAAATAGTAAAGCTTTGAACCAATCATGTGTGCCATATATGGTCCTTCCTTGCGGCCCAAGGGCCGAGTGGTGTTTTTCCATTTACGGTGACTTCATGTGTTGAACTGAAAGTATATATGTTTGATTTTGACTGTAAGCCAGTAGTCTTCTCCGCGCAGCTGATGGGTGAGGTTTGGACTGGGCAAAGGCCCCTCTGCCTTCAGAGGACAAAGGATTTTTGGGTATAACTATTGGGACCCTGATCTCAAGAATTTAGATCACTTTTGGACAAACAAAAAGAAACTTTTGCTGAGGAGAGGAACCTGAAGAAACTGAGGAGAGACTATCCCTAAGCTGAAGTGCTGCTTGGGGGATTGGCCTGCAGTGGTTGCCTGACTACCAAAGAAAGGAGAAAGGGACTTTGTGTACTTTCATCAACTTGTAAGGACCTCCAAGGGCTTGAGAAAAGAGCGTGCCTCCTGCTGAATTCTCAGGGACAACAGACTTCAACCCCCAGCTCCCCAGAGTTCCTTGGGAAGTACCTGCTTCTATTTTGGGCATTCTGAGGGACTGCGTGTCGCAAGGAGCTAGTAGCGCAACTTAAGAGGAAGAAGCGTGTTGCTGCTGCTGCCGTCGCATCTTGGATGTCGCTGCTGTAGCTGTCGTATTGCACCACATCGAGAGAAGCGTCTCGCAACAAAGAGGAAGCGTGTCTCCATCGCTGCTGCTGCTGTCGCATCTTGGATGTTGCCGCCGTTGCTGTCGTATTGCACCACATCGAGAGAGGCGTCTCGCAACGAAGGAGAAGCGTGTCGCCATCGCTGCTGCTGCGTCGCATCTTGGATGTCCCCGCTGTATCTGTCGTATTCACCGCATCAAGAAAAGCACCTCGAATCCACGGAGAAGCGTGCCGCCGTTGAAGCTGCTTTTGTCGCATCTTGAATGTCGCCGCTGTAGTTGTCGCATTGTGCAGAAGCATCTCGCAACGGCGGAGAAGAGTGACGCAGCCAAAGCTGTTGTCGTCGCATCGCGGAACAAGGGTGTCGCCGCTGCAGCTGACACATCAAATCGAGACTTCTCGCATCATCGGAGGAGCGTGCGGCATCTGGAAGATCTTCAGGTCTTTATTTCTTCGTACCAGAACTTTGACGCATTTCCATCGCTGCAATACTTTTGTCGTGGAAGCGTAATGCATCGTAAGGTACCTTGACTTAAAGTGTCACATTTTAAGAACTTAACAGAACTAAGCTAAAACTACAATTTTTAGTATAGTATTGTGGATTTTTGTCGTTTGTGGTTTTGTGATAAGTCTATATAAAGAATACTTATTTTTTATATAAAACCTGTGTGGTGTCCATCTGAAGTGTTGTCACTTGATTACTGTATGTGGTCACAAATGCTTTACACACTGCCTCTGAGATAAGCTTGTCTGCTCATGCCAAGCTACCAAGGGGGTGAGCAGGGGTTATTTTAGGAGTGTACCCCCTTACCTTGACTAGAGGCAAGGGTCCCTATCTGTCACAAGTACCTAGCTGTGCCAACTAGAGACCCCCAAATCTAACAGTAAGGAATCTAACATGGTTTGTAAAGAAACGTTCCCTTTTAAAAAACTAAGCATTGGCAAAGTCAATAGGTTTCATCAATGCAAAATATTTTGATTTTGTTTTTTACCCATGTTGTACAGGAGCACAGCTGGCATGCAGCATGGCTGAAAGTAAAAATAAAAAGGCACTATGATGCAGTCACTGTTGACAACATCATAGAGCTTTCTTTTTACTTTCAGCCATGCTGCACAGCAGCTTTGATGCTCTACAACGTGGCTAAAACAATTTGATCAAAAGTTAATAGATCACACAGCGGCAATATATATTGCCTTCGCCAATGTTTGTTTTTCATTGCAGGAAGGGCTGGGGAAAGCTACAAAGCAGGGTGGAGCAAGCAAGAAGGCAGGGGCAAGGTGAGAGCAAGTACAAAAAGGAAGGGCGGTGCAAGTAATGCAGGAGGAGGGAGGGGCCTACGGTGAAAGCTAAAACATGGGAGGAAGGGGACCAGGGCATGCAACCATGGAGCAACAGGGACAGGCCAAGACCAACAGGGCAGCAACAACGGGACAAGAAACGATGGTGCAACAACAACAACAGAACAAGCAACAACAATAAAGTGACGACAGGGCAAGCAACGAGGGGACAACAGCAACGAGGCAAGCAACAACAATGTAAAGTGGATGAGAAGGTGGGAGAGAAGTACTGAGAAGGCATTCATCCTTATGGAGTGCTGTAAGTAACATTTTATAAAGTATCTCCAAAGGATACAGAAAGTGGAAGGACACAGGGCACCAAACAGAAGCAGTACTTGAATCATGCTTCTGGGGAACGAAAAAACACTAAAAGGAAGTGAAACCATCCCGTGGTGACCAAGGAAAAGGAAGGGAATGAGAGTGACAATAAAACCAATTAAAGTTGAGCAATGAGCGGGCTCTAAGCCCCCTGTAACTTAACAAAAGGTCTCACAAGCAATTGCACATTAGCTGTTTCAGGCGAGACCTAATGATTGTTCTATCAGTTTCAACAAAGTATCTGAGTACACCCTAGTCATCTTTTGAACACACAGGATTGTTGTGCACTAGGACCCAGGACACAAACAAGAATACTAGGATAGTGTCCCTGGTGTTAAGTTCACCGTGGTGAGCCAATGCCAAAAATTCATTTTGCAATGCAGTGTGGTGGGTTATTCAGTCAAAGATACAGAGCAAAGTGGTGAGTTTGTGTTCCTAGGGGCAGTACAATAGATAAAAGTCCTTAAAATGAAGTCCAGAGTCATGGTGTAGATTCTGCGGGTTAGACTTTCAGACTCGTTTGCAAATACACCGTTTTAATTGGCCATGCGTTGTGCCAGAAGCAACAACCTCAGCTCTGTTTCTCTAACCTCAAACACAATTAGAGGTTTTCAAAGATTTCTAGATGCAACACAGAGAAAGGAAAGAAAGCACTCCTTCTTCATCAATCTAAGTTTGAAATTTGGGAAAGCATGCTTTGTTAGATTTAGAATAATCTTTAAACTAACATTAGCAAAGTAAAAACAAACAAGTTAGAAACCATATTGTTGGAACAGCATTAGTGAAGCATTCAACTGTGAGAGCTCAGACGAGTAATTCCTATGGAAGACAGAATTCGACAAGAGCATTCTATCTATTTTAAGCAAAGCAATTTACCTTTGGCAAGCAGAAAAACGCCAACTTACCTGTGTCACTCAAATTACAGCTAATAACTAGATTTGCTTCCACCTGCCTTTAACTCACTGAGCTTATTAGATTCATCCAGTAATTTACGCTTATAAAATTAAGCAGAAATATCGTTTTATGAACATTGGCACTGTTAAATTAGACTTCATGACAATAACCCTTTACTTTGAGAGGTGCCTGTCGCCAGGTAAATGGCACAAGGAAAAATAACATTGGCTCACATGCAAACTCAGCAGTGATGTATACAGGCAAACAAATGTGCTTTAATGACTCAGTCTCCAAATCTCTTCAATAAAGTTATGTATACAGTGACAGATATTGAATTCAGAATTTTGCCAAGGGACACAGAAAACACAGGCAACCCATGGACTAATTGTTACACTCCACCGGTGAACAGACTAACGCCTCCAGAAATTCTCAACATCAATGCAACTGGAAGTGGAAATGTCAGCATTTTGACAGATGTAATCAAAGGTATGTAAATCACAGACCCTGCAGGCTTCAGCGAGTGGGCGTGTATGTGCTAGTTGCCTAGCTGCTAATGGATGCTGATTCACAATACAGAGCTATGTGGGTGGATAGCAGACAGAGTTAGTACTTTTTCCCTTGTCCGTTTTCCTTCATCTCTAGGTGCTACATGCAATTAAATGAATGCACTCTGGAAATGGCTAACTTGTAAATTGAATTTAATCAAGCCAATTAGAAGTGGGCTTTCTGAACAACAATGAGTGTCCCATGTTTCATAAATATTTAGGGAGTCCGTATGATATTGATGAATTTGGGGCTGCTCTATGGGTTGAGACTGCATTGACATTAAGCAATTGCTCCAAATAAGTAGGTTACATTTAGCTTTAAATACTGTCCAAAGTTCCCACAATTTGCTACTTGGAATTTGAAATCACCTTTCTTGAGTATTGTATCCCAGTGGCGATCGCCACTGGGTAGTTACAGTTAAGATCATATTTTAATAGGAAAACATTTTTTCGGTTTGTTTGTAAAGTTGGCGCTGTTTAAAAGAATCTTCACAAAAGTTTATTTAAAAAGTCGCATCCACCACAGCTCCTTCCTAGAAAGTTTTTGGGTGATCCGTCAAGCGGGGGCGAGAAAAACGGGGCTGAGGTTCAAAACACATTTTCCCCATTAATTTTTCTATTGGAAATGTTGACAACTCTACAGTCCAAATGACTCAATCAATCAATCAATCAATCACGGCATTTGTATAGCGCACTACTCACCCGGAGGGTCTCAAGGCGCTAAGGGGAGGGGGGGTCTGCTACTGCTCGAACAGCCAGGTCTTGAGCTGCTTCCTGAAGGCGTGGTGGTCCTGGGTCAGGCGGAGGTGGGTCGGGAGGGAGTTCCAAGTCTTGGCGGCGAGGTAGGAGAAGGACCTTCCCCCTGTGGTGGCTCTTCGGATGCGGGGGACGGCGGCGAGGGCGTGGCCGGTCGATCGAAGCTGGCGTTTGGGGGCGTAGTAGTTGAGGCGGCTGTTGAGGTATCCTGGGCCTTGGTTGTGCAGGGCTTTGTGTGCGTGGGTGAGGAGACGGAAGGTGATTCTCTTGTTGACCGGGAGCCAGTGCAGGTTTCTCAGGTGTCCGGAGATGTGGTTGCGACGGGGGATGTCCAGGATGAGTCGTGCTGAGGCGTTCTGGATCCGCTGGAGTCTCTTCTGGAGTTTGGCGGTGATTCCGGCATAGAGGGCATTGCCGTAGTCCAGTCGGCTGGTGACGAGGGCCTGGGTGACCGTCTTCCTGGTCTCGGTGGGGATCCACCGGAAGATCTTGCGTAGCATGCGTAGGATGTTGAAGCATGACGAGGAGACGGCGTTGACTTGTCTGGTCATGGAGAGGGAGGAGTCCAGGATGAAGCCTAGGTTGCGTGCGTGGTCTGTAGGTTTGGGTGCGCTGCCCAGGGCGGGGGGCCACCAGGAGTCGTCCCAGGCGGCGGGTGAGGATCCCAGGATGAGGACTTCCGTCTTGTCCGAGTTCAGTTTCAGGCGGCTGTTCTTCATCCATTCGGCTACCTCTTTCATCCCTTCGTGAAGGTTGGCTCGTGCGGTGGCGGGGTCGTTGGTGAGGGAGAGGATCAGCTGGGTGTCGTCGGCGTAGGAGATGATGTTGAGGTTGTGCTGGCGTGCGAAGGCTGCGAGGGGGCTCATGTAGACGTTGAAGAGTGTTGGGCTGAGCAAGGAGTCTTGAGGAACGCCGCAGATTACTTCGGTGGCCTCCGATCTGAACGGGGGGAGGCGGACTCTCTGTGTCCTTCCGGCGAGGAAGGAGATGATCCACTCCAGTGCCTTCTCCTGGATTCCGACGTTGCTGAGGCGCTGTACTAGGGTACGGTGGCAGACAGTGTCGAAGGCCGCGGAGAGGTCTAGGAGGATGAGGGCCGCTGTTTCTACGTTGTCGAGCAGGGCTCGGATGTCATCGTTTGCTGCGATCAGGGCGGTCTCGGTGCTATGGTTGGCCCGGAAGCCGGATTGCGAGAGGTCGAGGGATCCGTTCGTCTCGAGGAAGGCGGCCAGCTGCTTGGTGACGGTCTTCACGATGACTTTTGCGGGGAACGGGAGCAGCGAGATGGGTCGGTAGTTCTTGAGGTCGGTGGGATCGGCTGATGGCTTCTTTAGTAGGGCGCTGAGTTCGGCGTGCTTCCAGCTCTCTGGGAAGGTAGCGGTGTTGAAGGAGGTGTTGATAATGTCCCGCAGGTGGGGTGCGATGACAGCGTCGGCCTTGTTGAAGACGTGGTGAGGGCAAGGGTCGGTCGGAGATCCAGAGTGGATGGAGTTAATCGTCCGGATGGTGTCTTCGGTGCTGAACAGATTTACACCAAATGTGGCAGAAAGATAAATCTTTGTCCAGTAAATTTGCTTTTTGTGATATGTTGTTAATCCATTCAGCAGTTTTTGAGCTGTTAGGGCTAGAAAACCTCGTATATTTCACACTGAAGTGGATCCACAGAGCAGACAGAACTCAAGATGTGATCTGATTGATGGCCACCACGACAACAATAATGTTGCAGCAGCCATCTTAGGACTAGGAACCCAGTCCCTTGTCATGAAACAAACCCCCCCAAAATATAAGGGGGCAGGGTAAGTATACTTTGCCCCCATAGACCTGGGGAGGGAGGGGTTCAAGGGAGAAGCCCCAGGGGCCAAAAACGATTTCTAAAATTTTTTTTACAGACAATTTGCAGTGGATCTCTGGCTCAGCAGTAACATTTAAAAAAAATTATATCGTGCACCCTCGCCATCCACTGCTAATGAACCTACATAATACAACACTCATGGCATGACATCATTGAGAACATCACAGCAATAGTTGAAATGACATCATTGGTGATAAACGGTTCATGGGGGGAGATTAGAGGTTTACTAGTAATAGTGATAACTTTTTTCGGTTGAAATAACCATCAAAGTATGCACAAGCGGATAAGTATAGAAGCACCAACAATAAATTCACAAGGAGAATAGTACATGTGGCTCACTTTTTAAAAGGGGACCTATCCCTAGATGCAGCATCATCACAATGACCTTGTTAAAGTTGCAATAAAAAAATTCATTAAAACATTTCATATAATTCATAATATTTCTCCAGGTAGTAAAATATATTAACCCCTTCGCTGCTAGGCCTTTACCCCTCCTGTGCTAAGCCTTTTTTGGCTATTTGGGGTAGTGCGTGCTTAGGCCCCTGTAACTTTTTGACCACGTAAGGTATCCACGTTATTTTTGCGTCCTTTTCTTTCAACATCATGGGGATTCTAAAGGTACCCAGGGTTTGTGGATTTCCTTGGAGGGTTCCCAAAAATTAAGCAAAATACAGTGAAAGTTTTGTTTTTTTCAGAAAAATGGGAAAACGGGCTGCAAAGGAAGGCCTCTAGGTTTTTCCCTGGAAATGGTATCAAAAAAGGGTTTGTGGGGCTGAAATCACCATTTCCCCAGATTTTAGGGAATGACAGTCTTTTGTCAGAGAACAAACATTTTTCACACAGATTTGGCATTTTTCTGGGACATAGCCTATTTTTGCTATTTTTAATGCTTCCAACCTCTTTCTAGTTAGTGGTACAAATGAGTATGAAAGCAATAATGGATCCTGAAAAGCTATACATTTTATTAAATTAGACAAAATTCAGAATTCAGAATGGGGTCATTTGTCTAAATCCATGAATGTTTCTTTATAGAAACTAGCAGTTAAATTTTGGAAAAAATGAAAATTTGTTGAAAAAAAAGCCTTTTGTGTCAACGTTTTCACCTGTAACTTCTTAAAATTATGACATCTCTTTGCAAGCTGTATACCGTTCCATTTGCTGGACCTTCCTGGTTGTGGGGATATATAGGACTTGTAGGTTTACCAAGAACCCGACGAACCCGGAGCCAAAAACTGTGCAGCAACTTGCAAAGGAATGTTATTATGTACCGGGTTTAGAGCAATTATTCTTCAAAAATGTATACATGGAAAAATCGGTATGAAACACACCTATGTATTTCTGAAATGGGTACAAATTATAGAGTTTAGAAACAGTACATATTTGCACATTTTCAAATTTGGGAATACTCATACTAGCATAAGAAATGCACAATGTCTTTCATTTGGAAGGCAGAAATGCATCAAAACTCAACAGGAAATAACAGTTGCTTTACAAATCTGAATTACCCTAAGTCTCCCGATAACAATGGTACCTCACTTGTGTGGGTTGGCCTTGTGCCTGCGACAGGAAACGGCGCAAAACACAACGTGGTCACACCTCAATTTTCGCAGTGAAAAATGACCCTTTTTGGCAGTGCCTAGCTGTAGTTTTTGTACCCTACCCATAATTTGAGGTTTGCAGGGAATTCTGGGTAGGAAAACGTTGGGAGACCCACGCATGCCATACCTCGCTGGACTCCCCTGGGTGTCTAGTTTTCAGAAATGTTTGCATTTGGTAGTTTCCCAAGATGGCCGCCAAGCCCGGGGCCAAAAACTCATGGGAACCCCCTTGCAAAACCAGGTTGGTTTGTGATAGGGTATTTTGATGTCGCCTCATTAGGCTTTGGGCCCTTGCCTGTTGTGGGTCCTTGAGCCACCCACGCAAGTGAGGTACCATTTTTATCGGGAGACCTGGGGAATGCTGGGTGGGAGGAAATGGGCGAATTTTGCAAATTCGCAATCCGCGAAATTGCATATTTACGGATTCGCAATCCGCAAAATTCGTGAACTCTCGCGAATTTTGCGGATTTTTTTTTGTGTTCGCAAGTGTTTCTGCCATTTCGCAAGGGTTTTTTACCAGTTCGCAAACGCAAACTTACTTGTCGGGTTGCAACAGTCGCGACCATGTTGTTTCTACGTCTGGTTCATCACAGCACCCTCTGTTTCACCACTGTCACCCTCTCTTTCACCACTGCCACCCTCTGGCTCACCCATGCCACCCTCTGGTTCCTCACTGTAGATTATGGGGGAAAAGCACACCTGCCCTGCCTCAACTGACATGAATTAATTTGGGGCTGATGAATGTGTCATTGAATTTGAGCTGGCACCTGCTTCCTTAGCTGTAAGTGCTTCCTCATTAATGATGAGCTTGAACTTTTGCACCTGCTAAGTGCTTTCAGTTTTGTAAAATTCATCAGCACACCTGCCCTGCCTCAACTGACATGAATAAATTAGGGGCTGATTAATGTGTCACTGAATTTGAACTTCCAGTCTGGCACCTGCTTCCTTATCTGTAATTGCTTTCTGTTGCAGTGTAATTTTATTTAACAGGACCTTTGTGGCATACTTGTAGCTATTCTCTGGGCCTCCTGTGAGGGTCAGAGCAGGGTCATAGAATAGTTGCAAGTAGGCAACTGAACTCAGGAGGGGCCCCTCAGGAAGCACTGCAGGGAATGGTTACCAATGATAAGATTGAACTTTTGCACCTGCTGCGTGCTTTCAGTTTTGCAAAAATCGTTTTTCTGCAATTTCGCGCGATTCGCGGATTTGCGCGAGATCGAATTCAGAAGCCACGAATTCGTGCGAATATACAATTTGTTTTTTTGCGGCGTGTTAGTTCGCGTGATTTTTTGCGTTTTCGCAAGCCGCTTGTAGCGCAACGTTGCGAAGTTACCCTAGCGGTCGTACATGGGCGTGGCCATCTTGTTTGCGTGACGTATTTCCGTTTCCGGGCACTATGTGTAATCTCGCAAAGTGTGCGGCTCGCTAGTACAAGTTTGCGTGTGATCGCGAGGGAAATCTCGCGCGAACTTACCCACGCGGTCGTGAACGGGCGCGGCCATCTTGTTTTTCATTCATTGCTATGGTTCTGGGCATGCTTTCTGTATCCTCTGTCAATCTCTGTCAATACATTTTTTTACATGCCTGTTCCTAGTCATAATTGGGTCCCATATCTTGTTGTCTAACATTGAGTCTGCCTAGGATTTTTTTTGCATATATTTGGTTTTACCCTGCCCTAGGAGTTCTCAATATTCACTACCCAGGGGGTCCTTGTTTTTCACACACTAGTTACCCACAGCTTGTCTGTGTAAGGCTGCTCGCTCTGTAATATCATTATACACGATATCAATGATTGTTTAGTACTCTTACCCATTGAGTGGCTGTTCGAAATTTATCAGATCTTCACTCTTGCATTTATAAGTGTGAGACCAACATTGCCCAGCTTAAGACATTCGGTTTTTCAGACGAAGATTTTGAACTACTTGTAGGCATCAATCCCACCTCAGCTAATAATATCAATACAAGTAACCATAGGAATGAAGATAGCCACAAACTATTAGAACTTAAAAAGAAATTAAAACGAATGGAAGCCCATGGGAATTTTATGCTGGTTTACCTTAGAAACGGCATAATCCCCATGGGACTTAAAGTCCGAAATATTCCTGGACTTTTTGTCCATCACAGACCATTCCTGGAGAGATGGAGTCTCATTGCCAACAGGTGCTCTAGAGACCTCATGATTTTGATCGTCGAAACTGCCAAAGAGCTGGCAATGGCAATCAAAACCGAGATTGATGAATTAGAATCCAAACTTAAAGCAGTAGGTAACATAGAGGAAGCCCTAAAGAAAATTAAAGAAGCCAACAAAGAATTGGAATCCTTTAGCACTTATTTAGATAAACGTAAACAGGATAAACTGACCAAAGATAAACGTTATTACACGTTGGAAGGTACTTACCCCTACCTTAAACAAGATTTTTATAAGCAGAACCATTACGTAGATGAGACCAGACCCACACCACAACGAGTTAATAACTTTACAGACACATCTGACTCTGAAAATGAGGGCACAAACACATACTATGACACAGAGGGCAATTACAATCAGTATAATGGCCCCCGCTCTAGGCCTTTTTTATCCAACAGGGGCCTCCGTCGGGGACGCCCGAGAGTCCGTTTTTAGAGCCACAACAGGGGAAAATTCCATCAGACACACCACCAACATCAGCCCCAACAACAACATCAACAGCAGGAACCCCATTTTATTCGTGCAACGCGCAATCGTCAATATTGGGGCCAGGGGATGTAATCCCCATCTTTAATCTCTCATCTGAAATTATAGACTCTCAGACAGAGTCTTTACTTTTGAAGGGGCTTTCATATGTACCACACGCTCATGTAAACATCTTTGAGTTACAAACAGATGTCATCTCTTTTTTTAGACGGATCAGACTTAAAAAATTCTTTGAATCAATGGCAGAGTCTAATGAAACTCAATCTGAAGTTAGACATCTATCCCTTCCATCTACCTTTTATCCCAATTTAGACCAACTTGGTCCAGAGGTAGCAACATTTGAGCTTGTTGTTCTCCAACAGTTGGAAAGGGCCCTTCGGTTTATACCGAAACCCATCTACAACCTCAGTAGAGATGAGTCTGAATCATTAAACTCCCTAAAGAACAATTATAGATTAGTGATCAAGGGCTGTGACAAAGGCGGTGGCATTGTGCTATTAGATTCGGACCTGTATGAACTGAAAATGAACACCATGTTAGCAGATGTCACCACATATTCAAAGATCAAAATAAATCCTTTAGGTAAGGTATCCAATAGGATTTTAATGCTCACCAATAAGGCGCTCGCATCTGGAGCCATTGACCAAAAAGATCATGATTTCCTTAATTACAATCAAGGGAAAACTGCGTGTATTTACGGCATGCCGAAAATCCACAAGAGCCTTTCAGACCCCCTTATAGGCCTATAGTGTCAACCATCGGAACTAACACAGAACCGCTTTCTAAATTTATAGATTTTTTTCTGCGCCCACATATACCGAGAATAACGTCCTATGTCAGAGATACGGGCGACATGATAACCAAAATTGTAAAATTTAGCCTTTAATCCTAGAACAGACATTTTGGTAACAATGGACGTTGAAGCGCTCTATAGTAACATACCCGAGAAAGGAGCGCTCCTGGCTACCAGCTGGTTCATTGATCAGTTCAATATTGTGTGCCCTAAGGAATTCATTCTGGATCTTTTACATATTGTTCTTACTGAAAACGTTTTTGAATTCGGTAATAGTCTGTATCGACAGATAAAAGGCGTCAGCATGGGGGCCTCGGTAGCTCCCTCAATTGCCAATATTTATATGGCAGCATTTGAAATTAAATTCATTTACAACGAAATGGCTCCATTTTATGAGTCTGTTTCCCACTGGTCCAGATACATTGATGACATCTTTTTTGTCTGGACCAGTGGGGAAGATGCTCTACTTGAGTTTCTTCAATGGATTAACCTTACTGACACTAATCTAAAGTTTACAGCCCACCAGGACGAACATCAAGTGGAATTTCTTGATCTAATGATTAAACATGAAAACAACAAACTGATTGTTGACCTCTTTGTGAAACCTACTGCTAGGAACACCCTTTTACATTTTAACAGTTTTCATCCCCGCTGTCAACGTGAGAGTATTCCTTTTTCCCAATTCCTCCGAGTTAGGAGAAATTGCACCAATTTTGCTGATTATGATGCACAATCTAATATCTTGCGCCAAAAATTCTTAAACAGAGGCTATCCCCATAGATTAGTGAGGGACTCGTTTAAACGAGCAAGATTTTACGATCGAGATTCACTTTTAAGGAAAAAAGATACGAAACATAATACCCAACTTGTTTGTGTTACCAAACATTCCACCTTAGATAACACAGTAAAGCACATTGTCAATACTAACTGCCACATCTTGAATTCTAATCCTACATCAAAGGTCAAACTGGATAAACCGTTGTTTGCACATAAGCGAAACAAAAATCTGAAGGACTTAATTGTACATTCGCGATTTACTGTCAACCACCCCACATCTGAATTTGTCCAAAGGACTATTGACAACAATTTCCCAGTTAAAGGAACCGTCAAGTGTTCTTCCTGTAAATCGTGTCTGAACATTTTAACAGGTGAGTCATTTGAACATAACGGGTGTCATGTTGATGCAAAGGATATGTGGAATTGTAAAACCGCTAATTGCGTCTATTTCATTGTATGCCCCTGTCAGCTTGGGTACGTGGGTGAAACATCTAGACCCATCCAAGTGAGGCTAACTGAGCATCGCTCAGCCATCCGTACCCAAAAATTAACGGCATCTCTGGTAAAACATTTTCTTGAGAAACAGCATGCTCCGGATGATTTTAAATGGCGAATCATCGAAAAAATCAGACTGCCTGAAAGTAAAGGTGGAGGTAAAACAAGGAAGAAACGAGAAGTTTTTTGGATCTTTTCACTCGGCACTTTTAAGAAAGGCCTTAACTCAGAAATTCCTTGGGAAAATGCTATCTGTTAAGACTTTAGCAGCACTTGCCCTGCATCTGTTTTCCTTATATTTTCTTCTAAGACTCTATTACTTTAACAGGAAAACTAACAATAGACATTCTGGGGCCCCTGCCTTTTTCCCCCTCCCCCTTCCACTCCCACCCTTCTTCCTCCCCTCCCTCCCCTCCCTCCCCTCCCCCCTTCCCCCTTTCCCCCCCTCCCCCTCCACCCCCTTTCCCCCCCCCTCCCCCCGTACAAGCCTGTTCACTCGAATATTATTTCGTCAAGATAAACCAGATCTCATAACTATGCTGGTTTAAATATTTAGTATTTGATTGATAGAATTTGTCCCTGAGTATTTCTTGCCTTGTTATATTGTATTTATATATCTTAAATATTCTGTATGTGACTATTTGTTACATTGTACCCCTTCCTAATGTGTGTCTTTTATTACGAAACTCATTTATATCCTAGCGCACTAAAATATTTTCCACCATGTGGACACCATTCATTTATCGATTTATTTTAATTTATATCCTGGCGCACTAAAATATTTTCCACCATGTGGACACCATTCATTTATCGATTTATTTTAATTTATCTTCATTTGGCATTTTCATTTATAATCCTCTCAGTAGTCGCCCTTGTTTGAATAGTGAATTATCAACCACATTTTGGAAAAGGTGTATCATGTCGATGCTTGACATATGCCTCGACACTTGATCACTACACCATACTGCTAACTACATTGTACGGCTCAGAAACGTTTCTAATTAGGACTTCTCCGAGTCTTTTCTTTCTCTCCCTTTTTTTATCCTTAGTCCCTCGTTTATTTTTATGATTATTCCCAAGTTATTTGGATAGCTCCGCCCTGGTTGTAACATATTTAAAGGGATTGGTCAGCACTATCTGATTGATTCTTGTTCCGCTGACAGCACGCCACATCGCGGTAACGTCGTCAGTTTCATCTGTCCTTCAGCGTGTTTCTTCTTTATCAGGTAACTCCCTCCATCGGGTTTCAGTACAGTGCGCTAGTTTAAACAAGTCACCATTAGCAAGTAAAAAAATACATTTTTGTTTTTCTCAAGTGTACTTTATTTAAATAGCAGAGTCGATACTTTATACTGTTGGTTACTTGTTAGAACCGTTTACATAGTTGCCCTGTGAGACCATTCACTATTTGCACGACTAATGGCTCTAATAATTACAGTAGTTATATGACTTGCGACGTAATCTCCGTCGGCAGGCGTTATATATAAACAAGTCACCATTAGCAAGTAAAAAAATACATTTTCGTTTTTCCCAAGTGTATATTATTTAAATAGCAAAGACGATACTTTATACTGTTGGCTACTTGCTAGAACCGTTTACATAGATGCCTTGTGAGACCATTCATTATTTACACGATAAATGACCTTAATAACTAGAGTGGCTACATGACTTGCAACGCCATCTCCGTCGGCAAACGTTATGTTGGTCTTAACTTGACAAATATACCAACAGTCTTCCGTGTAAGTTGTTTCTACTTATTGTGGACATGTTTTGATACCCACAGCCATATTCTGCGACATTTGGAGACAACACGACTGGAACTTCACATTAACGTTTTATCGATTTTACCCCTATGAATAAACAAAGATATATTTCATTCTCTCGCTCAGGTAAACGAACCAGTTATCAGTTTGATTATTAAATCGTTCCTCGAAAGATTAGAGATTTACGTTCAAACGTTTTTCATTTTGTAGATTCTACGATAGTATCACTCGTATTTCGTAAACAATCTGTGACTACATGCATCGTGAATACATGGCATCTTAAGAGATAAACCATTTAAGGTACATAGTTCACTTATTTGCGTCCTATTTCCTTAAGGATTGCAGTCTCTAGACAATATTTCGATTGGCGCCATTATTATATCTTTCAGCCATTTAGCATCCAGTGAAAAAATTCCATACAGCTATATTTGTGAACCTGAATCAACCTCTACATAAGATACAACAGATCTTCCTAAACAGGTACCATGAAAAGTAATTGCCATGTTTGTCGTATTTCAGAATTTTTCTTTTTATATTTAGCTTTGAGTATTATCTCTATAGATTCTATACATGTACATTTCTAGTTTATTTGAGAGTAAAATGTACAGAAGGAGATAAGAATTTATATATACCTTTGCATCGATGTGGTAACGTGTTGTTCACTTGACTCATCGTAATTTTTGGTATCAATTGATCCGTTTCATAAATTTTAATGCATATGTTGTATATATATATGTTCCATAGGTACATGTTTGACCTGTCCGCTACATGAAATCATCATCTTTAAATTGGTTGGTTGCTGTCTATCCTTGTAAGTGTGTTTTTACCAATTTATGTAAACATCTATGTATTAGAACTTGTATCTTTTTGATAAACTATAACGAGTTACTATTATGTTACTCATAGTTCATGAATGTGAATCTCAGAGTACTATTCAATCCCTTGCACGAAAGATGTGTATCATAGCACTAGTTAGACACAAAGTAGGAATGTTGGACCCTCTCATGTTAGGTCTGTGGCGATTAGACATACAGCATGTTTTGAAATTATTTATATTCTGTGTTGATTAAGCTATATTACTTAGTAGATGCAAGCCGCTATAGAATCGCAGTTTACAAATTCTTCTTTTATATGTAATTGCAGATTTTTAATTGTGGCTCCTGAAGAAGGCGTTTTCGCCGAAACGCGCGTCGAGTAATTTCTTCTTCATTTGTTCCTGGACACCCTGCTACAATCATCTATGGTGTCTTTTTAACCATTTCTTGTTACTGTGTATATTGTGCTATTATATGTATCTATTGCATTTAATAATTTTAATTGTGTAATGTTATATAAGTTGAATGATGTTAGTTCTACATATGATTTTTATTATGTATATTAAAAACATGTTTGTCTTGCACATATGATTACATATATATTTTTTTACATGCCTGTTCCTAGTCATAATTGGGTCCCATATCTTGTTGTCTAACATTGAGTCTGCCTAGGATTTTGTTTGCATATATTTGGTTTACCCTGCCCTAGGAGTTCTCAATAATCACTACCCAGGGGGTCCTTGTTTTTCGCACACTCCTCTGTCAATCTCTGCCATCCTTTGCTTGTTTGAAGGTTTTTTTGATCTATTTTACTTATTATCTATCCCTCTATTTTTCTAGCTCTATATTTTTGTGTTTTCTGCTACTTTTGGTTAATTTTAAACTGCTTTTTTAAACTTTTTCCTTTTCTTCTTCCCTATTCTATTTCTTATTTCTTATTTACCTTCCTTTCTGCCCAGACCATGGTAAAGGGAGCCGGGAGGCAGCCCAAGAAGGGGAAGGGTCCCGCACCCCGTGCCCTGCTCCCGTGCGGGCGTTTGAGGGGGGAGCTAGTGATGCCACGGGAGATCTTTAGCGTGGAGGAGGTGGCTGCACTAGTGTTTTATGTCCAGCGCCGCCTCCCCAGGACCATCATAGCAGGCGGCAAGATCGCTAGCGGCTCCGGGAGCGCCGGAAGCGGTGGGAGAAGGTGTGCCGGGCCATGTATCAACACTCTCGGGTCCGGCTCACCTACAACCAGGCCACCCACCATTGGACGGATCTCCTGGCCCGGGACCAAGACTTGCTCGACCTGCTCGGCATCCAGATCCCCGGGCTTGGTGAGTAGTAGTAGCTATTTCATCACTACTCTGTTTTCTCCTGCTCTGTGTGTTATTATATTCCAATTTTTGTTTTTTACCAAGAGCAATAATGCTGCCGATTACATTGTAGGTAAATTATATTTCAAAATCTTCTGTGCATTTCAGGTGTACTGCTCTCCTTCTCAGTAGCGTTGCTACTATGCTTATTTGTTTTCGATTTTGTGTTCATTTCATTGGCCTGAAAAATGATGTATGATTGTAGTTTCAAGAACTGCGTAATGCTAGACATTAAGGGTCAGATTCTCAATTACCGGCGCATCCCTGCAAAGTAGCAGGGATGCGCCGGTAATTGTGCGCCATGCCACCACCACCCATGGTGCGCCGTATTTACAATGCGGCGCAGCATGGGCCTAAAACGTCACCGAAGCGTTACGCATCTGTGCCGTAAAGGCGGCGCATTGCTGGAGTTGCGTCGCATCGATGGCGCAGCTCCAGCAATGCTCTGGGGTGCCCTATCTCCCCAATGCTGAGTCAAGCCGTACGTCTGCTTCAAGCAGGCGCATGGTTTGAGTGACGCATCACTGTCCTAAAAGTGACTGATTGAAATCTTGTAGATTTCCCTCAGCCACTTTTAGGATGCGTTCCTCCGCAGGAACGCCCTCCCTTGCGCCGGATCGCCCCCTGATGGCGCAGGGCTTTACAACGTGATGCATCTCCCATATGCGTCACGTTGTTAATATACGCCGCACCATGGCGCCTCTTTTGTTCTGCCGCTGCGTCACAAAAGTCACGCAACAATGGAGCAAAAGAGCCGTAAGGGGCTTGTAAATCTGGCCCTACAGACTCAAGTCCAGTCCTTCCTTTGTACACCTGGCAATAAGAAGAAATAGTGGTGGTGGATTGATAGTTTGAGTATTTTAACGACTGGTTAATGTAGTAGGAAACTTTTTAGTGTTGTCGCTGATCTGCAATCACGATGGAGTTTGTCTGTCACTTCGCGTGCTGCGTACTGCTGCCTGCCAGTACTAGGCGAACCTTTTTAGTAGTTTGTTTAGTGAGTTACATAACTTTCCAAGTCGACGGTCCGCAAATCAAGCAATACTAATATCGTAGTAGACCACATGAGATAGGTCAATATATCCCTTGGAATAGTTGTCTATTTGCTATTTCGCCAAAATATTTTATTATTGTTCTTTTGAAATGTTTGATTTGGTTGACAACAATCATCCATGTTTTCGGGTCTTTCTTTCTTTCATGTTGTACATCAGCTCCCCCCCAGGGGCAAGAGGACAGAGGAGGAGGGGTTATCGGCTGCTGCTGCTGTTCAAGGCCAGGATCGGTCAGACGAGGGCTCCTTTGCTGGCCCCGGTAAGTTTTAATTTTAATATAGAGTACCTTTTTTTTCCTAGCGTTCCTCATTTAATTTTTTCTAAATCGTCTTTGATCTTCTTGTAGACTGTATCTAAATTCTTATCCTGCCTCTACTATGACTCCCTGTGGTATTACTAGATTATTCTTATTAGTCTGTCTGTGTAGCTAACTAAGATTGCACATTTGGCAAAAGGTGTTAAACGAAACTCCCATTCTAGTCAGCAATAGCTCTATGCACTGAGTGCAGTCCTCTGGGATTGTCCATAATGTCTTTTCAAGTCTTCTAAATGTTTATGCTTTGACAATTACCAACAATATAAAGGTGAATGACCACCAAGAAAGAATAAGATACTACTTTACCTTTGGTTTGGATAGGAGGACAATCCATACTACTACTGTTGCAGGGACAAATCTGCACAAACAGAACTATGGACACTAAATAGTGCATTGTTTATCAATTATAATAGGCGCAGGTAGACTTTCCACATACCTCAGTGATATCAGACTTTGAAGAACCCCCAATCTCCATACTGACTAGATAGTGTGGCAGAGTCATTTAGCTCCCGAATTCATCGATGATTGATCCCCAATGATGATTATCCAACGCAGGACAAAAGTACGGAGTCAGAGTCCAGAAGTGTCAGAGGCACGGACTCATGCTTGCAAATTGCAAAACCTTTTGGTCATTCACTCTTGACCAAAAACCACAGAGTCTATTTAAGTTTTAAAGCTTTATTAAAAGTAAAAATATTTATTAAAATCAAGCTGTCATAAAACATAAACGGTTGAATGAAAATGGAAAAGTGCTTAGTGATTTATTTCACACATTTATTGTGGGCGAGCCGAGCCCTCACCTCGTTTGAACTTTAATTTTTCTTTTTGGTGCTGAATCGTTGGTCACTCCGTCCTAGTGATGATGATTTGTTCTTAGAAGTGAAGCTTCTGTCTGTTATGAGAAAAATGGTGCGTGTTAAAAAGAAAGCATTCATCAGTTGTGCCAAAAAGTGCAGCAAGACAACACCCTTCCCTGGAAAAAGGGACATTTTTACTTTAGAGTAGACAGTCACAAATTATTAGATTGGTTTCTGTATTCACATTTCTTCATTCCTAGACAAAATACTAGTGAGTGGTGTATGTCTATGACATCTAACATTCTTAAATGTACTTTGTAGGTGGAACATCTGGTGCTGGGCCCAGCGCGGAGGTGGAGGAGGACACTTCTGGGGAGGAGGCGGTGCAAGTGCCGGACGAAACTGCTGTGCGGGTTGCCACCGTAGTGGCGGTCAGTGGTAAGCTCTTATATTCCTTACTTATTGAGATTGCAGACTGCATAGTGTGCTCTCTGCATGGGTGTAGTATATATGTTCTACAGTTAAGTTACTATACTGTTAAGCAGACTTTCAAATTTAGAACAAAGTTTTTATCAACCAGGTAGTAGCCTCCTCTAAATTTACTTCAACTCAGCGGTGATTTTTTTTTTGAGAATCCAAATCAGATCTGAGATGAACTTGATGGATGGGATGAACGAAAAGCGAAAGAAGGGTGTAAGTAAGTGTGGAAGGACGAGCAAGTTAAAAGTAATGATGACTGACAAAGAAGAATGATACGTGTTTGATTGGTGCCCGAGGGGGCTGGGAAGGAATATGATGCATGGCTGGGTGATTGATAAAGCAAGGATGGGTGGAAGGAGAACAGCCTGGGTGGGTGAAACAGAAACTGTATGTGTGCGCAATATATGCTTTGGTTGAAATTCAAATGCAAGTCAAGCACGGATGTATGGCTTGCGGTTCCCCAAATAAAATGAAAAGGTTGTTTTCCAGTGAGAAAACGTAAGGTTTGTCCAGATGAGAGACATGAAGAAGAATGATTGACATATAGTTTGAATGAATGGATGCCTGGATCATGGTACTATCTGACTCTTAGATAGCATATGTGTATCTAGAGAGAGTAGACGGTCACTGGATGAACTAAGTGTTACTTTGAAGAGCATGTAACACCGAACCCGCACGTCCGTCCCAGTGTAGGAAAGGCAAGGAAAAGAAGTTGTAATTTTGTCCGAATACTACCATGAATAGTAGCAGTAGTTTGTATTGCAAGCACAGCATA
The DNA here is from genome assembly GCF_964261635.1 of Lissotriton helveticus. Taxonomy (NCBI): domain Eukaryota; kingdom Metazoa; phylum Chordata; class Amphibia; order Caudata; family Salamandridae; genus Lissotriton; species Lissotriton helveticus. The sequence goes on along the minus strand of NC_136057.1, from coordinate 1,522,947,381 downwards.
TATCCGGCTATTACGATGGCCACTCACTACCTCTGTTAATAAGTTTAGTAGAACTCGGTCATTCATGTGTGGATGTATCACTGTTGACTCAATAAAAAGCAAAGCACCTAAAGTCATCCCATATGTAAGCAAATACATACCATGTGCAGTGATAGATAGTCAGATTATTTATCTTCTTCATTTTCCTTTTCTAGTATTCATTGGCACTCTAGGGTGAAAGTTAAATTAATTAAGCAGTAGCCCTTGTAACAGAGTATTCTCAGTGCCACCCGTAATAGAAAAGTAAGAGCATCACCACCTGCATGTACTGGACTGCTACAGTAACGCAAGTTTGTCTCACTCATTATGGCGGGCGTTTGTTTTTCTTGGGTGCAAGTTGACTGCGCTGGCATTATGCCGGCTTGCAGAAGTTAACGTACCAATTTTGCTAAACAAGAGAGAAGAAGAAGAATAAGACTGGTGTACTGTCATAGTCGACTCTAATAGAGTGAGTCCATAGTGCTCGTAGAATTGATTCCTTAAACTCCCACTAATGTTAGAGCAAGGATGAAGAAGTGGGAGGTTAGATAGATACTGGCCACAATAGTTATGTACTGCGCTTGCAAGTTGCTAGTTCTACTGTGACACAACTTTCTGCTGAATCATTTTGTGTTAATCTTAAAGAGCATTGGTTACAGACTATGTCTTTCTTTCTTCATATAGATGCTCCTTCCAAACCAACACCGAAAGAGCTGGCTAAAAGGGCCCGGCAACGGAGGCTGGAGGCCACTGTCGCCGAATATCGGCGGCTGGTGGCCCAGGAGGAGGGGGACACGCAGAGTACATCAACAATATCCACGGCGACACCTGCATCCTCCTCCGCGCTCCCTGGGTCAGCCAGTCAGCGCAGCAGGTCGCCAGCGGTACGGAGCCGGGGTACCGCAGCCACCCGCCACCGCCGAGCCCCCCACAGCAGGTGCAAGGCACGCGTGCACCGCCTTTCACTTAGGGTGTCCTACCTCGAGCAGGAGCTCCTCAACACCAAAACCCTGCTCGAGACCCTCCGCAAGGAGCATGCCGACCTGGCCCGAAAAGTCAACAGCAGCCAGCAGTAGGAGGAGACTTTCCCTTGCCCCTTTTTTAAAGACTTCTGGGGGGTGGGAATTGGGAGTTGGGTTTTCTACTTTTTTGGACTTAGTTTTCACGGACATTCGTTGGGGTTTGGGAGGGGGGTTGGGTTGGGTCTTGCGGGAGATTATTTATGTTAGGGATATATAAATATACTTTAAACTTTATCTTAGCATACGTGTTTTTTACTGCTTTTGAGGCTGGTGGGTGGGGGTTTAACAGTAAGTTTGTTTTCCTGAAACTTTAGTGGCATCTTGATTCAAGTTGTGTAAGTACTAGTAATTGCCCAAATGTTTTCAAAACTAAATGCCTGTCACAGAGTAAGTGAATTCAATAGTCCTAGGACCGTCAGTCTCTCGTCACTCCTAATACTCCATTATACTACCTCCGCCCAAACGCTTATCGTACCTGTAATTTGTGTTTGGAAATAGGGCTAGGCACAGGGCTGGCTGCACGGGAAATGGCGATTAAGGTTGGCAATCCTGGGCGGATGAAATGTCATCATTGCGGTGGTACTTGTGGTGTTACACAGTGGCAGTTGCAGCATCTGAAAAAAAAGAAAATGAAACCTTGTTTGTCCTTACCGTAGCATTAGAACGGTACGATAGAGAATATAGCAGGTGACAGTACATTAGAACAGTGCCACAATGTAGCCTAACAAATGGTAAAGTATTGAAAGTATAACTAGTACTTGCGTTGAATTTCTTTGACATTGGCTACTACTACAAGAAATAGTACTGAAGGTGAAGGACACAGCAGTGTAATAATTTGCCACGTCTAGGAGGAGGATGTTCTTGATGACCAATCAAGTTGATGGCGCACATGAAAATCTGCTTTCATTTGCCAATAGTGACTCAGTGTCAAGCTGAGTAAGAATATATCCTCAGATTCCTTCACCAGCCTGTTGCTATGACTTTATCCTCCCCAGCAAGTGTGTGGAATTATTGCTGTCATTTAGTCACACATCAATCAAAACCACACAGCCCGGGGGAAGAGGGTTAGGGTTTGGAAAATGGATGGGAATGGGGGTTTCTTTTTGGGTAGGTTTTGTTGAGAGAAGAAAAAAAAGCAGAGCATGGACAAACAATAATTGAAGATAAAGACAATCTTTGGTTACAAACTAAAGCTAAGCACATGCAGTCACACTCATAGAATAAAACAATGGATACTGTATCTGTATTGCGTATGTTGTTGGAGTTGTCCTGTTGAATTTGGTAAGTAAGTTGCATGCAGCAAACAATTCCTCTTATTGGCGGCACTCCTCCATTCCAGCTGACGCTTCGTCCATCAATGTTGGTGACCACTGACAGAAGACACCCTGTCCACTGCCTGCCTGGCGGATGTTGACTGAAACCCGGCCTGTAATTATTGAACGGAAAACAGGAAGTGCTATTACAATACCACTGATAAATAAATATAAGGTATGTACGCTGTGTGGTGCAAAAAGTCACACTTTGATTTCCCTAATAGACAGTACAATATTTTTGAAATTGCGTGCTCTGTCTGAGTCACCTTTTTAAGGATAAATAAGAATGGCCAAAATATTATAGCGGATCTTTCCCCTCAAGGTAGGTGTACTGTAAACTGTGTTTTAGAACAAAATTTGACCTTCCCAGCAATGCTCCCACCAAGACCCTTACTAAAGCCAGTCGCAAAAATGTAGAAGACCCCCAATCAGATCTCCAAAAACGATGCCTAGCAGAAAAATGGTGACAAAACGTACTTTGAAAGTAACAGTAGGCCCAAATACACCCTTACCGACCGTGGATTGTATTCAAACCACTTGCAAGCAAGCAAAAGTATCCATAGCCAGCATCGCTCCAAGAGTGCTCTAAAACCCCAGAACTGCGTTGCAATAGAAGAGAACACCCCGAAACACATGCAATCCTGCTGCTAGGCTAACCCTAACGAACCCTAACTTACAAAAAGTGCCAAAAGGTTTTTCCTTATGGATTTTGTCCAAAACACTTCTATCCGGTATTAGACCTTCCCAGGAATGCCCGAAGAGCCGCCAACCCACCCGCAAAAAAGCACGCGACAACACCCCCAAACAGCGAAAAAGCTAAATCTCATACTTACAATATCTCTCGGGCTTCGGTCCAAACGCGCTATGACCTTATCCTCCCCAGCAAGTGTGTGGAATTATTGCTGTCATTTAGTCACACATCAATCAAAACCACACAGCCCGGGGGAAGAGGGTTAGGGTTTGGAAAATGGATGGGAATGGGGTTTTTTGGGAAAGTTTTGTTGAGAGTAGAAAAAAAAAGCACAGCATGGACAAACAATAATTGAAGATAAACAAATCTTTGGGTACAAAGCTATCCATAAATCTTTTAAGTGGCATAAAGGAAGTGCATGCACTACTGCATGCATGGCTACTGAAAAGTAAGTAGTACTTTCGACAACCGTGAATGAAAGAATGCGACAGTTTAGGGCTGCAGTAACTATTATGCGTGTTCACTTGCCTATCACTGCACTCAGAGAAACATTTCTTACATTAAATTAGGTTTAAAAAATAGCAGAAGTAAAACCTATAGAATGGCTGTAGGGATGAATTTAGAAGCAGAGATCAAAGAAATGCAGAGTCACTCTCATAGAAGTTCACAGCAATAACATTACTTAAAAGATAATTAGAAAAGAACGGATACTGTATCTGTATGTTGTTGTAGTAGTCCCGTTGAATTTGGTAAGTTGCATACATCCAACCATTCCTCTTATTAGCGGGACTCCTCCATTCCATCTGACGCTCCGTCCATCAATGTTGGTGACCAGAAGACACCCTGTCCACTGCCTGCCTGGCGAATGCTGAATTGCGGCTCGCTAATGTGATGCCTGACTTCATCCTTTTTTTCCCATTGCACAGGCTGAAACCCGGCCTGTAATTATTGATGGAAAAACAGGAAGTGATATTAGAACACCACTGACAAATAAATATAAGGTATGTACGCTGTGTAGTGCAAAAAGTCACACTTTGAGTTTCCTAATAGACAGTACAACATTTTTGAAAGTGCGTACTCTGTCTGAGTCTCCTTTTGAAGGATAAATGAGTATGGGAGAATTAATTTAGCGGATCTTTCCCCTCAAGCTAGGTGTACTGTAAACTGTGTTTTAGAACAAAATTAGACCTTCCCAGCAGTGCTGACCGACCCTTACTAAACCCAGTCTCAAAATTGTAGAAGACCCCCAATCAGATCTCAAAAACGTGCGATACTGCTACCTGTCAGAGGTCTAGTAGAAAATGGTGACCAAACGTACTTTGAAAGTAAAGTAGGCCCAAATTCCCCCTTACCCACCATGGATTGTATTCAAACCACTTGCAAGCAAGCAAAAGTATTCATACCCAGCATTGCTCCAAGACTCGCAAACCCCTCCACAAACACCAGGAACCCCTACAAACAGCCCCCCGAAAACGGTAGAGTCAGCGAAATCTCAGAAAATGCAAAAACGTTTTCCCCAGGGATTGTCTCCAAAACACGTTCTTTCGGGTATTAGACCTTCCCAGCAATAGCCCCAGAACTGTCAACCCGGGCGAAAACAAGTTTAACACCCCCAACAAGCCAAAAGGCAAAACCCGGGAAAAGCCACACTTATAAAACTTTGGGCCTACCTGGAATTCAGGCCAAATGCGCTCTGCAGCTAGGCCCTAACTCCCCTTTTCCACGATGGATTTCCTGTAAAACAAATGCAATCAACATTAGAATATGCCAGCAGTGCTCACAGACCCCAAAACCCACCCCCAACAACCTAAAAGCCCCCCAAACAGCACCCCAAAGACAGGCAAGTGATCAAAAGCGCAAAAACTTTTTCAGCTCCGATTTTCTCCAAACCACTTTTAGCCAGTATTACAGCTTCCAAACAAGGCCCCCAGACCCGTGAACCCGGGCAAAAACAAGTTTCACCCCCTCAAAAAGCTGAAAAGCAAAACCGGGAAAAGCCACACTTAGGAAACTGCGGCCCTACCTGGAATGCAGTCCAAATGAGCTCTGCAGCTAGGCCCTAACTCCCCTTTTCCACCATGGATTTCCTGTAAAACAAATGCAATCAACATTAGAATGTGCCAGCAGTGCTCACAGACCCCAAAACCCACCCCCCAACAACCTAAAAGCCCCCCAAACAGCACCCCAAAGACAGGCAAGTGACCAAAGCGCAAACACTTTTTCTGCTCCGATTTTCTCCAAACCACTTTTAGCCGGTATTAGACCTTCACAGCAATGCCCCAGACCCGTCAACTCACCCGCAAAGAAGTAGAACACCCCACAAGTGCAGAGTCTTTCTTCATTGGGCGTAATCCAGCCATCTGCTTTGAGGGAAATAGGAGTCTGGAGCAGGAGGATAGAGGAGCATGTTCTTGTGAACTTGTGAACCTGAGGAATGCAGACTGCGGCACCTTCAAATCAATAAGCAAATAAGTGAAGACAGTTCTGCTGATGGGCTTGTTTTTGTGATTAGGTGATTAAAGTTTTTTTTATATAGATTTTGCAAAACAAAGTAAGACAGACACATAGGAATAAAAGTGAATAAGGACGAAAAAGAAAGTTAGTGATTCATTGACTAATTTTCAGGGCTCGGTGTCAGGGAAGAAGAGCTCGTCCTCAAACTCTGCTAATTCAGACGGGAGTAGGTCAGTTAACAGGGAAGAACTTCCCTCATCTAAGTTGGTGTCCTCCTCATCTTCTTCCTGCGTGCATTCTCGTATTTTGTAATCTGGTGGTATGAAGTGCTGATTCATCTTGATCATTGTTAACCTCTCCACATTTTTGGGCGAGAGGCGGGTCCTTTTCGAAGTTACAATGCCACCAGCAGCACTGAAAACATGTTCAGAAGACACGCTTGCGAGTGGGCACGACAAGTAATTTATAGCCCGGTTGGTGATCTCTGGCCACACATCTGTTTTCCCATGCCAATACGCCAATGGGTCATGAGAAAGATGGACCTCTGTTGAGTCATTCAGATAGGCCTGCACCATCGACTCAAGGTTCTCCAGGGTTCCTCCACTTTGCTTACTTTTTTCTAGGACCATTTGAGAAGCAAACCCAAGCTCAGTTAGCCAATCCTCTTCTTCACACAATATTACTGTTGTGTCTGGTGCATATGATAAGGTTGCTGGTGTCGTAAACGGCTGAGAGGGAAAATCACTCACTTCTGCCACAGCCACAGATGCAGAAGTGGATTTTTTTGACTGCGGATGGCCTGCTGATGTACTGTCTTTTCCTTCAATTTCCTGCGTTCTCTTTCAAACTGAGTGGCTGACACAGCTAGCCAATGTTTGTACTTTGTAACATCTGCGTCATCAAAAGGAAAGAATACTCTGCCTGCCACAGCCTTTTTGTACCGTGGATCCAGAATAGTAGCAGAAATGTAATGCTGTTCTGTCTGGATCTTTTCAAGACGTTCATCGCGAAGTAGGCGCTGTAATAACTTCTCAGCCAACTCCAATGCTTCTTCCTTTCCATCTTTTTCAAACCTAGAAGACACCGCCTTCAGTTGGTGCTCTAGCATGCGCAACAATGGGATAGCTTTTCCCAAATTACAGTCCTCCCTGCTGACTGCACGCGTGAATACCTCAAAAGGACGAAGCATGTCTGTCAGGCTTTTAACTAGCTCCCATTGCTCCACCTGTATCCTCATGTCTATCATAGGTGTACCCAGTTTAAAGAAATAATGATCGACTACCGCATACTGCTCACACAGACGCTCAAGCATGTAGAAGGTTGAGTTCCAACGTGTTGCCACCTCCTGGATGAGTGCTTTCACTGGCACTTTACGTTCATTTTGCAGGCACCTCAGCTGCTTCCGGGCCTTAAAAGAATGGTTGAAATGTGTGCACATTCTTCGGCAGGTGGTCAGTAACTCGGAGACTGGACTTTCTTCACTCAAGAATTTTTTAACAACCAGATTTATACAGTGCGCCAAACACGGCACTCTGAAATAGTTACCCTTATCCATGGCCTTAACTACATTGGCGCCATTATCCGTGGAAACATAACCAATCATGCGTTTTCTTGGGGACAGCCATTCAAAGACCTTTGTGTTAAACTCATGCAAAATGTTTTCTCCTGTATGAGTTTTCTCCATGGCAAACATGGCTATTGTTGCATGTTTCCGAGCAGCTTTATAAACTTTGTCCGTGTCAACACCTGCGTTTAGCTTTGCTTTAACCCCTGAAAAAGAGACCCAGTGTGCAGTGATGCACATGTAATCAGTGGCTGCGCAACTGGTCCACATGTCTGTTGTCAGATGTTTAGTGTGAACAGCAGAGGAGTGACTAATGGAAAACTAATTAAACCAAATGGTGCTCGAAAGAAATTATATTATGGTGTCCATTTTGTAACTCCATACTGTACATGTGGATGCATGTGTAGAACGTCATACACACACCCACAAGCACATGCCTGAAGTGTTTTCTTTCTATCTCCCCGTGAGTAACCAAAAACCCCCTTTAAGGAGGACACCTCCCAAGGGAAACAATAACCCAAGTATATTGCAGGAGGGAAGGGAAAAATTCTTTCTTTTTATGAAGGACCCTCACTCACCACTAGTTGGTGACATGCTTCATCATTGGGTCCCCGCTGGGGTGACATTCGGTCAAGATAGATTATGACACTGAGTGTCAGCGTCTACCGAGCAACGCCACCAACTATGTCCCTTTAAATATGGATCCGACGAGTGACCTAAAAGACGAAATCTGCAAACTTGTGTCAACGGCAGAAAGAGATGGCTTGATTACAAAGAAAGAGGCAGATTTTTTGACAACATCGGAGGGACGGGTTCCGTATTTCTACGTACTGCCAAAAACCCACAAGAATGTGTTACCTCCCCCCGGGAGACCTATCGTCTCGGGGTTGGGTTCACTTCTTGAGCCCCTCTCTAAATATTGTGACTTTTTTCGGATACCCATTATCCAGTCTACAAGCACTTATTTAAAAGACACCAAAAGTCTCCTTTCCTTGCTTAGGACGATCACCTTACCCGAAGATCCTTGCATCCTTGTCACAATGGACATCGAGAGCTTATACACCTGCATTCCGCAGGATGAGACCATCAAGGTGGTGAAGGAAGCTCTGGACAGAGCTCCCTGGTACTTTAACACAACCCGTGCATTTGTAGTAGACTGTGCCACTCTTGCCTTGAAACGCAATTATTTTGAACACAAAGGAAAGATCTACCTCCAAGCAACAGGGGCATCAATGGGCAGCACCTTTGCCCCTTCGGTGGTGGGTCTTTACGTGTTTAATTTTTAGTCCAGCTACATTTTGAGTTCTACTAACCCATACGGCACGAATATCATCTTATGGCAACGCTATATAGATGACGTGCTCATGATTTGGAAAGGTGATGAGTCTCGAATATTCAATTTCTTCACCTGGATCAACACGTGCGATAACCATCTAAGATTCACGCATGAGCATGCTTGTGAGAAAATCACCTTTTTGGATGTCAGCATTAGTAGGAATGGCAATCAGCTTGAGACCAAGACCTTTTACAAGCCGACTGCAAAAAATAACTTGCTGCATTTCACCAACTACCACCCTCGGGCCCTGCTGGATAATCTCCCGTATGGGCAGTATCTCAGGATACGTCGGAATTGCAGCAACCTCTCTGACTACAAACAGCAGGCGAATTAATTGACTACCAAGCTGACAAGCAGAGGGTATCCTAAGGGGATAATAGACAAGAGTCAAAAGAGGGCCAGAAATCAACAAAGGGATGTGTTGTTGCATGACAACCCTAAAATAGGAAGTGAGGAGATCCCTTTGACATGTGTGACGACCTTTAACTCATTGTCAAATGCAGTAAGTAAATGCATTACAAAAAACTGGAAAATGATCACCAGTAACAAGACAAACTGGAAGAAGCCCCTTTTTTCATATAAAAGAGCCACCAGTCTAAAAGACTCTTTAGTCCACACACGACCAAGGAAAGTGAAAACCAACAACCATGCACTGAGTGTTTTAAATGCTTGGGGGTTACCACCAGTTACAGGACATTTCCCATGCGGGAATTGCAACGTTTGCCACCTCACTTCCAACACGAAATTCCTGGATTTGACGGATGGTACACGATGGGAACAACGCAGTCCCACAAACTGTAATACCACCAATGTTGTGTATCTGATAACCTGCAGATGTAGTCTACAATACATAGGGATGACATCTCGACGCATCAAAACCAGGATATGTGAACATCGTAGTAACATACGTTGTAAAAGAGCAACAACTAAGTTGACAGCACACTTCTTACAACTGAACCACACACCGAATGATCTACAGTGGACAGTTTTGGAGCATCTGGAAACCGGTTTGGAAGCCACGTTGTTCGAAAAGGAACAACGTTGGGTTTATCGGCTCGGGACCAACAAAACCGGTTTGAATGATGACATACCATGGGGCAGTGTGCTAAGATGATAATCCAGTCTAAGCTAGGAACAGAGACTTTGCTACCTTCTGTATTCTGTTGCACCCTTTGCCCAGTAGAATACATCTATGTTTACCCATTCAGGTTGGCTCGACTAACTAGGTTCCCTGCTGTTATTGACGTAGGGGTCCCCCCCTCTTTTTGCTAATACTAGCCCCCCCTTTTTTTGTTAATACTAGCCCTTTGCTACTCTTGGTTATCCTTTTGTTAGGGTCCGGAGGTGCGGCCAGTGTGCGTACTATTCTCACCATAATAATTTGATGACATTTACACACTACACGGATCACTTATGAAGGGCTGTTAACATGTCACAGTCACCAACTGCAGAGGGGGGTTCTCTCTGATGTCTCACGCTATTTGCGTAGGGTATTGAGGGCGAGTCTCGAGTGTGAGGTTTTGTTCAAGGGTCGTTTGGTTTTTAGGCAGTACATCCCTAGCAAGAGGGCACGCTATGGAATTAAACTTTATATGTTGTCTGAGAGTAAGACAGGGTGTAGTGTAGTTCCTATTATCCCAATAGGCTCTGCGCATTGGAATAATACCTTCAATAGTATAGGCCTAGACCAGACGTTAACTAGGTCTTCTATTGTCGATATTAGACTTAAAGTTTTGGGTTTGCCAGCTAGCTCAGAGTTCACTAGAAACTTTCTTGAATAGGCAAGGAGGAGTTGAACCTCCCTGGATAGACAAGAAGGGATTTCGTTTCTGACAATCATAGAACATGGCAACTGTGCTCTCCCCTAATCAAGAGTGTATCTCTAGAGTCGTGTGAAAACAAAAGACAACTTATTTTACTCAGTCAGTACGTGCATTCTTAGTCTCACCAGATTGTAGAGAAAAGGAAGAGACGGGCGTGTTCAATAAAAGATGTTATTTATTGATCAGTCTCTTTTCTCATACAAGAGAAATGGATCGATATTATCGCAATACTTATGGTTAAGTAAAGTGCATACAATAAAAGCAGAAGTATAAAATAATACTGTAAAAACATTTATATGGTTTCTAAGCCATAAGGTGGTTTAAAATGGATAAAATAGATACATACACATATACATTTGACTAATCGTACTCAACTGGTGTTTCTAACTACGCCTACCCTGGTGTACCTGACCTAAGCCTAATACGTGGGCGGGAATAGAAAGTAGCAGTTTAAGTTAAGTTTGTTTTGCCAAGTGACTGACTCAAGAATTCTCTGCAAGGGGTTATTCAGTTCTGTACCTGGAATTTAGGATGAATGAGGGATGGTATCTCTCGTCTCTGGTCTCGATATTCCAAGCTGCCTGCGAGGGCTGCTCGGAAGCGCCGGAGCTGGATTTCTCGGCAGGAGAAAGCAGCGTCTCGTTCTCAGCGCGTCAGGAAGGCGGGGCTGCGCCAGCGGGGTCTGCTCTGGGCTTCGGCAAGTCTGGCTGCTCCGATCTCGTCACCACCGCGTGTGTTTGCTTAAGGCAATACCGGTAATATTTATACCTGTAAGGTGCCGAGATTGACGTAAGGATGGACATAGATACGTCAATAAGGATGTCATACGACTTGGTCGTTAGCACATTCTTTTGCTGAAGTTCTCGATGAAATCAAAACAATGGCCGCAGGGTTTTTCCCAGGTTGTCATAGGTTTGATTTGTTTTGAGAACTCCGTATGCCTTATCAGGGGCTGGAGGAATATCGCTTGTCTAATTAGATGGCAAGCGTTATGACCTAATCAGATAACACGTTCCTGTGCCGTAGTGTGGCTTAATCAGATAACGGTTTCTGCATCATGGGATGGCTGCTAGTTAACTTGTTAACCAGAACAGGGTCAGGAATAGGGGGATCGATACAGAACCTATAAGAATACATCACACCCACTCCACGCTAACTATGGCCATGTTTACGAATCTAGGCATAGTAAAACATACTGTAGAGTATCGTGTATACCTTACCACCCCAAAATACATATAATGCATTTCGAATAATGTAATATACGGAAATAATATTCACATGTACTATATGCACTCAAGCTGTAGAATAATGCTAAAGTAATCACGCATATGTATACATTATTTCTAAATGGTATATGAGAATTTACACATGAAATGGCTCTTAATACAGAAGAAAAAAGGTTCGAGACCATTTCATCACAGAATAAAAATAATTATGAACATACCAGCGGGCAGCTAATGTCTATAAAGTTTCTAAAAATAGAAAATTTTAGTTCTTTAAGAATAGTTTTTACTTTAAGCAGAAGATAAGTGTCCCGAAAAATCGTAAAAATATTTTGGGGCTGCTGAAAAAATCGCTGTCCGTGAACTGGAGGGAAAATTGTTCATGTAATTTTATCATTAAAGTTGAAGGCCAAATTCAGGGTGTTTGGAACGCCGTGTGCTAGCTTGCTCAAAAGTCTCTATTTCTGCTCTGGTGAGAACATCATATCATTTAGACAGTCGAAAAAGCTGTCAACAGCTTCCTGGGAGAGTTCCACTAACTCGGAAAAAGGTGTAACCATGCATTCGTGCGCATGATTGTCTCCATTGACGTTTTGATTAGTATTGCTGACAGAAGGTCGTACCTGATCGATGCTGCTTTCATCTTGAACTCCACTACCCCTTAATCGTAGTGGTGAAGTTTCCACGAATGCCGTCATCAGGATTGGCAGCCATTGAGGGCAGCACAAAGCATGAGCCGTTATTGGACTCAACAATGTTTCTGCATCCATTGGCGCATCTGATTGTAGCGTCAGACAGGTGTCCAAAACGCATTCTTCTCCGCACAGCAAGCACCTTAATACAGGTAAAACACATCGATGCCACATTGGTCGAAATGAAAAAGAAACCAAGTCATGTTCAGGTCTCTAAGCCGGGATAGTCCCAGGATTTTTGATATCCGGTCCCGGTATCCAATGGCTCGGATTGTTTCTTCCCTTGTCGCAGGTGTTTTGTCTGTGACATGGTTTGCCATAACGAAATATTAGGACCAAGAATAGGATTCCTGCAATTAGTCCCAAAATGAGGGGAAGTCCGCCAAAAATCGAATGGACGAAGTCTGGAAAAATACCCCGTATGGCTTTGAAGGTGTTAATGCCATTGACAATACTGTCTTAAATACTTTTGAGACTCCACTGGTATCAGAAATATTTAAGATTTCATTCAGGATTTCCGCGAAATGTATGGGGGAATTAGTTGATAACAATGAGTGAATCTCTGCAGTCGTCCTTGCGACTAGGAGATCATACGTTTCTTTTGATGACGTGAGTCTGGTCGGCGTCTGAAGAAGCACTGTTTTCATTCTGCTTAAAGTATCTATTCGAATAGAAGTAATTTTTACGTTAGGCCATGCCCTTGCCTCCCTGTTTGGAAAGGAGCTGGGGAACAATGATTGTCCACAGCACATGACCTTCGCAGTCGTAGTTACGAGATAAGGAGTCCCGGGCATAAGACTACAACATCTGCGATCCACAATTAGAATGTAACTCCCGTTATAGAGTCTTTTAAGGAATGGTTCTATCTCCGATGCAGGTGTGCCTAGCTGGTGACATGAAAGGTTATTTGAGTTCCCTTCACAGGCTCCATGCAAACTAATTCCATTACACAGAAGTGTACCGCTTAGTGACATCGCACAATTATTGCCACTAAGAAACACTTTCTGTCCTTTATTACTGACACATGCATGTGAATAGGGCAAGTTCCATGTTGTCTTAATGTACCCTTTTCCCAATTTTTCGTACCTGCCAGCCTGTATATATTTTTGGCAGTATTGAAACCTGAAGGTTGATATTGGAATATTAATTATCCCATGTATTATCCATTCACTGACAGGTCGTTCTGACATTGTCACTGGTAATCTCTCGAGTTTCTCAATGCTCAGGATTGTATAATCAGCACCCTTTTGTGCCATACTGATTTGTTTATCAGTAAGGTTAAAGATATTGAATAGTGACGTTGTGTTGATTAAACGCCAAGGCACATAGCCTGAACGCAGATTTTGTAACGTCCAGCCAAGCTGTACAATAGAACGCAATTGAGACTGACCGTGTTGTAACAACAGTAAGTCTTGCGATATTATGTCGATTGCTGAAGACACAATGCTGTCCAAAGAAAAAATTCTGGAGGACAGAGTCATTAACCCATTGTCCACTACAGAAAGTGATTTTTCCAAATTAATACGGTCAATTTCCCGTATACTTTCTGCTGTCTCAATTTGAGTTACCTTCCAGGCCTCGTTGTAAGCTGCATATACAGAGGCTGCTATGAAGCGTTTTTGACGCTGTTTGCGCGGTCCCATAATGAAATCACGCAAGTCAGCACCATCAGTAAGTAAAGTTAGGTGTTACTTAATTTCTGTCAGTGTGGAAGTTTGTAGCCATTGAAGGCATAATTTGCCCACACTGTAGGTGGTTATTATCCCTGGGTGTTGTCTTTGGGAATATCTAGGGTCTGGCCTGGTCAATTTGAACCCCTGTTTTTGTTCAGGAATCTGTCTTGACAGTTATTAGTATCTGTGGGCCAGATCAACCACTGTTTCCAATCAGGATGTGTTCTGTTTTGGTTTAATATATAGTTTACGTCTATCTCTTCATCTGTAGAGCTATTGCTGTCCATTGTTGGCTTTGGAATAGACGGTTTATTTAAGTCTTTGATTTTGGCTAAGCCAAGACAGGTGGTTTGTTGAACAGTGTCATTTAAAAATATAATTTGTTCTGGGATCATGCAGGCTCTAAACAATGATTCTATACCTTGTACTTGCCATTCTTTTGTACCCCAAACACTTTTAACTTCAACATTTTTGTCCCAATAATCAAAACCAAAAGTATTCATTTGTTCAAAAAATGAGTCTGAATATATCAATTTCGTGTTTGTTAGCATGGTCTTTGTCCCTGTCTTATTTGACAATTTGAAATAAAATGTTTCAGCATTACTTGTGTTAAACCCTGAAAAGTATGAATATTTGTCGTAAAAGGTTCTTGAGCTTCCTTTTGGAGGGGTTGCACAATGTTCCCATTGATTATAATTTAAAACATTTCTAGGTTGTGCAGATTTATGTAGAAAATGGTTACCATAGTGGTTGTAACAGTACATACTATCATAATTAGTCGAACCCTGCAAATAATCATGTTTGGTAAATTTAGCAGATATCACTAAGTCAGACATCATATTATTTATACTTTCAAAGTCCCAATCATCAGCAAATGAGCTTGTTTTTACAAAGTCACTCAACAAGATCTTAATTTGGTGTGGATATTTCAGGATCTCAACCGGACCATAAATTTCGTAGTCAGTATTGTCCCATGCTACCCCACCCGGTATATGATTGGCTGTGAAGTTGACTGAAGAAAGTTCTCTTTTCTCGACGTGTGAAGATGTGTGTGGCTTGAGGATCAAGTTGATTTTCTGACTTGCTGTGTCCATTGTAGCATATTTTCCCTCAATGAAGCGTCCCAAAGTTAGTACCATGATGAGCCAAAGTATGAGGATAAATGCACCAAAGCCCACCCAAAATTCAATCCATGGAGAAATCAGATATGTTTCTTTCAGCTGTTTCAAAAGTTCTTTAGCTTTATCTTTGAAGGTTTTTGTTGATGGCTGTGTTTTTGATTCACTTAGGTCTTCAGAGGAATCATCGAAGTTTATGAAGTAGCCGGATGCAGTTCTGTCAATTGTTCCAATTGCTTCAGGATTACTGTTTCTTGCATATTCGTTTGTTACTTCATTGTAGGTTGGTGTGTCTCTACTAAATGTTTTTATTTGGGTTTTCAGAGGTTTAAGTTCCAATGCATTGTTGCATAGTCCTTGTTGTTTTTCTGTAGGCGTTTCGAAAGTGATTAGCCTCTTAGTTTGGACCTCTGTATTGGTAGCAAATCTTGGTGTTCTACTACTTATCGGGAGTCCACTTGGCCTACTGTTTGTTATCGGCCACATGATTGTGGTTTTACCAGGTCGATGGATACAACTCGGTTCTCCTTTTTACCAGCAAGCGGCGGTAGAACAACTGATCTTGTCCCGTTAATAGACAAGACAGGAACTGCTTTTCTGTAAGAAGGCCCAAATTCCTTCTTTACCGCGATCTTTTCTCTGACTAGATCCCCGACTTTTGGAATCCAGACAGGTCTTGCTGGGACAGGTGGTGGTTCTTCAGTGGTTGTTGGCTGCTGTTTCAACTTTATGTTGCTCAGGTGGATCAAATATATCATCGATTGGGCACAAAAATTATTTGGGATCAATGTATCAATGGACCCCCAGAGTATGTCGGAAATCCCCAAATCTGAAGTGAAAACAACCTTTTTAAATCACTGTAACGAAAAGCATTTCTTAGAGGATTCTAAGTTAACTACTTGTGAATTATACAAAAGCTTGAATGAATTCACTGGTTTTAGTCCATATTTATCTCAGGTGACAAGAACTTCGCACCAGTTTGTACTAACCAGAATGAGGATGGGTACAGTACATTATCTGGTTGCTTGTCCTAATATTAAAATGTGCCCTATTGGTCCCTGTAAATGTGACAATAGAACTGAACAATGCACTAAGCACTTTTTGCTAACATGTGATTTGTATATTGAGCTACGGAAATTCTATCTGAAGCCATTATTCGTCAGATTTGGAGTGAGAAACATAAAGGAGGCTATGAAACTGATTTTTAATTTGAACCATCCGGACATTTGCTTTTTTACTGCATCCTTTTTGTTAAAAGCAATTAGCGCTAGGAAAAGTATGTGTTTTTAAAATATTTGTATATTTTTAAATATTTATTCCATCCCCCTCTGGATGCTTTTTGTAATTGGTATTCTTTGAGGTTTGTACTGTATATTCTTAGTCTATGAAATTGAATGAAATGTCTGTATTATTTGTGCTTTTATGGACATGTTTTTCAATGATCCGAATAAAGCTTTATGAAATGAAATGAAATGTTGCTCAGGTCTTTTCTTGTTTTGTTTAAGTCCTGCAAAATAGCCAAACGATCTTTGATATCAAAGCTTTTTTCCTTTACCACTGAAGTCTGACTGTCAAGATCTAAGACTAACATCCTAGTTCCAAACAATAATTCGTACGGACTGAATCCCTTCAGAGAATTTCTTGGCAGGTTATTTAGACTACGTTGGACACTTATTAGATGTTTGACCCACCCAGCTCCCGAACCTAATACCTTTGCTGTTATAGATTGCTTTATGTCACGGTTTTTTCTTTCTACAATTCCGTTCCCCTCAGGGTGAAATGGACAAGAGTACCGCAATGCAATGCCCATGCTGGTCATGGCCTCCTTATAAGCTCGAGAGCTAAAAGCAGGACCCTGGTCAGAATGCAGCATGCCAATTGCGTATGTGCCGATAAAGACCCGCAAATCTTTTATAACAGTTCTGGCGTCAGCCGAGCGCTGGGGCCACATCCATATGAATCTCGTGCATGAATCCACTGCGACCAGGATATATTTATAGTTACCATCCCTTTGTAAGGGACCACAGTGGTCCAGATAGACACAGGCTAATGGTTTATCTGAGATTAGAAGGGGTGTCTGCGCTGGTCGTCTCACCGTTGACACTTTCATTCTTTGACATATTTCACATTCTAAAACATAGTTCCTTGTTTGTCTTCTCATTTGTGGCCACCAGTATCTCTGTTTTAACAATGATACTGTGGCTGAGACGCCAGCATGTGCAGAAGCGAGCCCTTCGTGTGCCGCTATTATTAGTCCTAACCTATGTTCCATGTTTGGAATTGCCCTATCCCCCACTCCAGGGATTCGAGCAAAAGGAACATTGTTTGCATCAGTTATGTATGAGTATTTTACTGGAAAGCCTTTCGGGAGTGTTTCTATCGAATCCTTTTCTGTAGCGCTGACAGCCTGTAATATTTCGCTGTCTATTTTTGTTTTTGACCGTGTGATGGCAGCTACGGAAGCCGTTTGCACAGCTGCCTTCGCGGCCTCATCAGCCAATGAATTCCCTGCAACGTGAACGCCATCACGTTGATGACTCAGTGTATGTATCACGTGAGTCTTTGGTAGTTCTTTCTGTAAAAGAACTACTTGTTCCCAGAGCATTTTATGCTTGATTGTGCCTCCTTTTGCATCCTTAAAACCATTCTGAAGCCAGATCTGCAAGTATTCGTTGTAAGACTGAACGCAATAATACGAATCGCACACTATGAGTGTGGGGAATTCTCGATCGGTATTTTCAAGCGCCATCTTGAATGCTATCAGTTCAGCTCGCTGAGCTGTACAGTCTCCCAGAGATTGTGTTTTGGTGATAGCTGGTTTAAATTTTCCTTCGTGCCAGCGACCTTTAACAATCGCGCACGCAGCACTGTAAGCTTGTTTACCCCCCACTGCGGGTTGTGCTGATCCGTCTGTATATATTATACAGCCGTAATGATCTAGAGGCAGAATTTCGGTCGGCGGAGGACATTCGAATTCGTATTGGAGAAATTCTTGTGTTTTTAAATTGGGATCAAATTCGAATACCACGTCTGTTGCAGCAAGAGAATTAACCCACTGTATCCACCTTGGATGTAGTGCTTTAGCATTCGGAATGCTTGCCTTTGTTACCGCCGCCAAGGCTGGTATCGGTGTCACGATTATTATTCGTTTACCTTGTGCCAGGGCTCGTTCTTTTGCTATAGCTGTCTGTGTTGCAGTAAGAATTTTTTCCGTTGGGCTAAATTTCATTTCAGCTTTAGTGTATAAGTGTGATTTGAATGCAATTGGTACCTTTTCTCCCTCGTTAGAGGTCAGGTATGTGAATCCGCATCTTCCTGGGATGACTCGAATCACAAGATTGCGTGTGTTATCACGTGTTTCTAATTTTGTTTTAATTAACATGTCTGTTTGTAAGGATCTCAAAATTTCTGTGTGTGTTTGAGTCCAATTGGTTCTTTTAAAATCTGGTTTTATTAGATCATAAAGGGGTTTGACCCTTTCTGCGTAATTTGCAATGTATGTTCTTCCGAAATTTAGGAAGCCTAGAATTGACTGTAGGTTTTTTAGTGTTCTAGGTGCTTGGAGTACGGCACATTTCTCTAGGAAATTGTCAGCCAGGCTTTTGCCTTCACTTGATAATTCATATCCTAAGAACAGGACTGTTAGATGGGCAATTCTAGATTTTTTAAAGTTGAATTTGTAACCCTCTGCTGCGAACCCAAGTATTATGGTGTTCACTCTCTTCAAGTGAGTATCCAAGTCATCATCTGTTAGGTATATGTCGTCGACATAAGATAATGCTTCGTCATCATATGTTTGTAGTAACTCTGTTACTCTCGCTGAGAATAATCCTGGGCTGTTCTTAAACCCTTGGGGTAACCGACAGAATTGTTTTTGAGCGCCATTTATTGAGAACGCAGACAAATATCTGCTCTCTGGTGCTATATTTTGACAAAAGAATCCATTAGAGATGTCTAATGTTGTTTTGTATTTTTTGCGCACTATGTTATTCATTAGCGCTGCACTATGCGAGTTTTGCACTGCAAAAGTTTTGCAACATGAGTTAAGGTGTCTGTAATCCAAAACTAGACGATATGAATTGTCTGGTTTGGAAACAGGAAACAAAGGGTTGTTCATTTGTGAGGTGCAAGTTTCAATCACCCCCTGGTATTCTAGTTGATCTAGGATTTCTTTTACCTGTTTTTTAGCTTCTTGATTAATTGGGTACTGTCTTTGTGCAGTAGGTTGTGATTTTAACTGGATTTTGTGAGGAGGAGAGTCCTCATCCCATCCTACGTGATTTTTATATAAAGCAGGAGCTTGAGCTACTGCCCACTTTCTAGCAAGTGTGTATTTTTTATGAATTGGGATATGATTTGAGAAGGCAGGCATAATTATTTCTTCGCCATGAGGGCAGTCCCTGACAAACTCTGGTGGCCAGTCTTTTTCAGCTAGAAGGATGTCATAGCCCTTGGAGAGATTATCCCAAAATAGTCCCCTTATTTTTCTAGTCTTATCCCCTTCTATACGTAAAGTTATTTCATATATTTTGTGAGGTTTGCTAACTCTGGTGTCTGCAGTTTCCACTTGAAGATATTCATTCGTGTCCACTGTCTCCAGATGATTCATAAGGACTTTGCGAGCTATGCTCACTTCTGCTGCGCTGTCTAGCATTGTCTGAGCCCATTCTCCGTTTTTCAGTTGTGTCCTCAGTATTCTCCGCATTGTTAACTAGTTTAATACTGGCTACCTTCTTTTTTGGAAATTGTAATTTCTTATTTGGATGAGCAGGTTCCTTGTCTTTGGACTTGACGTGCCCTTCCCTGGGTTCCGATCGTCCTCTTCTTTCCGATTTCTGCGAGGAAGTCTGAAAAGATTGAGCGGGACGTGTATCAAAATCTTGATATCTATCCGTTTTTTATATTATCCCTATTTCTAAGGTTGTATTTTTTCACAGAGGGCTCACTTTGGGGAGACCTAGGTCCTTGGTCCGGAGATTTTTCTCTCTGCCGAGGAGACCTTCCTCTGGACTGGAATTTCTTTTCTTTTGGATAGGATTGTTTGTTTCCATCCCAGTTCTTCTTTTGACTGTTTAGATTATTTTTAATAAATATTTTTTCAGGACTTTCAATCAGTTGGGGTTTTACTGGTATTCCACCTAAACTATCTCTACCTAGTTCCTCATAGGATTTTTCTATAATTCTGGCAATTTCAGCTGGTTGGTCTGCTATATCTGTTTCTTT
Organism: Lissotriton helveticus; assembly: GCF_964261635.1. NCBI lineage: Eukaryota > Metazoa > Chordata > Amphibia > Caudata > Salamandridae > Lissotriton > Lissotriton helveticus. The sequence goes on along the minus strand of NC_136057.1, from coordinate 1,522,927,231 downwards.
TAACCTTTGGCAGATCGCCACGTTTGCTGCTTCTCCCTTTATATTGGCTAGTAATATAGCCGAGACCTGCTTGAAGTCTTTCAGTAATTTCATACCAAGAGTTAAAGCGGGTTCTGGACCGTATTCGTCTTGAATTTGTTTTAGCACATCTGGTATTACCGAGATGGATGGTACACTATGCGTTTTTGTGTAAATGGAAGCAAAGACTGTACCCCAAGTGTCACAGTCCTCCACGTGTGGTGCGATTCCCATTGGAAGACAGATAGTCAGAATCCTGTGTTTATCCACAGGAGTGGTGTCTGGAAACACCGCCTCTATTTGGGTGATTTTTTGTGCTAACCAGAATGGTATTTGTTCCCTTTTAGCTGGTACTTTACCTAGGCAGGACTGTATGTTCTGTGGTGTAATTTTATTTGTGTTCCCCTGATGAGGGGTCAGCTGTGGAATTTTAATTGCTGGTTGGATTGTTGAAGTCCGCATTACATATTGGACTAATTGTCTATGTACTTTTATTAATTGTTTTAGCTGTATTAGAAGATCTGCTGCAGACATTCTTTCGATGTCTGGATGTGGTGTGTATCCGGCTAGGACCGGCCACGTTGCTCCTGGTCTACCTAATGGACCGAGCCTGGTGATGTGATTGTTGTGTTTTAGGGCGCCATTAAACAAGAGCAGGTGCTCTTGAAATTTAAGTGGTACTTCCACCTCCTCGAAAGGAGTGTATTCTTCAGGAGGTTCCTCTGTTTTGTAATGGTGGAAGTACTTTGTTACAGCGTTTGCTGCTGGAAAGTTTATCCATGAATAGAATACCTCTGTCTGCCGATATTCGTGTGCCTCTATTACGAATATGACTGTGCCACCTCTAGGTGTCAGTCCATTTTCTATAAGTTTTAAAGTTATAGATTTTCTTATGTTGACCGGGATGAGTATTAAATCCGGGTCTGCTTCTTGCATAGTATTATTAGCTGCTACGAGTTCAGCTGCTACTCTAGCTATCTCTCTTTCTTCTTCAGTGTCTGACATTCTACTGTCAGGAAGGTTATTTTGTTTGTTTGCAGATCAGGTTTCTTTGGAAACAAAGATTAGATGCACAATATTTTGGAACAGTGTATCCTTCAACGTTGACTAAACCAAGAACCATACATAGGAGTTTCTTCCTGCGAGGTTTGGCGGATATGACCTTTCACCCACTCCAGACGTCTTTGGAGTATTATGGGAAAAAAAGGGGTCTGAGTGAAAAAGCACGACTGAGTTACTCTAATGTCTTGCGTTAGTTTTATCGCCTTTCCAAACGTTTGGGCGCCATGTAGTGTAGTTCCTATTATCCCAATAGGCTCTGCGCATTGGAATAATACCTTCAATAGTATAGGCCTAGACCAGACGTTAACTAGGTCTTCTATTGTCGATATTAGACTTAAAGTTTTGGGTTTGCCAGCTAGCTCAGAGTTCACTAGAAACTTTCTCGAATAGGCAAGGAGGAGTTGAACCTCCCTGGATAGACAAGAAGGGATTTAGTTTCTGACAACCATAGAACATGACAACTTTGCTCTCCCCTAATCAAGAGTGTATCTCTAGAGTCGTGTGAAAACAAAAGACAACTTATTTTACTCAGTCAGTACGTGCATTCTTAGTCTCACCAGATTGTAGAGAAAAGGAAGAGACGGGCGTGTTCAATAAAAGATGTTATTTATTGATCAGTCTCTTTTCTCATACAAGAGAAATGGATCGATATTATCGCAATACTTATGGTTAAGTAAAGTGCATACAATAAAAGCAGAAGTATAAAATAATACTGTAAAAACATTTATATGGTTTCTAAGCCATAAGGTGGTTTAAAATGGATAAAATAGATACATACACATATACATTTGACTAATCGTACTCAACTGGTGTTTCTAACTACGCCTACCCCGGTGTACCTGACCTAAGCCTAATACGTGGGCGGGAATAGAAAGTAGCAGTTTAAGTTAAGTTTGTTTTGCCAAGTGACTGACTCAAGAATTCTCTGCAAGGGGTTATTCAGTTCTGTACCTGGAATTTAGGATGAATGAGGGATGGTATCTCTCGTCTCTGGTCTCGATATTCCAAGCTGCCTGCGAGGGCTGCTCGGAAGCGCCGGAGCTGGATTTCTCGGCAGGAGAAAGCAGCGTCTCGTTCTCAGCGCGTCAGGAAGGCGGGGCTGCGCCAGCGGTGTCTGCTCTGCTCTGGGCTTCGGCAAGTCTGGCTGCTCCGATCTCGTCACCACCGCGTGTGTTTGCTTAAGGCAATACCGGTAATATTTATACCTGTAAGGTGCCGAGATTGACGTAAGGATGGACATAGATACGTCAATAAGGATGTCATACGACTTGGTCGTTAGCACATTCTTTTGCTGAAGTTCTCGATGAAATCAAAACAATGGCCGCAGGGTTTTTCCCAGGCTGTCATAGGTTTTTTTTTTGGTTTTTTTTTTTTTGTTCAAAAACCTTTATTTGAGCAAGCATAGAAAATACAAGAATGGGCCTACAACCTCACGGGCTGGCCGCTAATAATAAGGCACAAGGCATGAATTAGAAATATACACCCGTGGTCAGGCACAAATCAAGTACCAAGCATTACTCCCAACATATCACAGAGCATATTGAATTTTTATTTTATACAAAAAGAAAAACAAACACTAAAAAGGCGAATGCACGGTAATCAAGGTCAGCTCAAAGAACGGAGGGGATGGTCTGCAATCAGGAGAACACACCAAGAGCCCTGAAGCTCCAACAAGGTCGGGGGGGGGGGGAGCAGCGGGGAGAATCGGAAAGTCACAAAACAGTATGAAAAGGTTCCGGGAACGCCCGCCTAGGGAGATAGGACAACATCAGTAGTGCCTACAAGGGGAGGGGTACAGATATCCCCACGGTATTCATTCCACTGGCCCCAAATCTTCGTCCACGCCCTGGGTCTGCCCCTGGCCACATATACAGTCTTCTCACGAAACATGGACCAGTCCATGTTGTCCTCCCATTTCGAGACCTCAGGGGGCCTGGATGCGCCCCAGAGTTGCGCAATATCCCATTTCGCAATCATGTAACCCAGGGTAGCCCATCTGGTCTGGGCCACAGAGTAGTCAGTGGGTTCCCACACATTCAACAGACATCGTCGCGGCTCCGGCCGCAGGGCAACACCAGTCACAGCAGTCATCACATCAAGTACAGCAGTCCAGTAAGCCGCCACAACCGGGCACTCCCAAAGAATGTGTAAAAAGGTAGCACTCGACCCACAACCACGCTTACATAACCCATCCAAGGAAAAGCCCATGGTCACCAGACGCGGACCAGTGACATACACTCGATGAAGGATTTTATGTTGAACCAAACGGAGACGGGCAGGAATGGCTACCTCCTTGGGAGAAGAGATTGCCGATTGGCAATCCTCGTCGTCCAGTTCCAACCCATCGCCGACCCAAACCTCCCGAAGTCGGACCAACAAGTCCGCCCGATTATTGATCAGCTTCTTATAGATCAGGGAAATAGTGCTATCAGGCAGGTGCCCGTCAAGGACACGATCCTCGAGGGGGGAAGACTCAGGCAGGGCCTCATCAGGAGTCAAAACTGAGGTGAGGGCGTGTCGGACCTGCAAATAACGAAAAAATTCCCTACCATTCAAACCAAATTCCGCCTGGAGGGCCTGGAACGACTTCACACTGCCTTTCGAACATACATCACCCACCTTACATATCCCAATCATATCCCAGCGGTCGAAGCCCTTAGTAGACCAGAGACACCCCAAACGTTCCGAGGCATAAAGCGGCGTCGCCAGTGTCATTCGATCCTCCCATCCCAAACTCACATTAGCGGCTCGCCACACATTTACTGCAATCCTGGACGGGCCCACAAGATGGCGCCCGGCTGATCGAGAATAAAGCACTCTATTAAAGTCCCCACCCGGCAGCTGTAGTCTATCCATCTCGAACGCAGGATTTCGACCCGGTGAAAACATCACGTGATTAATAGCAGACAACTGAGAAGCCCAATAATATCGCTTGATATCGGGGAGCGCCATGCCCCGGTCGTACCAAGGGATGGTGAGTTTCGCGAGGGCAATACGTGGACGCCCGTCCCAAATCAATTGCCTTTGAAGACTCTCGATCTCTCGGAAATAGGTCTTGGGGATAGCGTCATAGGAGTTCTGGAGCGCGTAGAGGAACCACGGCAAGGACATCATTTTAAACAGAGCCGCCCTACCCAAAGGAGACAAAGGAAGCTTACGCCAATGGGCCACGTCCAGTCGCAATCTAAGCAACGGGGGGAGGAGATTATGCTCAAATCGGAGCGAGGAGTCCAACGTAATAAAAATCCCTAAATATTTGAAGCCAGACTGGACCACCTGGATAGGAAGTCTGTTCGGTAATGGGGGTAAAACACCCGAAAGAACATACACGCAGGACTTGGCCCAGTTAATAACGAGGCCCGAGTTGGCACCAAAGGAAGTGAGAACGTCAAATAAAACAGTCAGAGATTTACGCGGGGAGGTGAGATATAAGAGAATGTCGTCCGCGTAAAGCGAAACGCGGTCCTCAAAGTCCGGAGACCAGCGAATCCCCTTGAGCGAAGGCTCCCACCGAAGCCAAGCAGCCAATGGTTCCAAGGCGAGTGCAAAAAGCAACGGAGACAAGGGGCAGCCCTGACGGGTACCCCTACCAAGGGCGAAAGGGGCCGAAACTCTACCATTTACCACTACTTGTGCCAGAGGTTCCGCATATAATAACTTGATCCAACCAATAAACTCAGGCCCGAAACCAAATTTCTCAAGAGCCGCCCAAAGATAAGGCCACTCCACAGTGTCAAAAGCCATTGAGGCATCCAGCGATGCCAAAATGGCCGGCTCCGTCAGAAGCCCCGCCCTCGCAATCGCACCGTGGAGACGACGAAGGTTAAGAGCCGTGTTGCGATGCGGCATAAATCCGGATTGATCCGGATGGACCAGGCCACTAATGACCGTCAGGAGGCGGGACGCCAGGAGTTTCGCCAATACCTTGGGTTCAACATTTAGCAGGGATATGGGCCTATAGGATGAACAAAGGTCCCGCGGTTTACCATCCTTGGGGATGACAACTATCGTGGCCAATCGCTGATCATATGGGAGAATACCCCGTTCCCGGGACTCCAGAAACATGGCGCTAAGATACGGCGCCACTCTGTCGGGACGCAACTTGTACAGTTCAATCGGCAACCCGTTCGGGCCCAATGCTTTGCCCGAACGGAGTGAACGGATGGCAGTAGCTATCTCATCAACAGTAAAGGGGGAATCCAACGCTACACGATCCAAATCGGAGACACTGGGCAGAGCTATATCACGCAATAGAAGGCGAGAGTCAGCCACATCTCTCACAGACACAGGGGTATACACCACACGGAAATACTCAGCAAAACAGTCAACAATTCCAATCGGGTCCGTCACACTCTCACCACTCGAAGACTGACTCACGGGCACCACACGATTAGCTCTCTCCTTCTTATCCAGCCATGCCAGCAATTTACCCGCTTTGTCACCCACATCATACAAACGACCCTGTTGCTCCCGAAACATCACTTTAGCAGCATCCGTGACCATAGATTTGTAGGCAAATTGCTTCAGACCCAGGGCGTGGAGTTTCGCAGACGTGACACCAGACTCCAAAGCATCCTCCAACGCAGAAATCTCTCCCTCAAGGTCCACCACCTCCCTATTCCTCGCCCTCTTAGCTTCAGCAATAAGGGAGAGGGCCTGTCCACGAATCACCGTCTTAAAGGCCTCCCATAGGGACACAGCTGAGGAAACCGATCCCTCGTTATCCAGAAAATACGCGTCCAAAGACCGAAGCAAAAGGCTGCGGGTCTCGGGGGAGGTAAGGTACCACGGATTGATAGGAGCCACCCGGCCCACTGCCTCCACTCCAACCTCAAAACGAAGCCAGAGCGGAGAGTGGTCAGAAATACCCCAGGGTAGGTGTACAATCTCACGCACCGCTGGTGACTGAGCCGCAGGCATCAGGAAATAATCCAGCCTAGACAGACTCCCATGGGCCCCAGAATGAAAGGTGTATTGAAGCTGAGTAGGATGCAAGAGCCTCCAGCAATCCACCAAGCCAAAGGTATCCAAAAATCCACCCAACCACTGTTGGGCCGCAGGAGTATCTCTAGGGGGGTGGCGATCGTGGAGACCGGAGAACACCGAATTAAAATCACCAGCCAAAAAGAGAGTACTATCAGGGAGGTCCAACAAGACACGGCCCAAATCGGAAAAGGTAGAAGTCTGCAAGCCGGGGGGCACGTAGACAGTAAATAAGGAGAGGGCACGACCCTCATAGCGGCCCACAAGGACAGCATATTGCCCCCGATCATCCTGAATCACATCATCAATAGCTAGGGGGAGGGAAGCCCGAACAAGGATACCCACACCCCTAGAACCCGAGGTAAACCCCGAATGTGCTACGAGGCGATAGCCCCACCTATTCATAGCATGACAAACATTGCCTACCAAATGAGTCTCCTGCAGGAAAACAATATCAGGAGATAAACGTCGTATACATTTCAACACCACACTTCGTTTGATACGATCTCCCAGACCGTTAACGTTCCACGAAACAAATCTCAACCCGCTACCCCCCATCCCACCCAACAAAGCCAAAACCCCCCACCAATGAGCACGACACAAGAAACATCTTCAAATACTGGATAAAATCGCCTTGAAAACAGAACACACAAACAACAAACTTCCCAACCACCCACCCCCCAAATGACAAGAAAACACCCCCCACCCTGCACCCCTGCATAAAGCTAAAAAGCCACCCCAACCTGCAGTGTGCCTGTCGCCCAAGAACCCCTATTCTACACAAAGACCCCGGAGGAGGAAAGGCTCCGTCCCACCCGCCACCCCGATCAAGACCAATAACGAGAAAAAGAACATACATCAAATCAAATAAGCAGTAGAGGAACAGAGGCATACACTCCTGGAAAAGTTATTCAAAACAAGGCACCAGGCAAAGACGAAATGTTCAGCTCTCTACACCACCTTCAGCACCGCCCGGGTGGGCATCGGACTCAGTCTCAGGAGGTCGGCTAGGCAAGGAGTCCAGCCAGTCACTCACAGCATCCGGCCGATCAAAGAAGAAAGTTCGGTCATTATACTCAACCCGCAGCCTGGTCGGAAAAAGCATAGCGTAGCGCATCCCCATGTCCCTAAGACGCTTCTTAGCACCACGAAATCCCATCCGCTGCTTCTGGACCTGTTGGGAAAAGTCCGGATAAAAGTTCACCGTGGCGTTCTCAAAGGCCACCGGGCCCTTCACCCGTGACGCCTGCAGGATAGCGTCCCGATCTCTATAGTGGAAAAGCTTTGCAACAATAGGTCTCGGCGGGGCACCCGGCTAACCCTGGCCCCCCGGAACACGATGTGCACGCTCCACTGTGTACAATTTATTAAGGCCAGACGGAGAAAGGTGGTTTTGGGTTGTCATAGGTTTGATTTGTTTTGAGAACTCTGTATGCCTTATCAGGGGCTGGAGGAATATCGCTTGTCTAATTAGATGGCAAGCGTTATGACCTAATCAGATAACACGTTCCTGTGCCGTAGTGTGGCTTAATCAGATAACGGTTTCTGCATCATGGGATGGCTGCTAGTTAACTTGTTAACCAGAACAGGGTCAGGAATAGGGGGATCGATACAGAACCTATAAGAATACATCACAAGGGTATGTTTTTAATTTTCGTGTGTACACTGGTAGAGATTCCACTATTGACCCCCCTGGTTGTCCGTCCACTTTTGGAGTGTCAGAGAAAATTGTCTGGGATCTTGCTAGAAGACTGTTCAACAGAGGCCACCATTTGTACCTTGATAACTTCTACACTGCTGTGCAATTGTTTAAGGAATTGTTTAAAGTGGACACTTATGCATGTGGCGCAATCCGCTCTAACCGCAAAGGTTTTCCAAAGGAGCTTGTTTGCAAGAAACTTTAGAGGGGTCAGTGCAGTTCCTTACGTTGTGAAGAACTACTAGCTGTGAAATTTGTGGACAGGAGGGACTTGCTGACTACCATCCATGATGAGAGTACTTCACCTCTGCCAGTTTGGGGTCAGGTTGCTGAAGTGCACAAACCTGTGTGCATTCTGGACTACAATAAGCACATGGGTAGTGTTGACAGAGTAGATCAGAGGCTGGAACCTTACACTACTATTGGGAAGGCTTATGTTTGGTATAAGAAGTAGGCCATCCATTTTTTCAACTTAGCAACTTTCAATGCGGCCAGTGTGCGTACTATTCTCACCATAATAATTTGATGACATTTACACACTACACGGATCACTTATGAAGGGCTGTTAACATGTCCCAGTCACCAACTGCAGAGGGGGGTTCTCTCTGATGTCTCACGCTATTTGCGTAGGGTATTGAGGGCGAGTCTCGAGTGTGAGGATCGGCTTAAGATTCTTTTGGCTGGAAATCGGGAATGTGACTTTCTATTTCCTTTCGCACATCTCAACATGTGCTTACGGATCGTGATTACAAAAATTTTCCGGAAAAGAGATCACCACCCCGGTTACATCGGGATTCGAACCTTCGTTTCGAACCGTTTCAGCAACTGTCGCTTTAAGGCATCAGACCGGGCGGCACCCACCTGATCGGTCTAGGCATATCACAGTAGACTACAATATAAAGCCTATCCCAACCACTTTTTCGGCACTTCCGGCAGACAGCAGCCGAGAGAGCAGGTATACCGCGGGGAGTCGCGAGTGCCGAAGTAAGTTTTTTGTCCATATAACTAGCTACTAACAGCAAGGGCACTCACTTACTACACGAGGGCTCACTGCATTGCCCATTTTCCTCTTCAGAGAGACACCGCGTGAAGTGAACCTGCGCTGTCCTCACCCAAGGGGCGAGTCTATGTCATCCGCCAAGTGAGTTATGTTGCTAATTACGATCTTTGCCACATTACCACTAACTTCCCTTTATATAAGGGGGGTGTTTTCTGGTTCTTCCAATGTCTGATTTAAGCATGTTATCACGCACGACGAAAATCTACAAATATTCTGTTTGTTCTATTTAAATGGTCATGACGAGCTAATTAGAATAATGCTCGCATTGAGCCATGTTGAATTAAGAAGAAGTAGCTTGAACATTAGCGCTTGAGGTTTTTCCTCACTTCGATGGTCAGATATCTAATTCTGGCTACGGGGCTGTACCCAATAATCATGGGAAGCACCCTATACTAGTTGGATGGCCCCCCACTGTTAATCTACGTTACGGTGGCATTTATTTCGATATCCTTCGAAATTTTAAGGCCATCACTAAGCAATAACGCATTTGACCTCAGTACTTGCTATTTTAGGTCCACTTATGTGTTATCATTTGTCTTCTTTCTCTCCACAGGTTTTTTGTACATTCCTGCAAATCGCAGTGAATAACTACGGATACTGTCCGGCGAATCATCATATAAGACATTTTTTACACGTAGAGCCTCACGGGAGGGTACGCCTTAGCGCGCGCACACCACCAGAGGACTTTTCTGATAGGTCCTGACGAATGCTGAGCAAATTGCACTCAAAGCAGCAGAAACATGTTGACCATTTTTGATATCTAACAGGACTCAGGTTCCCTAGCACAGAACCTTGTTAGTCCATTCACTTTGTTTTTAATCCAATGCAGGTTGGCCATTATTAAAGATTTCTGTAAAGGCTACAATCTTTGCATTTTTAAATAGTTATAATCACATTCTAATTTGGGCACTGTTACACTCACCACATCCTGCTCCGCTGTAACCAGGCGTTGTAGCACGCTGGGGAGGCATTCGGTCACCCCAGCGGGTACCCAATGATGAAGCATGTCACCAACTAGTGGTGAGTGAGGGTCCTTCATAAAAAGAACACATTTTTCCCTTCCCTCCTGCAATATACTTGGGTTATTGTTTCCCTTGGGAGGTGTCCTCCTTAAAGGGGGTTTTTGGTTACTCACGGGGAGATAGAAAGAAAACACTTCAGGCGTGTGCTTGTGGGTGTGTGTATGACGTTCTACACACGCATCCACATGTACAGTATGGAGTTACAAAATGGACACCATAATATAATTTCTTTTGAGCACCATTTGGTTTAATTAGTTTTCCAATTAGTCACTCCTCTGTTGTTGTTTACAAATTTGACTGGGGTATAGGAGTGCCGACTCATGCCCTTTCTCTCTTGTTGGTATTAATAGTGTGAACAGCACTCTTCTGCAAAGCTGCCCCAATCACCTCCAGCACATCTTCATGTAGTGCTGGAACCGCAACTCTGGCAAAATAGAACCGGCTAGGAACCTTCCATATAGGGCAGAGCGTTGCCACCATTTCAAGAAAACCCACCCCTCCACAAAAGAAAAAGGGAGAAGGTCCAGCGCTAGCATTTTAGCCAGCTTAGTGTTATACAGACGCGCCGTTGGGTGGTTGCGTTCAAATGGCGCATCTGAAAACAACATGCTTCTAATGGTGGGCTGGACCATTTTACGGGATGATGATGACTTCTTCGACCCAGTTACGCTCAGTGATGATGAACTTTTTCGCATTGGTGTCTCATTCTCTCCCACACTCTTAGTTTGGCTCATATATCTTCCAGGGGGTGTGCTGCTGACAGGGGTAATGGGTGTATTTGAAGAAATGTTTGACGCTTCTTCCTCCTCGTCATCAGCGGATGAAACATCAACGGATACAATTTGTTGACTTGCAATTCGGGCTGCCTTGATCTCCCTTAGGTGCGCATGCCATTTGACAGTGTGCTGTCTCTCAAGATGACCTCTCTGGCCTCCGGTACCATAGTTGGTACCAAGCTTACCACGACTAACTCGAACCTTACAAATGGTACAAATGGCTATGTTTTCCCTTGTTGGGCTAACACTAAAGAAGTCCCAAACTGCGGACTTCAAATGTCTGTGGGGGGCGAAGGAGGCGATACTGGGAATGCTGCTAATGCCAGATGAAGTGGAGGATGTGTGTTGCCGAAATTTAGTACGTTGTGCACTTACAGCACCACTAATTGAGGAAATGGAGGTCGAGGTGGATGGAGGTCCCTTCTGGCGAGAAAATATGGAAGCTGTAGGTGGTGGTGTACTAGTTAACTGCATTGGTGGTGGTCCCATTGACACGTCACCAGCATCACGCTCAGCAGTATTTCGGGATAGGGTAAAAATGTCTGTTTGCTGCATGCCCGCTGAGGCTGGAGTGACATCTATGATGACTGCGTCGTCGTTGTGAGATTCTTCATCAGCACATTCAGCAGGAGTGTATGCCACTTCTTGATCAGCGTCATAATCACACTTCATAACTCTGAGACTTTCGGGGACCTTCCTTTTACGCTTAGCTACTTTTGTCAGATCATGGTGTGCCTCACTCTCAGACAGGCCTGTTGGTTCCCAATTTTCATCCATATCATCAGAAGGAAGGGGGCTTGAAGAAGATGTAGACACCATCCTTGATCTTTTCCTTGCTAGGGATCTGGAAGACAATGAATCATCAGGAGGAGTGGCTTCCTCATATGATACCTCGGCTTGAATGTCGATTTCCTGATGTGCCCCTACTTCGGGAGGAACAACTATTGTGGGCACTTGTGCCGCTCCATGCACCTCTGCTTGCGCCTCTCCTTGCGCAGCCTTTCCTTCCACATGTACTTGGGCTTGTACTTGCACATGTACTTGCACATGTGGTTGTTGTTGCGGCTGTGGTTGTTGAACACTCGTCAGATGAGTTACAACAACCTGTGTTGATTGAGGGATGCTGCTACTTTCTTGCGATGAGCCAACATCACTGGTCGATGGTGATTGAACAACTATACTGGCTACCTCTGCAGCACTCAAGGGCTTGGACCTAAGTTGGTGTGGTGGTGGTGGCACTGAGCCCAATGGAGCTGAGGTGCTGCTCCCAGCTTGGTTTTATAGTCAACAGTTGGTCCTAGACACTAATTCACCATACAAATAGATTTGAAATTAGTCCGCTACAAATAGTTTCATTAGGTCACCTTTTGATTAAATCACTATAATCAACATAGAACAATGCATGAAATATATACCAACCCCAACATTGATCAATTGGTATAAGAGAACCACACCTGAAACCAATAAGTCTACATAAAGTCAATGAGACTTTCTTGTTTAATATACAATTTCATAATCACAATTTATAAAATACAGTTTATATACAAAAGGTTTCAATATCAATATCATGCACAGAAAAGAGTGAGAATAAGTGCTCATGTGATTGATCAAAGGGATCAATAAAGAAGAGTGAGAAATGATTTATATACAAGAATGGTGAGCCTGCCCTGACTCAACGGCTTGCAAAAAAATTTAACTCTTTTTCGCTGGCGTATGAATGAAAAAGTCCTCCCATATTTCTTATTTTGCACCAATTGGCAAAGGAAAAAAAGGGGGGGGCGGGGGGAAGGGGTGAATTGCAGGTGCAGGCTCCAAGGGAATTATGTCGACGTTTCGACCCAGAACGAAATTGGCGGGTAATTGGATTCCTCAAATAAGGGTCTTCATCTGGCCGGGGTGGGGAAGGGACGAAGGGTTTCTCAATGTGCACGACAATAATTTGACCAAAAGGTAGGTGGGTATCCTTATATGGTGTGCCACCCGTGCGTCGTTAGTCCGCACCCAAAAGATTTTTCTCAGCTGATTCTATCACCATGAGTCATCTCATATTCAACTTCATTGGTTTTATTTTTTGCTTAAGTCGATTATCCGACTCCAAGAAAACACTTCTTGTCTGCTCCACGCGCAGTCGAAGTCTCCGTAATGCCCCGCTGCTGCTGCAGGCATACTTTTTTTCCCCCCAAAAAATGTGGCGGTCGTCACACCAGTCTCCTTGGTAAGTGGCGCCACTTGCTTCTTCTGCTCCTTACTGGCAACTTTCTTGCTAGAGGAGCTACAGGCAACTTTTTTTGGGGCCATCTTTTTCAGATGTCAGAACAGCAGGCCGCAGTTGCACAAGTTACAGAGTTGTCTGTGGCCACACGTGACGTTGTGCTGCACACACCGCAGCAGGACTTCTTCCTGGCACTGATGACGAACAATGAGGCTGATGATTTGTCTTTCTGCACCTAAAAGCAAACGAAGCCAGAGGAACATCAGTTAAATAAATGTTGCATATGTAGCGCTTCAATTAATAGTTTGCAATAAGCATTTTTTATTATACCCACCCCCCAAAATGGAAAGACCAATAAAATGCACCACTGACAGAGTACCCCTGGGCATAATGGATGAAAGCATGGCAGACTGGGTGCAGGCCTATGGCACAACAAAGCACACTGCCTGGCTTCAAAATGGCCCCTAGACCCCCACCCACATGGCCAGGCCCTGCCTGGACCAGGTCTCAAAACGGCCCCCACCCACATGGACAGGCCCCAACACCACCCCAAAAAGTCGAAAAACACACAGAAATCACCACAATCCAATGCCATCCATGCCCTCCATGATGTTTACATTAAAGAGACCCCACAGAAAGACTCAGTCCATGCACCACTGAGTACCCCTGGGCAAAAGGCCCAACAACAGCCAAAAAATCAAAAAACACACAAAAATCACCACAATCCAATGCCATCCATGCCCTCCATCATGTTGAAATTCAAGACACCCCACAGAAAGACTCGGTCCATGCACCACTGAGTACCCCTGGGCATAATGGATGAAAGCATGGCAGACTGGGTGCAGGCCTATGGCACAAAGCACACTGCCTGGATTCAAAATGGCCCCTTGACCCCCACCACATGGCCAGGCCCTGCCTGTACCAGTCCTCAAAATGGCCATGCCCCATCAACACCACAAAAAATCGAAAAACACACAAAAATGACCACAATCCAATGCCATCCATGCCCTAAATGATGTTTACATCGAAGAGACCCCACAGAAAGACTAGGCCCATTCACCACTGGGTACCCCTGGGCATAATGGATGAAAGCAAGGCACATTGGATGCAGGCCTATGGCACAAAGCACACTGCCTGGATTTAAAATGACCCCTTGACCCCCACCACATGGCCAGGCCCTGCTTGTACCAGTCCTCAAAATGGCCCACACCCGCATGGCCATGCCCCATCAACACCACAAAAAAATCAAAAAACACACAAAAATCACCACAATCCAATGCCATCCATGCCCTCAATGATGTTTACATTCAAGAGACCCCACAGAAAGACTAGGCCCATGCACCACTGGACACCCCTGGGCATAATGGATGAAAGCAAGGCACATTGGATGCAGGCCTATGGCACAAAGCACACTGCCTGGATTCAAAATTGTCCCTTGACCCCCACCACATGGCGAGGCTCTGCCTGTACCAGTCCTCAAAATGGCCCCACCCACATGGCCATGCCCCATCAACACCACAAAAAATTGAAAAACACACAAAAATCACCACAATGCAATGCCATCCATGCCCTCAATGATGTTTACATTCAAGAGACCCCACAGAAAGACTAGGCCCATGCACCACTGAGTACCCCTGGGCAAAAGGCCCAACAACAGCCAGCAAATCGAAAAACACACAAAAATCACCACAATCCAATGCCATCCATGCCCTCAATCATTTTGAAATTCAAGACACCCCACAGAAAGACTCGGTCCATGCACCACTGAGTACCCCTGGGCATAATGGATGAAAGCATGGCAGACTGCGTGCAGGCCTATGGCACAACAAAGCACACTGCCTGGCTTCAAAATGGCCCCTAGACCCCCACCCACATGGCCAGGCCCTGCCTGTACCAGTCCTCAAAATGTCCCCCACCCACATGGCCATGCCCCATCAACACCACAAAAAATCGAAAAACACACAAAAATCACCACAATCCAATGACATCCATGCCCTCCATGATGTTTACATTCAAGAGACCCCACAGAAAGACTAGGCCCCTGCACCACTGAGTACCCCTGGGCAAAAGGCCCCAACAACAGCCCAAAAATCGAAAAACACACAAAAATCACCGCAATCCAATTCCATCCATGCCCTCAATCATGTTGAAATTCAAGACACCCCACAAAAAGACTTGGTCGATGCACCACTGAGTACCCCTGGGCATACTGGATGAAAGCATGGCAGACTGAGTGCAGGCCTATGGCACAACAAAGCACACTGCCTGGATTCAAAATGGCCCCTTGACCCCCACCCCATGGCCAGGCCCTGCCTGTACCAGTCCTCAAAATGGCCCCCACCCACATGGCCATGCCCCATCAACACCACAAAAAATCGAAAAAAACACAAAAATCACCACAATCCAATGCCATCCATGCCCTCCATGATGTTTACATTAAAGAGACCCCACAGAAAGACTCAGTCCATGCACCACTGAGTGCCCCTGGGCAAAAGGCCCAACAACAGCCAAAAAATCGAAACACACACAAAAATCACCACAATCCAATGCCATCCATGCCCTCAATCATGTTGAAATTCAAGACACCCCACAGAAAGACTCGGTCCATGCACCACTGAGTAGCCCTGGGCATAATGGATGAAAGCATGGCAGACTGGGTGCAGGCCTATGGCACAACTAAGTACACTGCCTGGCTTCAAAATGGCCCCTAGACCCCAACCCACATGGCCAGGCCCAGCCCCTGCCTGGATCAGGCCTCAAAATAGCCCCCACCCACATGGACAGGCCCCAACACCACCCCAAAAAGTCAAAAAACACACAGAAATCACCACAATCCAATGTCATCCATGCCCTCCATGATGTTTACATTAAAGAGACTCCACAGAAAGACTAGGCCCATGCACCACTGGGTACCCCTGGGCATAATGGATGAAAGCAAGGCACATTGGATGCAGGACTATGGCACAAAGCACACTGCCTGGATTCAAAATGGCACCTTGACCGCCACCACAAGGCCAGGCCCTGCCTGTACCAGTCCTCAAAATGGCCCCCACCCACATGGCCATGCCCCATCAACACCACAAAGTATCGCACCACTGAGTACCCCTGGGCAAAAGGCCCCGACAACAGCCAAAAAATCGAAAAACACATAAAAATCACCACAATCCAATGCCATCCATGCCCTCAATGATGTATTTATTCAAGACAACCCACAGAAAGACTAGGCGCATGCACCACTGAGTACCCCTGGGCAAAAGGCCCCAACAACAGCCAAAAAATCGAAAAACACATAAAAATCACCACAATCCAATGCCATCCATGCCATCCATGCTGTTTACATTAAAGAGACCCCACAGAAAGACTCAGTCCATGCACCACTGAGTACCCCTGGGCAAAAGGCCCCAACAACAGCCAAACAATCGAAAAACACACAAAAATCACCACAATCCAATGCCATCCATGCCCTAAATGATGTTGAAATTAAACAAAACAGTTGCATCATGCACCCATAACTAACCCTGGTCCTACTGGATACTGTGGCTACCCACAATATATTTTATTTAATGTTCTGAAAAAGTTCCAAAATTGTAGTTGCAGCAACTGTAATGCCCCAAACAAACAACATCAACTTACTTGTGAAATTTCTAATCCAAAAGTGATCCAAAGAAAGTCAAAAAGGCCTCAAATCCAAATATCCAGCAGCATCCACAAAAAGTAATCTTTCCAGGTCAAGATCCAAATCAAAGTGACCAGGACATGAACAAAGCACTGGGAGGAGCCTGCTGGACAGGAACAGGAAGTTGGAGACTGTGGGGCACTTCCTTCTTCCCACCCCCCCAAAAATGGACTCCTTGCAAAAAAAAAGTGCAGGCAAATGTCAACCTGAGGAGTTATTCTGATAAAAATCATCATTTTCAAGGTTTATGCTGCCTGCTCGTGGATTTCTTGTGCGAAATTGCAAATTTTGCAATCTCGCAAATGCGACATTGTCGCTGCCCGCCGCATCTACGTGTTCGCAAGTGTTTACTTCCGCGATGCGTGATCACGGGCCTTTATGACGTACTCGCGTTGACAAACTCTCGCTGTGCAAGGTGGCAAGCCGCGATGAAGTAATCGCGGTCGACAAACTCCCGCGGGATCCCGCAGCAAGATCCAAAATGGCGCAGCACACACAAACATGGAGAAAAACCACTCTTCAAACGCTGAATGACGGTAAGTGAACGCCGCGCGCTGCAAAATTGTATAATATTGTATTTGTCAAGCGCGACCAAGCACAAAAATCCAAAACTTGCCGAAAATCAGCAAATTGGCGCATTGAAACGGATTTTACGCCCATGCTTACCCGTGATGCCACGCTTTCCCACACAAAAATGTGTGAAAAACAGATTTTTTCAGCTAAAATTGAGGTTTGCAAGGGATTCTGGGTAAAGGAACGTTGGAGGATCTACGCAAGCCATAGCTCCTTGGAAGCCCCCGGATGTCTACTTTGCAGAAATGTGTGGGTTTGGTAGGTTTCCCTAGATGGCCGTCTAGCACAGGGTCAAAAACCTAGGTGACCCCCCATGCAAAAGTAGGTGGTTTTTACATAGGCAATTTTGAAGTCGCCTCACTACGTTTTGGGCCCTTGCCTGTCGCGGGTACTTGGGCCTCCCACACAAGTGAGGCACCATTTTTATCGGGAGACCTGGGGAAACGCTGGGTGGGAGGAAATTTGTGTGAGCCCAGTGATGCCACGCTTTCTAACACGAAAATGTGTGAAAACACAGATTTTTTCAGCAAAAATTGAGGTTTGCAAGGGATTCTAGGAAAGGGAACGTTCGGAGATCAATGCAAGCCATACCTCCTTGGAAGCCCCCAGGTGTCTAGTTTTCAGAACTGTGTGGGTTTGATAGGTTTCCCTAGATGGCCGCCGAGCACAGGACCAAAAACCCAGGTGACCTCACTTGCAAAACCAAATTGTTTTGACTGAATTATGTTTTCAGTTCGACAGCGTGAGATTCTTGAGACAATATTGCATGGAAATTGTGACAGACATTTTCAAGTTTGCAGGACATTGTAGATAAAAAAATATCTTAGAATTCACAAGAAAGACATGACCATATACTCCCATGATTTAACAATAATATCTACATTTAGTAAGTTATTTATAGCTGTAATGTACACCTTAACAGTTACTCAAAAGTCAAACATTCCAGCACAGCTATCTATTCCTCAAACACACACACATACTGGTTGGATTTGGCACGAGGGCGAGTGATGGTTCAGTACATAACATTTTATTAACAAGATATTTCACAGAAATTAAATGCTCTGTCAATAAATAAATGCATAAAAACCAAACCAGTGACTCGCAACTCGTGAGCTGTAAAGCCACGAGAAGGCACCAACCGTTTTACAGGCCATTCACGCAACTTTCATACCTGATATACACCAGACCATTCACACCATCCGGAAGGAAAAGCAACACATTACAACATTCACAAAAAGGGACAAGGTACACCCTGCTTCAGAAAGAGAAAAAAGACAAATATTACTGCACAGCCATCTAATCCGCAAACACACACACATACTAGTTGGATTTGGCATGAGGGTGAGTGATGATTCAGTACATACAATTGTATTTGCAAGTTATTTCACAAAAATGAAATGCACTGCGAATAATTAAAAGTATGAGAAACTGAACCACTGACTCACAGCTCGTGAGCTGTAAAGCCACGTCAAGGCACCAACCTCTTTACAGGCCATTCATACACCTTTCATACGTGTGACACATACAAAACATTCAGACCGCCAGCAGCGAGCCCATCACATTACAACA
Source organism: Lissotriton helveticus (assembly GCF_964261635.1). NCBI lineage: Eukaryota > Metazoa > Chordata > Amphibia > Caudata > Salamandridae > Lissotriton > Lissotriton helveticus. The sequence goes on along the minus strand of NC_136057.1, from coordinate 1,522,908,581 downwards.
CTCACACCAGCATACAGCGCCATTCAAGGGCCCATCACTTTCACACGCCCACATTCCTGACACAGCAATTACACAAAATGATAGACTGCATGGAGTGTCGCTCACCTAGCAGTCTGTGTAGTGACCAACAGAAAGTAACTACTCACACACCGCCAGCCGAGCGCCAGTCCACCTACACCACCATCCAAGCACCAGGCCATGCACACCGCCAGCCAAGCACCACTCCACACACACCGCCAGCCAAGCGCCACTCCACGCACACCGCCAGCCAAGCACCACTCCACGCACACCACCAGCCAAGCGCCACTCCACGCACACCACCAGCCAAGCGCCACTCCACGCACACTGCCAGCCAAGCGCCACTCCACGCACACTGCCAGCCAAGCGCCACTCCACGCACACCGCCAGCCAAGCGCCACTCCATGCACATCACCAGCCAAGCGCCACTCTACGCACACCGCCAGCCAAGCGCCACTCCGCGCGCACCGCCAGCCAAGCGCCACTCCACGCACACCGCAAGCCAAGCGCCACTCCACGCACACCACCAGCCAAGCACCACTCCACCCACACCGCCAGCCAAGCTCCAGCCTACGCACATCGCCATCACATTTTGCATTTTTTTTAAACAAAACAAACAAAATAATTGCAAATAGATAACAATCTAGTAACACAAAATCTGTAACTAAATACATTGCACAAATGCCAACCTTAAAACAGAATACGAATTAAAAAAAAACACAGACCAGGCAGTACATTTTACCACTCATGGATACTCCCAAAAATTATTTTGTGTGTGGTAAGCTTTATAACAAGCAGGCACACACAGCCCAGGGTAAGAAGGACACCCAGGGCAGTGAAAACGAGTCTCCTTCTGCAAACCTCTTCGCCAACAGACTCTACATCTCCTAGTGGGAAAGTCTTTTGTAGATGTGGGAGGAATGTAATCAGGAAAGTGGTGATCTTTCAATCGAGCCACATCCTCCACCACTCCAAATCTAGGAACACTTACTTGCTCCACAACAACAAGGCTAGATATCACAGAGTGCTGAAACTGAAGAAATGTCAACTTTGACCAAGGAGAACACTCCTTGAACACAATAAAAGCATTGAAAGTTGCTAAGTTGAAAAAATGGATGGCCTACTTCATATACCAAACATAAGCCTTCCCAATAGCAGTGTAAGGTTCCAGCCTCTGATCTACTCTGTCAACACTACCCATGTGCTTATTGTAGTCCAGAATGCACACAGGTTTGTGCACTTCAGCAACCTGACCCCAAACTGGCAGAGGTGAAGTACTCTCATCATGGATGGTAGTCAGCAAGTCCCTCCTGTCCACAAATTTCACAGCTAGTAGTTCTTCACAACGTAAGGAACTGCACTGACCCCTCTGAAGTTTCTTGCAAACAAGCTCCTTTGGGAAACCTTTGCAGTTAGAGCGGATTGCGCCACATGCATAAGTGTCCACTTTAAACAATTCCTTAAACAATTGCACAGCAGTGTAGAAGTTATCAAGGTACAAATGGTGCCCTCTGTTGAACAGTCTTCTAGCAAGATCCCAGACAATTTTCTCTGACACTCCAAAAGTGGACGGACAACCAGGGGGGTCAATAGTGGAATCTCTACCAGTGTACACACGAAAATTAAAAACATACCCTGTCTTACTCTCAGACAACATATAAAGTTTAATTCCATAGCGTGCCCTCTTGCTAGGGATGTACTGCCTAAAAACCAAACGACCCTTGAACAAAACCAAAGACTCATCAATAGATATTTTTTTCCCTGGAATGTAAATCTCTGAAAATCGATCAACAAAGTGATCAAGAAAAGGCAGAATCTTAAAAAGACGGTCACATTCGTGACCTGGGGTGAATGTATGACATTGTTCTACATTCTGTCCATCAACTGTGTTTTTTGCAATTTCACCCCGAGTGGGCTGGGGATGCTCAGACGTGAGTCCCAGGCTCTCCACACCACTGGAGTCAAGCTATCCAGGCTGATAAAGGCTGATAGCCAGAAACCGGTCCTTGGATGCTTGATTCCGGTCTGGGAAAGACATGGCTTGGTAGTTCGGACTGGACTGTTCCCATGAGGCACAGGGTCAGAGCTGATTTGCATATAGCCAGTGTCTAACCCAGGGTGGTGTGGAGTGCAAAAAAACGATGGATTTAGGCCCAGATCCTTGTACTGGGGTGAACGTATGACATTGTTCTACATTCTGTCCATCAACTGTGTTTTTTGCAATTTCACCCCGAGTGGGCTGGGGATGCTCAGACGTGAGTCCCAGGCTCTCCACACCACTGGAGTCAAGCTATCCAGGCTGATGAAGGCTGATAGCCAGAAACCGGTCCTTGGATGCTTGATTCCGGTCTGGGAAAGACATGGCTTGGTAGTTCGGACTGGACTGTTCCCATGAGGCACAGGGTCAGAGCTGATTTGCATATAGCCAGTGTCTAACCCAGGGTGGTGTGGAGTGCAAAAAAACGATGGATTTAGGCCCAGATCCTTGTACTGGGGTGAATGTATGACATTGTTCTACATTCTGTCCATCAACTGTGTTTTTTGCAATTTCACCCCAAGTGGGCTGGGGATGCTCAGACGTGAGTCCCAGGCTCTCCACACCACTGGAGTCAAGCTATCCAGGCTGATGAAGGCTGATAGCCAGAAACCGGTCCTTGGATGCTTGATTCCGGTCTGGGAAAGACATGGCTTGGTAGTTCGGACTAGACTGTTCCCATGAGGCACAGGGTCAGAGCTGATTTGCATATAGCCAGTGTCTAACCCAGGGTGGTGTGGAGTGCAAAAAAACGATGGATTTAGGCCCAGATCCTTGTACTGGGGTGAATGTATGACATTGTTCTACATTCTGTCCATCAACTGTGTTTTTTGCAATTTCACCCCGAGTGGGCTGGGGATGCTCAGACGTGAGTCCCAGGATCTCCACACCACTGGAGTCAAGCTATCCAGGCTGATGAAGGCTGATAGCCAGAAACCGGTCCTTGGATGCTTGATTCCGGTCTGGGAAAGACATGGCTTGGTAGTTCGGACTGGACTGTTTCCATGAGGCACAGGGTCAGAGCTGATTTGCATATAGCCAGTGTCTAACCCAGGGTGGTGTGGAGTGCAAAAAAACGATGGATTTAGGCCCAGATCCTTGTACTGGGGTGAATGTATGACATTGTTCTACATTCTGTCCATCAACTGTGTTTTGTGCAATTTCACCCCGAGTGGGCTGGGGATGCTCAGACGTGAGTCCCAGGCTCTCCACACCACTGGAGTCAAGCTATCCAGGCTGATGAAGGCTGATAGCCAGAAACCGGTCCTTGGATGCTTGATTCCGGTCTGGGAAAGACATGGCTTGGTAGTTCGGACTGGACTGTTCCCATGAGGCACAGGGTCAGAGCTGATTTGCATATAGCCAGTGTCTAACCCAGGGTGGTGTGGAGTGCAAAAAAAGGATGGATTTAGGCCCAGATCCTTGTACTGGGGTGAATGTATGACATTGTTCTACATTCTGTCCATCAACTGTGTTTTTTGCAATTTCACCCCAAGTGGGCTGGGGATGCTCAGACGTGAGTCCCAGGCTCTCCACACCACTGGAGTCAAGCTATCCAGGCTGATGAAGGCTGATAGCCAGAAACCGGTCCTTGGATGCTTGATTCCGGTCTGGGAAAGACATGGCTTGGTAGTTCGGACTGGACTGTTCCCATGAGGCACAGGGTCAGAGCTGATTTGCATATAGCCAGTGTCTAACCCAGGGTGGTGTGGAGTGCAAAAAAACGATGGATTTAGGCCCAGATCCTTGTACTGGGGTGAATGTATGACATTGTTCTACATTCTGTCCATCAACTGTGTTTTTTGCAATTTCACCCCGAGTGGGCTGGGGATGCTCAGACATGAGTCCCAGGCTCTCCACACCACTGGAGTCAAGCTATCCAGGCTGATGAAGGCTGATAGCCAGAAACCGGTCCTTGGATGCTTGATTCCGGTCTGGGAAAGACATGGCTTGGTAGTTCGGACTGGACTGTTCCCATGAGGCACAGGGTCAGAGCTGATTTGCATATATCCAGTGTCTAACCCAGGGTGGTGTGGAGTGCAAAAAATCGATGGATTTAGGCCCAGATCCTTGTACTGGCGTGAATGTATGACATTGTTCTACATTCTGTCCATCAACTGTGTTTTTTGCAATTTCACCCCGAGTGGGCTGGGGATGCTCAGACGTGAGTCCCAGGCTCTCCACACCACTGGAGTCAAGCTATCCAGGCTGATGAAGGCTGATAGCCAGAAACCGGTCCTTGGATGCTTGATTCCGGTCTGGGAAAGACATGGCTTGGTAGTTCGGACTGGACTGTTTCCATGAGGCACAGGGTCAGAGCTGATTTGCATATAGCCAGTGTCTAACCCAGGGTGGTGTGGAGTGCAAAAAAACGATGGATTTAGGCCCAGATCCTTGTACTGGGGTGAATGTATGACATTGTTCTACATTCTGTCCATCAACTGTGTTTTGTGCAATTTCACCCCGAGTGGGCTGGGGATGCTCAGACGTGAGTCCCAGGCTCTCCACACCACTGGAGTCAAGCTATCCAGGCTGATGAAGGCTGATAGCCAGAAACCGGTCCTTGGATGCTTGATTCCGGTCTGGGAAAGACATGGCTTGGTAGTTCGGACTGGACTGTTCCCATGAGGCACAGGGTCAGAGCTGATTTGCATATAGCCAGTGTCTAACCCAGGGTGGTGTGGAGTGCAAAAAAAGGATGGATTTAGGCCCAGATCCTTGTACTGGGGTGAATGTATGACATTGTTCTACATTCTGTCCATCAACTGTGTTTTTTGCAATTTCACCCCAAGTGGGCTGGGGATGCTCAGACGTGAGTCCCAGGCTCTCCACACCACTGGAGTCAAGCTATCCAGGCTGATGAAGGCTGATAGCCAGAAACCGGTCCTTGGATGCTTGATTCCGGTCTGGGAAAGACATGGCTTGGTAGTTCGGACTGGACTGTTCCCATGAGGCACAGGGTCAGAGCTGATTTGCATATAGCCAGTGTCTAACCCAGGGTGGTGTGGAGTGCAAAAAAACGATGGATTTAGGCCCAGATCCTTGTACTGGGGTGAATGTATGACATTGTTCTACATTCTGTCCATCAACTGTGTTTTTTGCAATTTCACCCCGAGTGGGCTGGGGATGCTCAGACATGAGTCCCAGGCTCTCCACACCACTGGAGTCAAGCTATCCAGGCTGATGAAGGCTGATAGCCAGAAACCGGTCCTTGGATGCTTGATTCCGGTCTGGGAAAGACATGGCTTGGTAGTTCGGACTGGACTGTTCCCATGAGGCACAGGGTCAGAGCTGATTTGCATATATCCAGTGTCTAACCCAGGGTGGTGTGGAGTGCAAAAAATCGATGGATTTAGGCCCAGATCCTTGTACTGGCGTGAATGTATGACATTGTTCTACATTCTGTCCATCAACTGTGTTTTTTGCAATTTCACCCCGAGTGGGCTGGGGATGCTCAGACGTGAGTCCCAGGCTCTCCACACCACTGGAGTCAAGCTATCCAGGCTGATGAAGGCTGATAGCCAGAAACCGGTCCTTGGATGCTTGATTCCGGTCTGGGAAAGACATGGCTTGGTAGTTCGGACTGGACTGTTCCCATGAGGCACAGGGTCAGAGCTGATTTGCATATAGCCAGTGTCTAACCCAGGGTGGTGTGGAGTGTAAAAAAACGATGGATTTAGGCCCAGATCCTTGTACTGGGGTGAATGTAAGACATTGTTCTACATTCTGTCCATCAACTGTGTTTTTTGCAGTGACCTCGTGACAACGCCAAAGAATTATCCACAAAATGCAACATGCGTAGCAAAAGTAAATACCGATCACGAGTCATAACAGCTGGAAATATGGCTGTTGCCATCAAGGGACTGGTAGACCAATATGAAGCCAGATTCGGCTTCTTTAAAAAACCCATCAATAAAGTCAAACCCAAAAACTTCTTCAGCTCTTCCAGATTTGTGGGAGTCCACCGGGTAGCTCTAGAGTGGGGCCTAAGTTTGTCACTGTTGACCCTCAAAAACTGTTCAGCATACAAATTAGTCTGCTCAACAATCTCACCCAAAAACACATCATCCATAAATAACTGAAAGTACTGTATAGGCAAAAAGTTTTCACAATCCACTCTACACCCTGCATCACCGCTAAAGGCAGGCAACACCAGCTGTACCATGTTAGGATCAACCCAGAGTCCAACACTTCCAGTAGGAAGACTAGCAGCCTCAGGCTGCAATCCAGATGCCTCTTGCACCATCGGCACAGCAGTGTCCTCCTCTAAAACAGGCCTTTCATCTGCACTGAGAGTACCTTCATCATCCGATGATTCCATGTGGAGAGAAAACTCACTGCCAGAATCTTCCCCTCCCTCCTCTCCCTCAGACGCACTGTCAGTATCATAATCCGGCCCAGAGGAAGACTCAAGAATCATACCAACCACCTGCTGACCAGTCATTCTACGGCTAGCCATAATGATTACTAATAAAAGTAACTTGTCACACAAGTCAACAACAACAATCACTATGTGAAATAAGCAATGAACAAAATTCACCTTTATCAAAAATACCAATACACTGCAAAACAAAACCACTCACTTGCCAGAAGCAGCTAAACTCACCACCACGTACTCTGCACAGACACAGTATGGATCAACAATATCCCACTAAAAAAGAAAGAGAAAACAAAAATACACATAAGACAATGCAAAACACATCACAAAGATTTTCATGCTCAAAACAGTAACTAAATGCCACTATGACACCACTTACAAAAAAATGCATACATTGCAATATTACTCATTTAGAGTACATACAACAGAAATAATTTTTCTTAGCTAAAAAATACAACTACACAAAACTGCAGAACAACCACTGTCGAAACTGCAAACAGGAAGCAAAAGCTTTAGACTAGATTTAAAAAGAAGAACATAAAATTAGAATCACATATTCAAAAAATGCAGCAGTCCACCTGCCAAGCTAAGGGGTAGGTGGGCCTAACAGTATAAAATCAAAATGGGAGCAACCCTTGCCCGTGGGGCCACCCCCACCAAAACAAAAAATTTAAAAAATCTGGTGTCTAGTGGCTTCTGTCCCCCTTGGGGACAGATGTGACTAATCACATACTGCTACTCTACCACTCAAAGAGGCAGTAAAGGCCACAATCATCCTCCCATAAAGGGGGAACGACCCATGTCCAAGGGGCGGATCCCCAACATAAAAATAAACCCTGGTGCCCTAGTGACCCAGAAAAAAACCCAGAAAAACTGCCATTCAAGGCGATACCAAAAGGGGGATGATGGACGGAGCCCTTGAGCAAATCTAACACTCACCCCCAGTCAACTGATCTTGGTTTAATCCATCATCATTATTTAGCTCAATTCACCAACCCAGGTCAGATATGGCCAAATGCAAATCAGACTGACCCTTTGCGCATTGATTGCCCTAAGTTGGCAGATGTGGGTCCCTTGCCCACTTTGCCACTGCATTCAAACTAACCTGGCTGATAACGGCTGATTAGCCAGTAACCAGTCCCATTATGGTTGTTTCCGGGCCAGGTAAGATATGGCTTGGCAGTTCGGGCTGGACTGCTCCCATGAAGCATAGGGTCAGACTAATTTGCATATGGCCATGTCTGAACTGGGGTGCTGCAGTGAGCTACAACCTAACATCATGGGCATACCAAAATGGCAAGGCAAAATATTTGTGCCAAAAAAGGGTAGTGACCTTTGCCCAAGGGGACACTCCCCACTACATTTACACAATTGTAACAGTGTGTCAAATAAATAAATGCAACTTTTATTTTACAAAGCTAACAGGATGGCCCCCAAAACAAAAACAAAAAAAGTGGGCGTCCAAAAAGGCCCCAAAGGGGAGTGACCCTTGCCCAAGGGGCCACTCCCCAGCACATCCCAAAATGTAAAATAAATTTGCCCCCAAGAGGGGAGCGACCCTAGTCTTAGGTGGTCGTTCGTCTACACCAAAAAATGTGGGCTACCTAAAAGGGCCCCCAAGGGGAGTGACCCATGCCGAAGGGGCCACTCCCCAGCACATCCTTTCCATTTTCCAAAAATATAACTCCCCCGGGGGGGCAGCCAAAGGCTTACGAAATGCCCCCTAAAGGGGAGCGACCCTTGCTTAAGGGGTCGCTCCCCAAAACTGTAAAAATATTTTTCCATTGACCTAAAATGGCCCCCGTGAAATTGGCCCTTGCCCAAGGGGCCACTCCCCAAAACAATGCCTGATTCTGCTTGATTTAAAAAAAATTTAATAAAGTTGTGCCCCCTCCCGGGTGGCCAACAACTTAAAAAATATGCCCCCTAAAGGGGAGCGACCCTTGCCCAAGGGGCCGCTCCCCAAACCAAGAAACTTTGCGATAATCTAGTGGGCATTCCTGCTGCACGATCGCACAATCGTGCAGCAGGAATGCTCTGAAGAGGCATCGAGGGAAAGGAAAACCCTTTCCTTTCCCCCAATGCCTCTTTAGTTTAAATCACCCCGCCCCAGCCCCCAAACTTACCTGTTTCTCCTCCGACGCGCAGGAAGCAAATGGCTTCCCTGCACGTCGGAGGAGAAAGGGAACCTCCAATGATGTCAGCGTGCCTCGCGCGCTGACGTCATTGATGAAGCGGGCAGGGGCGAGGGGAGGCAGGGGAAGGTCTACCCCTGCCTTCCCCATAGAAATGAAGGAGCTCGGGCACTCACGGGGGAGCGCTGGCACTCCCCGGGTGAGTGGGGCTCATGACGAGCTGAGCTCGTCATGAGCACCCGAGCACTGTATGCGATGACGAGCTCAGCTCATCATGAGCATACAAGGGGTTAAAGCTCCTCAAGTGACCGTGCAAAATACAGCAAATATTAAAGTGCAAGATAATTTGTTACTTTAGAAAATGAGCAAAATTAATAATAATTTTAAACAATGTGTTACTTTAGAAAATGAGCAAAATGAGTAACTATGGGCTTAGAATTCTCTTTTTTGAATTGCATATATAACACAACTGCTGTAGGCCTCCTGTACATTTACAATTTTGTCCTCGAATATGCGTTGGAGGCTGTGCAACAAATGCATAAAGTGACCGTGCATAGTGCGAATAGGCAGTTGGGTTACAATACATCAAGGGAAGCATCAATGAGTAAACACAAAAATCTTTAGCTTTTGAAACTTTTACTCTCTTACTCTCTTAAACCACATAGCTTGAAAAAATGTACTTACAGCAAATGCTTTTTTTAGTGACGTGTGGCTTTTTAAAATACTGACAGCTTCCGGGTGACTATTAGTAGCGGTGCCACGGCGGATTGGAACTAGCCAGTAGCGACGTATCAAACGATACTCCCTGCAGAAGAACAGTACATGTTTCTCATCTTCATTACCCAAACCACAAGTGGGTCAAATTTTGAGATCTTGGTTAGTACACCATTTGCTCATAAAATACATTAATGGTAGGATTCCATAGCGGAATCTTATTTATAAATTCCTAGACAAGAGTTATAGTTACTTTATGGCATGTGTTAGAGTTACTTGAGACAACTATAACTTGTGAATTTCAGTAGTTTTGTTATTTTACAATGGTCAGTACAACGCGATCATTTTGATCGCGGTACTTGACAACGCAGTTTTCACAATGCAAGTCGTTGCAATGACTTGCGTTGGAGGGCGCTGGGGGGTGGAATAATTTAATTTTCTATTCCAACTCCAGCCGACATAACTAACAGTAGGGAAGGTGTTGGAATAGAAAATCAAACTATTCCTTAAGCAATAGCGCCATCCAGCGCAAGTCGTAGTAATGACTTGCACTGTAATGGCAGTGTTGTAAAGGACACGCGGTGTAAACACCGCGTTGTAAAGGATGTTTCCCGTTTAACTGATATTTTCACCTAAGGGCCCATTTACCTTTGTGTTTTTTTCAGGTATATGTATAAAACCAAACATGTCAAAAATGTTTTCATAAATATATATGTATGATCAAATATGTGAAAATAGACATTGTTCTATGTAAGATTTATGCATTTTTGCATAAAAATACATAGCCTCTCCTGTTTTCAGTTTCTATTCATTGTGATTTGCGATATGGTTTTTGTTCAGTTTTTTCCAATGTTTTAATAAATTATAAAAAATAATGAATATCATAGTTTCATAAATTTTAAGCCACAACAAAATCGTCACAATGGTGTTTTTTCAGTGGTTTGAAATAATTTTATTTGTATTTCCTTTCTTTATTCCCTCTTTCATTCCTATTGTCAATTCTATCTTCTTTCTTTCCTGCTGCTACCTCCCTTTCCTGTAGTGGTTTCTTCAATTTGTCATTTTAAGTAGTTTCCATTATTCACTTGCTTCTATACCTGTCTTCTTCCACATCACTCATACTCTTCTTTCCCTCAGTCCAGTGCAACGTCATCTCAAGAGTTTGCTTTGTTGGGGGTAGGTTTCATCTTATCAAGATTTTATTAGAGCAGATAAAAGGAATGGTGGGCATTGAACACCTCTTAGTTGCTCAATTAGTCAGGCAAGTAACAAAGTGCGGCTGAAGTAATGTTTTCTAATTAGGACATGAGAAGTCAATTTTAAGCCAGTATCACACTGCCTTTTTCTTTCTCTTAAGACAACAATGACAAATCGGGTTAATACATGCAGTAATATTGTCCAATATGTGCCCATTCCTTGGCTATGTGGTCATATGAGAGAAGCTAGCTGAGGAATTAATATGCTTATGTTTATTTATAAGACCTTGGCATTTCCTTTAAACATAGAATGGATTGTGCAAGTGATGTTGCCAACTAAACTTCATTTTGGCGTGGGCACGTAGGAAAGAAAGTTGAACTAGGTGATCATGGGTCTATATCATTAATACGTTCTACATCAGTGTACAAGCTCTGAATGAATCCATGCAAAGTTTTTGTCACATTGTGCACTCTGTAGCACATGCAAGGACATACAGGTTATTGACTGCCTCTTCATGTTCCTGAGCTGTACTGTCCAGAGCCCATACACTAGCTTGTAGATTTGTTCAGATATTGTAGGCGCCGTGGGAAGGGCAGTTTCAACAAAGGTAGCACATTAATGCATTCTTGAGTTATGCAAGGGTGCTCAAGATGTTCATTATAGGGTCTCTCATAGTTCTGTATAATAGATGCAGCTGTATGGAAAAAGGGGTATTGAGTGCAGCACTTTATGAAAGGACATTGATTCAGAAGACAGCTGTATGTACAGCAGGGGAGGTAGGTGACATTTTAAAGCGGTGGGGCGCAAAGTGATTTGCATACTGCACTGTAGCGAGCGAGCGTAGCGAGCGAGCCCGAACCCCAAAAGGGGCGTTTGGGGGGGTTACCCCACCCATGAAAATTTTGGAAAAAAAGAAGAAAGATCATGCATTTTCCTCAAATTTCAGAAAGCAGGAAGGTTAATAAAGCAATTGTGAAAGTGCAGTTATTCCATTAATAGATGGCATAACATAGGTAGCTGCTTATTCAGTATAACCACAGAATGACCATGCAAGGTTCTACAGCATATTCTAAAGCAGAACAAAACAAGTGGAACTACCCCTCCCTTAAACCATACAAAAGAGGATGAATGAACGAGTCAAATAACAAAAAACAGGGGAGGAATAGGAAACATAAATGGGCAAAAAAGTGAAATGACAGAGCAAAATTTACAGCGTGATAAAGAAACCTGTAAAATTAATAAATGATCAGATATGCATGTAATAGCAACCCAGCAGTAAAAACATTATTCCAAGATGTAATCTCTTGTTTAGGAAGGATGATAGGAATTCTTCAGGCTGCTCTCCCTCCTAGAGAGGGTAGAAGAACTACAAGGCTGGCTACAGAGCCATGAACACAGTTGGACGGCTCTCCAGAAGAACCAGTGCACAAATCTGGGGGAGACCCTAAGATTATGTAGTTTTAATGCATTCACCACCATGTATCTGCAGCAGAAATGCTCTGGGTCTGAGAGAAGCACTGGCTTTTGAGAGATGTTGTTGCTGCCGTCTCTTGCTGCTCCATCATCACAGTCCCTACCAAGACCGGCGTAGCCACAAACCTATTTGCTCTGGGTCACGCCTTGAGTCCTGCATTGCTTGACAGGTTACTTCAGGCTCGAGGACTCTGATTACTGGTTTACATTTTTCATTTTCTAAGTTACATTGAGAATGGTTCCAGCAAGACTTTGTTTCAGTTTGGGTTTGCTGCCAACTCTATTTTTGTGGAGTTTCTTTTTAAGTTTTGGCTTTTAGCAGACCTATTGTTTTCAATACATTATCGAGTTTGCGCTTTGCTTGTGATTGTATGGCTTTGTTGAATATTTCAGTTGTCTCTGCCTGATTTAATGGCTTTCCTCAAAAAGATTACATGACCAAAATACATTTGTCGTGCAAAACACTCCGTTCACAATACCAGAGTGCTTTTTTCACGAAGATGGCCAGACAACGGCCCAAGTTGTTAAGGGAAGGAGTCGGCACACCCAGAATAGCATTTGACATTGTGTAAGTCAGTTTATCACAGGGTAATAGCAGGTTTAAGGTCTTAGTGTTGGGTGTTCCTCTTACAGGTCACAAACTCGATGGAGGAATTTGAGCTCAAGTGTTGATTCCACGGAGATGAAAGGGTTTTCGAAAAGGTCCTTCCAAAGTGCTGACCTTTTCCTGGAAGTTCTCATTTCTGTAGTACAGTCACTTCCTGCACCCTCTGTAACCTTCCAATACCCATAGGTCATCTGGGCTTTAATGATCCCCTGCCCTACAGAAATACCTTCTGCTGTCACAAGTCAGCACCGGCTGACTGCAGGAGGCAACTTTTAATCTCTCGGCTGCTATAAAAGGCAGCGACACTAATGGCGCAAAGGTCTGTAGAAACAAAGGCACAACCACTGATAAAGACAATCGCATTAGCTTTTGAATAGTGAAAATATTTTACGAAGCTTCATTGACACACACACGCACACCCACACACACTGCCATGTGCCACACCCCGATCACTTACTTTATCTTCGGTCGACCCTCGCAACCTCCTTGATTGCCAGCGAGTGGCACAAAGCAGAAAATGGACAGGCCAATCAAATATGACAGACAGCACAGCAGGACACCATGCTTGCTGCAGCAAACTAAGGTTCTGAGACAGCCATAAACATTACAGATTGCGTCTCGATCGCTTAAATCCACCTTGGTGTACAGAGGTTAACAATGAAGAGTTACTCCTCCTGGCTTGTCACAGAACATTGCAAGACTGCGTGTTATACTCTGCACGTAAACAACCACGGATGGCTGACTCCCACTGGCACCTTGATGTATATCCTGCTGCATAGTACTTAATACTTTAAATACACAGGGTGAAATATGGAGGCATTAAGTCCACAGAATTATCAGACTGCATTTCTGTACTGTGTAAGGAAAAGGTTACTGTTTCACGCAAATTACGTATTCTGTAATGAAGTGAGATACTGCTCAAGGGACGATCCCTGAATATCATGATTGACACTGTGCGTCACTTCCTTGCTGCACCGAATCTGATTCCTGAGTCGATTAGTCGTTTCACTAGAGTGATGTTGAGTGGCAGCATGAGCATCACTACTTGAGAATACGTTCTGAATGCTGAGAATCTGACTGGCATATTAGAAAGAGTAAGAGGAATGTGCCCACGGTTGCTGGACAGGCTTACAATGTGCGCAGAAAGAAGCAAGGGAAATATTCAGCACAGTTACACAATGTTTTGTCAAGGCTAATGTGTTCATTATAAAAACATAAGTTCGAGATTTCTTTTCATGACTGAATATGTAGTTCATTATTGTGAGATGACCACTGTAATAGCCGTGGGTATCCTAGTCATGCTTTCCTGCTCCTAAGATAATAAACCAATTAGTGTCTAGTCTAACCACAAATGATGAATGAAACATGTGCTAGCGATTTGGAAACCCACTCAGAATATGATTAAGTAGTTATGGCAATCTGACAAGGGAAACCTAACCTTTTGAATGAATCTACCGAGGACTTACTTAGAATTAATTTATTTGACCATTCTAAACAGAGTACAAACGACGCACTTTTGCAGATGAAGACAGGCCGGCCATTATTTCCCGCCGCTGCTCTGTTCCCGGCGGGAGATGTAAAAAATTCAGTACCTTTGTATGTAAAATATTCACAGGCTTTGGAGAAGCATGCATCCGTGGAGATATAATCAGCTAGGCTTATGGAGGACGGCTAGAGGTTCGAATAACTGATCTTCAAAAAGATTACATATCCAAAATACATTTGTCGTGCAAAACACTCCGTTCACAATACCAGAGTGCTTTTTTCACGAAGATGGCCAGACAGATAACAGCGGCAGCCCAAGTTGTTAAGGGAAGGAGCCTGCACACCCAGAATAGAATTTGACATTGTGTAAGTCAGTTTATAACAGGGTAATAGCAGGTTTAAGGTCTTACTGTTGGGTGTTCCTCTTACAGGTCACAAACTCGATGGAGAATCCGATTCCCGTCATCCCGATCATCATCAGACTGACTTGACTTGACTTCACTACTGGTCGTCAGGAGCTGAGCTCCAGGGACCACGACGTCACAGCAGCGCAGTAAACGGAACCCACGCATCCCAGCGAAATGGCCAATCACTGCATGGCTTCACTGTGAAGCCATGCAGTGATTGGCCATTAAGTTGTGGCACGGTGGCAGAGACAGTGTGCGTGCCACCCCCGCGCGCGGCATCCAATGATGGATGCAGCGCGGTTGACCAGCCAATCCTGCCGCTGCATGCAGCGCCAGGATTTGCTAGAGGGGCACATTTGCTGCTCGCCCTGTCGCCCTTTGTAAACCCGGGCTGTGGCAGGCAAACAAGTACCCCTGGGTCCCGCTGGGGAATTTCAGTGCGCATGCTTCGGCTAGTTGGAAACCAAATCGCACTTGCGCACTACAGTCTGCTGCAGCCTGAGTGTGTGGACTGTCTGTCACTCAAGCTGCAGCAGGCCACCCCCCCTTCGCTCTCCGAAATCGCCGGGTGTGTCCCGGATTCCCGGCGGCTGATTATTGTTGTAATTAATGTATTGGTTTATGTACAGTCAGTCATTTTATTTTGATAGGATTGCGGCCCGCGGCCGCGATGCGGGTCCATGTGGGCTGGTGGGGCTTTGCCCCTGCGCCTCAATGGACGCACCGCGGCTGATGTACAGTGAACTTTGTTGCCACAATCCAGATACCAGAGCCTTGAGCTATGAACCTGCTTGTCACTGTCATGTCACATCCTGCGTGGTCTGTAACTCTACCCTCACTGCCCAGTGTACGCCACACTCAACTCCTTCCAGGCACTCTCCTCCAGACTCCTTGCCGAAGTAGCTTCCCCACTCTATGCCTAAACTTGGGGAGATGCTCAATATAGGCCTGTTACCACTCGGAGTGCTTATGTGTATATCTGGTACCGCCCCCTCCCCCCATGTGACCGGGCTTGTAGCCCTGTAAATGCTACCTAGCATATACTGTGATTAAATCTTGCAATGTTTCAAGTCAGAATTGGCCCTATCACGTGATACAGTGGCCATCTTGGTTGACAGGCTATATAAGCCACACTCAACTCACACGTTGTGTTTGGCTTTCTTCATTTTGAAGTCTCTCCTCGCACCTTGCAATCCCTTACTTACCTGTGCCTTCATTTAGAGGTTGAAGTTGGATTCTGATTTCTTTTCTCTCGCAGACTCAGCATTCTCTTTTCACGGTGAGAGAAAGAAATGAAAAAATAATTGTCAGTGAACTTTTAAGGAGACTAATTGCTCATTTTAAAAAAATATATATATTTCCCTCCAAAGAAGATATAGGCGGGATTGACTCTTTGAAATCAGTGATTTGGGTACCAATAACATTGATTAATATTTGGTTGTAGAGCTCCAACTCAACACAACCTGGACTACAATTACCAACAAGGAACTGTCATGATTTCCCCTGAGCGCTACCAAAGGAGTAATTTTGTACGCATAGCTTAAGATACCTCTCTGGGTAAAAGACTTGCAATCCTCAAGTAAAGGAGAAGAACAATGAAAGTTTTGCAACAGTGTAAGTTATGAAGGGGAAATCCTTTGATGCTGAATGTGAATAAGAAAGGTAACAGAACAACAGTGCTAATTTGTAGCTAATATGGTGTTGTGTCATTGGTTAGTGGAGCTGCAAGACAACAGTTGTGAGGCTGAAACAGAATTTCAACACTCAGAACATTCCAAGAGAGCTGAAGGGTTATGGCATCTTCAAACATACTTAAACCCAGGTATCTTTCCAACCTTCTTTCACCTGGTAGTATGCACATACGGCTGCATCCTAATTTGTAGTGGGAGTGTCTCATGGGGGGATTGGTCAGATCCATGTCACTTTAACAACTCTTGGCTTCCTTGATGGATCAGGTTAGTCCTTGACATAAAGCCAAGCCCAAGAATTAAAAAGTTGCCGAAGCAACATGGAGTACAAGGGAGAGCATATTGATTCCCAGGCCCTGGTCAAGTCCCTTGAGGCAGGTCCAACTTTCTCTTCTGCGATTACTAGGATGCTAGTAGCTGTCCAAGAAGAATTATGTGCCTTATGTTTAGAGAATGATGGGTTCAGGGCTGAGCTGAGCAGTTTTCATCCCAGAGAAAATCCTGAGTCCATTCCCACTCTAACCCTCAGATCCCTAGAAAAAACATTATTTAAGCCGGTTTGGTTTCAGCCACCTACACAAGGAGCCCATCAGTCTCTGTCTCACTCAGATACCGCAGACATCCAAACACCCCCTCCCATGAAAATTTCTGTCATGACCCCTCCACTGGTTCCTAAGGCACCTAGGGAAAGGTTCAATGGAGACAATGCTAAATTTTCCATTTTTCTCAACAAATTTCAACCCAGTTCTTTTGCACACCTACCACCTTCTCCAATAATTCTGAGAAAGTGGCTTTCATTCATTCCTAAATGGTGAGTAACGCCCTCTAGTGGTCGATCCTGTTGGTTGAGAGGCACGAGCCTCTCCTTTATAATTACCACACTTTTAAAGAAGCAAAAAAGAACCTATTCGCCGAGCACGCCTACATGCAGGCACCTGATAGTGAGCTGTTGACCTTGGGGCATGGAAATTAAGATTTACTCACATACCTGGCAACCGTTAACAGATTAGTGTCTGAAGCAAATTGACTGGAGGATAAAGGACCTTCATTATTCTAGCAAACATTGAGCCTCCTGAAGATTTTGAGGATCTTATTGATTTAACCGTGAAACTAGAACACTGGGAGAATGTAAGGGAGAAAAATCCAGCACAAACTTTTGCCTAGTGGTGGTTCATCAAGAAATGAGGGTCAGTGAGGTTCAGGGATCTGAGGATGTTGAACCAATGCATTTAGGGATGTATGTGGAACTCTTTATAAGGATGAAAAAGACAAGAGACAATGGTTACATTTGTGTTTATTCCTTGGGAAGTTATGGTATTTTGCAGAGGATTGTCCTGTGAAACCAAAGATTTCTAAAACTGTGGCCCTTACGTTGAACATTTCAGGGGCAGAGTATGGAAATGAGCTGACTCTGTGAAAGAAGAGATTGTTTTGCTAGGTACTGTCCAACTCTTGGTCTCTCAATAGATTGTGAATATCGACTCAGCTTTGCCTATTTACCTGACTATTCCTGTAACCCCTATCCTTTCCCATCATTGAAGAAAAGTATTGCAGGTGATGATTCATTCTGGAGCAACTGAAAATTTCCTGAACATCCTGTTAGCTAAATCATTTGACATCCAGAGTGTGAGAAAGGATGCTCCAGAACCAGTTTGAGCCGTTGTTCGTTCTGAACTATCGTCCCACTTAATGGAGTATCATACTGAACCCCTCTCTATGTTGTTTGACAACAACTTCAAGTAACCCCCCAGTTTTGATCTAATTGATACACATTCATTCTTAGCCAATCTGGGAGTCCTGTGGCTCCAAAGACACAACCCCAGTATTGATTGGGTTAAGAGATGCTTAACTCTAAACTCAGGTTGTTGTCTTACTACCTCTTACCAAGACATTCCAGATGTAGTTACTATGCTTTGTTTTGCCCCTCAAGCGCATCGCCAGGAAGTGAAGCTTCCTGCTTGTTACACTGATTATAGTAAGGTCTTCGAATACGAAAAGGTCACAGAACTTCCACCGCATCACAGTTTTTATTGCAGCATTGAAATCATTCCCATGGCATCTCGACAGTGCAGTGGCATCATTGCTCTTGCGTATCAGGAACTAAATGCATATCTGGATGAGTAGTTGAGAATTTGATTTATTCATCATTCCCCATCTCCTGTCCTCTGCACTCTTGAGTGTTGAGGATCGAGGCCCTCCTCCACCCGCAGGTTTCCCTGCGCCTCTACCATGGTGGTCCAGTGGACCTCTGCCTCCTTCCTCTCACTCCGCATTTTCACTCGTTTTCTCTCGTTTTTGTGCCCTCTTTTATTTTTCACCTTTCTGCACTTTACTGCATCGCTGCTCTTTTCTGCTTTATTTCTTCTTATTTTCCCTTTTCTTTTATTCCTTATTTCCTTCCTTTACCTTTCCCTGCTGCTGCTGCCCCCGTGGCCCCACCCGCACAGCACGACCAGCGTGACCGGCTTAATCCAACTCCCCTCCCGCCCCCGCCTCCCAGCAGTCCAGCCCTCCCCGGCTCCTACTTAATGGTGGCTGCTGCGTGGCTGCCCCACTGGCGCGCCGAAGGCGAGCCAAAGGCATGCCCATCTGCCCCCGTCCGCAACCAGACCACGACCAGCTCCAGGAACCCTGGACCTCTGCACAGCCAAAGCTACGACCCAGCAGCATGCCACGCACCCAACCCAGGCCGCAACAACAAATGCAAGCTAGCGTCACAGGCTAACACCCACGGACTCAGCTGTCACCGCTGCCGGCACATCTACAGCACCACCAGGAACTCAGACCCAGTACAACCCAACAGCAAGAACACATGAAAACCAAAGACCCTGCAATGCATCCTCCTCAATGTCCGATCCCTCCACAAACACACCACCGAAATCTGGGACATCCTCGACATCACCACCCCGGACATAGCATTCTTCACTGAAACTGGGACCAACACCACCTCCGGACCGGACATCGCCATCACTATTCCCCAAGGATAAAATATCTCCAGGAAGGACTGCCACACCCGCCTGGGAGAAGGAATCACCATCGCCCACAAATCCACCCTCCACCTGAGCACACTCCCCGATGAGCCCACAGACATGATGGAACACCTACACTGCAAGCTACTGACCAGCCCCACCATCACCCTCCGAGGAACCCTATCCTACCGACCCCCTAGACCCCATGGACCGTTCACCAACTCCATCACAGACATCATCTCCCCATATGCCATCGCATCCACCAACTACACCCTGCTGGGAGACCTCAACTTCAACCTCGACAACCAACTGGACCCCAACACCACATCCCTCCTGGACAACCTCCACAACATTGGAATCTGCCAAATCACGACCGAACCCATACACTCAGCAGGGCATACCCTCGACCCCCTATTCACAACAGGAAACTCCATCACCTTCAGCCACACCACCGAACTCCCATGGACTGACCATGGATGCGTCCACTTCACCTTCAGAACACCCACCATTCACAGACACCAGCCCCTGCTCCCACAAAGAAACTAGACCAGAATCAATGATGAGCAGCTCACCTCCTCACTCAGCAACTCCACCCCAACCATCGCAGAAAACGACAATCCCAACACTGCAGCCCGAACCCTGCACAGAAGGATCTCTGACTGCACCAACACCATAGCCCCACTCAAGAAAAACAACAACATCCATGCCAAGAAAGCCAGATGGTTTACCACTGAACTTTGAGAGTCCAGACACACCTGCCGCAGCCTCAAAAAGGCCTGGAGGAACACCAAATCCACAGAAGTACACAGCAACTTCAGAGCCGCCACCAACGCCCACCACCAACTCATCAGAATAACGAGGAAAAAAGTGATTGAAGACGGAATCTCCACACTAGCTCACAACAGCAAAGAACTCTTCAACATCAACAAGGAGTTCGCCCAACCCACTAGTGAGTCTACTGACATCCCACCCTCACAAGACCTCTGCGACAAACTCAGCACCTTCTTTCACCACAAAATCAAGAGCATCTACGACAACTTTGACAAAGACAACCAACACACTGAACCCCCACCAACCACCCGGACACCCTGAAGCCAGCGATTAACAACTGGACAGCCCTCACCACTGAAGACACACCGAAGACAATGAAGTCAATCCACTCCGGGGCCCCCACGTATCCCTGCACCCACATCTTCAACAGAGCCCCGACACCACTGCACCCTTGCTCAGCCACGCTATCGACTATTCCCTGGTGACCACCCATTCCCCGATGACTGGAAACACACCAGGGTCAACCCCCTCCTGAAAAAACCCTTGGCTGACCCCACTGACCTCAAAAACTACAGATCCATCTCCCTGCTCCAGTTCCCAGCGAAAGTCATCGAGAAAGCCATCAACAGCCAACTCGCCACATTCATCGAAGAGCACAACATCCTCGACTCCTCACAATCCGGCTGCAGAAAAAAACAATACGGAAACCGCCCTCCTCACCGCAACAGTCGACATCCGCACCCTACTGGACAAAGGAGAAACAGTAGCCGTCATCTTCCTCAACCTCTCAGCGGCGTTCGACACAGTCTCCCACCGCACACTAATATGCAGACTCCACGACGCAAGGATACAGGACAAGGCCCTCGACTGGATCCACTCCTTCCTCTCCGGCAGAACGCAGTGGGTCAGAATTCCCCCTTTCCTCTCGGACCCTACACCAACCACCTGCAGAGTCCCTCAGGGGTCCTCCCTCAGCCCCATGCTCTTCAACATCTACATGGCTCCACTCGCCCCATCATCAGAACCTACGGACTCAACATTGTGTCATATGCAGACGACACCCATCTCATCCTCTCCCTATCCGACGAACCCAACACCGCCAGACACAACTTTCGAGAAGGTATGGAAGCCATTGCCAAATTGTTGACAAACAGCTGCCCACAACTAAACACCAACAAGGGAGAAGTGCTCATCATGGGCCCAAACCCCGATGCCTGGAACGACACCTTGTAGCCCCCCACTCTGGGCAACCCATCCACCCCCAATGACCACGCATGCCACCTAGGAATCATCCTGGACTCCGAGCTCAAAATGGACCGACAGATCAACTCCGTCTTGTCCTCCTGCTTCTACATCATCCGTCTCCTGTGCAAGACCTTCAAATGGATCCCCCTCGAACACAGAAAGACCGTCACTCACGCCCTGGTCACAAGCCGACTCGACTATGGCAACGCATTCCATGCCGGAATAAACACAAACCTCACCCCCCAAGCGACAGATTGTCCTGAACATCACCGCAAGAATGGTCCTCAACCTGCCAAGACCCTGCCACATCTCCCACCACCTGCACAAACTTCACTGGCTCCCCATCGAGGCTAGAGTCACCTTCAAGATACTCACCCACGCACACAAGGCCCTCCACGACACCGGACCGGTATACCGGAACAGCAGACTCAAATTCCACGCACCCCAAAGGACCCTACGATCAGCCCAGCTCTCCTACACCATGGTCCCCCGCACCCAAAAATCCCGATCGGGTGGCCACTCCTTTTCCTTCCTTGCGGACAAGGCCTGGAATGATCTTCAGCTCTACCTCAGACAGACAATATTGCTTCCCATCTTCACAAGAAACCTCAAAACCTGGCTCTTCAACAGACCCCCTCCTTGATGGACTGGAACCTACACCCCCCCACCCCTAGCGCCTTGAGACCCTCAAGGGTGAGTAGTAGCACTTAAAAAATGCCTGACTGATTGCCTGATTGATTTCCTGCACTTTTCCGTCCTGGAAAAGAATGGGGAATTCGGGGCCTACACTGACTATAGGGCCTTAAATAAGGTCACTATTAAAAAACAGTATCCTCTGCCTCTAAATTCTCTGCTGCTTAACCATGTAAAGAATGCCAACATATATACTGAATTCGATCTCAGAGGAGAATATCATCTTATCGGAGTCCATAAAAGAGACAAGTGGAAGACAGCATTTTGACACAATATGATCTCTAACAGTATTGTCTTATGAATTCCGGATTTCTGTAACGCTCTAGCTGGGTTCCAATTTTTATAAATGAGGTTCTCAGGAACCTTTTTTTGACTTATGTGTGGTCATGCATAAAGATTACATTCTTATATTTTCTCAGAATGAACAGGACCAAACCACTTGTTTGCCAAGTTGGAAAATGTAGAGCTTCTCAGTTTTCCATTACCTCTGAGGGCATAAATGTGTATAACAGAAAAGTGGATGCAATTCTCAAACAGACGCCCCCCCTCCCCAGAAGCATCAAAGGCATCCAAAGTTTCATGGGGTTGGCAATTTACATCATCTGTTCATTAGAGTGTTTTCTGACTTAGTTAACCCAATCACTAAACTCGTTCTAAAAGGAGTAACCTTCAATTGGAAAGATGAGACTGGAAACCCTTTGAAGCAAACCTTTACTTTTGCTCTTGTTTTGCCACACTGAGACCAAACTCTTCCCTTTCTTGTTGAAGCCGATGCTTATAGGGTATACTCTCTCAAGGGAATTCTGACACAGGGCAATTATACCCAATCGCATTTTTCTAAGAAGCTTCTTGCTGCAGAGCAAAATTATTCCATTTCTGAGCCATCAAGTTAATAATAACAATACTAACCATAATAAAGTCACTTATAAAGCACAAGGATATTTCATACTAAAGTGATCCAGTGCTGGGGAAGTTGATCCAAATCCCCAAACAAAGACTTTAGATGATACCTGGCCCATAAGGCTGAAATAAACAGTCAAGTCTTTAACCTTTTGCGAAACAATGGCTCTGAAGGCTCCTGTATAATTAGCTGAGGCACAGTGTTTCTTCTGGAACTGGTTGGGGTTCACTGTCCTGTTGCCATCTATTCTGACTCTAAAAATGTGGCATTCTTGGAGTCTATTGAAGCCTTAACTCCAAGGCAAAGGAGATGGATGCTTTTCTTCAGCAAGTATGACTTTGTGATCAATTTGTGCCCTGGAGTTAAGAATGCCAGAGCTGATGTCCTGTCTAGAACCAACACTGATGAGACTCCAGGTGTCAGTAAAACCAGTCACCTGAACACCAGGTGATTCTGTTTGGGCAATGCTATATCTCGGCTTCTTCCGGGAACAACCCTCAGTAGCAGTCACTAAGAACCACTATGGTGATTATATCCAAAGGGAAATGGGGTTGGGAGGAGAGAGAGAAGATACTCTGAGTCTGGATTCTTCTCCATATTACTTGTGAGATTCATTGCTGAAAATGCTGTCTTTTGATTTGGTTTGCTCTCTATCTGTTGATGAGAGAGACAATTAACACATTGTTCCACACATTCTCTAACCACATGAACACATTCGATTTCTCAGGAAGGCATATCTTAGTGTACATTCACAAATAAAATGATACTTGTTGCACAAATCAACAGTTTCAAATTAACGTTCACATTCCTTATTCTTTAAATCTGCCTTGACTGTCTCTTATTTAAGACATAAACACTTAGTTCACTTTATTAAATCTCAAACAAATAAACCAAAATCTTCAACAAATAGTCCCTCATCAAATTGTTCAGTCTGGTGTATAGTCTTGATAGCTGAGCAAGTCTGACTTTAGATGCTGAGCGATGCCTCACCATGCAAAGAGCACCTTATGCTAATGCTGTCTCTTTTTCATTATTTTTTCCAGTTTCCTTGGAAGACAGATGTCTACTTAGCAGGAATAGCTGCTCGAAGGACAAGAAGACGACATGTCAGGAGTCACCCTAGGAAAAGGATGAAGTTCTGGCTGGAGGCCAGGTTCACACTGCTAGGAAAGTGAGGCCAAGCAAAGCCTTATACTTGGTATGTGATATTTATAACCATCCCCCAAAGATGACCACTAGACACTTGCAAACCAAAAGATCGTTACGTGTTTCAAAGCCAGTTGCCATGTAGTGCTAATCAATTTGACTACAGGTAGTGTTTCATGCCCAGTTATGTAGGTTCACATGCCTACCACTGCCACCAGTGAAAGGCCACAAAAATAAGGAATCCTACTTAGTGAACCTACCACCACATAGCATAGTTAGATGGCTTGAGTCTTGAATACCCAGTGTTGCAAAGAAAACAGGGGGGCAAAACTCTTATGAGCCCGAAGACTGTCTTTGAGGTTGAGGGGTAGGTGAAGGGAACCTATATCCCTGGTCTCATGCTATAAGCTGCATATGTGGGCGAGCTGTGGCTGAGGCTGTGACACCAGGTCAAATGTGAGACCCTGCAAAAACCATTCCTGACGATAAAAACATAGCCCTTTTAATGCCTTAGACCTTTCAGTAAAGGTTCAGAGAGGAACATGAGAAGGCACATTTGACTGAATGGTGCCAAAAAGAAGGAAATACTTGTAATGATAGTATTCTACATAAAAATCTGCATATTTATTTACCTGTAACAGAGCCACAGCAACAAGTTCTGGAATGGAACCCTTGTCTTCCTCGCTGGCCATCCTGGGGTAAAAAAAAAAACAATACAAAATTGTATATGAAATTATTGGTGCGAGAGTCTCTCTAGGGATGCACATGACTCGATCAAGTGTTGCACTACATGCGTCAATAATAAGGACCTCCAAGCTCATCACTCCTGCCTGTTGCAGCTCATGCCTATGCCACCCTTTTCTTAGCATACCAAGAAGAATGGATATTAGCACCGACACTCCCCCCCACAATGGTTTCATCATCATCCTCGTAGTCATAGATGTCCTCTCCAAAACGGCCCACTTTGTCACCCAAATGCTGGACCCATCCGCAAAAGATCTAGTGACAATATTTACCCTAATCATTGTAAGACAACATGGGTTTCCCTCTGCCTGGATTTCTGATAGGGGTTCCCAATTTGTTTCTAGATTCTGGAGATAGTTTTGCGCATCACAAGATATTGATACTTACCTGTCATCAGCCTGTCACCCTAGAATGATAGCCAGGCAGAACAAGTAAACCAGACCCTGGAGCAATATTTGTAATGTCTACTGGCCACACATGGCTCAGATTGGGTATGTGAATTAAGCATTGCAGAAATTGCATATAACAACACTACTCACTCAAGTACTGGTATTTTCCCATCTATTTTGTGTCCGGATATCATCCACTGGGAAAGACATCTGCAGTGATCCAGCTGTCAATGAACACCACTCAGAAACTGATCACGGTCTAACAAAAAGCATTGGATAAGCTACAAATAACCAAGGAGAGAACCATAAGTAATGCAGATCAACATTGTACTCTGGAACCCAGCTTTAAAGGAGAAGGGCCAAGTGTGGTTAGCTACCAAGAATCTGAGATAAAGTGGGAGCAGAATACTTCTTGCACACTTTACTGATCCTAATGGGGTCCCACAGTGGTAATTGAAGTAGCCATGAAGTTACTTACCTGACGATCTTCCAATAGTTCCAGTCTTCCATGTTACTTTAGTAAAACCCTATTGCAAAGACATTAGACCAGAAGTTCAACCCCCTCCGATCATGTTACACAATCATTTAGAGTTCAAAGTGAAGTCCATACTTGATGCCAAAAGGGAAGAAGTAATTTTTTGTATTTAGTTTTTTGTAAGGGGTTCTGGCCAGAAGATAGGTCTTGGGGGCAGCCTTGTCATATGCACGCTCTAGGGCTGGTCCGAATATTTCACTGCCAAAATCCCTCAAAACCAAAGACTTTGGGAAGGCCACTGGGGAAGGTACTGTCACATCCTACATGGTCTGTAAACCTACCTATACCAGTCCTGGCATACCCAATATCCCACACACTCTTAACTCCTCCCATGCACCTCTTACAGACTCCTTCCCCATTATGTGCCCAAACATTGGGAGATGCTCTAAAGTTAGGCCCATTTGTGCTTGGAGTGCATGTTTGTATATCTGCCCCCCTGTCAGCTTCACCAGGCTCAAAGCCATCCCATGCTACCAAGCATGTGCTTTGACAACATTTTGCGATGTTGTATGTGAAATTTGGCCCAATCAAGTGATACGGCAGCCATCATAGTTGGCCTGCTAAATAAGCCACACCCACTCAGACGCGGTGCGTGGCTTTTTTCCATTTTGAAGTCTCTACTCGCACATCGCTTTTTTGCATGTACCTGTTCCTTCCTATGAAGGCTGAAGGTGGATTCCGGCTTCTCTCATCGATTCAGCATCCTCACGTCTCTGTGCTTTACCCGTCTGCTTGTTCACGAACACCTCACTTGCAAAGGGCAACAAATAGAACGGTGTACATCTACTGGTGTACACAGTCAATAGAATAATGCTTTTGGAAAAAAGTTCGCCCTTGTGAGACCAGTCCTTTATTAGATAAAAATAAATCATTGCAGGTCTGGTGTTTAACTAGTTACTAGGGTACAACTCAGAATAGGTTTGTAGAAAGTGTAATGTGATTTGTTAAACGTGCAATTGTTTTGTGTGTAAAAAGTGTATATATATGTGTATGTAGTGAATCACTGTTTTTGTATTGCAACATGTAAACCTCAGACTAATTTAAAAGTGTATAAAGTGATGTAACTCAAATACGACATTTAAAAAAATTTACTAATACCCAAGGATTAATTCTTTAGGGATGAAAACCTGCTCAGAATAAAAAAAGCAGCAGAATTTAATCGTGACCGGGTCCCCTTATTTACAAATATTGTCACGTTGTCCTACCGGGCCCCGCAAAGGACACAACCCCACATTTTCTACAATTACACCGATCCTGGACATGAGAAAAAGGAAAAGAATAAGGCAAAAGTCAGTGAAATTTTAAAGAGACTAATTGCTCAATATCAAGAAGAAACATGTTTCCCACAAAGAACCGATGGGAGGGATTGACTGCTGAAAACCAATGTTTGGGTACCATTGAAACCAGTTGTGAATCTTCAACCCAACACAACCACACTAACAAAGAACTGTCATGATTTCCCCTGAACATTACCAAAGCAGCAATTTGGTGTGCATATCTTAAGATACCTCCTGGGTAAAAGACTTGCTTTTCTTGGGTAAAGACGCGGCCAGGAAAGATTTTCAACTGTGTAAGTTATGAAGGGGAAATTATTTGATGCTAAATGTGAATGTGAAATGTAACAGCAGTGCTTTTTGGGAGCTAATGCAGTTTTGTGTAATTGTTTAGTGTGCTGCTGGAGAACAGTCATGAGGCTGAAGCAGACGTTTAAGTCTCAGAACATTTCAAGAGCACTTAAGAATTGTGGCATCTTCAAACCAGACTGAAAACCCAGGTCTTAGAAATGTGGTTGTTGGTTGTCTAGGGTGTTAGCCCTGGTCAAGCAACACCCACAATCAGCAGCATGGTGATTCCATGTTCTCTGTTGTTTCCATCTGTTTCTCCTGCCTCTATGGACCTTTCCCAAAAATGGTTTGGTGCAGGATTACCTGTGCCAGAGCTTTTACCTTGTCGGGTGTTGTCTGAGCTATCTGACCCCGCTGAAAATTCAGAGAATGTGATTAGCTTGTTGTCCCTATATCAACCCCAGTGATGCTTCTCCTTGCAGGTTGTGCCTGTGAATAATAATCTTCAGGTAGATATGGGTTGGCTTTATTGTTACTAAAATTATTGATGTCCTTTTGGATCTTATCTGCTTTATTTCTAAGTTCAAAGGTATTGAACTCACAGATGGTCCTATTCAACTGCTATCTTTGCTTCCTCACGATTGTCACACCCTAGACGATACTCACAAGGTCTGCTATTTCTTGCAGTTCCAATTTGCTGTGTTCTAATGCCTTTTCTATCCCAAGCACCATCCAGTGCCTGGAATATGTGGTTGAGATCTGACTAAAACTACACTTGAATTTTTTCCTTACAGAAGATTCCTGGAACATAACGAAGTTGCAACCCTTGTGGTATAATATTAGCTTTCAAATATTCAGTCGACCTGCAGGCATGTAACTCTTTGTGCACATGCTTTTTCCTTGCCCTTACTAATTTATCAAAAATAACCTGTTTAGGATTAGTGGTAGTGGCAGAGATACTTGAGGAGAAGAGTGAAGGTCCACTAATCCCTTTAGCAATATACTCACCATGTGAAGTGGGGACTCTCTGTCTGACATTGTCCAGAGAGCAACTGTTGTTCAAAGGGAATAGTGTAGTGTATAAGGTTATTTTTCCCCACAATCGTAGTTTGTTCCAGCTTAAAAACATATTTGAAGATGCATATAAGGCTGCTCTCACTGCATGACATCAAAGTTGTGTAAATTGTGTGTTAGGAAGCAGATTGATCTTGAAATTGTTTAAAACACTTAAGGAATTTACCCATCCTCATGCTTGTACACAGCCACTTTTAAATTTGCAGGAACATGCAACTTTATTGCTGATTACTTTGAGAAGATCAATTTAATCTATTAAGCATTTCCAAATATCCCACCTCAATTCAGTGCAGAGTTTAATGATACCCACTTCCCTAAATTGAGGGACTACAGGCTGGACATTTTCCAAACCTTAACCCTGGAGCAAATCCAGCCGGTGCTTGAAAGAGCATAATCTGGATCTCCAACAAACCTGTGTCCACCCAGGATTTCAACCCTCATCGCTAGCCAGTTTGCCCCTGCAGTAATTCTGTTATTCAACACTTTAATAAACTCAGGTATTATTCTTTCAGCCTGGAAATCAGCATAGAATATACCAATTCAAATAAAGAACAATGTGGATCCATCAATCCTCTCGAATTACAGACCAATCTCTCCACTCCCTCTCTTAGGTAAATCACTTGAAGGTTTAATTAACAAACAGTTGACTAAGTATCTTGAAGGTAACCTGATCTTTGACCCCTCACAATCAGGATTAAGAGTCAAGCATAGGACCAAATCTGCCTTGGTTGCCAACACTCATATCATTAGGTGCTCGCTGGATGCTGACAATCCCAGCCATGCTTGTGCTCTTAGACCATCCCCTTTTTTATACGAACAGTGGCCCATAACAATAGAAATAAAGGTAATGAATAATATAGGCATACAATTAGGTCTATGTAATTATTCTCTCCATCCAGACATAGAATCTTTTAATGTCTTTATAATAAAGAAAGATCACACACAAAGAACATACAAGTGGGGACACATTTGTCGTGGAAAATAAAAGAAGAAGGCTCAGGCATTTACAACGGCTTGGTTTCAAATGTACAGTTGTCCAAGCAAATACAAAGAGCAAGACCATAGCACAATACATTGAGCAATTATGAGAATATCAAGGTGTACAGAGTGGATGATGTTTCAATCCCATTTAACTTGAGACCGGGATCATCATCA
This sequence comes from Lissotriton helveticus, assembly GCF_964261635.1. NCBI lineage: Eukaryota > Metazoa > Chordata > Amphibia > Caudata > Salamandridae > Lissotriton > Lissotriton helveticus. The sequence goes on along the minus strand of NC_136057.1, from coordinate 1,522,879,257 downwards.
AGACATAAGATTACATGCCTGAGACCAATTCCTGTAAAACAATCATGTCAATATCCCCTATCCTGGAAGGGGCTGGGAACAACTGACACAGCAGGCCAGGGGGGCACACCACAAGTAACCCCTAAGGAGTTCCGGTGGGTCCTATAACGTGAAGGTCCTTTGTATTCGCAAGTCCCTAGCATCCATAAAAAAGAGGGAATGGAACACCAGTTCTGAATGTCCAAGAATGGAGGACCCGTAAAATAAATAGTCCAGTCGGACACGCCTGTGAGTGAAATAGAATCTGGGTTCTCGTGGGCTCAGGTGCCCTTCTTATGTGTTGTGCCATCCATGGCAGGTCCTCTGTGCGCCTATACCGGAACTTCGGGGGGAGTGCTGCATTTGATACAGTTTCCCATGCCAAGTAACTCCTGCTTTGTTCAAGATTTATGTTGCATCCCTAAGTAAAGTCATTAGAGCCTACGGGTTTGATACCATGTCTAAAGCGTACCATACACAGTTGGTCATTTATTTCTATGGGGACATCGACACATCTAAGGCTTGCTTCATGGCAGGTATGAAGGTGTTTCCTGCCTGATTGCTAGATAACTTTCTCCAGTTGAGTCCAATGAAAACTGAAATTATCCTGTTTGGAAAACCCCAAGACGTGTGGACCCCAGACTGGTGGCCTCCGGAGCTTGGTAAGGTACCTTCTCCCAGTAAGGTAGCAAAAAACCTCAGTGTTAAGGTAGACCAGGAAGTAAATATGAGGGAGCAGGTTCTATCCACCATAGCCATTTGCTTTTCTACATTATGATATTAAAGAAAGCCCTGCAGTTTCTTCCTCTGACAGCCAGAAAGACCTTGGCACAGGCTCGTGTGGTCATTTAGATTAAGGAAATGCGCTACTGGCTTCTGCCAACGAGTCCTTAATAGCCAAACTACTAGTTGTGCAAAACACAACCTCACAGCTGATCTATAACCAGCCTCCCAGAAAGCCCTTGGCTCCTGTTCTACAATCCATACACTGGTTGCCAGTGAAGAAAAGAGTTGCCTTCAAACCCTGCTGCAGAATCTATAAAGCTCTTCAAGTAAAAGGATCCCAATACCTATGTCAGAAACTCAAGCGCCATCTTCCCACTAGGAATCTACATTCCAGTGATAAAGAGCTGCTTGTGACATGACACATTGGATGATCTAGATGTGGCAGCAGCCTTTTTGTATGGGGCTCCCACCATCTGGAATAGTTTGCCTTTCTCTCGTCAAACTTGTATAGACTACAACAACTTCAGGAAAGCACTAAAAACAGAACTGTTCTAGATTTCATTGTCAGTCTGAGTTGACCAAGAGCTGAGCTATCCCTTCAGGGGTGATTCGTGCACTATGTCAAATTGTATTATTTTCATTTTTATTATTATTATTATTATTAATAAAACACTACACCAATTCGCCTCCAAATTTAAAAGCTGTAAATAATCAATTAAAATCACTTGTTTAAATAATTACTTTTTCAAAAATGCTAACCAATTATTTATTATACAGTTCATAAATTAAAATATCACTAATTTAATGTTTAAAAAGACTTTCCATTCTTTTCTCCAACAGCCTTTTTTTCCAAAACATTAATATTTACAAAAACATTATTTGTGTACTTAACACACCAAATATTAAATTAATCAACATTTAAAAAAATATAAATTTAACAAATTTTTATTTTAAAACAGTCCCTACCATATTCCCCTAAAACCGCAACAACACAAAAAAGACATATAAACAATTGCATTTTTTTTTAATAAAATACTTTTTTGTTTAAACGTACAAATATTGAATGGAAAAATATTTTCCACAAGCTAAAAGGAAACAATATTATAAACAGTGATATTTTTTCAAATGTTAAAAAATGATTTTCATAGCTTCAGTATAATGTCCCACAATGTTCTGGATTGCAGCGTTCAAGTAACACTGTTTCTGTACAATGGTAAAAAAAAAAATCGATTTTAAGGTGGAAAACAAAATTCTGGGTCTTGAGTCCATACAACTTCACACTCCCCAAAGAAGAAGCTCCAAACATATTTATACTTTTCAATCAATTAATCAGACAGGATTGATTTATAAAGTGCAGCAAATCACCCATGAGGGTTTCAAGGTGCTGGAGTTCCTAGCTACTTCGAGGAGAAAGCAGTAAAAAACTAGCAACAATCGGGAGAAAGCACTGAGAAGTCGGGTAAATGGATGGAGAAAGCGGTAAAAATAAGGCAAAAGCTGAAGCAACCACTCAGAAAAACATGAGAAAGGATGGAGAAATCAGCAAAAAAGAGGCTTAAGACAAGAGCAAGAGAAAGCACTCAGAAAAATGGGGGAGATGAGAGAGAAAGCAGTGATAAACGAGTCAAAAACAGGAGAAAGTACTCAGAATAATGGGAAAAGGAAGGAGAAAGCAGCGAAAAATAAGGCAAGAGCAGGAAAAAAAGCACGCAGAGAACGAGGGAGGGGGAGGAGAAAGCAGTGAAAAATTAGGCAAGAGCAGGAATAAAAGCACACAGAAAACGAGGGAGAGGGAGGAGAAAGCAGTGAAAAATGAGGCAAGAGCAGGGGAAAAGCACACAAAAAACGAGGGAGAGGGAGGAGAAAGCAGTAAAAAACTTAGACAAGAGCAGGAGAAAGCACCCAGGAAAATGGGGCGAAAATAGTGAGAAAGCAGTGAAAAACAATACAAAAGCACGAGAAAGCACTCAGATAAATGGGGGAAATGATTTAGAAAGCAGTAAAAATGAGGCAAAAGTAGAAAAACAGGACGAAAGGATGGAGAAAGCAGTGAAAAACAAGGCAAAAGCAGGATAAAGTATTTATACATATGGGGAAAGAAAGCGAAAGCAGCAAAAAATTAGAGAAAAGAAGGATAAGGCACTCAGAAAAACAGGGTGGAAGCTAGTCGTGCTGGGGAGATGGTCCTGCGGCCTGCTTTTAATTTCGGTGTAGGAGTAAATTCAAAGGCTGTAAAAATTAGAAATCACTATGTATGTTCATTTGTGTGCCTGGGACCCTGTAACTTAACAATGTTTTTTATGTGTGCAACTGATTACCGCAAGCATATATCAATATATTCCTGGAGCATTCACCTACTTACACCACTTTTGGAAGGTTCATGTATTTTTTGTCTGAAACTAAAATTGTAATTCGTTTATGAAATATTGTTTCCAAAATAAACATTTATAAGAACATACATATGCTGAAAAGCCTATCTAAGAAATGTGTGCAGATAGTTTTGCACTTTAGCACATTGTTAGGAATTAAGAGGTGTCAGCCTCTCTGTTATTCCTCACAAGGGCAATTTTTTTCAAGAGAAATGGTTTGGGGAATAATTAGATAGCATGGTTCGAGGTAATTGCTATAAAGCTCTAAATCTGTTTTAGCATTTGACTTGGTGGCACTGTGGTTAAAGATCACGTAAATCAGTTTAAGGCACCCTTAGATTGGTTCAGTCAAGAGTTCAATGGTGAACCCATGGAAATAAAATGTTTCCATATAGAATAGCAAACTGGGCCTACCAAGCATTTAGAGTTTTGGGATTTTTAGTGTTTATCTGGTTCATAGAGCATAGTTAATCACCTTTGCGTCAGAGTTGCTGCTAGTCTGAACTTTCATATAGACCTGAAGGAGCCAAGCACTTCCCCAACACACCCTTAATGCCAATGGTATGACCTGCTTTCAACATTGATGCCATTTTAGTCAGCCTTTGGAAATTCTGATGAACTGGAGACTTTGTGATCTGCTACATGTAAAGTATAGAATTAAAAGAGGATTCAGAGACTGCATGGTCTACTCCTGAATGCTTCCTCACTTAAAGTATTGTGCCTCACTATGCACAGAAAGAAGGAGATATCGGGCATGGAAATTTCTACCTTTGCAGGAATCATAGTCAGCAAACCATAAAATCCAGATTTTTAGTGTGTTTATAACATTGAATTTAAAGCCCTTAGGACTTGCTTTTCCGCCTACCACCGCAACACCAACACCTGTAAAAGGCTCCAGAAGTCCCCCACTGGGGGATATGGTGAAGTGAAAGGCCAAAGCTCGTAACCAGGGACTTGAAGTGGTTAACACATTGGACTTTTTCCTGATGAGAGCGGCAGACGTGCTCTTGAAATTGATAATCAAGCACGTAAACTGATGAATTTTAAATGACGTATTTTAACTTTGTAATGGTTTTTATTAACTACACAATAAATGAATTTAACTAACTAAAACATTAACTGCTCTTGAAATTGATAGAGAGGGTGGAAGGAAGCCTGACTGGAGGTGAGGTGAGCTCACGGTCTTTACAAACACCTTGTCATATTGGTTATTCTTAGCACATGTGCCTGCCAGCTTGAATGTACCAAACACAGCTATAAATGAGGACCCCAAACTCTATCTAGTGACTTGGGTATTCGAGAGTCTCCAGAGGAGTCTCCTGTTAAAGAAGGAGGGGCAGCAGGCCCCTAAGACTGGCCAAAACAGCAAAAAATGGTATTGGGGGAGGAGCAGGAAAATAATTCTCTTCAAAGACTATATCTGAGCCTGGGATAACTAACCTATAACTGGAACAAGCTGCTGCTTTTAATAGAGAAAATGGAACTGATTGAGGTTAGTTCAACAGCCGGGGGGCAGTACATTTGAAAGTAATATGAGGCATGTAGAGGTCCAGAGGGTAGATAATTGCACATGTAAATTTAAATATAAAGATCATCCTTCTGGTAACCCCCCACACGGGGCTGGAGTTGAATCCTCATTAGCTCCCCAACAACTTCAGGACAATAAGGTGGCAGAGAGCAGTGCAACTAATCCAGTCCTAGCCAGTGCTAAAATTGTATGTAATGGGCAGCAGAATTATATTGTAAATAACTATGCAGGTCCCTCTAACAATCAAGGCTCACAGCATTGGCAGGCTATATGTACACCTAGAGGTTCAATAATACCTAGAGTATCTAGAGTAAGCCAGGACATAACAGGTGAAGGGAGGTGAGGCCATTTAGAAAAGAACAGTCCTAAATCAATCTTAAACCTCCCTCCAGCTGCGTCCCCATTTGTAAATATATTAGAAAACACTCCGCAACTACAGCTGGCGCAGCTAGAAACAACATAGCAACTGATGAATAAATCTTTACATTGATGTCCAACCTTATTGATTCCTATGTTTGCCCTCACATTGCAAATCACATTATTATTGCCAGAAGAGTACAATGGCTTAGTTATTCCACAAACACAAGGAGGGGGTTTGCATAAATATTAATTTTAATAACCAATATCGTATATAACATCTTTTGGATAGGCTCCCCAATTCCCCTATTTGGTCTATGCAAATCTACGCTTTACCCTTGTTGTTTTTTTACAGCCCTCAGGGTTATAAGCATTCAGAGAGCGGTATGGTTAATAAATTTGCTCCCCAACTCCCTCCCGCTTCTCTGGTCATCCCTGAAAGATGGAACCACATTCTGGCTATCCCGCTGGCTAAAAAATGTGTGGCTCTGGAGGGGCTTGAATCCTGTGACTGACAGGAGGAGGGTAGGGAGGTACAGCAATTGTTGCATAGTTAGGGATAGAAGGAGGGAGTCTCTCTAAAAGTTAACCATCCCCCGGTCCAAAAAGAAGGTATGGTTAAATCATTAAGCTGGAAGATAGCAGGACTTCGATCCAAGCAAAATAATGATGATTGGATTAAAATCATTGAACAATAGAACTTAGTATGCTTGCAAGAAACCTGGGAAGTGGGTGATGTTCATAATAATGGATACTGTTCAATTCAAACCCCTGCTATCCCCTCACGGTCAGGCAGAGCGAGGGGGGACTACTGACTCTGCTCAGAAATACTTTAAGTGTAAAAATTTACCAGACTGACTTACAGTACTCCTATTATCATGTTTTAGTGTGTAGTGGCCCGGGGTTGAGGATATCCTGTAAAATAATTTTTAGGGTAATTTGGCTGAGGTAATTGACTCACTAGAGGGTGCAATCGATAGGTCTACAACTACTCATTATCATCCATTGAACATAGCCTGGATGGGCGATTTTAACATTTATAGTTGCCCAAAGATGACAAACCCTTTATGTGGCTTGATTAATGAAGGCAGCATAATACCATTGCATTTTTCACACACCCATTATAGGGAGAAATTAAACAGGCTCCTGATTGCGTGAAACCTGGTCATGCTTACCCCAATTGATGAATCTACACGTACCCTGGAAAACACCTTTGGGGACATCATATATAGCACCACGAAAGGCTGTTTTTTTTGTAACAAGATAGAAATCGTCGTTACACATTTTAGTGACCATGCCACAGTCAATTTTCAAATTCATTGGAATAGCCTTTTATCCCGTCTGAAAGGATAATACCAGTGCCAACAATAGCTAGAAGGAACTTAAATGGGAAAAATAAAAATAAAGATGTATTTGTCCTGAATACAATTTGCTACATCCAGCAGGAGCTTCTAATCTGCCTAGATTTGTATAGTGACCCATTGAATATTGTGCAGGCATTCATTTCACTGCTTAAGGTAGTGGAAAGTAACTTATGATCACGCACCAAGAAGCCGTAACCTATGGTCACGCATTGGTTTGATACGACCTGTACCAAAGCTCTTAGCATCCTACATAAAGGACTAAACGGAAAGTTAAGACATAAAGAATTGGTTGCCAATATAAGGACTGCTGGTGAGATAGGCTGAAAACACTAAAGGAGGAGGATTGGGGCAATTTACAACATGCAGCAGATTTAACACTCATAAAGGAACTTTGGGCTGTAATCAATTCTCCCTTTCTGAATCAAAACACAGGTCCCTCTCTAGAGACCCACATGGGAGAGGATGAGTGGGTGGATCATCACTCAAGTATATTTGGGCAAGCCCAAGAAAAGAAAAAAACTAACCGATGATGCCTCAAATAAGGATGTATGTACCCCTATTGTGTTTTCTATGGTAGAAGTGAATTGTGGCCAATACAATGCAGTAGTTCTAAAGCCCCAGGCCCAGATGAGGCCCCAGTCAATTTATTTTTCGATAAACCGGACCTATGGATCCAGTTCTTAGCGAATGCGTTCAATTCAAATGCTATAGTGGGCCCCCCTGTATCATGGAAAATTAATATCATTGTGCCAATCTATAAGAAAGGGGATAAGTCACTGCCTAAAAACAATAGACCCATTTCACTTCCGGGTGGAACCTTAAAATTAATCAGTCATCTGCTGCTAAACAAATTAGAAGAGTGGGCTACAGTAAAAAATATACTAATACCGGTGCAGTATGGCTTTAAAAAAGGTATGGGGACCCTGAATCGGTGCCTAAATGTAAATTTAATTACAGGCAAATACACCCAATTTAAAGAAGGAAACATTTATATGGGGATTATAGATATCCTGGCAGCTCTTGACTCTGTCTCACATAGGAAATTATGGATTATCCTGAAGACATGGGGGTGGACGATAATATAATACTTTTCATTTGCCAAATATACTCTCAGTCCTCTGCATGCGTAAGGTTTGGTAGTCAGGGTGAAGTCCCTAGATTCTTCCCTATCCTTAGGGGTGTCAGGCAGGGGTGCCTGTTAGCCCCCTTTCTGTTCTCACTCTATACTAACGGTGTTGAAGCAGCAGTGGATCAGTCCACAATTTACATCATGGTAAACAGCAAACGGATCCACATTTTGCTCCATGCCGATGATGCTGTATCAATTGCAAAGACTGGTATAGCTCTCCAAAAGCTGATCAATAACTATGTGTCCTATATGGCTTCATTGGATTGAAAGGTGAAAAAGTCCCAACATTTTATTTCAACTGTGGTAAAACAACCAAACAAAAAAAATCCTCATTTTTATACTGCAGCGCGGAGAGTGGAAATAACTAAGGGGTCCATTACGATGGCGGGCAGACTCGCGGTAAAGGAATGGAGGACTGTCTGCCAGTGGTGTGGTGGTCCCGCACCTACAATTAGGATGCCACCACCACCGTGGCGGTGGCATTTCCCATTCCCAGCATTGTGGCGGGCTGTACTCACAGCACCGCCCGCCACAATGCTAGAAATGTACATTGTGCATTGGCACGCACAAGGTGCGGTGCCTGCCACCTTGTCCATGCCACTGCAGGGGTTACCATAGGTACCCCCCATGTGCACCCCCCAACCCCCAACATTCTGGGGGCCCATACAGCGAAGACCGCATGCCTCTCTATGGTGGCAACGCCGCCATGGAAAGGCTCATTTCTGCCCTCATCATAAAATGGATGGTGGTGTCTTACAGACACCCCCACCATATTGTGGCAGTTTTCCGCCCAGTTGACGTGTCCAATGGCAGACGGTCTTCCCGTCCACTGCAGACCCCCAGCCATCCTAATGGGCCCCTAAGTCCATTTTTTATTTGGGAGTACTTTTTAATAGCTTGGGAACATGGCCAAATATGGAGACAAATAGATGCAATGCATTAGAAAAGTGTATTGTGGCAATATTCTTCATCATTAATAAACTGGGCACTAAGCCATTAGAACCAATTATGCTAAAGCCATCTCATTAGCTACCTATGGAGCAGGGATTTGGAGAACATCTAAAGCTGATCTTTTGCAATGAAAAGAAGATTGTTTCTTTAGAAAATTATCTTTGCCTACCAGTTGTTAGAACTATACTATGCATCAAGAGCTGAATGTACCATACATAACAGATTTAATATCACTTGAGCCAGTTTTAGTATGGTATTCAATCTGGCATGGTGGGCCTTACCCAAAATGTTATCAGGGACTGTCTCGCCAGTGAACAGGCACATAAGGCACCCTGGTTCAAATATGTAAGAGAAACACTGTGAATCTTGGGCTTGGAATCCCTATTTAATGATCCTTTCAACTGCCAGAAAATCCCCAAAGCTGAAATCAAATATCGCTTCCAAACATATGGGGAAAACAAAAGACATGCATCTAAGTGTAATAAAACTAAGGTAGCACTATACTTGGAACTGCCTTCTATCCCTGAGGAAACAAACTCACATTTATTTTTGGTGACCAACACTCACCACTGGTATGTACTGGTGCGTTTCACATTAAATCCTATTCCTTGCCTGTTGGGTTTTCCTACAGGAGTCTATTCAATTAATGAATTGCCAGTTTGCCCATGCAATGGTATTTCCCCCAAGTCCAATCTTCATTTTATATTTTTTTGTACATTTTATTTCCATGAGCTCAAAAAGTATATTTTGTCCCAAATTCCAGAAATATATTTTGGCCAATATCGCCCAGCTTTGTTTTTCCTTCAAATGCTTCTGAGATCGATCAGCACATAGCTTGCACTTTGATTGATGTTGGCACTGCTTTGTATATATTCCTATTTTCTAGATGAATTTATATGAATTTGTAATAAGTGGATTTTTAATCTTAGCTTCTTTTTATACAGTTTTTATCTGTAATTAGGTCTTAATATGTTGTGTAAATGAGATATGTAATTGATATTGTCTGTATGACCTATTTTACTTTTATGATCTTATTGATTAAGGTTGAATAAAGTTAATTGAATCAAATCGATTCTTCTTCCCCATAGACTGCTAGTACATAAAGAGGTAAATGCTCTCCTGCTACAATAGTGGAAAAATCATGAAAAACTAGCATTTTCAACATTATTTAAAAGCTTTACCCACTGTCTAAGCATGAAATTGTGCTTTGTGCAGCCTTAGGTATAGACCCTTTGCTGGGAAATTTGCCAGAACGTCCATCTGTGGATTCATACGAAGAAGCAGTAGCTGATGCAATCAAAAAGAGGGTAGAGGCTACCCTGAATAAAGGTTATGCTAGTCTAAATCTAGCAAAAAGAAAAGGCATTTCGGGTGTTTACTCTTTAGAATTGTTTTTTAAATACATTTGTGCACTAGATGCTTCTCGTCAAGCAAGAGAGGATTGCTCTGAACACTCTAAAATGAAGCTACAACTTAAGTTCATTTGGGATTTAACGTGTGATGAGTTAAAGGCAATTGCATTTGCTAGTTCAATAGTGACAGTACAGAGACAAATCTATCTTCGCAACTAGAAAGTGGAGAGGCTAAGAAAAGAGATCTGTTGAAGCTTCCTTTAGGGGGTTCCATCTGCTTTGAAAGTCAGTTAGAGGATAATTTTTAGAAGAGACTTTAAGAATGAGAACCATGCTCAAGTTTTTAAAAGACAATAATCTGGTCCTATGGACATCATTCATGCCGAGACGATATCATCCTTCCACATCTACAGTCAAATTCGAGCTGTCTTCTTTACTGCAGTCCCACGGGGCAGGCCAATCAGCTTTAGCTTCATCCAAGAGCCTACAACAGATATGATTATGCCACTATTTCTCCTACAACAACACCAGCGCAAGGTCATCTTCCCCGTTTCTAACAGGTATTAGAAAGCTCAATTTTAAATGTTCAAGGTATAGATGTAATAAAACAAGGTTACTCGAAGAACTTCAAAACAGATTCTGGTCCTTTGTCAACGCCTTGCCCAATTCAGGGAATTGCAGAACTAATTGAAAAAATTGCTGTGATTCCAAAGACCCTCTAAAAAAAAGGGTTTCCTGTATTTCTGATATTAAATCCTTCAGGAAAATTCCATCTGATTATAAATATGAAGCCACTAAAGCATTACACAAATACAATTCACTCCTAAATGGGAACGATTTAAGAAAAATATTCCTTTGATCTCCCAAGGGCAATGCTTGACTGACTTACATAATTCAAACCTTTATGTGTCAGTGTCTTATTCCTATCAGTGGTTACTTATACTCTTTGCAGAAGAGTGTCAATGACAATTCTAAGTCCTCTACTTTAGTCTAAACATTCCTCCAAGATTATTTAACAAAGTAATGGCTCCCTTGGTAGCAATCCTACACGATTCGGACATACTCATCTATCCTTATCTGGATGATTTGCTGATTAATGCTCCTTTGACAAAAATGAATCTAAAAGACACACAAAGTGTATGCCAGCTTTTGATAAATCATGGATTCCTCAACAGCTACTAGAAATCTCAGCCTGAGCCATCCCAAGACTTCAAACTCATTGTAGCGCAATTTCAAACACAGCTGGGAGCAGTGTTCTACCAAACCTGAGCTTTGTAAAACTTCAACTGCATTTGTCAACCTTATTGGATCACGCTCATGCTACGTTCTGCAGACCAAGATGGGGAGCAACGTTGCAACCTCAGTTAGCAGAGGAACAATGGGGTCCTTGGCAGAGAATACATACATCTACTGATGGGAGGTAGTGTTAGTTCTCTGAGTGCTGTATTGGTTTGCTCCTCAGTCACAGGATCAAGTAATTCTTCTGAGGAAGACAGGCAAGACTGTAACAAAATCCTATGAAAATCATCAACAGGGACAAGACTTCCTTCCATAGCTGCTCTAATCATTCAGATAGATTGTTAGGCAGATAACTATTAGCTATCCTTAACATTTTGCCACAATTCTGGGGGTACACAATGTGAAGATTGACCTTTCCACTTTCTCACAACTTCAACCTGTCTTTGATAATACTCAGGAACAGTTACATCCAGTTTGTTGGCTCTCAAGTTCATCTCTTTGCACATGGCAGTATCACGCCTTTTGCCTGTTATCTATCATGGTATTGGATCTGGGAACTTTGAAGGGGTTGTTCCAACACTCTCCATGTCCCTCTCTACTTTTATATGCATTGCCACATTTCCCTCGATAGGCAGGTTTCTGTTCCATCTAAAGAGTGAAAAAGAAGAATTAACCCTGGTAGTAGCCTTTTGATCGGTTGATTTCCCTCCTTTTTAGGAAAGTGGATTTGTGCAGGAATAGAGTGTTCCTATAGATCCTTGCCCCTGAGCAGCCCTTGTTTGTCTTTGTACTCTATGAAGAGTCTTCATTTCTCTGCTTGAAAGCTGAGAGGAGGAGTTTCCATTAATTAGTCATTTCTGCTGAGTTAGCAGCACCGATTCAGGAATCTTGGGGGATTCTACTTGGAAGTCTTATAATCACCACTTGCTGTCCATTTCCTCTTGGTGTCATAATCGTTCTTGGGATCCTTGGAGTTGTTGACATGCTTAGTCAAACGTGCTCACCCTCACTCATCAGCATTCTCTGGTCCTGGCATTTTTGGCCACTATTTCTTTCCTTTGCTCAGGGTTTTGCTCTGGGGATGTCATCTGTGATGAATGACAAGAGTCAATCTTCCCAGGATTGTTGCTGTCACTTGTGTGCTACCCAGTTTTTGAACCTCCATCACCAGCATAGTCACTCCTGTCCTCATGCAGGCATCAAAAAAGCCATTACCACATGCCCAATCTTAGTGGCACACTTTTGCAAGGATTGGAGTATCCTGGGAATTGAGGATCTACTAAAGGACTGGAGCATGTCACGGTCTATATAAGCCAAACCCAGGGAGTGGCCAGGTACTTTGTTTTCTTCCCTACTAATGAAAGGAAGCTCTGCTTAGACTCTTCTCTTCACCTGTGTTCCTCTGTTTGGACTCAGCTCTTTACCTGTGCTCCTGCCCCTCCGGTCAAGATTATTTTCAAGCCAAACATTGAGAACATCTTCCCACAATTCTGTTTGCAGCTCTACTTCAAATTCTTCGGCAGCGTCACCACAAAGACTTTCCAGCATTCTCAACATTATTCGACATCTCTTAGTGCTGTCCTCAGAGGACTCACATTAGTGATAGCAAGTGAGTGTTAGATATTACTTTTTTGGATTGTGGGACTCATTTTGAGCCCCAGTGCTCCCCTCAGTACCTATGTACTGGGATTTTATTATGCCCTCAAAGTTGTCCTGTAAGAACTGTCTCTTGGGTCTCTTTGAAGTTATGTGCAGATATGCTGTGAATTTTGTTTCCGATCGTTTTCTTAAATTGCAGAGAATTAAGAACTACTAATGGAACATGACTACTCTCATGACAACTTTTTTGGCTCTAACAAAGTAAAACTACTGATCCATTGATATGTTGAACATTTTCCATAGGGCACCAGTTAGTAGAGAAAATTGTATGTATGTCTCAGTTCCTGCACAATGTTACAGTTCATACAAAATCATGTCAATGAAAGATCTGTGTGCATTTTAAGTAGATGGAAGAGCAGAGAGTACCCGTAGTCTTGTGTTATCTTTAGTATAAAAACCTGCCACTTGTGAGAGACTGCAGAGAATCTGAGAGAACCCCTCATCCAATTATATGAGCTGTAAGACTATTAACCAATAATGTCTCTTGTGTGCCTTTTTTAAAATTATGATTGCTCCCCCTCCTCTTCACTGTCCGCACCATTCACAGCCCTAGGCATGTTCAGCACTTTTTATGGGGAAGGAGACTGATGGGCTCCATATCGTTTCAGCAGCAACTTTCGGACCTAAAGGTTAGTGGCGACTTGAGTCTGACAGTTATGAACCAAATAATTCCTTTATGAGGGTTTTGATCTAGGTTTATAAGTCTCTATTCTTATGATTTGGGAGGCAGTCATTAAATCATTTCATGCTCTTTGGGTAGTATGTCTTGCCAATATGAATAAACCAGGAGTCTACCTTTTAAAAGGATTTCCATTTAATAAACCTTTTATGAAGATGTTGGCCCTTCCCTGGGGTTTATCAGTGTATATAAGTAGTGCTTACTTTGGTTATATGCAACAATGCTATGCATTGTAGTGTTCTTCTCTACAGTGCATGGATATCTTTTTAGTTCGGTGTGCTCTATAGGAATTAATAAATAAATAGTACTCAAGGATTCATAATCTCTTCTTTTTGAGTCAATGGAAAATGCAGATCTTATGTTTCTAACCCATGAAGCCTCTATTGTGAGTGCCCATTACAGACAGGATTGGTGGATTGACATTCTAGTCTGATTTTTCCAGGTAGACTGTTATTTCTAGGTCTGGTATTTTTACCTAAAGGTGCTTCTTTTTAAAGGTACAGCCTGTGACAGCGCATGCGCTGCAAGCATTCTCCCTTGTGAGACTATTGCTTACAGTAAAGACCTTAAATCCTGTCCATTGCTTACCATTTCTGGGATTCAGTGTCACACTTCTTTGCTGACACCAAATTGGCCAGTTAGGCCAGGCATCACTTTCTTTTTTTTCTGTGAAGCAAGGACCAAGTACTGATTGATTTCGTTCAATGAGTGTCCTTTCGCGCTCAATTCGCTGCTTGCGCTGTGATTCAGGTACTATTTTATTTATCCTTCTATTCTACATATTCTTCATATGTTGCTTCAGGTTGCTTTTCTGCCCTCTCTTCCTCTTCTTCGTCACTTGCACCCACCGACCTCTGTCGTGTTTTTTGCCCTGCCTTCCACCTTCTGTCATTCCTGCACACACTAAACACATATGGGCTTTGACTAAATAAAAGTAATTAACTAAACCATAATAGAAATATGCTGGTTCGTTTGCTGCTAGCAGAAGTGAGTTGAAACTGTAACAAAAATAATTTACACTGTTTAAAAATGTCACATCTATTGACACAATATTTAACTTTTTATTGTCCCGCATTGCATTTCTTTCAATAACAGAAAAGTACCAGCCCTACTCTTTGCGAATGATACTCTTTTAATCTCCAAATCCCCCTTTGATTTGCAAAAGCTATTGAATAATTTGACTAAATTCTGTAAGGAGTATGGCCTGGTGCTAAATGAGGCAAAAACCAAATATATGCTTGTTTCGATGGGAAACCCTAAGCACCCCATGAGGCAGATGTATGTAGGAGCTACCCCCCTAGAACAGGTTGCTTTTCTGCCCTCTCTTCCTCTTCTTGGTCACTTGCACCCACAGACCTCTGTCTTGTTTTTTTGCCCTGCCTTCCATTTTCTGTCATTCCTGCACACACTAAACACATATGTGCTTTGACTAAATAAACGTGATTAATGAAACCATAATAGAAATATGCTGGTTCGTTTACTGCTAGCAGAAGTGAGTTGAAACTGTAATGAAAACAATTTACATTGTTTAAAAATGTCACGTCTATTGACACAATATTTCACTTTTTTTTGTCCAGCATTGCATTTCTTTTAATAACAGAAATGTACCAGCCCTACTCTTTGCGGATTACACTCTTTTAATCTCCAAATCTCCCTTTGATTTGCAAAAACTACTGAATAATTGTACTAAATTCTGTAAGGAGTATGGCCTGGTGATTAGTGAGGCAAAAAACAAATATATGATTTTTTCAATAGGGAACCCTAAGCAACCCAAGAGGCAGATGTATGTGGGAGCTTCCCCCCTCGAACAAGTTTTTGCATTTGATTATTTGGGTATCCAGCTAACTTCAAATTTGAGTTGGGCACGACAAATCGAAAAAAACAGATTATCATTTATCCAACAAACTACTCACCTAGGCAAGTTACACAAACACTGTCCATGAATGTGCCCCAGTGTTAGAATTTTTTTTAAATATTGGGAGGAACACTCTATGGGGCTGAATTGTGGGGCACTGGAAATACTAACTCACTTACTTGGGTAGAAAATAGGCTAATTCGATCAATGTTAAATCTCCCCATTAGCACTCCCCTGACCCTTTTGTTTTTAGACTTAGGCCAGAAAATGTTACAGCATAAGATGGTTATAAGCAGTTAATGTTTTGGCACCACCTGTGGTCGGTAGATGAACTAACTCCATACAGAGCAGAGACGATTGATCTACTAGTGCGACCCCAGGCCAACTCTATCCCATGATTTACCTGTCTGAAGAATTTATTGAAGAGCCTTGGGATGGAGGAATACTGGTCTACCCCAGATAACCTGAGCAATATCCTAAAATGCAGACTTTCAATCAATCAATTAAAACTTTATTCGAATAGAGAAAACATATCCATAAAAGTACAAAGATAGCAAGCATATTGTACACAGTAAAAACCATTTAAAATATTACATGATAAGTACATAAAAATGCTATATAGCAAGACTAGTTTTATACATTTAAAAAGTGTATCTTAAAAGACAGGTTGCTGGGAGCATAACGTGTAACTACTAATGTGAAGAATCCATACACATTATAGTCTCTGATATTATTAGGTTGCAACACCACAAATACTTAGATATGTGAGTAATCGTAATCTTTCCGATATTTAATACAGGATTTTAAAAAACAGGCTATAGGTTTGATGGAAAATTCAGTATCTAGGCATTGTAAGGCTAGGATAGCCGGGCGACAACGGCGCAATCCCATATATTTTATTAAAGGTATAATCCATTGTCTCCGTGGATGTTCGTAAAGACTACAAAAAAAGGTTACATGCAGCAGTGATTGCTCAGACTGCTCGTCGCAAGGACAGGGAGACAGGTTGGCAGACCAATCATTCATCTTAGGGAATGTAACTAATCGGTGGAAATTACTGAAACTGAACCGTTTTAGTAAATATTTCTTGTAGTCTGTAATAGAAAGTAAAAGATAAGGCTGAATCCCATGAGAACTCTGAACTGCTAAAAGATGGACATTTGAGGCCTTAGAGATCTCTTTAGTCAGTCGAAGTTCACGAAGATGTGATAGACATAAAGATTACAAATTTAGTCGTGATATTTCCACAATAGTTTCTGGATGTAAAAAATAGGATTCAAGATTCATATCTATGAAAAAGTTACAGACATAGGCCAACCATGTTATACTCTTCCAGTTTTCTAAAGTTAAGCAGTCAGTGATCAGGGAGCGGGTCAATTTGCATTTGTTTGTTTGCCAAATACGCTGCCATAGTAGGATTGGTTGGATAGCAATGATATCAGATAAATAATCCAGGCCTAACTCCAAATGGCAACCGTAAATCGGGGAACTTTTGGGGACAGCCAGAAGGTTCTTACATAGTGATTTTCCACCTTTTGAATGTTATCGGTGGCAACAAAACCCCATACCCCTGCTCCATATAGTGCCACTGAGCAGCATTTTGCTTGGTATATCTGGAGCATCTCCCGTGGAGGGCGATGTCCCAGATTCCGTGCAAATGTTACCAAAGCGGTGGTGGTTCTGAGGAAAGACAATTTTCTTGATTGAATAGCCGGTCGCCAGTTTGATTTGTTGTCAATCATAATTCCCAGATAGGGGTATGAGTTTGTGCAATCTAGCTTAGTGTTATTGATAAAAATACCTTTTGGTTGCCTTGTACTTTTTTCCACATGCATAACAAATGTTTTCTTTATGTTGACCTTAAGATCTAGGCTTGCCATAAAGTGGCAGTATCTATTAAGGAGGGATTGCAGCTGACGAGGAGTCCGCGCCATGATGACCGCGTCGTCCGCGTAAAGCAGCGCGGGAATTGGACGACGGTCAATCATGGGGAGGTCCTGGCTTCCCTCTAACATTGACACCTCCAGACCATTTGTGTAGAGATTGAAGAGGAAGGGAGCCAAGACACAGCCCTGTCTGGCTCCCTTCACCACAGCAAATGGTTTGGTAAGCTCCCCACCAAGACCATTTCGTACTTTAGCTGAAGCGTCTGAGTAAAGATCTTGCATGAAGTAGACTAATGGGGGATCTTCGCCTATATTAAGGAGAGTTTGCCACAGCTTGGTATGAGAGACACAGTCGAACACTGCCGACAGGTCAACATAGGCCAGATGCAGCTTTCCCTTTTTTGCCCCCACATATTTACCCATTAATAGGGAAAGGTTTAGCGCCTGTTCTACAGTCCCCAGGCCCTCACGGAATCCATACTGTAGATCTGACAATATTTGGTTGTTTGCAGCCCAGCTTTGAAGTCTTTGGAGTACTAGGCGCCCTGCAACCTTTCCGGTTGCGTCCAGTAAAGAGATGGGTCTATTGCAGGAGGGATTATTACGATCCCCTTTTTTGAATATGGGGAGCAGAATTGAGGTTTTCCATGAGTTAATTGGGCCTATTTTAGTTGCTGCTTCAAAGACCCTGGCGAGGATTGGGGACCATAGATCTAGGTTGTGTTTAAAGATGTCGACTGGAACCCCATCGGGGCCTGGAGCTTTCCCGCATTTAGATGCCATCAGGGCCGTAACTACCTCCTCATGGGCAAAGCTAAGATTACTTCTAACTGGTGGAGCAATGTGTTCCAGTATGGAACCATCTGTAAGCCCAAAAATCTTTGAAAAATGGGAGACCCAAGCGCTTTCATCCACTGCCACCTCAATTCGGGGGATTGAGTTTGGATCAGTTAAAAAGGGAGTTTTAACAATTTGCCAAAATGTAGTAGAATCCTTCAAGACACAACTCTGGTGCAGTTTATCCCATAAGCCTTTTTTAATCTCTAATTTGCAGTTTTTTAATGCCTGGTTGTACTCCCTTCTCAATTTAGTAATTTCTGGGATAACTCTGACATCCCTAAGGAATGCTTTCTTTAGGAGAGAATAGGCGCTCCTGGTTGCAGGGTTAAACCGGCCCTTTTTAGGTTTCTTGTTACCCTTAGACTTACGTAGGAGTTCATTTTTAATTGTGTTGGTGATAACAAGAAAACTAGCTAGTATTTGTTTTGGAGCAGAATCAGGATTAAGACATATTTCCACCTGTGGGAGTGTACATCTAAGGACTCTAGCTGTGGTTTCAACAGGATCAATATTTTCGCATTTTATAGTATAGCCATTCGGTTTATCCACCCTCAATGCTTCTTGTGATAATAAGGTGGGTCGATTTCCCCGGGTACGCGAATCGGGTAGTATGATAGTCATAGCGTTAGGAAAATGGTCACTATTGGGGTTAGTTCCAGTAAAAAAATAATGCATTTGCTCTTTCAGGGTTTGAGAGACTAAGATAAAGTCGATTAGGCTGGAGAGACCTCTGCCATTGAATGTTGGGGAAAAGACTATTGGAGGAGCTATAAGCTCATTTGCAAATCAAGTTCCAGAATAAGTAGGATCTCCGTGAGACGGTTCCCTGGACTAGTATGTGGAAAGTGGGTTAACTTAGACCCACCTATTAAATGGAAAACTGGGGACCCCTACAATATATTACGTTTGCTATTCGTAGGGAATACATAAACAATTTTAGAGAAAGGAAATGTATAGCAAACTCAATGTAACTATACTGCCCTTAACACATACCTATTTTTGGGTACTGTACAGCATCAAAAGAACTTATTCTGAGACAATGATATATCAAAAATATTTAACCATTTTATTTCTGTTTTTGTCTTTCTTCTTTTTATATTATTGATTCTTTTTTTCTCATTTTTTCAGTGAAAAACATATGTAGTTTATATAAGTTAACATTCAATTACATATATTAGACATATTCTAAATTTAACAGTGCAAACAAAAAAACACATAACAATACATTAAAGTGCTATACGATATAATAAGTCGATGGAAGATTAGATGAAGGCAATGCGGTGGAATGGAACTACGCGCGTTTCGCCCAGAGGGCCTTCGTCAGGTGACCGTCATTCGTAAGTTACAAACATAGTGATGTGTAACACAAACCTAAACAAAAAATATATATAAAAAATACAGATAAGTATGATGCCAATCAGTGATGTATTTTGCTATCTGTACAGTAACTATAGGGTCAGTGACTTTTCATTTCAAAATACATGTATATATATATAACAGCAATGATCTTTCATCAATCTATCTAATTACACTATCTTGTACTATGTTGCCTGTTATTTGAATCATTTTCATTTCATATCATATTTGTTTGTTCATTCATTTCATTAGCAGAGCCATTTATTATTGTATGTCTCATTAGAACATTCTGCCTCAAAAGATCCTTTCCTTTGCATCCTTTATATCTAGATATATTACATTTATCCATTTAAAGACCTATTTTCTACATATTCGATTTAGAGAAAAAGATAAGGAAAGAGACAAGCAAGACAAAAAGATATAGATAAGGTACAGGAGGTATTTTTGTTTACGTTTATCGAATTTGCTAAGTTAATAGAAGGCAACTATTTACTCACATCCAATAAGTCTGATGATGCACTTAGTATTTGTTTTCCCTAAGGGAGTTGGTTATCTCTAATGGCGACGACTTTGTTAAAAACTGCAAAAAAGAACACACGATCTTATTTACACACCAGAGGATTTGTTCAGCGGCACTCTGGAAGCTAATAACCTTTCATATAGTTATACCTGATAACTTTCTTTCGATGCTCCCTGTTGCTGGAGATTTCTCGTGTAGTACGAAGGTTTGATTATAAGTCTATGTACATTCATTGAGGATTCTTCCTAGTTGTATTATTGTATGGTGGCCTAAGATTAGAGACAAGATGGATAATATTTATATACTAAAGTGTTTCCGTCTATTTTGATCAAATGTGTAGTTTTTTATATAATACTTTCTTATTTACAAGTTAAATAACGTATTGTCTATATGGTTATAAGCATGGGGCCAACGAGCAGCACTAGATAAAGATGGGGTCGAAATAGTTTTCGCTTAGACCTTAGTTGTCAAGTTTTAAACTCAATAGGGTCCAGAAAATTCATTTTACTCATACCTTAATTATATTTTCATCGAATAAGTTCATTTATTCAATCGCTGTTGTCCTTTTCTTATTATTATTATTATCGGATAATCTGGAATATAAAGTTGGTGTAAAGAGAACGTTGATACTATTCATCCTTGCATCTACTCTATAGTTATATCCATATATTATTTTTATCATTGGCCTAGAGACGTACCTTCATTCTGATGTGACTCTGTTTAATATGGGGTCTGCTTGTCTTCACCTCCAAGTATGTCGGTCAAACAGTGTGTTTGAAAGCCCAATATTTATAGGTCAACGTACCTTAATAAGTCACCGCTGATAGTTTTCAGCTGGTCCACATCTATATAGCGCATTTCTATGACGTGTGTTTCTGTAGACAGAAGTATTCGTCTCAGTACCTGTAGATACTTTAGAGATATAAACGACGGACTAATTTGTAGTCCTTGTTTACGTCTTTCATACTCTAAGTGCAATGGAAGATAGACTTCAGTAATTGGGGTGTTTCCTCAGGATTAGCTTAGGTATTTTTCAATCAGGTATAATTATACAACATTCACTGTTATATTATCCTTGTTGTAATGTTCCTGTTTTTAATAAATATGCTTGCAACTTATTTATTAATCTCGCCTTTTATAACTGGATTGTGTTAGTATCCATCCACGAGTTACGACGTCTCCATAATTTTATGTCTTTTTACTCTAGTAAAGATGTGTCATTCATTTTGATTATACTGTAAAATTGTTTATAACATGAAAGTAGTCAATGAATCCTCATTTCCTTTCATATTGATCGTAAATATACTTTATTCATTCCATAGAATGATTCTCTCAAGAGACATTTCTGTACCTCAGATCCAAACAAGACAACCCTCATATGATAGCTTGTTGCCAAGGAATTTCAGAATTTAAACCCGATCTTACTGTGTCCAATGTAAATATCCAATATACTTCGCGTTTTCGGCAAATTTTGTCTACATTAATACCAGGTTTCGCCACAATTTTTTCCAACACTACCCACTGTATTTCTTCTGGTTTATGGTAATTCTCAACATAGTGAGCTACTATGGGGGCATTCAATTTTTTTGTCCGAATTGCTGATTTATGTACAGTAACTCTCGTACATACTGAACGTGAAGATTCCCCAACATATCCCTTGTTACATGGACAGATTAGTAGATAGATAATGTTCGTAGTCTTACAGTTTGTCATGCATGACAAAGGAATAGAGATGTTATTAAACTTAAGATCTTCAGTCTCAATTGCTTGTGGGCCAATTTTACATGTTCCACACTTGTGGTTTCCTATTACCGGAGCCCCGGTAATTATATTTCTTTGACTTTTGTCTTTCTTTATTGACATCCACAATTCCACATTTTATTGAGCCATTATCCTTACATAGGCTAACATTGAAGTCCCCACACCAGATCAAATTAAAGGGTTTACTTTTAAGATTTTCCCGTTCAGCCAGTAGGAGCAGGAAAATTTCTTCCAGGACAGGGAGTACAGCTTGAGATGTTAGATTAATATAGAAATTGACTATATAATACGCAATTTTTTCCTTAGGTGTTATTGGGGGCATGGCTTAGGTCCTTTATACCCACACTTGGAAAATCATTAGAAATATAAATTGCTAGACCACCTTTTGCTCTGAGCAAAGGAGTTATACGTTTTAGTACCTTGAAGGTGAAGAGAGGTGGTCAACCAAGTTTCTTGGAAGCAAAGAATATTATATTGCCGTATTTCAGAGAGCCAAGAGGGTAAATCAATCTTTGAACGTAGTCCTGCCACGTTCCAGAATATCATTCTTAAGTGGATATTAGTTTGTTTTAAGCCTCCCGTGTCCCTATTATCAATAATACTTCCTATAGCCCCGTTAACCGTAGGGACACCCACAATTTTTCCAATTGTATCAGGCTGCAAGGGCATGAGATGGTCCCCTATGCTAGGAGACAGATCTGGTTGTGGTAAAGAATTATCCCCCTATGTTAGTTGGGGGGGCCCAAGTGCCCTAGTAATAGGGATAGGTGTAGCAGTAGTAGCTTCATGAATTGTTTTACGATTAATTGGTTGATCGTGCATACATCCTATTTGGGAATCAGGTAGCACCAGTCATTCATTTTCATCTAGGCCAGAGAGGGGATCGAATGGATTATATAAGGGAATATTACAACACCAGTTTGAGTTTGTCTGATGGTACCTGCTAACAGGAGGGAAAAAGGGCCTATTGGAACATTGGGGTGGGAAAAATGGGGGAAAGTTAGTGACGCCGGATCTTGATGTTATAATTTGGGAATTGCGATAAGGGGTTTGCGAAGGATTGAATCTATTCAGGGTTGATGGAAAATTTAAAGGGGTCATCACAGCTTTAGGATAGAAATAGCTCAGATTGCGGGGTGATATTCTGCCATCACCTCTCCCTGGGAACCAGTCGCTAATATGCGTGATAAGTCTATGGTCCCTAAAGTTAATTATCACAACATCCCCCTCGATATCTTTTGGTCGGGGACCCACCCAGTTACATCGTCTAACAGACACTATGTCTCCGTTTAAGTGTGGTGGGAGAGGTCTGTTAGTGCGTAGCCAATAAATGGCTTTGTTTTTAAGGTTAGCATCGAGTTCTATACTTCCTTTTGCCAAAACTGGGTCTCCGGTCAGAATGATGACGTAATATGATGCCTCGGGGGGTAAGTCTACATAGTGTCTGCTATTGTGTTGTGCCGTGTATGTTGTGGATGCCTTAGTTGGAACTGTGCTTTTGGCAGTAGGGAACTTTGAAGAGCCTGTTTGGGTTTTCTCTCTGTGTTGCTGTTGAGACAGCTCCGATCTAGAAGGGGTGGTCTGGGGAATCCCTGGTTTGTGTCTGGGGTGCTCCGCTTGGTGCCTGGTTGGTCTCTGTGTGGGACATTTAGTTAGCGGACGGTTTGCCTGGGAAGTAGATTGCTTTGATGCCTCTTCGTTGAATTTGGAGACTTCCAATAATCAATTCATTTGATCACCCAACCTCTTAACTCTCTCTGTTAGCGGTAGCAAAAGGAATTTTAAGAGGTGTTCCATAGCCTCCATTAGACCTTTCAAGGACGAACCTTCTGAGAGTAAGCTTATTATGGGACCAGATGGTGCATCCGTCACTAGGTCTGTTAATACATCCCTCGTTAAATCTGTGGATGGTAAAGGTGTTTTTGGACATTTACCCAATATTCTGTCCCCACCCTTCTTCTTTTTTTTGGTGGTGAACCTTGGGCTCCTTGTGTCCTTTTACTGCGTTTATTTTCTTTATGAACAGTAGCTACTGTCGGAGAATGCGTCTCTGAGGCTACTTTCAACTCTACTAATGAGTTTGATAAGGAAGGTGAATCGTTTATAATTGTATCATTGTTTATATCATTGGTAGGTGTTGTGAGAGATCTATCCTGCAAAAGTAGAGGAATACTCTCAATACTAGATAATTCAAACTCCACATTTTCTGATTGATTGTTGTTTTGTGGTGAGGTAGCTAAGTGCATTGGACCCAAAGATGAGGACTTACATTTGAGAAGTTCGACAGATAACCGGCGCTCGGAGCGTCGCTCGGCCAGCGCAATTTCTCTGTCTATTTCTAATGTGGCCCTGGTGAGATAATTATCTAGGGGTCCTATTGTTGTCCACCCTGCAGTAGAGGGTTTGACTTTTGGTATGCGCGGGGTCATGCTGTAAGCGGGTATTGATACAGATAGAAACTAAGCCACTATGGTCCACTAAGATAATATCAAGGAAATAAAATAGTCATTTAGCATTAGCAATCAATGGAGTCAGATATGATGTTAAGGTAAACAGAATGCGGCTTACTGTAGCAGTGTCCAATGAGTCCTGGCCACAATGAAAGAGGGTAGGCCCAGCCCAGCCTCCTGCAGTCCCTGACGGCCACAGACGGCCCGCCCTTTGCCCGGACTTCGCCCGGCGTCCCGCGAGGCGGGGCTTACGATGTTTTTATGCACCTCCTGGCGCGGTTTGGTGATGCGCGGGCCGCATGGGCTGATGGGAATTGTAGTCCCCAGCCCGCTCTCCACTCGGCGGCCGCGCTAGAGTGATGTAAAAAACTAGCGAGGCAGCGGGAGGCAGCGGGACTCCGGTGGCTGGATAGAGTTGCAGCAAAGGTGTACTGCAGACAAGTGGTAGGCAGCAAGCCAGGTCAATTTGTCCAAGGAGCGGCGAAGACTTAAAAAGATATACTGGGATATTATTATGGAGAGGGAGGCAACCAAATGGGTGTGTTCCCTGACCCAAGATTTCACTAATTTTAAAATGGTTCCTTTTAATGAGGAAACTATTGATGACATCCAACCTCCGTTGGCTCGGAAATTATTTATTCAATACTGTTTTAAAGCTTTGCCAACAAAAGCATTTTGCAAAAAGTGGTGTAGTAATTGCTGACGATGAATGCCCTTCATGTAACACTTGCTCAGAGTCAATAGTACACTTGCTATTTGTTTTGCCCTTATTATAAAAACCTGCGTATTAAATGGATTGTGCCACTATGTAGATTGGTAGGACCTAGGCATTATCTGGAGGTTATGAAAATCCTAGTCCCCGATACGCGCATGGTGGTGCTGTTTGGACTGGCCAGATTCTGGCATGCATTATGGATCAAGCATTCCAAATGTATTACTCAATCCTCCTAAATTTTTGTATCAGGCTACTTTCATTAACTTTTAACTTTGTACTGTTTCTAACTATTGTTGTATATTGCTCCGTGTATATTACTTTTATTGCGTTTATTATCATCATTCTGTATGGCACTTCGCACTTTATAAGATCTCTGCGATGATCGAAAATAAAGTGTTTGATGATGATGATGATGAATAACAGAAAATAACATAATCAAATGTAATTGCATACAGAACGGAGGTTTCTATTGAAGCACCTTGGTTCAAAACTCTGACCCTCTGGTTCTCATCAGCAAGCTGCAGGAGCATTGACCCACAGAGCTACTACGTACGCTATCTTTAATGTGTCACAGACAGATATGTGTTAGCACATTGTTTATCATATCTCAGGTGCATGGTGTAGGTGGGGCAATGACCTGTGGCCATTTTCGTGGTATGCTGAGGCCCTGCAAACCCCCATATTGAGCAGTAACAGTTCTCTGCAAAAATCCCACTAGACTAACCCTTCCCCGAGTTGAACTGTAACTGTAAGGAAAACAGTTTACATTGTTTAAAAATGTCACGTATATTGCCATGATATTCTACTTTTGTCCAGCTCTGTATTTTTTCATAATATTTTAATTTATATGTTGAGCAGCTTTTGTGTATTTTTTGGGGAAATTAAAAACTATCCAAATCATCTGTATCTTCTGTATCTTCACATATGCATCGTTTCTCTGTAGAACGGCTAACAAGTAACAACATACATATTCCTTTCTGTAGTGGGCTGGGAGGTGGGAGCCCTGGTGCCACATGATGAGACCTGCAAGTGGAACCCTACTGCATTAAAACATGCATACCGCTTCAGTAGTAAAAGGGCTGTTGGACTTGGCCCTTTTGGCAGGTTCACCCCTAAACCTTTTGCTTTTTAAGGTGACTTGGTGTTAGTTGTTTTTTGCTTCGGCGCACTTTTACCCTGTGTCCCTGTGTAAAGTGGTGCACACTCTGAGTGCGTGTGGTGAGATTGGCCTGCCCTCCAATATGAATGCATGGGGAATGTATGTGTCCATGGTAGTTCCTGATGTGTGGGGAGTGCAGGGGCGAGTTTGGTATGTGCGAACTCGTGAGATTAAAAGCTGCGCGATGATGTGCGCAGATTTAATGTGTCTGGTGTGGAAGTGCCACTTCTAGAAGTTGGCGCAAGAAAAGGAGTTAAGTCCTTAGTGGGACTGAGAGGGGGGCTGGACCGTTTAATACTGAATAGACAAAAGAAATACCCACCCTCCTCGTGTCTTGATCGTACAATTATTATAACAAGACCAAATGTAAGTTAATCAAACCTGGTCAGGTACTTTTATTTATACCCGTCACTCATCAGTTTACTTTTTTTAGAAAGTGTATGTTTTTACTAGGCAAAAAAAGATATGTACATTTATGACATCACATAACCAAACTTAAACACTTCTGACAAAAAACATACATGAAAACTTACATCCAAATGACATGAACATTGAATATTAACAATTAATTTCCTCAATGATTACGGATCAAATCCTTTTTCTTAAAATAAGCAGAAACAAAGCAACGTTGGATCACAAGAGTAACAATATGTAAATATGTATTTCACAGTATCAATAAATTGTAGAATGACTCTTGTTGTAGTGCCACTTCTAGAAGTTGGCATGTTTGTGTAGTAAATGTGAATTGGCTGTCTGGCTTGTGATTGGCTAGAGCTGGCTGGTGTGCCTGGCTTCAGGGGTCAGGATGGGTCTGCCCCGGTGGTGAATGGAGAGATCTGCATGTTGATTGGAGGGAGGAGTGCACCTGGGACCTGAATAGGGCTGCGCCTTCCCTACACAATGCTGGCTCCGCCCCCTGTGGTGTGACTGGTGTCCCTAGCCTGTCCTGTGAATGGGGAGAGGGCTGAGCACAACAAAGTGCTCCAGAACCAGCTGTGTCTGGTTGTCCCCCCCCCCTGCCCTGCAGCCTAAGACAAAGGAAATATGTATATAAAAACGGGCTGTGACCCCATGGAAAATGTTCACTCTGCATCCTATCTTGAGGGGGGCCTGCTGCTGCTGGTGGAGGAGGTACCGCCACGGGGGACTGCCTCCCTGCCTGGAGGGCCCTGTGAGCTGGCCCCTGGGCCCAGCCTTTGTCCCCCTACCTTCAACAGGACTTTCTGAGGACTTCTCTTTGCCCTGGAAACCTTGTGCTGTGCCTTTGGATTTTCCAGGAACTGGTTGCCCCTTTCAGCGCCCTGGGAGCGCTGTACCTGTCCTCCGTGGGCCTCCTTGGAGAGGGAATCCCCTGGTGAGGGATTCCCCCGTGACGGTGTTTGTTTGCGGCGCGCGTGCCCACCCCGAACTGCCTGCTCCATAATTGCCGATTTCGACGCTGGTGCCCACCTCGCATATTTGCCGACTTTTATTATCTATTGCGGCTGCCTACCCCGCTGCTGCCTTTGCTTTTTTTCTCGAGGGAGCCTACCTTTCATTTGTGGCCGATTCACCGCCGCCGGACCGAGCCACCAAGAAAACAAAAACCGCAAGTCAGGCCGACTATTGCCTGAGTTGGGGCGGGACTTCCGTTTTCCGGAAGGAAGCCCCGCACCCACGTGATCACCCAGAAATAAAGAGACGTGCCGGTCAAGGGCCCCGTAGTGCAGCTGAGGGGCAGAGAAGCGCTGCGGTCGCTGGCGGGGCTCGCGTGTTGTGAGGAGAGCCCAGTCTCCTGCAGCAGCTGTGTATGTGAGGTGGAGGGGGCCCGAGGCACATTGCCGGTACCTGCCCCCGCCGCAGTGAGAGGAGATGCAGTGCACTCCCCGCCAGAAGCAGCCCGGTGAGTGCGGGCGCCTCGGGTTGGGGGAGCTCCAATCTAGTTGTAGAGTGGCCCCGGAAGGCAGCGGGCCGCTCCAACGAACACGGGGGCATTTCTTGGCGATTTAGTGCCCCGTGGCTCCTACGTGTGGGGGCATTTTGTGTTCAGAGCCCATGAGGCTCCAACGTGGTATTTGGGGCATTTTTCGTTAAAAGCCCACGAGGCTCCAATGTGAGGGGGCATTTTGTGTTTAGAGCCTACGTGGCTCCCACGTGGTTGGTGGCAGTTTTTCATTACAGAGCCTGCAAGGCTCCCACGTTGTTTTGGGGGCACTGTTGTTTCTTTAGGCGCCCCAGAGGAGAGCCAGGAGGCACGCTGATGCCAGGCTCAGTTTCCCCAGCTGCCCAGCACTTAGTGGGCAGCTGCAACATTTAGGTGGTGCCCTGCGCCCTGCACATTGCTGCATTTGCAGCTGGTGGCCCTGACTCTGCTGGACAAAGGGCGTTTGAGCCCCGGAGAGGCCAAGTTGGCCTGGGGACGGTTTCATGTGTTGTGCCCTTGCTTGGGTTACATGGTTATGCCTTATGTGATTTTTGCGCAATGTGATTGCCTACTGTGCTTGAGAGAATACTTTGCCTAATGTGATTTATGCATAATATGCAATGCCTTTATGCTTGAGATACCTCTAAATGTGTTGCTTAGGAGGTTGTTTTGCCTAGTATAGGTTATACTAGTGAGTTTATGTTTCCCTGTGTGATATATGCCCAAGGTGGTTAGGATTGCGCAGTGTGTACCTACCTTTTGCCAGTGGTTACTGGTTGTGTTCCACCCTTGTTATTTGGTGCTACAATTATTCTATGCTCTATAAGGTGCTATTTCTACTAAGTGCTGACAGTGGCCCATGTGGCCCTGTCCTGTGTATATAATCCCATGTAAATACTGCCCCCTGCCAGTTGGCACAGTGTACCTGTGTGATTATGATCTAATGTGTTTATGGTAATACAAAGGGTATATTTATATATAACCTTATGTGGAGTTCCTTTTTGTGGTGTGCCTAGTGTGTTGCTGCTGTGTGTGTGTTGCGCAAACGCTTTACACATTGCCTCCAGGATAAGCCTTACTGCTCGTGTCACGCTACCAAGGGGGTGAGCAGGGGTTATCTTGGCGTGTAACTCCCTTGCCCTGACTAGAGTGGTGGTTTCTGCCTGGCTTTGGCGCAAGCCTTAGCCAACCAGAAATCCCATTTCTAACAAGGGCAAAGACCTTTAATGGTCAGGCACCTGTTTATATATCCCCTTCGGGCGAGCCCACCCTCCGGGGTGATACAGGGTGCAACTTTGGATAGTGTGGGACGGGTGGCTCCAACACCGTATCCCTCCTTTTCTTTGGCTGCTCACTCTCCTTCAGTTCTGTGATTCTTCTCACGGCATGCAGCACACAATGTCTCAAAGCCTATTGCTCGGGGCAGGGTTTGGGTGCAGGCCATACATCTGGCTCTGGGAGTTGAAACTTGGCTCTGCTGTAGTGGGGCTGTCAGAGAGGGACGAGCAGTCCTGGATCACATGAGGTGGATCTTCCTGCTGGACGGCTCATTTGGCCCTCTCATCCCTAGGTGAATGGCCATCCATCTTGGGATTGGGTGATGGCGTCAGGGCTTCTTCTTCAATCCTTCCGTGTTCTGTGTCTTCTCCCCACTCTGTCTGGGGTCAGTCCACCTTCTTGAACCATGACATGTTCTGGGCCTTAGCAGTGTAAGCCTCTCCGGTCAGAGACCATGGTCTCTCACATGTCAGTGACTTTTCATACCTCACGCTCATATGGTGTTCGAAACTTCCATCCCGGGTGTCGATCATTGACATGATCACCCACACGGATGTTGGCTGGCTGAGTTTTCCGCACCATTCTGGCCTTTTGGTTGGTGGCCTCTCTCCTGGCCTGAGTGGCATTCAATTCCTCTGGGCACCATGCATGGTCCTTTGGTATGCTGTCCCATGGAGCCCGTCAAAACAGCACATGTGATGGAGAGCAATGGGTGGTGCTGTGTAGGGCCCGGCAGTATGCATTCAGGAATGGTTGTAGGCACTCCTCCACATCTTCCCCACTTTTCACACCGATCCTTAGTGCCCGATTGAGGGTTCTCATTAAGCGCTTCTCTTTTCCATTGGCC
Source organism: Lissotriton helveticus (assembly GCF_964261635.1). Taxonomy (NCBI): domain Eukaryota; kingdom Metazoa; phylum Chordata; class Amphibia; order Caudata; family Salamandridae; genus Lissotriton; species Lissotriton helveticus. Next base: position 1,522,849,316 of record NC_136057.1, on the reverse strand, counting down.
TTGGGCCACTGTGGAGTTATCTTGCAGTGTCGGACGGCGTGAGCCATCAAGTAGTCGTGGAACTCCCTCCCTTGGAATGACGGGCCGCTGTCAGACCGAATCATTGCAAAAGTCTGATCGAGGATGTCCTTGACCTGCGGGAATGCCGTGGAAAATACCACTTCCACAATCGAGAACTTGGAATGAGAGTCTTTCAGGACAATGATGCTGCGCCTATCGGGGAAACATTCAAAGTGATACTGACTTGGGCCCAAGGATCATGGCAGGAATATTCTGTCAGAACAGAATGAGGTGCGGGGTCACCCCCAGTGATGGCACATGAGTGGCATGCGCGGATTATAGTGTCGGCCATTGTATCTATTCCTGAGAACCAGACTTTTCTGCGAGACAAGCCTTCATCTTGGCTATCCTCTGGTGCCCCACATGTGCAAGATTGACCACTTACTGCTGGAAGCTCCAGGGCACAACGATGGCTGATCCTCTTAGCCCTGGGGACCTTTGCTGAGTTCACTGTCAACGCTCCACAGCTTCTGTCTCGCTGCCTTGTCATAAGCATCCTGGCCCCATCCAGGAATTATTGCCATCTTTGGTCGGGTAGTGCTTTTTTGGCTTTTTCCATTTTCTCATCCAATATTGTTGCAGCCCCTATCTACTCCAGAGTCAGTGCCTTGGGGCAGGCTTCTTGCGTGATCATTCGCACCAGTTCTTCTGTATCCTCTTCATCAGCAGTCACTACCTGTTGTTCCGACATGATGCGGTGACATGACAGGAAATCGTCTGGATGGTTGGACGCAGGTCGAAACACTACTGCAAAACAGTATGACTGAAGCTGTCCCGCCCACCTCTTGAACCTCGGTGGGGCACAGGGTGTTGTTCCTGCAAACAAGGGGATCAATGGTTTATTATCCATCACAACTCGGAAGTCTCACCCTTAGAGATAAAGTCTAAAATTATGGCAGGCCTACTTGAGGGCGAGGGCCTCCCTCTCTATTTCTGTGTATCTTGTATCTGTTTCTGACAGCACTCTGCTGGCATAGGCCACGGGGAACCATTCTTTACTGGAAGTCTCCTGGAAGTGGACGGTAACTATCCCAACAGGACTGGCATCGGTGACCACCTTGTTGCAGCAGTGGAGAAGTGTGGCTCACTGGTTAGAGGCGGCAGACCCTGAAGCAGAGGTCAGACCCGGGACCAGGGTTCAATTCCTGACGCGGCAAGGTCTTGAGCCCAAATATCCACGGACTCGATAATTCTCGTTTCGGTGCCTACTCGAGTCACAGGTTCACACTCTGCAGCTCTGGGCATTAGCTTGCTTAATCTCCACTACGGCCCCCCCGCGGCGGGATGCCTGGCTTTCACCTTGGGGATGCTCAGTACGGGTATCTCACAGGGAAAAACCAGGACGGGTTCCCAAGGCAAGCGCCGAGATGCCTACGGGTAATCGAGCGCTATATAAGAACGCTTAATAATAAATAATAATAATAATTCTGGGTGAAAGTACTACATCACTATCTTGTTCATCTGGGCATCCTTGATGGCTTGAAATTACGTGTTAGCCTTGTTGGTACAGTTCCACAGCACTCTTTTCTTTGTGAGAGCTCTAAATGGTTCCAAAAGAGATGGCAGGTTCGGATGAAACCGCTGCAGTACGTGGCCATCCCCAGAAAACTCTGGACTTCGGTTGGGGAGCTGGGAATCTGACATGCTGCCCCTCTTGGGAGAACACATAGCCGAAGAAATCGACGACTCTCTGTAGAATGAGCATTTCAATTTGATTTGTTAAGAGTGAGGCCACTGTCTGCGAGGTGTTGACGTGTGTGACTCAGGTGCATGTGCTGCTCCTCGAGAATCCCTGAGAAGACGAGGATGTCATCAATTAGGTTTATCAGTCCTTGCAGACCAGAAAGAATCTCATGGATGGCACCCAAAGCTCAGCCGTTTATATCTCTTCAGCCCTACATACGCGGAGAAGGTGGTTATGTATCTGCTCGAGCTGATGGTAACTGGTGTTTAAATTGAGCTTGGAGAACAATTTTGCATCATTGAGGACTGCAGCAATGTCGTCTCTTGTTTGGCATCAGGTGTTGCTCCTTCTTCAACGCCTGGTTGGGAAGGCGCATGTCGACGCACTGCCTGATGGTCTGAGCTTCTTGGGTTTGGTAGCAACGATGAGGGGTGATGCCCATGGGATGGTGCTGGAGACCTTCTTGATAACCCCTAGGTGTTCCAGCTTTTGTATCTCTTCCTCCACCTGCGGGCATAGGTGAAAAGGCACTTTTCGTTGACTCAGGGCAGTCGGCCGGACTAATGAGTCGATGTGTAGCTTGAATTGACTGTCCTTGAGACGTCCGAGGCCCTCGAACATCATGGGGATCTCCCGCAGGATTTCATCTGCGTGGGAGTCATGGACTTGGTTGGCGAAGAAGACCAGCTCCAAATCTTCAGCCGTGTGACAGCTGAGAAGAGTACCTCTCTTTTCTTCCATGATGTTGAATTTAGTGGGGATTCAGTGCCCTTCACTGGCCACTTCTATCTCAATTACCCCTCTTAGGGGAAGTGGCTCGAACCCGCCACACATGTAGATCTTTGCCTTTCATGGCGAGGGAGGAGTCAGGGGCGAGAGTTGTTCATACTGCATGCTGTCCATGACACTGACAGATGCTCCAGTGTCAATGAGTGCCTCTACTTTAGAGCCAGCCATGAGGATTGAGCACATATGAGACGGTCTGCGGTGCTGGTCTGCGTGGCTGACAAATGATACTATGAAGAAATCTTCATCGCTCACATCCATGCCAAACCCTGGGCCTGGTGAGGTGGGGTCTTCTTGTCCCAAGGGGTCTTCTAGGGACAACTGTCTTATGGCAGCCAAGGCTCCGCGCTGGCTGGTGTTCGCTCTTGACCATCTGCTTCTGCATACCTTGGTGAAGTGGTTTAGCTTACCACATCGGGAGCATGTTTTGCCCTTTACATAGAAGGGGTTTGTTGGAGAGTGCTCTATGCCGCAGTTTCCACAGTCCCCTTTGTGGGCATCTTCAGGCTTATGGGTGGTGCCATTGGGCGTCTCTGAATGGCATCTACCTTACCCTCTTTCGTGCTCAAGGTAATTTAGCCATGGCCGGATGCTTGTTTAAGGCTGCTTCCATTTTGTCTGCTCGTACATTTGAGAGTTCATGCAACCTTGCTAGTACCAGTATTTCATCCAGCGGCATCCCCAGTTGTCTGAGGATCAACCGGCGTAGTAACAACGACCTGCATCCTTGTATGATCTGTGGCCGTATCTCCTCCCGTTGATCCTGAAATGTGCAGGAGCTTGCCAACTTCCTTAGTCTTGCATAGAAGATGTTGATCAACTCAGTCTCTGCTTGTTTCACCTGATGCCACTTGAACCATTCAAAATCAGGATTGATTTGAGGGTCGAAGTGTCGATTTAGTGCTGCCACTGCCGCATCAAAGGCATCATAGGCCCCCATGTTCAGAAGTGTGACAACAGATCGTATAGTTTTCCACCTTCATAGCACATGAGTAATGATCTCTTGATTGTTCCATCTGTTTCCTTCATGCCAGTGAAATAGTAGTCTAATCTGCCGATCCATGATTCCCAGCAAGGGGCCACTGTTGCAGGGTCTGCGAGCTCGGAGAACAGTGGGAGGGGCGACACCGCCGATTGGCTCTGCTGCTGTGAGGGGGTGGTTGTGCGGCATATTCCTGCTGGCCCGCAGCTCCTGCCTGGGCTGGTTAACTCATTCCTGTGTTTGGGGATGCAAGGGTGCTTTGCTCTTTGTGCTGTGTTGATGTTTGATATTAATATTTGTTTATTTCAGCAGGCCTCTTGCGGATTTCCTTTATGGCCAGTGTGCCCCTTCACCTTCTCTCTCTTCTTTTTTTTTCTTGAGGGTCATTTTCACTCCTTTTCCTCCAGTCGCACTGCTATATGTGTGGGAGGGGCATGCAGAAGGGGTTATGAATGGGAGAGAATGGGAGAGAGTGGAGAGATCACAGGACGGCTGCCTCCAGGATTGCACGCGCTTCCTCGTTGCTCTGGCCTGGAGGAGCATCGAGAAGCTGGCACGTCTATTCAGGATAGGAGGTACCAGGTTCCTAGGAGTGTGTGGGCCTGATTTCAGGAGATGCTGTAGGCTGTGGTTCTGCCGTAGACTCGCCGGAGCATCTGTGGAGAGGAGAGGCGGTTACAGTAGCCTGCTCGGGGGCACAGCAGAGTCAGGGGCGGCCGCACCAGCAGGGGGAAGGAGCCTTGCGGATGTCGCCAGACAGGTAAGCCTGCATGAAAGGGCGACGATGCATGTAAGAGACCGCCTCATGCCAATGTAGTGGGCCAGAAGGTGGGAGCCCATGTGCCACATGGTGAGGCCTGCAAGTGGCAGCCCCTCTGCATTAAACACACACACACCGCTTCAGTAGTGAAGAGCGAAGACCACGAGCGTTCATGCATCCGTGTAAATATCCCATTTGGGCAAGCCCGCCCTCCGAAGTTGATACAGGGTGCAACTTTGTATGGTATGGCCCGGGTGGGTCCCACATGGCACTTTCCAGTGTAGTTTCCGGCTCCTTGTTATCTCTGGGTCGTTGTCATGCAAGGCCTTAAGAGTTATCTGTGTTCCATGTCTATGGCTTGTCCCCAGCGTGCCAATGTGCAAAGGTCTGCTATTTGAATCTGTTTCTCGTTCCATGCAATGAGACAGCATGGTGTACATCAGACAAAACAACACAGAAAAGTATAACAGACTGTATCTGTCATTAGATAAACTTTGTAGCGCAGTTCAATTGATGTGTCGTTTTAGTGCTCTCTGGGTGTTGTAGTTATCTTGTGATTACTTTGAGGTAACTGATCATTAGATATCAGGTTTCACCAACCTTCCTAGCCCAGTCTTCCCTCAACAGAGTCCTCCATCTGGGAACCACTCAGGAACAGATTGTGCAGCCTGGGCTTCAAGCAGGAGCTTCTCTCAGATTACAAAGGTCTTACAGGCACTTTCTATACACCATTGCACCCTGTGTTTACATAGAAGCTGAAGGTCAAGGCAGCTGGTAAGGGTCTAGTCCTGATGAGATCTAGCACTACAAAACTCTGGATAAAAAGCATAGGTCTCAACTGCTATCTTAATGGGGGCTCAGCTAGTTCAAGCTGAGGTCCAAGACACTTGCCACTGCTTCGGTGAAGTGCCTGATTGGACATATCACAACTCAAGGCAGCAAGCTGCTGGTGATCACAATTAGTATAGCAGGGAGCTAGAACCTGTTTAAGTGAATCTGGGAAATGCCATGTGATGTATGTGGAGGTGGCGGCTGCCGGGATGTTCAGGAGAAGTAATTAATGCAGTAAATCTTATTCTTCATTAGTGCATGAGGGATGAAACTTTATTTGCAGTCTGTCACTTAGGTATGTCCTTTCCATCGTCCCCCTTCTCTCAATCTCTCTCTTCACAATTTTTTTCCTTCTCCTTCTCTCTCTCTCGTTCTCGATTTTTCTCTCCATCTCAGATACCACTACTGTTTTGTTAAAATGGTATTTCTTCCAGCTGAAAGACCCTTAAGCCTGTTTTAGGAAGGCCCAAGGTCATGGCCTTATTGGAGAGAGCTCTAGAGTGGGATGCAGTGAAGAGGGGTCCCCTGAACCACTCCTGAGGACTTCAAAACCACCGAAAGCTGCAGGGCTGAAGGGAAGGGGCTGGCGATCTGAGGAGTTTCAGGGAGTTTTGATACTGAACTTGTGTAGTGTACAGAAATGACTGTTGGTTGTGTTTCATTAATATTATTACACAATTCAATAGAACAAGAAAGAAAAACGCCTAAATCATCCCTGCTGTAATTTTACCATGACCTTTTCTGTCACATGGCTTTATCTTATGTGTGACGCAATAACCAAGGAACAGTTTCAGTTAGGCAATGTGTAGTTTTTCTTCTCAGCTTAAAAATGGACTCACACAAATCCATTTCGGAGGGCTGCTCACTTAGAAAAAACAAGAAAGAAAGAAAAAGAAACAGACGCAATTACCTCCCCGTCTTCAGTAAAGTAAGGTTTAATGCACAAGTAACTAAATCAGTTGTGACTGTCCGATTTAATGATGATTTCTGCAGCCAACACTGAACTTCATATGCAATTTCTTTTCTTTTTTTTAAATGAATATGACCTTTTGTACTGTAACTGGTGTTCAAAGCACTCCAATGCCTCCTGGATCTATTCTCGATATCTAATACTGCAAAAATAAAATTAAAGTACTTAGCATACATTTCCAGGATGGATATCTCTACCCTCACCTTTACATCTATTTCGGGGACATTCGGTTTGTTTGTATTTGCATCAAGGAGATCCTAAATTATATTAATTACTTGGTGATCATGCCTGTTACTATCATCTTCCTTACCAGTTGTGACCTCAGTTTAATGTCAGATAGCAGTAGTTCATGATAACGTCTTACTTGCTGCCCTGTCGCTGCAAGGGGTATTGTGTGCAGTAAGGAGCTTGAGAACCCGTCCTTTGCTTACCATTCATTCGCTACATTGTTACTCTCTGTTGACTCCTCCAAATATTGACAAAGGAAATATCTGCCCCATAGGCGTGACCTGTTGGGTCTCACAATGCTTGCTCTATCTGGAACAGGAATGAATGTTTCTTTTGTCTTTTCCTACGTCTTCAGAAAAGTAGAAATGCTAGCAGCCATTAGATGTTTCTTGAACAGTTCAAGTCAATCTGTCTCATTTAGTGGCCTACTGAATCTGCGTAATCGATTTGTAACTTTTGGCATAATCAGTGAATGATAAAATGCTTTCCATTTAAATTAGAATCATTGATTAAAATTATGCATTGTAAAATGTTTGTCTTTTTGAAAATGTTCAAGCAATCCACCAGAGAAATGGCAGCTTACTAGGCATAGGCTGGAGGAGCTTCTATTCAGGATATTTGTATGGCAAACTATGGTCAAATCCTGCTACATTTATCTCTCATTACAAATTGGATGCAATAGATCAAATGGCCTTAAACTTTGGAAAGAGAATTATTGCAGCAGCTATTCAAAACCATATTTTCTTTTTGTTATGCTGCTTCTTTAAATATATAATCAATGTGCTGTGTTATCTGAGAGTCTGAGTACTTACAGTGAGATTAAGTCATAAGAAAACTGTTCTGATATATCATTCATGTAAGAACTGGGAATTGGGACAAAGCGGATTTAGGAGAAATGTTCATTATCCCTTATGTCCTCCATCCTAGTCTCAATCATTACTTGGAGGTGATTCCCACTTCATGACAGGAAAAAGAAAATAGAAAGTAGAAGTCGAGCCTGGTACCCTTCTAGTACTCGATAAAGGGCTTAACTACCCAAAGATCTTCCTGTTTTTTTTCCCTGTCTCATGACTAAGACCAGAATGTAGGACGACATCCATGATAGGCATGGATTTCCACCATGCTGCCGGACTCAGATACTGACCGGGCACAGTGGCATGGGGAAAGCTGTTGGATCCAAATGGCATTGCGATCTTGCTGCTTACTGAATTGGGAGGTTGCAGGTTGGAAGGTAGGAGAGGTCAGTTTCCTTACTGGTATATCCTTTCTCAGGAACCTGCCTTTGGGGATTGCTGTGTGTTTGGTAAGGCTATATTGATTTTTGATACCCATGCGCGTGATAGACTGATGCGCACTGTCTACTTCCTGATACAGCTGCATCTAGATGATCTCCGAATCAGGTAGGGGTGTGTTCCTCTCTTCCTCCTGCAAGTTTGTTGTGCGATGAGCAAACACTTGATGAGTCAGATAGTTATTCTGAGTCTTGGTCTAGAGCTCCTTCGTCTCCTCTTAGGAAAAGATCAAGGAAACCCCACAAAGGGCAATAGAATCAGGATTTTGAGGATAGAGTTAAGAACATTATTTGGGAAGCATTATCCTCTACAAAATATAAGAATCAACCTAAAAAAAAGCCTGACATTGGATATTTCTTTTGACTCCCAGGATGAGAAACCTGTTTCTTTGACAGAACAAAGAGGCGAACACATGAACAGAGAAATCTTCCCAGAAATTCTTTCCAGAATTTATTTTGATATGGATTTTCCTGTGAATGAGACTCATTCTTCAACGGCTGAACCAGTTTTACATCAATTCCTTAATCTAACTGCTCCTTCCTTACCTCAACATCATCATGTCTTGGATGTTATTTTACATGAATGAAAGGCTTCTGATAAGATTCTGGTACCCTGCTTTTGTTAAAGTTCTATGTTTTTGAAGAAATGGATATAAAGATACTGATGAAAAGATACCTGAATGAGTTTTGGTTGATTGCTTAGTGGCTAGCCTGATGGATAGATCCCCCATTTCAGATGAATTTATGTTAAAGGACTCTACCCACATAAGAGTAGATTCTGCTCTCAAGAAGGACTATGCTGGATCAAATTTAGCAATGCAAGTATAGGGCTCATACTACTCAGATTCTTCTCTCAGATTCTAAGGGATTGCTTAAAGCCAGTCAAGATGGTGCTGAATGTACAGATATTCAGGAGAATCTAAAGAATACGATAGAAATTCTCCCTGACATCTCATTTGATGTAGATAGAGCAGCTGTCTTTCAGGAGGTGCAATTGTAGCAGCCAGCTGCAATATCTTTCTCAAAGATTGGCACACTAATTCACTTGGAAAAATACTGCCATATGTCTTCCTTATGATGGTCAAAAGCTATTTGATGCACAACAGGAAAATAGGCTTCATAAGATTTTTAAGGAAATAAAACATTCCTTCTCTTTAAGGCTGTCACTGCTGCTACACCAGGACCTCGAACCACCGCCTCCCACACCAGCCCAGGAAACAACAATGACCTCAAGTGCATCCTACTCAACACCCGCTCCGTACACAAGCACGCCATCGAACTCTGGGATCTCCTCAACTCAACAGCCCCAGACGTCGCGTTCCTGACGGAAACATGGATGAACGCCTCCTCGGCCTCAGACATCGCCATTGCCATTCCCGACGGCTGCAAAATCATCTGCAGGGACCGTACCAACAAGCCCGGAGGAGGAATTGCCACTGTCCACAGAAACACCCTCAGAGTTACATCCAGCACCATAGAAAATCTCACCACCGCCGAGCACCTACACTTCCAGATCCACACCGACCCCAAGACCACCCTCAGAGGAACACTCATCTACAGACCACCGGGTCCACGCCCACAATTCAGCGGATCCATCGCCGACTTCGTCAGCACACACGCCCTCGCCACCACAGACTACATCCTCCTGGGGGACCTGAACTTCCACCTGGAGAACAACAATGACAACAACACCACCACCCTGCTCGACAACCTCTCCAACTTCGGACTCAAGCAATTAGTGAACACCCCGACACACCACGCAGGCCACACGCTGGACCCCATCTTCTCTGCCAGCACCAACATCAGAGTCAGCCACACCACCACTCTCCACTGGACCGACCACCATTGCATCCACTTCTCCTACAAGAAACTCACCGCACACATCCAACCGCCGCAGATCCCCCGAAGATGCTGGAGCAAAGTCACCACTGACCAGTTGACCCCCTCCCTTGCCCAGGGCCCCCCCGGCCAACGCCTCGGACACAAACACCGCCGCCCGAAAGCTCACACAGTGGATCAACAACTGCACCGACACCCTCGCCCCTATCAAGAACCCTCCGAACAAGCACACAAGCAGGAGAACCACCTGGTTCACCACAGACCTCAAGGACTCCCAAAAATCCCGCCTAACTCTAGAGAAAGCCTGGCGCCAAGAACGGACTGCAGAAAACCTCTAGGCCCTTAAGACCGCCATACGCAGACACCACCAGCTCATCCGCATCGCCAAGAGAACGGCCTTCAGAGAGCGCATAGACAACAACGCACACAACAGCAAGGAGCTCTTCAGCATCGTGAAGGAACTCTCCAACCCAAGCTCCAACTCCAATGACATCCCCTCCTCACAGGACCTCTGCGACTCCGTCGCAGCCTTCTTCCACCGCAAGATCGCCGACATACACGACAGCTTCGCAAACCAGACGCCTCCACCAGCCTCAGAACCAACGCCCCCCACCAACCTCCTCAGTCGCTGGACCCCCGTCAACACCGAAGACGTCACCCAGATCATGAACACCATCCACTCCGGCTCTCCATCCGACCTCTGCCTTCACCACATCTTCAACAAAGCAGACACCATCATCGCACCCCACCTCCGAGACATCATCAACAGCTCCTTCGAATCTGCCACCTTCCCTGAGAGTTGGAAACACGCTGAAATCAAGGCCCTCCTTAAGAAACCGACAGCAGACCCCAAGGACCTCAAGAATTTTCGGCCCATCTCCCTGGTCCCCTTCCCGGTGAAGGTCACTGAGAAAGCAGTCAACAAGCAACTGACCAACTTCCTCGAAACCAACGGCTCCCTCGACCCGTCCCAGTCTGGCTTCTGCAGCAACCACAGCACCGAGACCACCCTAATCGCCGACACCGACAACATCAGAACCCTGCTCGACAATGGAGAAACCGCAGCCCTCATCCTCTTAGACCTCAGCTACCTTCGACACGGTCTGCCACCGAACCCTAAAAACACATCTCCACAACACAGGGATCCAGCTAAAGGCCCGGGACTGGATCTCCTCCTTCCTCACCGACAGAACCCAGAGAGTCCGCCTACCCCCGTTCCACTCAGAGGCCACCAAGATCATCTGCTGCGTACCCCAAGGCTCATCACTCAGCCTGACGCTCTTCGACATCTACATGAGCCCCCTCGCTGACATCGTCCGCACACTCGACCTCAACTTCATCTCCTACGCCGACGACACCCAGCTGATCCTCTCCCTGACCAAAGACCCAGTCACCGCCAAATCCAACTTCCAAGAAGGAATGAGGGCTGTCGCTGAATGGATGAAGATAAGCCGCCTGAAACTGAACACAGACAAGACGGAGGTCCTCATCCTTGGACCATTCCCCTTCGCCAGGAACGACTCCTGGTGGCCCGCCGCCCTGGGCACAGCACCGACCCCCACTGACCACGCACGCAACCGTGGGTTGGTCCTGGACTCATCGCTCACTATGACCAAGCAAGTCAACGCCATCTCCTCCTCCTGCTTCAACTCCCTCGGCATGCTACGAAAGATCTTCAAATGGATCCCGACGGAAACAAGATGGACTGTCACCCAAGCCCTCGTCACAATCCGGCTCGACTATGGCAACGCACTCTATGCAGGGACAATGGCCAAGCTACAGAAAAGACGACAACGCATACAGAATGCCTCCACACGCCTCATCCTGGACATCCCCCGCCACAGCCACATCACCACCCACCTGAGAGACCTGCACTGGCTCCCCGTCAACAAGAGGGTCACGTTCAAGCACCTCACCCACGCACACAAAGCTCTCCACAACACCGGACCAGAATACCTCAACAAACGCCTCTCGTTCTACACCCCGACTCGCCAACACCACTCAGCCAACCTCGCCCTCACCACCGTACCACGCACCAGAAGAACAACAACAGGCGGCAGATTTTTCTCCTACCTCGCCGCCAAGACCTGGAACTCCCTCCCCAGCCACCTCCGACTGACCCAAGACCTTCTCAGCTTCAGGAGACACCTCAAGACCTGGCTGTTCGAGCAGTAGCAGCACCCCCCCACCCTCAGTGCCTTGAAACTCTCACGGGTGAGTAGTGTGCTCTATAAATGTACTGATTGATTGATTGATTGATTGATTGATTGATTGATTGATTGACTACTTCCTCTTCATCAAGCCTGGACTCATCTAGATCTTCATTCATGCAACCTTCTAAGAGACAATCTACTTTATTTTTCCTTTTCAGTAAACTATAAAGGGAAGGAGTTCTATGGCATACTTTGAACAGAAAAGTAAGTCTTTTTTTCCCCAAGAATTATCAGAGATCCTGACTATGCCAAAGATGGCCCAGAATGGCTGGTTGTTGGACAATGAGACATTTCTTTCATGAGTGGGAAAAATCTACTTCAGACTCTTGGATGCTATCTGCACTCAGGCATGTATATTAAATAGAGTTTGCATCAACCCCTTTTTAACCTGGGAGCACTCATACCCCAAGACTCTGTGAAACAAAAAGACATGCACTCAGCATCCCTTGATTCTCAGAGGAGCTATTTTTTGAGTACCCAATAATCAGGAGGGCAAGGGGAATTACTCCAGGATTTGTCTATTCCCCAAATCAGTGGATGGCTTCAGATTGATCACAGATCTTAGAAACCTAAACAGATAGGTCAAAGTAATTAATTTCAAGATGGAAACAGTACACAGAATAATTCCTTTGATTTCATTAGGTGCATATCTGATCTTTATAGATTTTATGGACACTTATTTTAACATCCCTGTAGCAGTGTCTTACTATAGGTTTCTAAGATGTGCGATTTTTGTGAAATACTATTAGTTTCCTGTCTGGTCATTTGGGATACAACCTGCCCTGAGAGTATTTACATAAATTACAGCTACCGTAATTTCTTCTATACATCTTCAGGGATTGAATGTTTTTCCATACTTGGGTAATTGCTTTCTAAGAGCTTCATCAAAGGAGGTCACTTTGGAAGCATATTAGGTGATGATGGAGTGTCTATCCACCCATGGACTGTTGTTGAATATTCTAAAGTGTAATTTACTCCACAATCAAAATCAAGTCTTCATAGAGGCACATTTCAGGACAGATCTGGGTATAGTGTTCCTTCCTCAGGAGAGGGCAATCAGACTTGGACACACTTCTATCTCAGAAGCAAGCATCTGCAGAAGCCTGGCTGACTGTTCAATGTCACACGGCGTCTTGTGTATTTAAGGTACCCTGGGCCAGACTACTCTCAAGACCTCTGTTGGCCGACCTTTTGAATCATTACAAACCTTCTTCAATGACTTTCAAAAGCCAAATTCCTTTGACTCCTCTCATTTTGCTACATTTTCAGTGGTGTAAACAGTAAAAATCTCATCAGAAGGGATTTCCACTTTCTCTGCCTCCTCCCTTAATTGTGACAATAGATACAGATGCAAGTCTGCTGGGTTGAGGTGCAACTCTGACAGACCTAACTGTGCAAGGAAAGTGAAATGTATCTAAACATCTACAGGCCTCAAACTGAAGCAAATTGGCAGACAATAGGAAGGCACTGATCCATGCCCAAGCAACTCTTCAGAACCATCATTTTCTCGGACGGACGGGCAGTCCAGCAGTATTGTATTACGTCAATAGACAGGGGGGGATCAAGATCCCCCTCCCTGAACTCTGTCGCACAGAAGATAGGAGCTTAGTAAGAATGATATTTTCTTTCCTTGGCTGCCATATACATAAAAGGGCAGGACAACTTTGCAGTAGATTGCTTCAGACGCATGTTCTAAACCACTCAAGATCTATGTCTGACCCAGTCTTTATTTCAAGAGATTTATCACAGGTTCTGGAATGGAAAAGTTCTGCTCTCGATTTCCAACACTGAGTGCTTGGGGAGTGGATGCTCTATCTTTTCCTTGGCTTCCTCTTCTTCTATCTGCGTTCACTCCTTTTCCCTTAAATCCTCATCTTCTAACATTTGTACAGAGGGAGGCAGTTGAGGAAATTGTCATGGTACCTTCTTAGCCAGGAAGACCTTGTTTCCCACTCCTTCTCTCTATAATCGAGAGGTCCAGAGTGAGAACTTAATCTGTTCTCATCTCCAGTGCTGTCTTTGGGGATTCGTCCACTTCGAAAGGTGTCTCTGTTGGTATAGAAGTTGAAAGGAGTGGGTTACTGAATAACAGTATCCCCCTCATACAGCCTCCTTTATTCAACACTCTAGATGTCCTTGTGCTTTAAAGTCATACTCAAACATTTGAAACATTTTCAGTCCAGATTTCCTGATTGTCATATTAATGTTCTTCAGTTCCTAAATAATGGTTTGCACAAAGTTTTAGCTATCTCTACATTGAGAGTACAGTAGGAAGCTTGTCAGATCGTTTAGGGACCCTCTTGCAGGCTTCTCCCAAGATGAAGTGTTACAGTTTAGACTACTGGTGAGTTTGTTGTTATCTGGACCAACAGTTCCTTCTTTCTTTCTTGTTTGGGATTTCCCTCTTGTGCTACAGGAACTTCTGAAACTTACTTTTGAACCCCTAGCGTCTATTGTGTTGAAATGATGACCCTTAAACCTGGGTTTATGGCTGCAATCACCTCTGCAAGGGGGGGGGGGGTTGAAGAATTGGGTGTTCTGTGCACACCTCCTTACTTGAGAGTTCTAGAAGATGGTATAGTTTTGAGACCAAATCTAGAATCTCTACTTAAATTATCCTCTTTGATTCACAGAATTCATGAAATATTTTTACCATTCTTCTCTCCTGATAGTGATTCAGTAGACTTCCTTTGTTTACATTCTTTATTTGTTAAAGGGCAATTCTCATCTATTTGGGACAAATCCAAACTTTTAGGAAATCTGACCATTTGTTTGTCTCTTTTGATATCTCTAATGAGGGAAAGAGAGCTTCCAAAATGTCCACCACTAGGTGGATCAAAGAGACCATAATGTCACTGTATGATCTGGCTAATGTCTCCTTCCAGATTTAGTCACTGGTAGATCTACTAGAAGTATAGGGGACCTACAGGGCAAAGCTGAAGGGTTTTCTCTCACAGAGGAATGTGGAACAGGCACATGGGCATCCTCTCACACTTTTTTGAAGCACTGCAGGGTTTAAGGCTTGGAGTTGGAGGATGGAAATTTTGCTCAGAATGTAATTCGAACAGATACTTATAAATGATAAATTGCTGTGAATTCTTTTGCTGCATCATGTTTCACAATTGAATTCATTTTCCTTTTGATGGTAAGAGTTTATTGTTTATACATTTTTACAGTCAGTAGTGTTTTGGTATACCTCAATAGTAAAGACTGGGACAAGGATAAAGGATGTAGGCAAACAGCTTAAATTACTTACCAGTAATCTTCATTATCCTTAGTCCATAACATCCTCATCAAAGTTGGTTAGACAACCTTATCCTCATAAAATACCCCCAACTCAATGTTGATGACATTAAACTTTGCTGCTTGGAGATTAGAGGTTGATTTGAGAAATGGGGTTTCTGTTACGGGTACATAAAGTATAGGGCGCCAGAGGAAACCAGTAAGCAATTGCCACATTAAAACATAAATGCTCACAACACAGTGATATGCTAGACACAGTCAAACCGTTTGCAGTTGTAAACGATTGTTGATGGCAAACAAAGGTCAAACAGCTTAACAGTGGTCTGTCCCTCACGGTTTAATTTTCATTGTTCATAGACTTCAGTGTTTTTGATTGTCCCCATTGGTTTACACTGAAACTGCTATGTCTACAGTATTTTAGGCCAATTAAAAAAAGGGAATTGTAAATCTACACTCCTGCAAGTGTTATCCCTTACAGGTGCACATTTATGATTTTTCCTTCTTCACAAAACTGAGCAGTAAGAAGCCTTGAAAGCAATTCAGTAAGATGTAATACTTTGTGATCCATGTGTTTTTTAAAGGTTGTTATTTCTCAAATATAGAATTGTACATAATATAAAATTACACACTATTAAAAGGCAGATCTAGGTGCAAATGCATGTTTTTCGCTCCTAATATTGTTTTTCAGTGATGAAAACATTTTCATTTTATGAAGAACCCCCTTCCACAACAATACCACTAAATTTGGTGTTGATTAATTTCCCTTCCCAACCTGGAAAGGGAGTCACTCCAGATCCCATTTTACCACTTGATAGGGGTTTAATACTGTATAATTGAACGCTATTGTAGCTACAAATGATTCGTAGAAAATGTATTATGTCTCCTAGGTCAACTTTTTTCACTGTTTGGCCACCATAAATCCTGGCACATGTGTTCTTACTTTTGAGTTGTGAGCGTATATGCCTTTGTGAATCTGGTCCTTTGTCTACAGGTTCCATTTATTGCTTGGCCTCGAATTTGTTAAGGTAGATAACTAACACATTTTTCATTTTTTTTGTTGATTTGGACAGTATTGGGGCATATGTACAAGGACTGGTGAAAACTACAGCTAACGCTAGTTAGCTGCAGTTTTCTTAACGCTGTGTACCACTGAAAACTATCGCCTTGATAGCGATGTATCTACAAGATGTCGCTCCATGGCGAAAGCTTCAGGGATCAGCAGTGAAAACTGTTGCTAACATTAGCATGATGGCGATAGGAATTCCGGCGTTAGCGGGCCAAAACCAACGAAAGGCCCATTAGCGGCAAAAAAAAACGCAAGTTAGTCAGCCTGACGTGTTTTTTTTTGCCTCTATTGGAAAAAATTACCTATCAGTCGACCTCCAATAGAAAATAGGCAAAAAGATAATGAAATGCAGAATGGAGCAGCCAGGGCCAAGTGCAGCACACCTCAACAACCCCCTCAAGCCACCCAACATCCAGGATGGGAGCATGGATGCCTCGCTGGACGTGCACCTGGAGCCTGGATGCCTCATTGGACCTGCGTCTGGAGCCTGGATGCCTCGCTGGACCTGCATCTGGAGCCTGGAGTGGGATGTGGAGGAGCAGTGGAGTCGATGAGCCGTGGCGGTACACATTGAGGCACAGAGATCGCCCATAGCTGGTGGTGAAGTCTGGTTGGTTGCATGGAGACACGTTGCTGACCAGTGTGAGAAGATCACCTTGTGCCCCTTGCAGCTGTGAATGGTAGAGGAACTCCTGCGCACCAATGTAGGGAGGTCTGCATCGTATACTACAATCCACCACTACACAGGGGTGCACAGAGAGGATTACCAAAAGTGGGCATCACCACTCTGCATCACAGGCCGGATGAGGTTGCGCTGGCTGGACATTGTGGAGGGTGAGGCCCCTGAGCTGTGCCAAACTTGTGTTGCGGGAGTGCTGCAAGTTCACACCTAAGGGGACCCTGCTGCATCAACTACATTGGGAGGTTCACCAGTGGACTTGTTGGCGACTGCTGTATCCACGCTTGTGAAATCCCACCTTGCTGAGGCTCCTGCTGGCTGAGTCACAAATTTGGAATGAGTTTAGCGGATTGCGCCACGGTGTCAATGTCCAGGTAAGGAGAAGGTGGGACACATAGCAGAGGAGGCCTGGGGTTGATTCACGCAGGCCTAGCATCTGTAGATGATGCACCACCAGTGTCAGCTCATCCGCAATGGCGGAAGATCGTCGCCCCACAACTTCCAAACAGTCCAAGAGGAGGAACAATCATCATGTGATGATAACCTCCTGATGTTATTGTGCCATGTTTTCTTTGCGGGTGGGAAGGTGGGTAGGGCTGCCCCACTCACGGAGCAGGGCATGGGCAGAGTGGCATGCCCACTCAAGTACCCAGCGACTGTTTGGTCGGACCACTCAGGTCGCACAAAGCAGTCATGCGTACTGTCCTGTTCGCAATGCAGGCTGCATTACAGCCTGCATGGAGAACATGCCCACTCCTCCAGCCCCTGGCTGAATGCCTCGTCCTGGAGCCAATGACCAATCCTAATGAACCATTCAGTGTTGTGATTGGCTTAGGGGAGGGAGCCTGGCTGCCATCTTCCTGTTCCTGGAAGCAGACTCAGGAGAGCAGGAGCAACGAAAGCACGGGACCCGGCCTCAAAATAAGATTACTCTCATCTAAATATATACAACACCCGCTCACACACACACACCCACTTCCACACTCCATCCAGTGGTCTTTCTGGTGTTTCCCACCTCCCAGCTGTACAGTCCCCCCACAGCACTTCTCAATGAAGGCCGCCATGCGGCCATGCGCAACAGGTGTACCACTGGTGTGACAAAGGTATATATGGAGTTACGATGCATACTATTATATTGCATTCCATTACAATGCATACTAATACTAGGCATATTGCTACAGTAGAGAAGGTGTTGAATTGCGGAGATGTAAACATTACCATTCCCACTTCAGTGAGTGCAACCCTAAAACTAACCCTTGCACCCCAAAGCAAACCCTGAACCCTAAAATTAATCTGAGCCCCCAAAACACACTCAAAAATCATATTTGACCCAAATGCACATCTCAATTTTCATGATTGACCCCAAAACACACCCCAAATTTCAAATGTTACCCCATAATACACCCCACATTTCATCTCTGACACCGAAACCCATACCCACCCTAAAAATTAAAAATATCTCATTACTGACCTCACGATGCGTTGTAATGGAATGCGATGTAAAGGCCCTTGCGTTGTTGGATTTGCTTCCTAAAGGCATTATGGTGTAATGCCTGCGTTGTAATGGACCTCTCTCATGCCAAAGGCAAGCCATAGGCAAGCCCGTCTGCGTCCGTCTTTCCCTGGACAACCCTCAGCACCAACGACCCTTCCTCTTGGACACTCCACCCCTTAATCGCCTGCACCCTCCTTGCCATCAACCCTATCAATCAGAGTACTTGTAAAGCGCGCTACTTACCCGTGAGGGTCTCAAGGCGTTGAGTGGAGGGGGTGCTGCTACTGCTCGAAGAGCCAGGTCTTAAGGAGTCTTCTGAAGGCGAGTGGGTCTTGGGTCTGCCGTAGGTGGGTATGGAGGGTGTTCCAGGTCTTGGCGGCGAGGTAGGAGAAGGATCTGCTGCTGAAGGTTGTTCGTTGGATGCTGGCGGGTCGGGGTATAGGGGTTGAGTCTGCTGTTCAGGTAGGCTGGTCCAGCATTGTGGAGTGCTTCGTGTGCGTGGGTGAGGAGCTTGAAGGTAATCCTCTTGTCGACGGGGAGCCAGTGTAGGTCTCTCGGGTGGGGGGTGATGTGGCTGTGGCGGGGGACATTTACGATCAGTCGGACGGAGGCGTTTTGGATGCGTTGTAGTCGCCGTAGGTGTTTGGCTGGGATTCCTGTGTAGAGTGCATTGCCGTAGTCCAGTCTGCTGCTGACGAAGGCCTGTGTTACCGTTCTTCTTGTTTTGGTCGGGATCCACTTGTAGATCCTGCGGAGCATGCGGAGGGTGTTGTAGCAGGAGGAGACGGCGTTGACATGTTTAGACATGGAGAGGGAGGAGTCGAGGATGAATCCTAGGTTGAGTGCATGGTCGGTGGGTGTCGGTGCTGTTCCCAGTGTGGTCGGCCGCCAGGAGTCGTCCCAGTCTGAGGGGGTGGGTCCGAGGATGAGTACCTCTGTCGTGTCCGAGTTCAGCTTCAGGCAGCTGTTCTGCATCCAGTCGGCGACGGCCTTCATTCCCTCGTGGAGGTTGATTTTGGTGGTGTGCGGGTCCTTGGTGAGGGAGAGGATGAGCTGGGTGTCGTCGGCGAAGGAGATGATGTTGAGGTCGTGTTAGCGGGCCACTTGTGCGAGGGGGCCAATGTAGACGTTGAACAGCGTCGGGCTGATGGATGAGCCCTGGGGGATGCCGCAGATGATGTCGGTGGCCTCGGATCGGATGGGCGCGAGGTGGACGCTCTGGATCCTGCCGGAGAGGAAGGACATGGTCCAGTCAAGGACCTTCTCTTGGATTCTGGCTTCTAGGAGGCGTGTCTTTAGAGTGCGATGACAGACCGTGTCGAAGGCAGCTCACAGGTCCAGGAGGATGAGGACTGATGTTTTGCCGTTGTCTAGTTGGTGCCTGATGGCGTCTGTGGCGGTGAAGAGGGCTGTCTCGGTGCTGTGGTTTTGTCTGAACCCGGACTGGGACGGGTCCAAGATGTTGTTGTCTTTCAGGTGGTGGCCCAGTTGCATGTTGACAATTTTCTCGATGACGTTCGCCGGGAATGGGAGATGGGAGATGGGCCGGAAGTTCTTCCGGTCCTTGGGGTCCACCTTGGGCTTCTTGAGGAGGGCGTTGATTTCGGCGTGTTTCCAGCTTTCCGGGAATGTCGCTGTTTCAAAGGAGATGTTGATGACCTTCCGTAGTTGGGGTGCGATGGCTGCGCCAACTTTGTTGAATACGTGGTGTGGGCACGGGTCTGACGGAGATCCTGAGTGGATGGAGTTCATGACCTTGCGTGTCTCGTCGTCATTGACGTTGGTCCAGGAGGTCAGGCGGTTGGTGCTGGTGGTAATCACAGGGGGTGTGGGGTCAGGCGTAGTCGGGGCGGTCATGGTGTTGAAGCTGTCATGGATGTCAGCGATCTTGCGGTGGAAGAAGATGGCTAGTGAGTTGCACAGTTCTTGTGAGGGCGGTATGTCATTGGCGCCGGGGTTGGAGAGTTCCTTTACGATGCTGAAGAGCTCTTTGCTGTCGTGTGAGTTGTTATCTAGGCGGTCTTAAAAGGAGGATCTCTTTGGCTATTCTGATGAGGTGGTGATGTCTGCGAGTGGCGTCCCTGTGGGCTGCGTGGTTGTCCGGAGTGCGTTCGTGGGGCCATATCTTCTCCAGTTTCCGGCAGGCGCGTTTGGAGGTCTGCAGCTCGTCAGTGAACCAGGTGTCTCTCTTGCTGGTGTGGTTGTTGGAGCGCTTCTTGAGTGGGGCGAGGGTGTTGGCGCAGTCGTCGATCCACTGTCTGAGGTTGCGGGCTGCGGCGTCTGGGTTGGTGGGGTCGGTGGGTGGGTTCTGGGCGAGGGTGGTGATCAGCTGGTCTTCTTTGACTTTGCTCCAGCAGCGGCGAGGCAGCTGTTGGGTGCGGTGGTGCGTGGTTGGTTTGTTGAAGGTGAAATGGATGCAGCGGTGGTCGGTCAAGTGGACTTCGGTTGTGTGATTCGAATGCGACGTGGGTGCCTGTGGAGAAGATGGGGTCCAGTGTGTGGCCAGAGGCATGGGTGGGTGCGGTGAAGAGTTATCTGAGGCCGAGGTTGGTGAGGTTGTCGATCAGGGTGGCGGAGTTGGTGTCGTTATTGTTCTCGAGGTGGAAATTCAGGTCCCCGAGGAGGATGTAGTCCGTGGAGCGAGTGCGTGGGTGCTGGCGAGGTCGGCGATGGAGTCGCTGAATTGTGCTTGGGGTCCAGGTGGTCTGTAGATGAGTGTTCCTCTGAGGGTAGTGGTGGGGTCGGTGTGGATCCGGAAGTGCAGGTTTTCAGCGGTGTTGATGGTGTCGTCTGCGTGGGTGGTGACCTTGAGGGTGGACTTGTGGACGATGGCTATTCCTCCTCCGATTCCGTTGTCGCGATCCCTGAGGGTGATCTTGTAGCCGTCCGGGATGGCTATGGCGATGTTGGGCGCCGAGGAGTCGTTCCACCAGGTATCGGTCAGGAAGGACACGTCTGGGGCGGAGGTGCCGAGCCTAGACGCCACATCGCCTGCCAGGACCAACATCTGCTCCGCCTGGACGTCGCCATCGCCATCACAGATGGCTACTTAATCACCCACAAGGACCACCCCGACCGTCAAGGAAGAGGCATTGTCATCACCTACAGAAGCACACTCTAATGACCCAATGGTGACCATGTAACACCTCAACTTCCAGATCCGGACCAACCCCAACGTCATCCTCTGCAGCACCCTCATCTGTAGGCCCCCGGACCATGGACACCCATTCTCCGATACCATTGTAGACCTCATTACACACCAGGGTCTCCCATATACCGACGACTTCCTAATGGGCGAACTCAAGGTCCACCTGGACAATCCCAGTGACCAGAACACTACCCCCTCCTGGTGAAGCTCCCCTGAGGTAGCTCCCCAACATCAGACTCAAGCAGCAAGCCACATAGCAGAACACACGGTCGAGCACGTTTCCTCCGCCATAGGGACCTTCAACTACAGCCACACCACCTGGCTCTCCTGACCCGACCATCATTGTATACATCACGTCTTCACCATGCCCACCGTACACAACTGCCATCATCACCCCCCACACAGCTGGATCAAGGCTACCGAAGTACATCTCAGAAACTCCCTCAGCACCACCACTCCGCCAACACTTACAGACGATGACACCCCAGCGTGCAACCGCCACAGATGGCTCTCCAACTGCGCCGACACCCAGGCACCCCTAAAACACAGCACTTTACACCTGCATGATGGCAGGCATAAGGCTGACGCAGTGCCACAGGGATAGGCTCGCCCCTTGCATTGCTGGAGTTGCGTCATGATTGTAACATGACTGCAGCAATGGGGGACTTTAGCACAGACAGATACGTCAGGATTCCAGATGTATCTGTCATTACTTGCATCATGGAGCGCTGTCCAGTAAATACAGCGCATCCGTGGTGTTGCAAGAAGGGGGCAGTGAAAAGTGTTGCAACGCTGTCTTGTCGCAGCGCTGCAACACTTTTCATGAGTGAGGCCCAGGAATGCGCACTATCTTATTGATGGTGCACAGTCCTGCCCTGTAGTTTTGTCAAAAGGCAGCGCAGCAACATTGCTTGCTGCACGGTCCAGGAACAAAACCTGCTGAAGTGAGGCTCCAAGGGTTATCTCTATTTTTAAGACCAGCTATTTTCTGGTCCTAAAAGCTGCCTCTAACTGCAGTTAGAGACAGTTTTATTGGTCCTCCAAACTTAAGGAATCCCCTTGTACATATTGCGAAGTATGGTTAGCAGCCGCTTTTGCACGGGAACATCTCCCTTGCAAGTCATTATCGCTAATGGAAGTGGCGATCTTTAGAATGGACATTTTTGCCAGAAAACTGCTGCTAACAGAGGTTAGCAGCAGCTTGTACTTATGGCGATAAAAATATTGCCGCAAACCGTCGGAAGAGTGCTGCTAACATGGCGGTAACTCCTTGTACATATGCCCCGATATTCCTAATTCTTCTAAAGGTTTAACATGTATTTCGGCAGTAGCGCCTAAGCACCATTTTATGAGGCAGAAAATAATCATGCAATGGGCATAAAGAAAGCCCTACTCGTCACCGTCAACATCGCTGGCTTGTCTTGAGCTCGTCTAACACCACCCATGGGTGAGTCACTCAAGTTGTACCCTTGCCCCTCGCTTCCGTTAAGTTGTTGTAGTAGCTTTGCCGCAACACAAATACAAGTCTTTTTATACTCTCTCCTCAGTCTACAATAGATTGTGTTAAGTGATTTTTCATTAAACATATACGAGTTTATCTCAGCCTTCTCCTATTACACTGAGGGCTTTAACAGTTTGGGCAAACAATACAATTTATTTGATGTATTTTATTTGTTTTTAATTGCTTTGCGTTGGTCTCTGGTGTAGAGGGAGGAGACAATTTTGTTAATTAATGGCAAGTTATCATATGATTCAACGTTACTTATATGCATGAGAGATAATTATGGAATTCCCATGATTCCTGTCCTGTTTTCTATCCGCACAGAACCCAAGCCCATTAAGAAGAATTATGCTTACGGGGAAAACCAGCGTAGTCCAAACTGAACTCAAACCGTGTACTGTGACAAAGAAGATCATATGCTTGTCCCCACAGGATCATTAGGTGGTTTGGTGATAAATTAACACATAAGTAATTAAAGAAAGCAGAATTTCATGTTTGTGTAAGTTTATATTATTGTTATGGGTGTGTGCTGTGGAACTAATGAATGTTTCTTTATATAATTGAAAGGTTGTGCGTTTTCTTTGCTTAGAATGGGTGTCAGTGGCCAACCTTGCTTACATGTCTGTTTCAGCTAAGGGATAAATTGTGCAGTGTTTTAGAAAACCGTGACATAGAAATTCAGCCAGGCTTTCATGTACTTTGTGAGGGTTTTCGTTAATAGCGTGACTTAAGGAAACAACAATGATTTCTACTCTCAAGGGCTATAGGTGGCAGACATCCAGATCAGCAGTGTGTGATTGGGATGTCCAAGGCCCCGTTTAATATCTGACAATCACTGATAGACATTCTGTTCTTAGGTCTGATAACATTGATGCCAACAATGATCCAGTGACGCTCATGTAAGGTATGAAGATCAGGTATGACACCTATAACTCAGAAAATGCCTAATACTCATCTGCACAACACGTAAATTCCTCCTCATGAGAGTTATCATCTTTGGAAAGAGGAAAGAATGAAACACAAAGGAAAGAAACAAAGAAAGAAAGAAAGGAAGAAAAGAAAGACATAAAGAAAGAATGACAGACAGACAGGGTTGCAAAGAGGGAGCATCCTTGTGCGTCTATGTGCACATGTGAGCTGCTGGTAGGGTGTGAAAATTAGCAGTCAGATAAACAAAGGCACTTCAAAATCATTGGCAAGAGACAGTTACTGATAATGCTGAAATGTGCTCGGTGCTTTACTTCGGTAGAAAGTCCTGCTGTCACATCAGGCTCTACAAACAAAGACAACACTACTAGCAAAAGCAACACTAAAGTAATTATAAGGTAAACACAAAAACACCGGCATGCAAGAGAACATTTTTGTGAGTGGATGAGCTCCATGTGAAGGAGCTAAATGCCCTCACTCAAAGTGAAGTTAGGTAGTGGTTAAAGGAGGTTGACCCATTGTCTCATGCCTTATGCTGTAGTGGGTGGAAGCAAAATGTGACTGACATGAGAATAGCCCATTGGATGAAGAGAGATAGCTGAACCCATGTTATGTAGGAATGTTGTACATATACGTTTAGTAAAATCAAAAGGTCTTGGCTAACAGCAGTCCTAAAAATGGTGCTGCCAAATTTTGGTTCCTATCTCTGGAGCACTAATAACTGATTATGACTTTGGCAATGCAGTTCTGGGTCTGCCTTGCCCCGCACATCCAAAACCATAACCAGGGTAACTGACAGCAGTGAAGGCTCCTCGCGGACGGCGTTATTCAGAAGACTTATCACGGTCGATTAACCTAATATATATGAAGGAACCAGCCTCCACGCAGCAAGACAGTTGAACCAATCAAGACAACCCCCACTATTACGGATTGTGAAGGTGAACTACATTTGAAGCCTCGCATAAGAATACATGGGAAAAGAGCGTGATTACTCTAACTGAGTCTTTCGGGCTTACCACCTTTGGAGGCAGATATAGTATGTGACCATCGACTTCTCCAAAATATTGGCTGCGAGACAGGATTTGCCTTAGTAGAACCCTTTACAACAACTTTCGTTTGCCTTGAAAAAGTCTTTTAAAAAGACGAAACAAGTGTCGGCGGTATATGCTGGAAAATAAAATACCTTTTTAAATGTTTATGGAATAAAGGATTTGGAATACAAACATCAGCTTTTGGATCCGTATTTTGAAATCCACAATCTACAAATGAACTTTTTATTGGCTCATTAGCTGAGAATGATTATTATTCAAATTATTTACCTTACTCATATCAGGATTTGAGAATGATGATAACTACATGGTGAAACACTAAGTAATCTAGAGAGTGTTCTTCTTTGGCTCTTGATATTAGCTTGAATTTCTTTTCTTGCTAATTTTTGACACCCCTGGTGGTGGGTGTTAATCAGGATAGCAGTGCACCTTGTTGGCTAATACTAAGTAGTAACATTACATGTTGAATTGTTTTCAGTTTGAGTTATATTGACGTTATGTGCGGACGTTTTCTCGTTTGAGAGACACTACCACCAAATCTTTTATATAATACATCCAAAACCATGGTCAGACCGCTCGCCAGCTTATAAGTTTCTTCCTGTCTAGTAGGTTTTGTTTTTTTACTTTCCCATAGCGATGCCTTTAATATGGGCACAACAATGGGAACTTCAAAAACAGTTCCTGCATGGCATGGACTGTTAAGTCCATGCCATGAACGAGCTGGGAGCATGCACGCAGTAGGCAAATGTTGTGCCCCCCTGTGTGCATCCACAGGGCGTGAGGCACCTGGGGGCCCTGCAGCCACAATTTCTGTCTTCTCTGCCACGGTTTTCATGGTGGTGGCACCCCAATAAAAGTATGGCAGAGAGAAAACTTGTAATATGCTTGGTGGGACAGCAGCGATCCTGCAAGCATTTTACTGCCTCCTGACCGCCACAACACCACCAGAGAATGGCAGTTCCCTGGCAGCTGTGGCAGGTTATGGCAGTCTGACCACCCTTATTATTATTTTTTTTTTTATTTAATGCGATTTTATATAGTGCGGACATTACCCGAAAGTGTCAGAGCACTTTACAAAAGAACAAGTTGCGTTACATTAGGACTATGGATTACATAAGTTACATAAGAGATACAAACAGTTTTTTTTTCAAATGTACAAGGTGAAAAGTCACTCAAGGAAGATATATAAACAGGAAAAAATTGCACATGTACAAGTTGTAAAGACACTCAAGGGAGAGGTACCAACAGATAAAATCTAGAATCACATAGCAATGGTAGTAAGTACAACGGTCTACTACATATACTAGTGGTTAGAGTTCTATACATACAAATAGTAAGTTCACACAAGAAGAGATATAAACATGAAAAAAATGCACATGTACAAGTTGTAAAGTCACTCAAGGAAGAGATACAAACAGATAAACTCTAAAATCACATAGGAATGGTAGTAAGTACAAAGGTCTACTACATATACTAGTGGTTAGAGTTCTAAATATACAAATAGCATGTTCACACAGGATTACATTTTAACAGCAATTAGGCTTGGACAATTATAAAACACATAGGGCCAGATGTAGGTCGCCCAATACCGGTCGGTAACGGACGAAAATCGGTAATTTCGGCCGTTACCGACCGGTATCCATGAAATGAGATGTAGGAGCCTATTATTTACCGATTCGGAAAACATGAGTCGGTATAAATTCGACTTGGTAATCAAGAGTCGGTAAAATTCCGACTTGGTAAATACGAGTCGGTTTTTTTACCGAAGCGGAATTTTCCGAATTCATATTTACCGAATTCTTATTTACGAATCGGTAAATAAGAAACGGTAAAAAAATGGGCATGGAGATTTAGGAAACCCGAAAATTACCAAATTCACGGAAATTCGGTATTTATGAGTCGGTATTTACCATGGATTGAATGCAGGTGGTAACCAGGTGAAGGCTATAAAAAGAGTCCCAAAATGCAACAGCGTTTGATTTAGTTCCTAGAGGGAAGATGTGGGCTGCATTGAGAAGGATGGGGGTTCCTTCCGCACTTTTAGATCTTACCATTAGGATGCATGAGGGTAATTTCGCAAGAGTCAGATGGGGTCGTCAGGGCCAGGTCACTGAATCCTTCCCCGTGACTCGTGGTGTGAGGCAGGGTTGTGTCCTGGCCCCCACCCTATTTGTGCTCTTCATTAATCAGGTGGTTGAGTTCCTTTCAAACACCCCCACTGATGCTCCTTCACTGGGTGGGACAAAATTCCCCCTTTTAATTTTTGCAGACGATACCCTTATATTGGCCAAAACGCAGAAGGGTTTACAGGTTGCAATAAACAAATTTATGGATTTTTGTAATTTGAATGATCTCGAGATTAACATTAATAAAACCAAGTTTATGGTCTTGACCAAGAAAAAGCCATTTAGGGGCAATATTTTAATGAATGGGTCCAGATTGGAACAGGTCGATGTAATGACTTATCTCGGTGTTACTTTGGATTATAGGTTAAAATGGAAAGAGCAAGTAGAGGCACTCTGTCTGAAATTTGCCCGCTTGACTGGTTGTCTAGTAAAAGAGCAGCGGTGCTCCCTGACTAAAAGAGTATTGCCCGCGCTCAAAATCTACAGTGCAAAAATCAGCTCAGCGATATTGTATGGGGCAGATATCTGGGGTTGTGTGGACTTGACTGTCCTGGATAGGATACAGAATAAATTTCTTCGTAACCTAGTTAGTCTCCCCCCATCAACACCAGTCCTTCCACTTTTGATGGACATGGGCATGCACAGCATTAAACATCAGGCCCAGTACAGGATGGTGGCTCTATGGAGACGCATATGGTCCACCCCGGAACTGGCCATGTTTGCCCGTGAGCTTCATGATGTGAGACTGCAACAAGGGGCAGGCAACATACCTTGGCTAAAGCAAATTAAGAACACTCTTATTGAAATGGGCCTACCCTTGCTATGGTCAGAGCCGGGTTCCCAAACCTTTCCTACTAAGGATGAATTCAAACTTTTCTTCTGGTCCATGGTAAAAATGGAACATGTTGCACTTTCCGAGAAAATGAACTTGACAGGCAAGTTTTTGCTCCACAAAGTAATTCCTAATAAAGAAGCATATTGGGATGTAATCCTTAAAACATTAGACAGGAAACTGTATCATCAGTTCCGTGTGGGCTCGTTGCCCCTGAAGGCCTTTAGTAGCGGCTGGCAGAGGCCGGAGTCTAGCTCCTGTCCCTGTTGTGCCGCTTGTGAAGAAACACTAGGCCATTTTTTATTTGCCTGTACTGCTTATTGCGAACCTCGTAATAAGTGGCTGAGACCTGTATGTTCTAGACTAAACACCCGAGTGAGCAGTGAAGCATTGTACACCTTGAAAACGAATACTTCTGAATGGCTAACTATAGGATTGGCGAAATTCCTCGGGTGGGCTTGGCTGATAAGGTCTAAGTCAATCAGTTCATAAATCACGATCTAAACAACCTGTATACCATGTTCCCTGACTGTTTCCTTGGTCTATGAATTTAATAGTATTGATGAACTGCTAATTTTATATATGATCAAACGATTTTTACCATCTTCCTTGACGTCTTTATATGTATGTTTAATTGAGATCTTAACTTTATATGTTTTTTTTCTTCAATGATTTGGTTTTGTTTCTTTTCTTTGTGATTTGGTTATTATATGTATTTAAATATTTATATTGTTATGACTCTGATGTATCCATTGCAGATTATGTAAATTATTTGTATATATGTGTCTTTTATGATGAAAAATCGAAATAAAGACGTTAAAAAACTGAAAACTGCAACAGTGGAACCAGAATGGCGGCATTCTACGTCATTGCAAGGTGGCAAAGACTACAGGCAGCAGAAGAGAGGGAATGGCAAAGGGAGGAACAAGTGTACAGGAAGAGGATAACACTGTTCCAACTGACAGAGCCTGAAATACTCCAGAGGTACAGGCTACATCCCCATACCATCCAGGACTTGATCAGGGACCTACACCCACACCTGGATCACCCAACACCCAGGGCCCACGCCATCCCACCCCATGTGCAGGTGCTGTGTAGCTTACACCTGCTTGCTTCCGGGTGCTACCAGAGTGTGATAGCTGCAGTGGGTGGTGTGTCCCAGAGCTGCCTGTCCCGCTTCTTCAGGAGGTTCCTTGACGCCATGATGCAGAGGATGGAGCATTATATTTCATTCCCTGACACACCTGCGGAACTTGCAAAAACAAAGACTGATTTCTATCAACTGGCACACTTCCCTCACGTGATTGGCTGCATAGATGGCACCCACGTACCACTCTGTCCACCTGCAGCCACAGAACACATTTACAGGAACCGCAAGTCAACGCACTCCATCAATGTACAGGTCATATGCAACACTGGCAACATCATCACAGATATCGTTGCGAAATTCCCTGGGAGTACCCATGATTAGTACATATTCCAGAATAGCGGAATATACACACGCCTAGTTGCTGGAGAATTTGGAAACGGATACCTGCTAGGTAAATGACATTGACACACCTTGACACTCACAGCAGATTAATGTATCATGTACATGCAACTAATGTCAATCTTTCTCCGCCCTAGGAGACAGTGCATATGCCCTGTGGTCCTTTGTGCTCACCCCCTACCTCAACCCATCCACCAGGAGTGAAAGGCGGTACAATGTGGCTCACCGCTCCACACGCAACGTTGTAGAGCGCACATTTGGACTACTCAAGAGCAGGTTTCGCTGCCTCCACAAGAGTGGAGGGGCACGCCAGTACACTCCAATCCTGTGCTGCAAAATCATTGCGACCTGTGCAATGTTACACAATCTCGCCACCAAGGAAGGCACAGAGGTGGAGATCACACATCATGAGGACATTGATTATGACACAGAACTGGCAGAGCCCCATGGTACAGCAGCAGCACCAGCTACAGATGGGAGACTGAGACGGGCAGAGGTCACACAGCAATATTTCTGAGTCAAGTCAAGTCAAATAATTTATATAGCGCACTACATACCCAGAGGGTCTCAAGGCGCTTGTGGAAGGGTGGGAAATGACTTGTCGAATATAATGAGACACAGAAAGGCTAAGATTATGACGTACGTAGTTTAATTTTCACTACGCAAGTGCAATGATAACACACAATGGTTACACGAAATATCAATGTCCATGACTGGGTGGTCACAGTTAACACCACCGTGACCTGTCCTTTGGGTGGAGGGCATAGTCAATGTTTACGTCCTTGGATTACAGGGTGGGACTGATGTGGCTGTGTGTCGTGGCTTTCGGTGTGGCCTGTCTCTGTCGAATGACGCCTGCCACTTCTGCGTATTTCAGGTACAGGAGTGCTTGCGCCACTCCTGCTGGTGGACTCCTCACTTTCAGCCACACATGTGTCGCCTCGAGTGGCAGTCAGTTGTGCGAGCATGAGCTCCATGGCAGAGGTCACTCTGCACATCCCCACAGATAAATTGGTGCAGCACTGAACAATAGCATCCTGCATCGCCACTGACCGTCTGCACAGCAGGGAGGTTGTAGTTGCAAATCTGTTTAGGGTTTTTGTCTGCTGCCGCACATGCATACGGGCCTTGCACCTCTCCAAATGGTCCCTGTCCAACTTGTCGCACAGGACAGTCATGACCTGGGTCATGTCTGTAATGCCAGATGCCAGCGATTGCATGCTCCCAGAAATGTCTCCTATGCCCTTGCCTATGTCATCCAGCTTGTTGTTGGTGGTGCGTGCCTGCCTCTGAACACCCATCATTGCTTTCGCCTGCAGGCGCTGGACTTTGACCATGGTGGCCTCCAGACCGCTGAAGACCCCCTGACTGTGATGCTCTTCAGATGCCTCCCGTGACCTGCGTCCTCGGACACTGGACCGCACAGCTCTAGGAGTGGGCTGCTGCTCAGCGTTGGCTGACTCTAGTGGATTGATGGCCATGTCACCCTAATCCTCTTCCTCCTCAGATGTTTCCAGTATGCGGGGAGGGGGCACATCAAGACGCCTTGCCCTTTCCAGCACAGGGGACGGAGTTGTCGGGGTGGGGGACTGTGCAGCCACTCCTGACTCCCAAACAAAAGAGGGGACTGAGGCTGTGGTGTTGTTGTATCCTCAGGTGACTTGGCTGCCTGCTCTGTGTCCTTCCCTCCGTGTACTGTGCTGGGACCAGCTCCTTCTCTCCTCTTCTCCCTATCCTTTGCTGTGCTGTGCGAAGACTCTCCTGTGGACAGACATGGACATTGTGTCAGTGGAGTAGTTCACCTGTGTCACTTGATTAAACACACTACTATCACACATTTGCCTGTACCTCATTTGCTTATGCTGGTAGTGTGTTGCATCCCTTGCTGTATGGTATGCTGACTGCATAGAGGTATCTACCTATGACTGCATCTCCCATTATGCACTGCTGGGCATTAGTAAAACCCGTTCTGGAGTGTGATGTAGGCACAGAGAGTGTGGAAGGGGAATAGGTAAATGGGTGAATGACAATGTACATGCATCTTACCTTGTTTCTTTGCAGCTCTTGCGGAGCTGTCAACGTCCCCAATGCCATGGATGGATTCAGGCTCAAGGGTGGATTCCACCAGCTCCTCAATGTCGGTGAGTCGTGGTGCTCGGTTTCTTCCTCCCCCTGTTGCTGCAGCTTCTTTTCGGTGGGCAGCTAGTTTCTTTTTGGTAATGATGCTAAGGTCATACCACCTTTTCTTTAAATCGTCTATTTCACGGTGGGTGACACCAATGGCATTTATCTTTGCTTGTATGTCAATCCAGGTAGTGCGCTTGATGGACTCTGCAACATGCAGTGATTGTTTTCCAAAAATCTTGCTGTAATGTCTGACAACCTCTGCAAGAAGCACCTGCAGTTCTTCAGGGCTGAATTTCAATTTTCTTCTGCGCTCAGTAGCATCCCTCTGTCCATCCTGACTCTCCATGGTGCTGTACAGGTAAGCTCAGGGAAGCCTGCTCCTCAGTCTGTCCTCCTGCTCTCCTGACTGTTGGTTTCTGCACCTGCATGGGTGTGGCCACTCCCAGGTACTGGGGAGGGGTGCTTGATTCTGATTGGTTGTTTCCACTGTACCTTTGGTTTTGGGTGTGGTTGGTGTTCCTGATTGGTTCACAGGCTCACATGTTTGTCAGTTTCAAATTTCCGATTCGGTATTTACAGAATCGGTATTTTCCGATTTGGTAAATTCCGATTCGGTAAAAGCCATACATTCCTATGGGCCATGGGCCCATTGGAATGTATGAGTTTTACCGATTTGGAATTTACCGAGTCGGAGAATACCGATTCGGTAAGTACCGATTTCAGATACTGAGTGATTCCGAATCGGTAATTTTTACCGATTTTTTACCTACATCTCATTTTCCGATTCTGAAATACCGATTCGGTATGAGTCGGTATTTTAGAATCGGTAAAATTATTTTACCTACACCTGGCCCATATATACACACATATATACACACACACATATATATATTCACTGAAAAAACTATAGGTTTCACACCAGTTATAGTTAGGAATTAGCATTTAAAAAAACCTATTAAATTCACTGAAAAAACCATAGGTTTCACACCAGTTATAGTTAGCTGGAAATTTTACTCGCATAAAATCATTGAAATTCCCACGTTATGGTTAGTTGGACTCACTATAACTTGCGCGTGCAATGCACTGCTGATGACGTCACATATTCCATCACTCATGACATGGTCAGTGACATCACTCATGACATCACTGATGACACCATCCAGTGAATGTGTGTCTTTTTAAAAAATAAATATGTTTTATATCTATGTATATGTAAAAGTTTATAGAAGAATAAACGTTTAAATAAGTGTCTAAATGGATGTTTTTTTTAAAAAAATTGATTGGTTAACTGGTTTATTAAGTGTATCTTAGTGAATATATATATAAGAGAGTAATGTTTAAATATTTAAATATATGTATTAGTGTTTAAGTTTGTGTATAAGTGGCTGCATGGGTTGGTGAGTAGCTACATGTGTATGTATATGGGTTATTAGATGTTTTTCTTAGTATCAGTATGAGTGTTTGTATGTTTGGTGGGGGTATTACTTAGCACATAGATGCATGAATGACTGACTCTCTGTTTGTATGTGTTTTGAAGACAGCATATGTGCAGGACTGTATGGGTGAATGAGTGTGTATATGTCTATGTTAGTGAGTTAATGACTGTCTCACTAGTGTCTTTATCAGTAACTATATATGTTTTAATCTGGTATATGTGAATATTGATGTATATAAGTGAGTATATGTGAGAGTAAGAGATTGTAAGAGTTCCTGTTTAAATAAGTATGTGTTTCTATAAGTGATTGTTTAAGACAATAAATATGTGTAAATTTCCTTAGAGGTAAGGTGGTAGTGTGTGTATAGCTCTATATGCAATTTTTGAATATGTGTTTCAAGGGTTACATTACAGTGAAAGGAGGTCTGTCACTTTGTCACAAGGATTGTGTCATCAGTGATGTCATGAGTGATGTCACTGACCATGTCATGAGTGATGTAATATGTGACGTCATCAGCAGTGCATTGCACGCGCAAGTTATAGTGAGTCCAACTAACTATAACGTGGGAATTTCAATGGTTTTATGCGAGTAAAATTTCCAGCTAACTATAACTGGTGTGAAACCTATGTTTTTTTCAGTGAATTTAATAGGTTTTTTAAATGCTAATTCCTAACTATAACTGGTGTGAAACCTATGGTTTTTTCAGTGAATTTCATAGGTTTTTTAATAGCAAATATCTATAGGTATGAAAAGTAATAATTTGTATAATAAATTTTAAATTGTGTAAATATGTTTTTTTTTTTCTTTCTATTGTTTGCCCCCGGGCGCTCCCGAGGCGTGTACCGGTGAACGTATGGGTAAGCGCAATGTTACGAAGCGCTCCGCGGCGTGTACCAAGGAGCGTCCCGGGAGCACTATTCCCGCGAACGAAAACAACATCATGACGTTTCGCGTCGTCGCGTGATGCGTCATATGACGCACTATGTAAGCGCACCCGGAAGCACGCGATCACATACGATCGCGCAACGTCTCGACTCGCTTACGCGACGCGCCCCGAGGTGCGTCCGGGGGTGCGCCCCGGGTGCGCCCCGGGGCGCGCCTACGGGCACGCCCCGGGGCGCATAGCGTAAGCTCGTCGGGTCATGTGATCTGAAAATAACACTTTTCATTGGTCCAGAACACTTTTGTTTTCCAAATGATGAAAGCCCCCTCCTTTTTTCATTATTCTGACTTTGTCCCTTGACTGAGGAAGACCTGTTTCGAGTTCTATCTCAGAAAATGGCTACAGTAGTATCAACAGCTGGAGCATCTGGTCCACCACCACCGTCTAAAAGACCACCAGAAGATTACGTTGATGGTCAAGATGAAGAGGAGGAGGATGATGAAGAAGAGTCACAGAGAATGGAGTTCCTGCCGGAAGATAAACAGCCCTACAAACCCAAAGAACACTTTATATGGCAGTTCTACAAACTCCCAAGGGGTTTTAAAAAAGTCAACGCAGCAAAGGTGACTTGTTTAATTTGTGGTGCTGAGCTATCCAGGGGGAACCCTAACAAAAAGTATTCCTTCGGGAATTACACGATGATTCGCCACTTGACGCGTGCGCATCCAAACAACTACTCTACTGCAGAGTTAAGGGACCTCTGCAGTAAACTACCCCGATCAACGTCTGGACGCTCAACATCAAAACAACCCACTCCATCGGGTTCGGGAGCAAGAGACACATTGGCTACTATCCAACCTAAGTTTAATGATTACAAAATTTTATGCAGACATTGCAACAAGTTACTTTGCTATGGTGAGCAAAGCATCGAACTTATCATGGTTGCTGGTGATAACCATAACTGTCCATTGAAACCCTCATTTTTCCTGATTTTTTTTATGCTCCAGTTCAGCCATTTACAATTCCCTGTTTTTTGTTTATCCCCATAAAAAATACAAAAAAATATAAAAGTGTTCAGATAAGCCAAAAAAGTATAAAATGTTCAAAAAAACAAAAAAAAATATAAAACAACAAAAAGAAAACTACCTTTACTTCATTAAAAAAAACCTATATTTTTAATGAATCTGTGTCAATCTTTTTTCAGCAGTGTACGCTACCGGTACGTGCACTGGGGCGCGCACCCCAAAAAAAACATTAAAAAAAAATTAATGACGGAGTTAGCATGAGGGAAAAACACAAAGAGAGTAATGTTAAGAGAAAGAGAGCTACAGGATGAAAACAATTTAACCTAGCGTTAAGAAAGTGCCTCTACTGACACCCGAAAACACCTGGCAAACTTAAAGCCCTGAAACTATTTTCATATCACCTCTCCATTTCCACCTTTAATTCATATTTTCAAACCACGTTTCCTTGCAATCACACACGATTCTTTTTCGGTGTTCCACATTCAAGGTTTAGACACTTTACCCTTTTTAGTCAGAAGCTGCACCTCCAACATGCTGAATCTATGAATTAATTACTCTATCTTTCGCGCTTTTTCAATGTTGAAATTCCACAGATTTTTTTCACAGAAAAACATACCACCGGCTCAGTACCTCTTAGTAACATGAAACCAAGTTGCTCCCTTTTACTTACTAATGCCTTAGAGACGGCAAAAAATTATATGTGTATAGATATGAGCGTACTGAAACATGGCATTAGTCCTTCACATCCAGGCACTACCAATGGCATGACTTATTTAACAGGAAGGGCTGTAATATTGCATGTGTTCACAAAGGTACACCGGTGCCTGCTATAATGCCGACTTTTACCTTATTGCTCAACAGTGCTTATTTATTTACAAAGAATGAGAATTACTATGAGTTTTTAAACGACAAGCCTTACTCTGTAAAAGTCACTCTACATATGCCTCTCTATAAAAATGTAGTTTATCCACCCCCGCATGGGAACCTTGATGTTTCCAGCTGGCCGCGAAATCCGACCTTGAATTCAAAGTTCCATCCTAAGACTTGAACAACAGCCTTATTGTCGCAAAATGAAGTTACCCGAGCATCTGTTCAGAAACATATCTCATTCACTTAGCTAACACTCGCAGAAAACTGCATACCTAATTAAATAGTGACCTTCCTTTACAATTTTCTGAGGTGACTCCCATAATCTTTAACCCTCCTCCACCTCGCATCTGGGATATTTTTTTTGCAACTACTAACCAATGGTTTGCTGATTTTTTTGCATTCAAATTATTTAAAGACATTCTGCTATTCTTCACTCCATATTCTCTGACCTATGTTTCTGAACTTCCTCATCTACTACCAACAGCTGCTACTTTTCTGTTCCTATTTTCTTTATTACAAAATGGATGTCCGTCCTGCCTTCGCAAACGAGCTGGAACACTTAGAACTGTTTCGCCACAGGATGCTTGACCAGTATGGCATTCTGCCACTCGCGACTTTGAGTGCATCATATGGATTATCATTTCGATTTTCCTATTTCACCTGTGTGTAGCCTGTATTTCATTGCCTGAGCTGTGATTTCATGTGGGCCCTGGACTTATGTCTCTGCAACTCGGTATCTCCTGAAGTGAATTACAATCATCTCATGAATCCGTTAATCGATCATGAACAGCTTTGTTCCGACGGAGGGATTATGGCCTTTGCAGCGATACATGGAGTTCTGGGTCATTGGAATATATTCGCAGCGGCGCAAGATTTCTTGGCACACAGCTACATTGAAAATTCACCGAGTTGTCCTCTGATGGTACTAGAGGCTCCGATAATTAAAGAACATGTATGTTCATTTCCTCTTTTCAATTGGATGGCTGACTTGTTTTCGGACGATAACAATGACTTCCTTTTAGAAGCGGTTGCCACTTACTTTGCCTACTCAATCCAAGGATGACTGTTATGCAAGCCATTGACGTCTTAACTGTTTTTTTCCCTCCCAATTTTTCATATTTTTTTTCTAATTTTTTTTTATATAAACAGAACTATTGGCTTTACTAACACTGTACATTGGAATTTCGTGCTGGTGAGATTTCCCTGTTTTATGTGCAGTTAATTTTTTTTTCCTTACCTACTCGATTTCGTTCAAAACATTTCATGGTGCTCTAATTTCAACAAATCACTCGCTTATGTTATCTTGTCTTATTTGAAACATTTTCAAAACAAGGCTTGGTAAAATATGGTTAAATGTGCCGTGATAAATGTGTATAGTTACAATGACTTTTTATATGGTTAAACACCATTTTCCCTTTCTCTCCTTATTTCCGTCTCACACACATGTGCTGCTTTTGTTTTCTGCCTAGTGAACTATTTTTGATTCATAACTGAAAAGTATGTGATTACACTGATATTACCCTTGCTTATCGAGCTGTATGTGACATCGAGTACTGAAAACTTTCAAAAAATTATTTCAATACTTTAGTTGTTCTGAACACTGATTTTCGAACGTCCCTGCAGATAACATACATGCACCTCCACCCAAGTTCTCGCTTTTGGCGCGTTTTTTATTTCCTTACACAATACCATACATCAAACTTGATAGTGCTTCGTATGCAGAGAACTAACTGTTATTGAGGTGATGTCTAACCACTAGCATTTTCATATATGATTACTGAACTTAAAATCAAAAGACACCTTCTTACATTTAATATAATTTAATATATTTGGTTAGCAGGCTGTACAATATGTTTTTTTAAACCTTATTCATTTTGCATCATACTATACTTCCACCATTTATGTTGTATGGAGTAGTAGCTATGCCGATTACTTTGTTTTTAATATCTTTACTCATATTACATAATAAACTTCGCTTCAAAGCACTGCATCATTGAATAATTATTTCAAATATATACGTTCCCTCTTTTAATCCATATTCACAACTGAATTTATTGTATACTAAAACTGTATTCATGTGTTTGACGTAATCTCAACTGTACTCACTTCATGTTTTCATTTCTCAACCTGAATTATTCATGGTGGAACTCACTAGCCTGCGACGCCCCATCAAGCCTTTGTTAGCGGGTCGTGAACCATGCAAACAATCGTACCTCTCTGTAAAAAAAAATGTATTGCTGTAACCAAGCACCGCCGCAGTTGTGCTTCACTCAGACTGATAATCCGAGTTGCAATTTGCGAGTCGCTAAATGAAATGTACAACAGTGTGTTTAACACTGTTTGGGATTCTCAATGGGGTCGCAAATTGCGGGGCTCATTAATATTAATGAGCCTCTCGCAATTTGCGAGCCCGTTGGGAATGCTCACCCTCCCAAAGATGGTGGCCTGCTGGGCTCAGCAGGCCACCACGTCTAGGACTGCTTTTAAATAAAGCAGTTTTAAAAAAAAATGCAGCCCGTTTACCATGCATTTATTAAAAAAATGAAAATGAAACGTTTTAGTTTTATTTATTAAGGGCAGGTAGAGGTCCCTGGGACCTCTGCCTGCCTGCATTTGCAAAGGGGAAGGGGTCCCCTTGGGACCCCATCCCATTTGCGAATGCATTACCATCTACTTGAAGTAGGTGGTAATTGCAAGTGTTTTGCGACCGAAAAACATTTGTACATGGTTTTGAGACTCGCTATTTACAGAGGTGATGGTGTGCACTTCTCAGAGGAGGGGAATAGAATATTCCTCCTGAATTTAAGACTGTGCATTGGAACCTACTTATAGGTACCTAAATCAGCCACAGAACCCAAAAGCTCTTTTCAGAGCTACCCTACCTCTAATCACTCCAAATGATTATCTTTTTCTATCTTTTTTCACTATTTTTCACCAAAGTACGCGCCCTGGTACGCTCCCTGATGCGCATACCGGGCGCTCCCCCCGCGAAAATTTACAATTTTTTTCCCGCCTATATGGGCCTCCTAAGCCCCCCTCAGAAAACCTAGGGGGTCAGGGAGTGCCTACCGTGCCCCCTTATACCCATTCCCAACGTTGTTTGTCCGCCATTTCCTGTCTCAAATCTACCGAAACACAAAATGGAGGACTCCCGTAGCGCTGCCGGGAACCGCTCCCAGAAAATGTTAAAAGGTAATTTACATAAAAACCACTGGAGACACTTTCACCAAATATAGAATAGCTCATACTACATACCAATCCCTACTATTTTCCCAAATTTGATGGAATTCCATTGAGCCATTTAGCCTGTAGACCTCTTTAAATATCCTGAGGTAAATTACTTCACAAAAACACACCTGAAGTGTTAGAATTGACAACCAATTAAAATGTTACTTTTAATTTCTACTTTTTTTCCTGACATTTGATTGGTTATGTACATGAATATACATAAAGAAAGAGAGGGAAACACAGCCATTTTGACTACTACTTCCTGGTGTACATTTCAAAAGGATTTTCACTAAGAACTTCAACTTCTTTTTAAAGGTAAGTTGTTATTTTGAAAACTGAAGTATATTGTGCACTTAAAGTTAATATGGAAAACTTTTTCTGATAGTTATATACTATCCCTCTGTAATAGGTATTGATTTAGATAGACTTCTCTGTTATAGTTATGGATGGATTTAGGCTTGTCTTGTATAATTATGAATTTACTTAGGTTTCATCACATACACTTTTTTATATTTCTACTTCCAGTCTGATATCATACACTGCCCAAAGATAAATTCACTGTTAAAAACTACCTATCTAAACTTAAACCCAACAGTGCCCTATCTCTACTGATATATATATTTTTTTTGCAAATGTCAGCCAAAATGGAAGGAGAACAAAAAGTTTCATTTGAAATTGTCCTTGCAAACAACAATGAAGAAAACATTGAACCAAATGATATTGAATTCATGGACGAATCACGAGACCATGAACTTCTACAATGTGTAGAATCTGTGGATTTCCTCCGTCAAAATGAGGACATTTCGGACAGTCTAGAAGTTATGTTCATTCAAAATGAAGACATTT
This sequence comes from Lissotriton helveticus, assembly GCF_964261635.1. NCBI lineage: Eukaryota > Metazoa > Chordata > Amphibia > Caudata > Salamandridae > Lissotriton > Lissotriton helveticus. The sequence goes on along the minus strand of NC_136057.1, from coordinate 1,522,809,702 downwards.
CAGACAGTCAAATGTTAGACGTTATATTTAATTTGGAAAATGAATCTCAAAAATAAATTTATATTTAATAATTCGAAAATTGTTTGAGACATTATTCATTTTTATATGTAATTCTTAAACTAGTACCAAATTGATTATAATGTAAAGTCAGACTTTGTGCAACTTTTTTGTGTTACATGGTAATTTTGCTCATAGATACTTCCTTTCTCCCACTATATTATCTCCAATGTGTATTTGACATTTCTTTTTCATCTCCTGCCTCCATGTTCTTTCTGCTTTCCTGACAGACTATGATATGGATTCCATATAGCACAATAACTTCTGTAACAACATGCAAGATATCTACAGAGGAAACGGTGTACATTAAATTTAAGACTCAACATTGGTACCTACATGTTGGTACTTAAAACACCCAAACAACACAACAACTCTATGCAGAGCTACCGTACCTCTAATTACTTTGAATTATTATTTTCCTGTTTCACTCTGTTTTCCCCGTAGTACGCTCCCCGGTGCGCGTACAGGGCGTTCCCCCCGCGAAAACAGTCCGCAGCGGCCGCCATCTTGTGTCTCGGTAGGATCGAGACACAAGAGGTGGCAAAAAACAAAGGGGGAAATTACCAAAAGGGGGCAGGGTAGATCCCCCCTGATCCCCTAGGTTTGATGTGGGGGCCATAAAAGGGTCGCGCGGGGCGAAAAAAAATATTTATTTTTCGCCCCGCGGGAATTTTTACTAACCCCAAAAACAAAGAAATCAGTGCAACAGATCCCCTGTGTAACTACATTCGGGACTCATAGCAACCAAATCTCAGCAATCATTAAGCGCCATTGGCCATTGGTCATGTCCATGGGAATTACACAAGAACAGCCCCTCTTTTCTTATAAAAGAGGAAAAAATCTTTGTGACCATTTAGTTAGGGCTGCTGTACCACGTGTTGAGACACCCAACCTTATTTCTATGTGGGGGTCTCAATAAGGTAGTTGGCCACTATAAATGTGGCGGTTGTCTGATGTGCACGACAAGTATGAACACTAAACATTTTGTTCATGAGAATATTACATATGACCTACGTGACTTCTCTAATTGCAACACAACTAATGTTGTTTATGCAATCTGGTGTCCATGTGACCGGATCTGTATCGGTCAGACAACGCAAAAAATTAAAGTCAGGTTAGGACAACATAAGAGTAGAATACGTTGTCAAACAGAAAATGCCCCCCTTGTAGCACATTATTTAGAAATGAATCATGATCCAAGTGAGATGCTCTGGCAGGTGATAGAGGTTGTACATGTCTCTGCACGGGGTGGTAGTATTGCCAATATGCTGAATAAAAAAGAATGTCGTTGGATATTGCGTTGTGACAGTGTCAATAAGGGACTCAATTCTATGGAGGAATGTCGCTCTGTAGTTTGAAAAATGTATGATTCCTTGATCTGTATTTCTACCCAGATAGTTCTGGATTGTATTTATTTTGGTCGATATTGATCGAAGACCTTAGAATAATTACTTATGTGTTCCCTGTTTTGCTTTAACATCTACTAGAACTACTGCTACCTGTATCTTATGACTTGTTGACTCAATCCACCTTAAGAACTATGTGGCACTTCAGAAAGCTCCAGCTTGAATGTATATTTTTAAATTTTGTCTGAATATAATATTGTTGTTCAAAGGCCTTTTAATAACTGTGAATTGTATGCAAGTCAGAAATTAATGATGTATTAGAATTATAAATCACAACTAATGTATAGGGTACTACAATTGTTAATGTAAATCTGTAGAATATTATTCCTTTTCTGGCTCACCATATGCTATATGCTTTTAATGGAGTAATTGTTGTGGCTTTTTCTAAATAATTTTCCTCTATTCAATTTCTTTATTATTTATTATTATTACTTTCTTTAGTTTGTTTTTATTGGCTTAATTTCTTTAGACTAGCGCTATGTGGACACTTAATAAAGACGCTCGTATTAGTAGTTACCATTTAAATATGGCGGGACTCCATCTGTAATGGCAGTCCGCTTTCTTTGCTAGTAGTTTGCTCTATTTAGTTCCGGCTTCCTTCCATTGCGGTTGGAAGGAAAGCGCACATACCCGGAACAAGCTACGTGCCGTAAATTCTTGACGGCTGGTAAGATAACGCTGTAATATTGTTTGTTTGCTGCAGCACTAATTTTGGCACGAATGTGTGATGTTATCGTGGTATTAGTTTGGGTAAATCTTCTATATGTGACTCGTGTCTGATAATGCAGGCACACTCACTCTTCTGAGTGATGAGCGCATTACTCTATTTGTCGTATCACCGATGTAGAAGTCTCGGCATTTTTCAAAATGTGCATTCTTCCTGAATCGATATGCAATTTAATTCTTTTGAAGGATGAGCGCAGTTCTTCTACTGATGCCTCTCCCCACTATTTACGAAGTTAATCATGTAACTATTGGTTGTTCAGTGTAGAAATCCCGATTCTCTCTTCCTTATTTCGCTTTCATGTTATTAATTTTAGGGTCTTAATCTAATTGTTGTTGTTGTGTCAATAAAGTGAATATGACACACACTAACTACGAATAATCTAATTGTTGTTGTTGTGTCAATAAAGTGATTATGACACACACTAACTACGAATCAGAAACATATAGTATGGCTTTTTATGGTCTCGGATGGTTCTGTACACAGCTATGTTTGATTAGTAAAGCCATGCGATTAGTTGGACATAGCACATGTGATTACTTTGACCTGTTACATGTAAAACTGTGGTTGAGAGACCAATGGTCATCATAGAATGAAGGTAACTGACCAATTAATAAGGTCAGGCGTAAATTCACTAAAACAATGTTCTATATATATTTTTTCCAGCCACAATATTGGGCACTAAGCTGGCAGAATAATTCGCTGCTATTGCTTCAAGCAAATTCTATAAAGAACATTTCTCACTGATCAAGTGCGTCTTTCGTCTTAAAAGTAAGTTTGGTATTCTTTAGCCATTCTGTACAGTATTAAACTGGTTCTATACAGAATTAATAATTTTGTCTTCTTTTGCTCTAGCATTCCAAAGTTATATGCGGATGACCATATATTTATAATTGGTCTTCTTCACTTCTCTGACAGGTGATGTTGCCTGGTTTATATTTGGTTGCGGTGGTTACCTTTTTAGGGCACTTTAGAAATTGTTCGGGGCTTTCACTGGGTGTTTTGTCCCTATTTACTTTTTACCTTTTTCTTAGTTTTCTTTGGCTCACTTGCCTTTTGTTTAAAGTCTATTGGGAATAAGCCATGCCGATTGAATAACGTACATTAACTGTTTCATTTTTTAAAACCATGTTTTTATTATAGATTTTCAACGCTCAAGTAAATTGTTTGTCATGAAGATGACCGCTTAAAACAAGCAGCGGTCGAAACGCCGTCGACGCCTTTATGTGGCCGAAATTTATTAAGGCCATTGTGTTTAATTTCATGTTGTTCCTTTTATTCTGTAAAGATTTCATGTGCCACTTGTCTGTTTTTTTGTTATATGTCTTTTTATGTACACCAGCATTGTTTGTCTTGAGCGTAGACTTTTTAATGATTTTAAATAATAAATATTATTTGTGATATTGATTACGTTGTTGCATAGGCTTTTCCTTTTTCTCCTATTCCAATTTCCCTTTCTACTTCCTTCTGAGTTAGACTACGTACAGTTAGTAAGGTGGTTTGGCTTCCCCCTGAACCTATTGTTTGATGTTATAACTGATTGTCCCGGGTTCGGGGGTTTTGGACAGCCCCTGTGGTTGTTAATGATTATTATATATATAATTAAGGCAGTCCGGCAGAGAGAAAAACTATTGAGGGTCATCAGGGTGAGTCGGGAGGGAAGAAGGGACGGAACAAAGGTCAAACAAAATGGCGGGTACGGGTCGTGGGCATAGACAGAGACCATCCCCAAAAATGCCAGGATGCACAAAGGTCACCAAAGTCAAAATCCAGAGGGGGAACCCAGAAAGCAGGATTCCATTGCGTAGAATCAGAGCAGCCACAAAACCAAAGGCGAATGGATGGCTATATGATGCGTGCACAGGCTCTGGACCACAGGGGCATTGGTGTCTGTTGTTTTCTCAGCAGGACACAACAGTGTTGACGATCAGCAAGAAGAAAGTCCGGGGAAGTCCGCATGGTAGTTAGGGAGTAGTCTTGGTGAAAAAGTGAGGCAGTAGTAAGGTCCAGGGGGCGGGAGGGGAAGGGCGCACCTCCCAGGGTCAAAATGGTACAGAAACACCTGGGAGCGTCGCACCACAGCGCTGAGTAAATTCACCAACAAAACGCCCTCATGACTGGAGATGACTCACGGGTCACAGATGTCCAAACTGAAGCAAAGCTGGATCAGGAGGGGTGAGCCTCGTCCACACTCTTCATCAGCCATCCAGGGAGCTCCGCGAGGGGGAGAACACTCATAATCAAGGCCTTAGCGGCCAGGCAAAGTTCTGATGTTGGTTGAATAATTATAGGACAAAGATTACAAGGAATAAAAAGAGTTCGATTAATTGCCTTATATTATTGTTTAGGTATTTACTTATTTACGAATAATTCCAATATCAGTCATGAAAATTTGTCACATACCACATTGAAATTCGTTGTAACTACAGATATCAAAAGCCAGACTGCATTTTACCTGCAAGAACCACCATTATATTTAGGAGGACGGAGTGTTCTGTAAAAAGATGTCATTCAGTGTCCAGTAAGATATAAAACAGTACCATTAAATTGCAAAGTTTGATTTGTAATCCAAAAATGTCACTAGCCGTGACCAACGCTCAGTTACCGCGTCCTTGTTTTTTACTGCAGTGAGAGGAGGACGAGAGGACGAGTCGCCGCACCTCTGAAGCCAAAATCAAAGGGCTTACTCCCAACACTTCACTGCCTCTCTGTTGCTCCTGTGGGCTGACTGATCCAGAGGAGGAGCTTCCCGCGGTGTACAGCGGTTGGCAGCATGTCACTGCAGAGGAGCAGAGAGGAGGCGAGCACTGGTGGCCAGAGAAAACTGGGGGTTGAGCAGGCAGAGCAGAGCTAAATTGGGTCGGGTTTGGTTGGGTCGAGCGGGGTAGAGCGGCGGTCAAAATTTCCTGCTCCCCACTCCAGTCTGCTTCTCCCTCCCTCCCTCCCACCTCCTCGTCCCTGTGGCTCCTGTGGCTCTGGCTTTGGTGGCTCCCTCGCTCCCTCTTATCCTGCTTTAAGCGCCAAATTGAGCTGGTGACCCAAGCATGCGGAACCGGCAGGAACTGGCAAAACAACGACTCAATTACATCACCGGCAAGCGGAATCGAAGGGCACTCGAACTGTCCTCACTGCCTGATTGCATCTGATTTCCCCTGATTTCACCGGATCTCACTGCCTGGAGGACCTGAAGAGGACCATTTGAGTGGCTGGTAATTGGCTTGTAACGGGCACAGAGGCAGAGCCAAGCAAAGCAAAGCAAGGCAAAGTAAAACAAAGCACAAAGCAAAGCACTAAGCAAAGCAAAGCACCGAGCATTTAAGCTCATCAAAGTGCACCAAAGTGCATTAAAGGCAAACAAGCAGACAGGCACTACGAATATCCACAGGCCAACAGGCATGCGCCCTACGAAGTTCTATTGCAGGATTCTCAAGCAGAGCAAAGTGCGTGCGTGGGCACGGTCTCCGCTAGAGTAGAGTATTGTGCCCAGGAATGGCCCAACTATTTTGAGTGCAATTTTTGACACCCCCTGTGAGCCCTACTCCCGCTCCCCCAGCTTTCCCTGCTCCCTGAATACCATAACTCAGGCCTGCAGCCAGAAATGCATTCAGGAAAAACGAGAGGAGCGCCTCTACCCAAACCAAAGCACAAGGCAAAGGAGGAACTCAGGGCACCCACCACAGCCCTTTCCAGTATGCTCCCGTTAGGATCTGGTCCATCAAGCAGCGGAGATCCGGACCTGCTGTGTGAGCCAGCAACCTCAAAATTTCTAACAACTCTAGCCGGCGCAACCCAACTCGAGGCAAGTGTTGAGCCAATAGCAACTCCAAAAAACCTATAGCATTGACCTCGGACTCCAAGTGGGAAAGCGGCACCACAGCTTCACGTACGACCCATACTAGACCCCACTCAGGCCGAAACAGCAGTAAACGGGCCCTGCTCACCGATTTTTAAAAAAAACGCCACTAAAATTAATTCGGAAAATCGACACCTCATAGACCACAAGAATCTGAAAGTAAATATTTCAAATCACTCTACCATAGGCTCCAAAAGTGATGCTCCCATGAGTCCCTCACGGGACGGAACCGTCACAAGAGGTGAAACCAACAGGAGCGGCTGTCTGATCAATGGCTGGGTAGCCACACCCAAAACAACCACCATAGTCCCAAGTCTTCAAACTCTATCTTCAAAAGCATTCCATCCCCCAGACCTGCACCAAAGGGCAAAATCCGTTGTAATTGAGGTACAAATCCATCATCATTTCCAGTCTTTTCAGTCTCTCTCAGCCCCCGCTGCTTGCAGCCACCCTTCTCACCCTCACTTTTATTAGGCTCCTATGACCCTAAAAGACTCAAGGATGGGGCCCCCACTCATCAACCGAATACAAATATCATGAGTCAATTTGGCAATTTGATCAAGCTATCAGGAGGTTGCCACCTCGAGGCAGAAAAGCCTGCCAACCCTAGCACAAACAGCAGAGACAGGCTCAAACAATCTCCGTACCAGCTGGAAGCTATACAACACAAAGGCCAGCACTTCAGCCAATCTTAATCACTAGCAGAGTCGTTCTTTCAGTTTGAAACACATAGATCCACCCCTGTGCTGCCACTCCTTCAAATCAAGGACACAATAAAAAGGGACATATCCTGCACGTCCCCTAGATGTCAGAGCGATCAGCTTCCAGCCCTCATAAGCAATATAGAACACCATACTCAGGCTCCTCTGGAGAATCCAGTGGTTCCCCATCATTTTTTGTCTGGCCCCTACTGCTCAACACCTTGAACAGAATTGGCAAAGCTATAACCCTCCACGCTGACAAACTTGATACCCAAGTAGATCTTTTAAATATTCTAGCAATTCACTTCCAGGGGATCGAACAAAAACTACATAGCTTCAATGAGATGATCACGAAGGTGCAGCGAGACCAAGACACCACACACCAAACGTGCCACTGCCATTGTACTTAAATCATTGATAAACTAGCTGCGGTTCCAACTTTATTGACAGACCTCCTGGGCACCACCAGGGAAGCCCTATCAAACAAATCTCCCAAAGCAGGGAAAGTCCATGAGGCCCCGAGGTAAAAGGAAATGGCAGGCTCCAGGCCCATGGAAGGACAAATTACCGGTAGCATGGGTATTTCCCCAAGTAAATACAACTGCACCCATTGCCGCAAACGCCAATGATAACTCTACAACTTTGGCCTCCCAATCCTTTAACAACTATGATCAGTCACCAGGGAGGCCGTCTAAAGTAATTAAGCCATTAACCAAGCGGGAGAATAAATGCCTCAGAAAAGCGAGAAAAAGTAAACAACCAAGACAGTCAATTAACTTAACTCCTGTCCAACTTGAACATGGAAGGAAACAAAGCATAAAAGACGAGGTCTCAAATGCTTTGAAGCAATAAGCAACAAGGAATCCCTTACCGCCCCACTCGACTCCCTCACATTAGTAGCCCAAATCACATCAATAGGAAACAAATGTCGCCAGATAAACTATACAGTTTATTTAAACCTCCAACCAGGAAAGAGAAGCAACACCTTAACACCTCCGTTAAACAAATAGCACCATTTGTATCCCCACCTAGGATTCAAAGGAAAGAAATAACTATAACGTGCCCTAGCGAGGCCAATACGACAAAGGACAATGCCTGGAAAGACTGCCAGAACCTTGAGAAAACTGACAAGTCAAGTCTGGGAAGCAATGTCACCAGCAACATAAAGTCAGCACAATTCCCACACAAAACAACACCAACGTCTCCCGGCATCTGCCCTTGACGCTCTCAGGTCCCACAGAGGCAGCAATACAAATGAAAAATGGTGCTGATCACGCGCTACAGCTTGACATTTCTCCAAACAATTAAAAACTGGACTTTATTCCCCACTATGTCTCAAGGGGTAACCACAACATTCTCAACAGAAGCGTTCTGTTAAAACTGTTCAAAGGACTCCCTTCTTTGAGCCACATTAACTCCTGGGACATTGAAAGTATAGAGTTCAATCAGAATCGGCACTTCAAGGAATTCCAAGAATCAATCACCGCAATGTTCACAGACTCCCTCTTTATTGAGCAAATCTGGCAGCAGAGGGCCCCCTTCGAAAAATGGGGCATTGAGCTAAAAAGGATCAACCCCTGTGCTATCCCAGCCCACTACACTTGCCTATATACTCAGCTGGTCTGTTAAAAAAGGCACTAATGGCCCGGATAACCGAATTCCTCTTTTAGGCATAGATTCCAAGGCCAGGACAATCATAAACATCTTCGTTCACCCTGAAGCCAGTCAGTCTACCCGACCCGGCACTTAAACATGCCTGGTACTTCCCAAACCTGGGTATGAAGAAAAAACACATGCTGCCACTAACTCACTCAAGGGCTACACAATCTACTCTTGGAATGTGTTTGGCCTTGGCATGAAACTAAAAGACCCTGACTTCGTGGAGTTTATTACACAGTACAATATACTCCTCTTTCAGGAAACACGGCTAACAAAATCCACTCCCCTAGTAGGCTACAAGGAATTCCAGAATCTCGCCATAATGGGGACTAACCAAGGGAGAGAAAAAGGGGGCCTTTCTACTTTTATCTTGACTGACACTTCTGTACTCGCCTCTGCCATAGACCTTGATTCCCTCTGGTTGCAATGCGTCAAACTTGACTACCCGCCTTTTACCAGCCTACTATCATGAACATTTACATTTACACCGCGCTCAAACAGAAACAGGCAATTATTGACCACCTATTAGCCTCACTTGCCACACTAAATCTTGCCTACCCCAGCGCCAACATCATTCTGTCAGGGAATTTCAATATGACCTTACTGCAAGAAACAAAAGGCACTAGGGGGCACACTCAGGCCAAAACTCAACGTGACATCTTTGGCAAGCACCTGTACGATCTCTCACGTCACCCAGGCCCTCGTCACTAGCCGACTGGACTACGGCAACGCCCTCTCCGCCGGTACCACCGCCAAGCTCCAGAAGAGACTCCAGCGGATCCAGAACGCCTCAGCCAGACTCATCCTCGACATCCCACGACACAGCCACATCTCCGGACATCTGAGAGACCTTCACTGGCTCCCCGTCAACAAAAGAATCACCTTCCGCCTCCTCACCCACGCACACAAAGCCCTACACGACCAAGGCCCGAGCTACCTCAACAGCCGGATCAACTTCTACGCCCCCAAACGCCACTTCCGTTCAGCCAACCACGCCCTCGCCGCCGTCCCCCGCATCCGAAGAGCAACTACAGGAGGAAGGTCCTTCTCCTACCTGGCCGCCAAGACCTGGAACTCCCTCCCGACCGACCTGCGCCTGACCCAAGACCACCTCTCCTTCAGGAAGAAGCTGAAGACCTGGCTGTTCGAGCAGTAGCGGCACCCCCCCTCCCCCAAGCGCCTTGAGACCCTACGGGTATGTAGCGCGCTCTATAAGTGTCATTGATTGATTGATTGAATGCAAATGCTTAATAGTTACAGCCCGACATACAGCCCAGCAGCATACACAAGGGTCACTCAAAAGTCTGTCTCAACTATCAACTATTTTTTCACGGATTTCAACCTCGTTCCTTACATCACAAACTTTCAAATTTTTGATAGAGCAGAGAGCGACCACCAACCGCAATCCTTCACGCTCTTAAGAAAAATCATAAACTCAATCCTGATTAACGCAGTGCTGCAACAACCGCATTGCCATAACCTAAATGTCTCTCGTGGAAAAAGGACAATATATGAGACTTCATGGACACATGCATTAGCATCTTGGAGATATCCAAAACTGAACCATCTAGCATCAGGGCCTGGGAGTCATTTACCAGAGAGCTAAATAAAAAATGTTCTAACCAAGCAACTCGCAGAAAAGCAGGAAAACCTTTAGGGGCAGTATGGTTCACTTAAAGCCTCAGAATTCAAAAACAAAAATTAAATAACTATTTACGACAATTAAGAACTCAGGGCGTATCCTCCACCCAAGCCCAACTGCTTCTAATCTCCAAAGCCAGAAAAGACCGAAAAAGAGACATCAAGGCGGTTAAGAAAGCATTCCATGAACATCTTTGGGCGAAACTCCATTACTCCTGTAAACAAAGAGACTCTAAGCTCTTCTGGGAAATCATTAACCAGTTAACTAACGGCAGGAACCGACACCACAACTCGGACATCATGGAGGAAACATGGAGAGCCCATATTGAATTACTATATAATGAAATTCCACCCCCAGGTATCGCTGATTGTGGCTTCCAATCAAGAAACGGAGCTGTTGCCAGAGATCAAGTAAAAAACAACACCCCCTTCGATTCACTAGACTTTACTCCGAAGATCCTCAATGAACAAGTCTAAAAAACTTAAGAACTGAGGTGCCCCTGGGCCCAACGGCCTCCCAAATGCCTTGTTTCGGCACAATCCACCATTCTGGGCGAATTACCTAACTCCTCTTCATTCAGATATCTTAGCCTCTAATACGATCCCCGACTCCTGGAGGGGAAGCATTCTAAGCCCAATATACAAATCAAGTTCTCGTTCCGATCCTTCAAATTATAGATTGATAGCGTTAATTGATGTGGAGGCTAAAATATACGCATCAAACCTGCTGGCAGACTTAGAGGACTGGGCGGCTCGAATAAACCTTATTTCTCACATGCAAACCGGATTTAGTCCTGGGATGGGTACTTTGACGAACATTTCCACTGTAACCCTCCTAGCTAATCAAGGCCTCATAAAATCAAGGCCACTGTATGCATGTTTCATTGACCTTAAAGCGGCCTTTGACAAGGTCTCAAGAGCCAAGCTATGGGCAAAAATTTACAACTGGGGGGTCCTGGCCAAGTTGCTGGAGGCCATAATCAACCTCTACTCTCAGACATTGGTCCAGATCAGGAAAGGAGACTGGCTCAGCATAACTAAGAAGATCTACACACTCAATGGGTTAAAACAAGGGTGTGTGCTGATGCCCTGCCTTTTTAACATTTACACCGCTGATCTGGACGAGCACCTTCGGTCAATCCAATCTGACCTTCCGAAACTTGGCACAATACCCACGCCCAGTTTTCAATATACGGATAATATCTTTATACTAGCGCAAACACCAGTTGGTTTGCCACTACTAATCACCTATACCACCTCAGTCCAACTAACCATCAATCACTAAAAAACTAAAGTGATTCGCTTTACCAAACACCATAAAGCCAACCATAAATTCACTTGGGACTTGGACAAGCGACCTTTCGAAGTTTTGAAGGCTTCGCTCTCTGCACTGAAGTTAGAGGAGGCCTGGCTTACTGCTCCTATCTGCGCAGGCTTTAAATCTGTTGTTAATAAAGCCATAAAACAGTATTCTTTATCATTAGCGAAAACAGCCCTAGCAAAAAAAAAAACACGCCTGGACCGTGATACAGTCATACCAGAGGTTGCAAGCCCAACCTTACCTGCTATACCATTTCCCGCACCAAAAAAGCATTTCTTCCTGCTACTAAGGCTTGGGTCATATATATCAAAGGACCTAACACCAAAATGGAAATACCCATGGCAAACAAAGGAATGCCCCCTGTGCGGAGCTTGGAATGAGTCCTTACTGCATCTATTATGCATCTGTCAGGAGGTCTTCACGAAGGAACAAATAAGAACCTATAGAGCAATAGTGATTCATTGTCTCAAGGACTCATCTATCCCATTGTCCTGCAGAGCTATAAACGTTTTAAAAAATGCAGCCAAAGAACTGGCCAATGCAGAAGCCGCTAACCAACTCATGCAGTGCTAGAACATTTGTCTCTGAAACCCTTCGACAGCCTTGCTTACATGTCAATACTTTTTTTAAATATCACCTTTCTCTATCTTTGATATAAAAATAAAAAAATAACAATGTATATTTTTGCATGTTTTATCCATGGTGGTTTTTTCCACCCTTTTATGCTTTTTTTAATTGAATCAAATAAAAGTATATTTTACTTGACTTGACTTGTCAACAAATGTCATCCTGAGCTCAAGTGTGCCCTATATGACAGTCAACATCATTATGTGCCCATGTGTGCCCTCAAATTCCAGCCAGTGATTTTATGTGTCCAACTGTCCACAATCCTACATGTGCACATTTGTTATAAATTCACAACACACACATGATTTTGTACATGCATGATCACCCGCATGCTCACAGACCCATACTCTCCACCTTTCCTGTCCTTACTGGAAAACAACAGAGAAGTGTCATGGGTTGTCATCAGACTAGTCCTGCCACTATGGTACTGTTGGTGGCAAAGGAGTGCAGTGCAGAGGTCTTTCATCTCAGTCTCAGGCCCAGTGAGTGGTAAACATGGTGGGGAAGTGGGGTGAGAGGTGGGGAAGTAGACAGATGATGGAATAGCTATAATTAAATAAATAAATACTACCTATTCCACCGTCTGTCACCTCCCCTGTGCCAGCTGGCGCTACACACAACCAGTATGGTTGGGAGGGTTCGAAAGAAACATTTAGCCAATCACCTTGCTGCTAAGTAAATAAGTATTGATAAGTAGGCTTCGCTGATGTAGCTCAGCAATGGTTCCTAGACAAAGTGGCTAAGAGTTGACAACATACATCAATTCATTATTACCACTTGCAGAAGCGATAAATGATGACTTAGGTAGATCTTGGCAAGCATTTCATTGCTGCAAGTGGGCTCTTGGTACCAGTCACTTCAACTCTAGTCTAGACAAAGATACCTGTGCACTTAGCATGTCTTATTCCTTGGGAAATGTGAGGAATTTATATTGAAAGATATAATGATCCCTCAGCATCCTGAGTGCAACTGGCCAATCTTTCCAGATGGATGCACCCATAATGAAGACTGATCTATGTTTTCTCTGTTCCCGGCACCATAGCTAATATTTCAACAAAAAGATTCTACCACTTTACAATATATCCTTCCTTGTTTGGAAAAGTGTAATGATGGTAATGGGAAAATTGTGTTAGACCCAAGAATTTGTCATGGGAAACACTTTGTGTTTTTAAAATACCCCTCACACACTAAGAATCCCTCAGTGTCATGCTTCATCATGGGGTCTTCCCATCCCTCTACGGGGTTGGGCGTGCTGCAACCTACAGATACGTGGTAGCACTTAATTAAGTGAGAAAACTATGTGTTGTGCAGAAGTAGGAGTGGTAGGGTCAGGAAAGATAGTGGTGCAGATTTTAAAAGTTACCAGGCTAGTGGAAAAAATAAATTTTATTCGCTTTCCTAGCTGGAAACATTAAAAATGGGGAGATATAGGGGGTATACTGTTATGAGTTGCCTCCTACTTGGTCAACATGTTTCAAAAGCCATCCCCTTGGCTTTCTCTTCAGAACCGTGCATGATCCCTACTTCACTCACACATTGATTATATTTCATTAGTGTGCCTAAATGATATTCAGCCACAGTTCATGCTAAATTAAGCATGCAAAAATCATACCCATTCGGGTATCTTTTACAACCTGTAAAAAGAGCAAAAAAATTACACAGTAATGCACTGTATGAAACATATGACCATCATGTGGAAAAAGAAAGTTGGCAGTAAATTCCACTGTGATATATTTTTCTCTCAAATTGATCTAGGTGCACCATATCATTATTTTGAGTCGGTGCTGTGCTGCCCAATGATGATTTTAAGTCACTAGTAACACAGTTAAAAACACTTAAAAACACACACATATATAAATAGCACATACAAAATGCCCAGCATTCTAAACGGCATTCTTCAGTTGTTCTGCAGTGGCGGCTCGTTCGAACGGGCGAAAGGGGCGTTGCCCTACTCGCGTCCGAGAGAATGTACACCATGAAGCAGCTTTAATTTAAATAAAGTGCTGTGCTCTCTGCTTCGTGCTAAATGCAACTTGCAAGACAGATTCTGATGTTTTTTAAGGAAAGAACTGAGGAGCGTCGGAGCGAGACAAAACCTCGTGCGCAGGTGCTGGCCGTGGCGAGGGCTATCGCTCTCTCTTGAGGCACACTTGAGGAGAGTGATGTCAGTATGATAGGCGTGGCCGGTAGAAGCGGCAATGGTTAACTTTTATGTGGGGCGCTTATGCTGTAGCCCAGGCGTATCAGGCACAGCGCCATTGAAATAAATGATCTGGGGGAGGGCTGGCGTACATCGACAAAATGAATTGGGTGGCAACAAAGTTTGTACTGCTGTTTACGCCTCCTGATTGGGTGTTGGGAGCTGGGGGAGTGGGCTGTGGAAGTGTTCGTCTAGGCAGGATAATCAGAATGCAGCAGGTTTGCCGTATTCTACGTTTATCGTGCTGGCTCTTTATTATTCAGGAGGGACATCAGCTCAAAGTATGTACTGTACTGTGGGGGCACCCGGTACCGATAGTGCAAGGGACGACTGGTTCCCAGGTTGCCATGAAGGATTCGTGACTTTGGGATGCAGATTCAGGGGGACTGCAGGCCGTGTCTTGGCCGAGCCCTTTACCCCACATGTTGCACCGTCCGTACATGATCATCCCCCAAGGCCCACCCTTGCACAGACTGATAAGGCGCATGAGAGGTGAGTGAATCGAGCTTGCGCGAGACTCCATCACATGCCTAGACCTCCGAGGCGCACGCACAGGCGCACACACAGTCGCACAGACGCAGCTGTGGTGGGTAGGAGGATGGGGCACAGAGATGGAGACAGCAGGTGGATAAATCTATTAATCGGAATGTGTTTATGGCAGCATCAGTATGTATGGGATGACGAAGACGGCGGCGCGTGCGGCGTGACATTTCACAAGACTGGCCTCAGTGTGTCAGGAGTGTGTTAATGTTTGAAGAGACAGGTGTGTTTATGATAGCATACGCGCTGCTTGTGATGGGGCAATTAGGCTCAATCTGACTGGGGCAATATCTCACGGGGGTTGTGATAGGGGACCTGTGCACTGGTACATTTATGTGTATGTATTCATGCCATTGAATAAACTGGGTGTCGTAGCACAAGCGATGTAGTGTGATTGCACGAATACAAAAGATCATTATATGCGGAGGGCTGCAGCCTTACATTTAATTTCACTTTGCATAGATCTTCACTTGTTTCTTCTCAGCACCCATCTAAACGTATCATAAACACAATCAGACTCCATTTCCCTTCGGTACAGGTGCAGCATTCCCAGATGCTATTAACCCAGGGGTGTCCCAGGTAGGCTGGCTCCATGACAGTTTAAGTATAACCCCTGACTCTGAGTTACTTACATTGAGTTTTGTAGTATTGACATCTACCTTATTTGGATATTCCAAAAGACTGGCAAGAGTCCTGTCCTCCTGGCTCTACCTGGACACCTCTATGTTAACCAGTCGGGAAAGAGAGTTTAAACTCTTAAGCATCCGTTGTCATCCTTCTGGTTTGCTGCTTGAAAATACACAATTTGCACACTTTTTTTCAAAATATTCTCGGGGTAAAGCCCCCGAATCCTCCCATAGGTGGTTCAGGCTCACTCGCCGCAGTGAAGTACTGTGAGAAGTTGGCCTGATGTATGATGGTCACTATTCTAGTGAGCACCTTGTATCAGTCCAAACAACCCTTATGGTGGTGGTTGTAAGTCAACCTTATAGACAAGCTATCCTAGTGGTAGCATGGACTAAGCAGTTTTAGGCTTAACTCAAGAGGGCATGTGAAGCCAGCTGTTTTACCATATGCAATCCTTTTAATACCAAATGAAAGGACACCACACAAGTTATATATTATAAAAATATATGTATTTATTACTAGAATAATCCTCGGTACTCTTTATGAGGACAGAGGCACAAGAGTTTAAACAAAAGCACAGTTAAAGATACAAAAGTTGCACAGTTATGGATAGGCCCGGTGGCCACTTAAACCATATACTAAATAAGAGGTATAAAAACCACTTCACGAACAATGGTAAGGCCTAGGGCCTTGGGAATCGCTGAAACTATACTGGACTAACAGTAGTTAGGACGGGAGTAGCCCGCGGGATTCGGGTGCAGCGCTAAAAGCACACGCATGCACCAATGCAAAGTCAATGGTGCGTAAAAGTTACAATGTTACTGTTTTGGAAGTCTTCCGACTGGACTAGAACTTAGCCACTCTAAACTAGGACACTAGAGGTGTAAACCACTACAGAGCACCGGTGTTTGATCGTTACCTCACCCACAGGAAGCGGGTGCATAGGTGCCAAAGTGTGTCAGGTTTCGTTGTGGAGTTCTATGGAGCCTGGAGATGAAGATGCTACAGGCGGCCAGGAGAGAAGAGTCCGGTTGGATCCAAGGGTGGATCGAAGATGTAGAGTACCTGAAAGCAGAGGGGACAGAGTCTGGGTCATTAGCCAGTGACCAGGATGGAACCAGGAAGGAACAGGCGATGTCGGGCGCAATCAGGTGGTTGTCAAAGAGCTTGACTCCGCTGCCACGTGGACTCGGGGGCATCGACGATGACCAGAAGTGGATCACAGGGTGTCCCAAAAAGGCTCTCGCTGTCTGCGGTGTTGGCTTCTGGATCGGAGTCAACAGGCCTTGGCAAAGGCAACCCACGCAGAATTTGAAGACTGCTTCTTACTCGGACCAGCAAGGTCAGAGATGTTGCTCGTTTTCAGGGAAGCGAGGGCCCGTCTGGAGCAACCAGACCAGCAGAGTAGTTTTGTAGTTTCGTTGTCATAGAGGCCACTAGCAAACGGGAAAGTGACCGGACAGATGCGTCAAGCAGGAAAATGCAAAAGGGCCCAACGCAGCACTCGATGAGTGTGGAGGGGAGATCTTCGGTGCACAAGCTGCTTGGGGTTAGGGCTTCTCAAACCCGAATGCACAGCTTCGAGGGGGCCTCGGGATCTGCACGGTCAGCACTTTGCAGTCTTTTCAAGATAGCCGGTCCCATGTCTCACGTCGCCTCCACGGGTCTCAGCTTTGCTGGGGCTGTGGATCGGGCTGTTGGATGTCTGGGAATCCGGTTCTTATCGATCTCTGTTGCTCGAGCTCTAGCGGGAGCTGAAACAAAGCAAACCATGGGCCGCTGGATGGTGCCTGTTTGCACAGGGTGGTCACTCCTTGACCACAAGAGAGATTCTTCAGTCTCCAACGTCGAGTGGGATGTCGAAGGGTCCAGAGTTCTGTATCAAAGTTTCAGTCAGGATAAATCTAAAGTCTATGGACACAGCTCCTACCTTTATTCCAAATCAAGGGGCTGGATGTCCTGCTAGGTCCCTCCAATGGGTGGGACCCAGGAAGGGGGTGGTTACAGCCCTTTCCCTTTGTCCAGTTTTGCGCCAGAGATGAGGCTGGAGTGCCCCAAGACCAGTTTGAACTGGACTATGCATGGGGAGCCTTGTGCGCCCCAGACAGTGTCTAGTTTCACTCGCCCTGCCTGCCTCAATCCACTATCTCCTGTCAGGGGTGGTGTAACACCTCCCTGTGACAGGATACCATTTGTCCAGGCCTCCCCTGCCGGAGTTTCGGTCAGCAGCAGGAGGCCAGACTTGTGTCTGTGGCAGCAGCATCTATTTTGTGATGCTGAGGCTCTGGTTAGTTTTAACCGCGTTTACTGTTACCCACATGTCTTACCCCTCTAGAAGGGTGGAATGCTACCCCCGTCGCCTGAACTGGTGAGAGGATAGTATTCCAAAGCATATGCCACCTTACACAACATGTTTTGATAAAGCCAAACCAAAGTAAGCCATAACCGCAAGGATTATAATGCACTTAAGAGTATATGGTATGGCAATATCCCAGAACAGCTATAAGGACATGGTTCCGAAAGCTGCAGACAGGCTCAGCTCATGCTAGCGCACCATCTAACATAAAACCAAGCACTCTGCATCCAGGATTGTTAATGTCTGCCATAGGAGTGACTTATAGGTGTGTATGTGTCCAGATATAGGTTTAGATATAGGTATTCTATATCTAAGCAAGGGGTGATTACACAACCTTGCCCCAGCTGACTGATCAGCCAGTTGTGTCAGTTTGGATGGCCAGCCAGGGGTGGCAAAAGATATGCTGCAGCCCCTGGTAGGCCTTGGATGCACCTATGCTCTGGTTACCTATAGTACACTGTACAGGGGCTCATAAGGTGACCCAATATCCAGTTAGGTATGTACCTAAGGTACATGGAGTCCAGTTTACAGAGAGAGCAGATAGCCTGGGGCCCTGATTAGCAGGGTCCCAGGCCAACTAAGTCGAAAACCAGCTAAACACAAGGCAAGAAATCTGGGGTAACCATAGTCAGGTATCCACCCTCCTACATAACCCCCCCAAACGAAAGGAGATAAGGCTATCCTTGACCAGGTAAGCCTATATTGCCTGAGTGGCCATATCAGGAGGAACCTGCACTGGCATGGTTACCCCCTATCTCATGGTCCACTAAGCAATCCCTCACCCTAGGGGTATCAGAGGGGCTCCACCATAGGGAATTACTACCTGTGGTGTGTTTTGGCAAAGTAAAAGGCTGGTGTTGAGATGGAGTATTGAAGTGAGGCTCCACTAATGTAAGGCTCAACTTCCTCCAATCACTATCCACCATGGGTGCCTTTCTTTCCATGACTGAGTTGCACTGTGCTCTCAGGGTCAACCTCTGGCTGCCTACAGCTGGAGTCTTGGTCCCTTTTGTTGGCTTACTGGAGGGACAGGTCAGGTTTGGGGCCTTGGGGTCCCAGGTTTGGCTGTGCCCAACAGTGTCCATCTGGGGGAGGTTCCTAACTAGTGGTAAGGGAGATCCCTCAGGAGTTTCTGAATTTTTCACCTGGCTAGGGCTGCTAGCTTGGGTGCCCCTAATCTGCTGATGGGGGTGTTTTATTGGACAGGGGGCCCTTTGGGGTCCAGTGACCTCCTTGACCTTTGCAGCCCTGGGCTGACTGAGGCAGGGTAGAGAGGGGCAGGTTACCTGCTCCAGACTGGGTCCCACCTTGGAAGGGTCCACTGACATCAAGGGCTCTGCCAGGTTAGGCCTGACTACCTCTGGGGCAGTTTCTTCACAAGGGGTAAGATCAGTTCCCTGAGGAGACTGCTCCTCTCCTAAAGTCTTGTGGGAGGGAGATTTTTCTTCCTCCTCAATGCTCTCAGTTTGTGTGGAGTGATCCATAGTTTCAGGCTTCACAACACATGAATCTGTTTGAGTTTGAGCTGTGGCCATCACAGCCCCAACAACCTTTTCAGGAAGGGACTCAGTTTGGGTATGGACTGTTACCATCACAGCCTTGCTAATCTGTCTAGGGAAGGAGTCTGCTTGAGATGGGGCTGAGACTAGAACAGCCCTATCAACCTTTTCAGGGAGGACATCTTGGATTGGGGCTGTGGCCATCACAACCCCACTAACCTTTCCATGGAGATTTACCATTTTAGAATGGGTTTCTTGTTCTACCTCAGCCCAGGCTGAGATTTCTAAATCATTTCCCAGTAGACAATCTACAGGCAAGTTTGTTGACACTGCCACTCTCTTGGGGCCAGTGACACCTCCCCAGCTGAGATTTACTACTGCCATGGGATGATTTGTCGGCACTCCATCAATATTGGTCACATGGTATGTGGCACCAGGTAAAATTGCCTTGAGGGGACTAGATTCTCAGTCACCATAGTGACACTAGCCCCTGTGTCTCTATAGGCCTCAACGTTCTGACCATTGATGAGGGGCTCCTGTCTGTACTTGCTCAAAGTGTTTGGACAAGCAGTGAAGTTGGCAAACCCCATGCCATTTTCACAGACAAGAGTAGCTGTAGTAGGGGACCTGGTTAGGCTAGAGTCCACATGAGTTCCAAAAGTAAACCCAGCCAATTTCTTGGGGGTGCTCCCACCATCTGGGGGATTACTAATAATAGTAACAGGAGGTGTTGGAGCCTTACTTGGAGGAATATTTTCCTTATTGTTATTCTTTGGGCAACTGCTATCAGTTTTCCAGTGGCCAGGCTCCTTACATGCATGGCAATAAGGTTTCTTTTGGTTAGAGGAAGTGTTTTGGGACCCACCCCCATCCTTGGAGTTTTGGGGCCCTGTGGGAGACTTGTCTTTTGATTTATCCCCACCTTTCTCTTGAGCCTTGGAATTATCCTTCTTTTGGTCACCACCCTGATTCTTAGGCCTAATACTGGTTCTGACCCATTTGTCTGCACTCTTACCCAATTCTTGTGGAGAGGTCAGATCTGAGTCCACAAGGTGCTGGTGCAAAAGCTGGTTTTGACAATTACTAAGGATCTGCTCCCTCATAATCAAATTATACAATCCTGTATAGTCATGTACTTTGCTGCCAAGTAACCAACCTTCCAGAGCCTTAGTAGCACAATCTACAAAATCAGTCCAGTCCTGAGTCTGAGCTTTTTGGGTATCTCTGAACAACAACCTGTATTGCTCAGTGGTTAGGCAAAACCCATCAATAAGAGCCTCTTCAGGACAGTGTAGTTTTTAGCATCCCCATGACTAACTGTGAGGAGCTTATCTCTCCCTTTCTCAGAAAAGGAGAGCCACAAGATTGCTGCCCACTGATCTTGGGGGACCTGCTGTACCATGCAGGCCCTCTCCAGAGCAGTCATCCATTTGTGGATGTCATCCCCATCTGTGTAGGGGGGCACACTTTTACTCAGGTTCTTATGATCATAGGACCTGTCTTTATCCTTAGGGATATTGCTGCCACCAGTGGAATCTAATCCACTTAATTTTTGTTCCATTGCTAAAGCAAGTTTAGCTTGGCCCAGGGTGATCTCTTCCCTCTCTATCTGGAGTTGGACAGCTTTCATCCTAGCCTTATGCTCTTTTCTCTGAGGGGAAGTCATTCCCCTTTGAGAAGCCCTTGAGGCATTAGAAATGTTATATTCCCTGGAAAGGGATCTCTCTCTTCTATTGCCAGGGAGTATCTTACTATTAGGTCTGGAAAGGTGGTTCCCCTCTCCATTCCCATGTAAGCTTAGGTTAGCCTGGCTAAGCCCTCTGACCTGGACCTGGCTATCCCCCTGATCATCTGAATCTAGATCTCCATCTACCTCCACTTCGTCCACTTCTGGGGAGATGGTTTCAAGGTCTATGGGGGTTCTCCTTCTCCTGTATTACCTGAGGGGACTGCAGTAGCCTTCTCAAGATCATCCGTCTCTAGGACACCTATCAGGATTGGGATAGTAGGGTTGTGACCCTTTTTCAGCCCCCTTGTAGTGCAAAAGGCACTCAAGTCTCTGAAGCTGAGTTTTTCATAGCTGGAAGGTGCCTTGGGAAGGTCACCTGTCACAGGTAGAGAACTGGACTGTTCCCCTGTGTCAGACATGACTAGTGAGGTGTGGGTGTATGCACCTACCTACACTATGTGTTTACCTTAAAGAACCTTGCTAGTGAGTTGTAGTCAGGGTGTGCTAAGCCCTTTGGTCTACAACTACTAAGTTCCGTAGAACTTAAGTATTTTAGCTTTGTTTATATGTACCGATGGTACTTAATGTGATCTTTCAAATGATATCAAAGATTACAATTGGTAAAACAACAGCAAGCTCAAATCCCAACCGCTGCACACCAATGTGAGAAGTTGGCCTGATGTATGATGTTCACTATTCCAGTGAGCACCTTGTATCAGTCCAAATAACCCTTATGGTGGTGGTTGTAAGTCAACCTTATAGACAAGCTATCCTAGTGGTAGCATGGACTAAGTAGTCTTAGGCTTAACTCAAGAGGGCATGTGAAGCCAGCTGTTTTACCATATGCAATCCTTTTAATACCAAATGAAAGGACACCACACAAGTTATATATGATAAAAATATATGTATTTATTACTAGAATAATCCTCGGTACTCTTTATGAGGACAGAGGCACAAGCATTTAAACAAAAGCACAGTTAAAGATCCAAAAGTTGCACAGTTATGGATAGGCCCGGTGGCCACTTAAACCATATACTAAATAAGTGGTATAAGAACCACTTCACGAACAATGGTAAGGCCTAGGGCCTTGGGAATCGCTGGGACTACACTGGATTAACAGTAGTTAGGACGGGAGTAGCCCGCGGGATTCCGGTGCAGCGCTAAAAGCACTCGCATGCACCAATGCAAAGTCAATGGTGCGTAAAAGTTACAATGTTACTGTTTTGAAAGTCTTTCAACTGAACTAGAACTTAGCCACTTTAAACTAGGACACTAGAGGTGTAAACCACTACAGGAGCACCGGTGTTTGATCGTTACTTCACCCACAGGAAGCGGGTGGATAGTTGCTAAAGTGTGTCGGGTTTCGTCGTGGAGTTCTATGGAGCCTGGAGATGAAGATGCTGCAGGCGGCCAGGAGAGAAGAGTCCGGTTGGATCCAAGGGTGGATTGAAGATGTAGAGTACCTGAAAGCAGAGGGGACAGAGTCTGGGTCACTAGCCAGTGACCAGGATGGAACCAGGATGGAACCAGGAAGGAACCAGGCGATGTCGGGCACAATCAGATGGTTGTCGAGAAGCTTGACTCCGCTGCCACGTGAACTCAGTGGCATCGACGATGACCAGGAGTGGATCACGGGCTGTCCCACGAAGGCTCTCACTGTCGGCGGTGTCGGCTTCTGGATCGGAGTCAACAGGCCTTGGCAAAGGCAACCCATGCAGAATTTGAAGATCGCTTCTTAATCGGACAGCAAGGTCAGAGATGTTGCTACTTTTCAGGGAAGCGAGGGCCAGTCTGGAGCAACCAGACCAGCAGAGTAGTTTTGTAGTTTCGTTGTCATAGAGGCCACTAGCAAACCGGAAAGTGACCGGACAGATGCGTCAAGCAGGAAAATGCAAAAGGGCCCCACGTAGCACTCGATGAGTGTGGAGGGGAGATCTTCGGTGCACAAGCTGCTCGGGGCTGGCACTTCTCAAACCCCAATGCACAGCTTTGAGTGGGCCTCGGGAGCTGCACGGTCAGCACTTTGCAGTCTTTTCAAGATGGCCGGTCCCACGTCTCACGTCGCCTCCACGGGTCTCAGCTTTGCTGGGGCTGTGGATCGGGCTGTTGGATGTCTGGGAATCGGGTTCTTGTTGGTCTCTGTCGCTTGAGCTCCGGCGGGAGCTGCAACAAAGCAAACCGTTGGGCGCTGAATGGTGCCTGTTTGCACAGGGTGGTCACTCCTTGACCACAAGAGAGATTCTTCAGTCTTCCATGTCGAGTGGGATGTCGAAAGGTCCAGAGTTCCATATCAAAGTTTCAGTCAGGATAAATCTAAAGTCTATGGACACAGCTCCTAACTTTATTCCAAATCAAGGGGCTGGATTACCTGCTAGGTCCCTCCTATGGGTGGGACCCAGGAAGGGGGTGGTTTCACCCCTTTCCCTTTGTCCAGTTTCACACCAGAGCTGGGGCTGGAGTGCCCCAGGACCGGTTTGAACTGGGCAATGCATGGGGAGCCTTGTGCGCCCCAGGCAGTGTCTAGTTTCACTCGCCCTGCCTGCCTCAATCCACTATCTCCTTTCTGGGGTGGTGTAACACCTCCCTGTGACAGGATACCATTTGTCCAGGCCTTCCCTGCCGGAGTTTCGGTCAGCAGCAGGAGGCCAGACTTGTGTCTGTGGCAGCAGCATCCATTTTGTGATGCTGAGGCTCTGGTTAGTTTTAACCCCGTTTACTGTTACCCACATGTCTTACCCCTCTAGAAGGGTGGAATGCTACATTGGGTTGTGTGTAACTTATAAGAATTCATCCAAGTAGTTTTGTAAATTTGGTAACCTGCGCAAATACTCATTACACACTAGTCCACCTGCCCCTACATTATATAGTGACTCCTAAGGATTCCAGCCTAAAAAGTTTGGAAAAGGAAATTTGTTGTTTTGAATGTCATGCCTACATACTCCATCAAACAAGGATAGGTGATCAGGTACACAGCATTCTTGCTGTTACACGTTGTGAATTTTTCCCACCTAGTGCCATTCCGGAAAGTGATTTCTCTGCTCTTTTTTGTTAGTCTGCAGACTTTGCACATACCAGAGGGGGGATGACATGTGATTTGTGGTGGTAATGTTGTATGTCTTGTATGTTCACTCTCACATGGTCTGGTGCGCACTACCATATCTCAGATGCTCTTTTCTCTCCTGTCGGAGAAGATTGGTTTCAGGAGGTTAATTCCTCCACTATTTAAGATACGCCAGTGTTTGTCGACAATCCTGGTTATCTGGTGGTTCTTTGTATTGAACGGGGTTATGCAAATGGTACGTTTGTATTCTTATTTAGGAAACAAAGGTTCAAACAGACTTTCCCTACAGTTGTTCCATGCTCTTTAATCGGTCTGGTCTAGCACCTTTCTTGGGTAAATCCTTTTTTCCAGTTTCTTTTTCAAAGATTTGCGGTCGACACAAAACCTAGTAATTTTTCTAGAATTCTAGTTGGTGCATCTGTAAGGGTATAGTCTGGTAGATTGACCATGAGATTCATTTCCTGCTTGTTGAAGCACCTGCCATGCTCCTTTGTCGATACCCTGGATTGTTCTTCCTCGCTCTGTGTCCAGTGCACATAGTTTCCTCTCCAGTTTCTTCCTTTGTTCCTCCCTTGGCGTGACCCTAAAAATCAAGAGCCACAACTTAATCAGTATCAAACGGGAAATGTGGTATTTCTTGTAACGAAAACAGCACATTACCAGCGGCCATCTTTGTGATGTTACACTCTAGTGTTTTACTTCCTGGTTCAGCTGGCTTTCAAGGTGCTGGGAATACAAATAGGAGCTCCGAACGTTCAGATGATGTTCTACGGAGCCATGAGAAGGTATTTACAGGAGGATGTGCAGCCTTGACGATGTGAGTAAGACCCGGGCGGGCCTTTAAATATACCTCCCACTGGCCTGAAAACAAAAACGACTACTTGAACAGACCTAATAGTGTATTCTCTACCGTCTTTTCCTGCAGTGTTTGACTACAGGCTCCCTCCCCTTCCATGACAGCTCAGGAGGCTTAGGGGCATATTATCAAGGACAGGCGATACATTATCGCCGCTTTTATCGGCAGGAAACTGCCGATAAAGCGGCGATAATGGCCTTGATAATATGCTCTATGAATTCCAATCGAAGCCCATGTTAGATGTGTTCACATCTAACATGGGCTTCGATTGGAATTCATAGAGCATATTATCAAGGCCATTATCGCCGCTTTATCGGCAGTTTCCTGCCGATAAAAGCGGCGATAATGTATCGCCTGTCCTTGATAATATGCCCCTTAAGTTCCTAGAAATAGTGTATGTATAACGTATGATCGCAAATACAATTGCGCAAAAGAGTGAAGTGAAAATACTTGTACAGAACAACTGAAGAATGCCGTTTGGAATGCTGGGCATTTTGTATGTGCTATGTATATATGTGTTTGTTTTTAAGTGTTTTTAACTGTGTGACGAGTGACTTAAAATCATCATTGGGCAGCACAGCACCCACTCTAAAGAATGAGTATGGTTCACCTCGATCAATTTGAGAGAAAAATATATCACAGTGGTATTTCCTGCCAACTTTCTTTTTCCACATGATGGTGATATGTGTCATACAGTGCATTACTGGGTAATTTATTTGTTCTTTTTACAGGTTATAAAAGATACCGAATGGGTATGTTTTTTTGCATGCTTAATTTAGCATGAACTGTCGCTGAATATCATTTAGGCACACTAGTTACATTTAATCAATGTGTGAGTGAAGAAGGGGTCACGCACGGTCCTGAAGGAAAAGCAAAGATTATGGCTTTTGATACATGTTGACCAAGTAGGAGGCAACTCATAACAGTATACCCCCTTCGTCTCCCCATTTGTAATCTTTCAAGCTAGGGAAGCAAATAATTTTTTTCCACTAGCCAGGTAACTTTAAAAATCTGCACCACTATCTTTCCTGACCCTACTACTCCTACCTCTGCACTACACATAGTTTTCTCATTTAATTAAGTGCTCCTGCGTCTCCGTAGGTTACAGCATGCCCACCCCGTTGAGGGACGGGAATACCACCATGATGAAGCATGAGACTGAGGGATTCCTAGTGTGTGAGGGGTATTTTAAAAACACATAGTGTTTTCCATGACAAATTCTTGGGTCTAACACAATTTTCCCATTACCATCCTTACAATTTTCAAAACAAGGAAGGATATATTGTAAAGTGGTAGAATCTTTTTGTTGAATTAAAGTTTCTAGAGGAGGATGATTCTACTTTTACCCCTCTTTACTACCCCTCTTTGATTTTTTACTGACCGTAGCATGATAAGCAGCCGAGAGTTGGCAGAGCGGATCCTAAGTGGTCCATGAAAGGGCAATTAAAGCTGTCCATGAGAAAAGCTGGTTCTTAACTTTCAACAGACTAGAGAGCAGTGTGCGACCAAATCAAGTGAAACAAGGCCCTAGATAACATTTTCGTCCGAGGCAGCATTAACTGTACCACTGCATTTCGTGAGCAGTACAACTGTTGTAGTATGCATTTGGCTACGATACTATTGAAGTAATGAATCATGGAGATTGCAACTGCCAGAACTGCCTTAGCCTTGAGAGAAAAAACAAAAAGAAGTAGATTATTTGAAGTTGCTTCAGAAAGAAAAGATCTTTTATGGTACACATTCCCTGTGAAACAAGTGTGAGGGATGCATCTGAGTACACTCTTAGAATCCTGACTTTATGAATTCAGGTACAGAAGAAGCTCAAGGAAATCACTGGACAGGGGTCATCCAGACAGGCCTGCAGGTCGGATCCCACCACCAGGATATCTATGAAGAGGCAATTTACCTTCAACACATATTTCTCCAGCTACTTTTTGATGGCTTCAAAGAAAAGATAGGAAGAATGATGTCAGCTTCAAAAGAGGTGGAGTATTTTATGCATCAATAAAACAATTAAGCCAAACAACTAATTTAAGTGTGCAGAGTAAGCGGATAATTACTAAGCAGTATCTGGGACAATGAGGGCACTTCAGGAACTCTGGCATTTCCTTGTTCAAGGTGGACATGAACCAGGCTAATTCTAGATTACAAATTATGTGCTTGATCCAACATTGCTATCCCACGATGGTGGTCTACTGTTCTGTATGATACAAGGTGTGATATGGCTGTGTACCTGACACCCCTGCATCAAGAATAATTGTCAGCAACCGAGGCTTCAAAACAAAAGAAACTGTCCTCCCCACCCTGGCCTACACCCGGTTTCAGTGCAGAATGCTCCTGGACTTGACAAAAGGTCTGCATTTGGGGTGGCATCACTCTCTCTAATAGTTTTGCCAAACATGGCTGATGGGTGATTGGGCCATAGTCCAGTGGATCTGCCTGGATATCATAGTAGAAGTGTATTGGCTGCATGTCTCACATGAGCAGGATTCTGGCCATGAGTGAAACTGAGCCACCTACTAGTGAGGGTGGGCAACAACTAGGGAAAACATGTATAACCTGTCAATTAAGTTTGGAGTTCCTGCCAATGAAACAATGTTTAGGCTGATCAAGAAAAAGATTGCATTTTGTAACTTTGGGCGGTGGGCAGAGAGGGGTATGCTCATAGTATTTATTTACAATAGGCCACATTTTCACTCTCTTCATAACCAAACAAATTTCTAACTAGGTGAGAGTAGCTTTCATAAACTGAAAACATGAATAGTAGTAGTGCAATTTAAGGGTATTTAGACCGTAGTCCATTAACAGAGAACATTTTTTACAATTAAAAGAATAAAATAAGTTCAATCCTTTATAATCTAAATCATTAAAACACCTGAATAAAACTACTTGCATTTGCCACCCAAAAAACCCAACCAAATTAACCATACGGTTTACCTCCTTAGAATTGATCAGACATTTTATGCTTTAATGACAATAGGAACCCCCCAATTGGGTATACCAAATCATGGCACTGCATATTAAATAACCATTTCAAAGTTTCACAGCTCTTAAACACGCCATAGTTATTAAAATATGATTTAAAATTCTCTGTCTTTCCTTCACAGAATAAAAACAGCCTAATAAGATATGGAAGGCAGCACATATGATCGGCAATCCACATTTAGGAATCTCACCATTCTCATTTAAAAACAGTGCCATCTCTGTACAGGAGTAAAATGGGTTAAGACCGATCCCATATCTAAAAATGTCCTTTCTCATTTCTTACTTAGCCAAGGAAGATATATACAGGAATGTGGCGTTTTTTCGCCAAGTGGCTCATGAGCTTATTTATGAGAGCCCTGCGTCACTTCTGCACCATGTGAAGTGGTACATGCGTGACACAGGGCCCTGAATCAGATTTATGTAGCCATGCAAATCCACCCTGCATGGCTTGGACAGGTCTTATAAATCTTGTGGAAGGCAATGCAGTGCAAATTCCTGCGTCACCTTACTCTGCGCTCAAGAGGCGTTCCATGAGTGTTGCAGTGGGTTTTCTCATGCAACACCCAAGAACTTTGACGTTTCCCTAGAAGTCATGCAAACCTGTGGAAGCGCCAAATCCTTATGCCGCCTGTGGTGGTGTATAACGAGGTGAAAAGGTAAAGCCACCCTGCACAAAAAAAGTCCTGCATGCAATAGATACACCCTTGCACCATGATTTAAGGGTGCCTATGTTGGTGCTAGGTTGCTGAAACGGCGCCATTGCAGGGAGGAATTACAGGAATGCACCTTATTGCATAAATATGACACATTCCTGCATTTTCACTTTGGTGTAGGCCATTGCAGTAAGGTGCCTTGCTGCACTGCTGTATGCAAAAATCCCATAAATGATGGCCCTATCTCTTAAGAGGTATATTTACAGGCCCTTTGCACAACCAGAAAGTCACTATTTGTGACGTCCCGGTGGAGCAAACAACAAAATCATATCTATATGGCCACGCAAAGCCACTATGCATGGCTTTGGATGGCCTCCTCGATCTGGAGTAAGGCAAGGTAGCGCAAATCGATGTGTTGCCTTACTCTGTGCTTAGGAGTCGTTCCATGGGTGTCACGGCAGGTTATCCCATGCAACGCACTTGAATTTTAATGCTGTCCCAGATTTACAAGACCATGTAAACTTGGGGAAGCGTCAAAAGCTTATGCCTCCTGAGGTGAGGTATAACAAGGAAAAATATCTGTATTTGTACTTGTTTTTCCTCTTTGCTACATTATGCCACATAGAAAGAGAAAAACACCTCTCAGGAATGTTTCCGTGCAGGATGATATCCCTTCCTGCAAAAAAACAATCCTTCAGACAACACAGGCACCCTGCCTTCCATGGCACTTGGCTGCTGAAATGGTGCCAGCGCAGGGGAAAAGGACAGGAATGCACCATATTGGAAAAATACAGTGCATTCCTGCCCTTTCACTTTAGGTGTAGGGCAGCATATCAAGGTGACTTGCTGCAGTGCTCCACACCAAATCCCCATAAACGAGGGCCTGAATTTTTATCCATTAATACATGCACTGCGTTTTTGGAAGAACTCTTCATACCTAAATAATGGTAAAGTCACAAGAAAAATGATTTCAGTATTTAGAAAACAGCTTCTTAGACCCATGCCCATTTAAATTCGCTTTACACAAACTTGTCTCTACAAAAAAATGCTATCTTATCCTCCGCTATGGGTAAAGGGGTACCCTTAAATGGCAATGCCTACTTATATTGTTGCTTTACAATAAGCCACATTTTTACTCTGTTCGCATCAAAACATCTTTGCAACAAGGCAAAAGTAGCTTTCATAGACTGATAACGTGAATAGGATCTGTTGTTCAATGCTGTTTCTGGCAGAGTAGAGTTTTACCTCCTAGTGACAATCGCAACATGACTTTTCAAAGTCATTCTACCCAGATCAGGGACGTACTTGCTCCGGGGGCTTCACATTCTTCATAGAATTAAGAAAGCAACCGGTGGCTTTCTGATTTTCCTACTTTCCCTGCTTGCTTGTGAATAATAGAAAAGAGTTAAAGATGCTAAGAAGAGGCCAGCAAAGTTGTTACAAGTCCTCGTTTTCTACTTCAAGGCCTCAAGCGCCCCATGACGCCCTCTTCCCTTATACACTTTGCTGCCGATGCAGATTGCCAGTTGTCATAGAGCCAAAGGGTGGTTAGGCCATCTCTGTTCAGAGCACCAACTTACTGGAAGTTCATAACATGGGATCTCATAGCCATGACAAACATTTCATCCAGAGCACCATTGCTTGTTGCACAGTTGGGTTTAACCCCTTCGGGGCTAATGACGAGCTGGGCTCGTCATCGCGCTTACCTGTGGTGCGCTGATGACAAGGCCAGCTCGTCATCAGCCCCATCCTCGGGGGAAGCGCTGGCGCTCCCCCCGAGGCTCTCGGATCTTAGTTTTTTCAATGGGGGCGGCAGCGGAAGAGCTTCCGCTGCCGCCCCGCCCCCCCCATGGTAATCCCTGATGACGTCAGCGCACACAGCGCGCGCTGACATCATCAGGGATTCCCAGCGCTCGGGAAGCCATTTGCTTCCTGCGCGCTGGGAAAGAAGGTAGGTTTTCTGGACTCCGGCGAGGGTTTGGGGCAGCGAAGAGGCATCAGGGGAGAGGAAAGAGATTTTCCTTTCCCCTGATGTCTCTTTGCAGGGCATTTCTGCCTCACGATCG
The DNA here is from genome assembly GCF_964261635.1 of Lissotriton helveticus. Classification (NCBI taxonomy): domain Eukaryota; kingdom Metazoa; phylum Chordata; class Amphibia; order Caudata; family Salamandridae; genus Lissotriton; species Lissotriton helveticus. The sequence continues at coordinate 1,522,779,141 of NC_136057.1, read as the reverse complement.
CGCACAGCGTCGCGATCGTGCGGCGTAAATGCCCCCACTAGACACCAGGGATGTAATTTTAGTTTTTAGGAAGCGACCCCTTGGGCAAGGGTCGCTTCCAGGCGGGGTCTGACTATGTTTTCGTTTTTCTGCCCCCCCTGGGGGGAAATCGGCCCGTTTTTTTGGCCGTTTTGCCCCCAGGGGGGGCAGAAATTCCCCACTAGCACCAGGGTTATTTATTATAGCCAAGATGGCGGCCATAGCTATTGTTTACGTTTTTCTGTCCCCCCTGGGGGCAAATCGGCCCGTTTTTTTTGCCGTTTTGCCCCCAGGGGGGACAGAAAATGCCCACTAGACACCAGGGATTTCATTTTAGTTTTTAGGAAGCGACCCCTTGGGCAAGGGTCGCTTCCAGGTGGCCTCACATTTACTTTTCGTTTTCTGCCCCCCCTCGGGGCAAATCGGCCCGTTTTTCGGCCGTTTTGCCCCCAGGGGGGGCAGAAATTACCCACTAGCACCAGGGATTTTTGTTGGGGCAATGTGTTTGTTTTGGGAAGCGACCCCTTGGGTAAGGGTCGCTTCCAGGTGGCCATGATTGTGTTTTTGTTTTTCTGTCCACCCTGGGGGCAAATCGGCCCATTTTTTTGCCGTTTTGCCCCCAGGGGGGGCAGAAAATGCCCACTAACACCAAGGAATATTTAGTTTTTAGGAAGCGACCCCTTGGGCAAGGAGTAGTGCTTGGCTAGCGGTGTCTGTGGAGTGGCGCTTGGCTGCTGGTGTGCGTGGAGTGCTACTTTGCTGTCTGTGCACGGAGTGCTGCTTGGCTGGCGGTGTGTGTGGAGTGGCGCTTGGCTGGTGGTGTGCGTGGAGTGCTACTTTGCTGTCTTTGCACGGAGTGGTGTTTGCTGGTGGTTTGTGTGGGGAGTGGTACTTGGCTGGATGGTGTGCGTGGATCGGTGCTTGGTTGGCAATGAGTGGCGCTTGGCTTGCGGTGTGCGTGGAGTGGTGCTTGGCTGGCGGTGTGTGTGGAGTGGTACTTGGCTGTCGGTGTGCGCTGAGTGGTGTTTGGCTGGCGGTGTGCGTGGAGGGGTACTTGGCTATCTATGCACGGAGTGGTGCTTGGCTGGCGGTGTGTGTGGAGTGGCGCTTGGCTGGTGGTGTGTGTAGAGTGGTACTTGGCTGTCTGTGCACGGAGTGGTGCTTGGCTGGCGGTGTGCGTGGAGTGGCGCTTGGCTGGTGGTGTGCGTGGAGTGCTACTTTGCTGTCTGTGCACGGAGTGCTGCTTGGCTGGCGGTGTGTGTGGAGTGGCGCTTGGCTGGTGGTGTGCGTGGAGTGCTACTTTGCTGTCTGTGCACAGAGTGCTGCTTGGCTGGCGGTGTGTGTGGAGTGGTGTTTGGCTGGCGGTGTGTGGGGAGTGGTACTTGGCTGGATGGTGTGCGTGGAGCGGTGCTTGGCTGGCGGTGAGTGGTGCTTGGCTGGTGGTGCTTGTGGAGTGGCGCTTGGCAGGTGGTGTGCGTGGAGTGCTACTTTGCTGTCTGTGCACGGAGTGGTGCTTGGCTGGCGGTGTGTGTGGAGTGGCGCTTGGCTGGTAGTGTGCGTGGAGTGCTACTTTGCTGTCTGTGCACGGAGTGCTGCTTGGCTGGCGGTGTGTGTGGACTGGCGCATGGCTGGTGGTGTGCGTGGAGTGCTACTTGGTTGTCTGTGCACGGAGTGGTGTTTGGCTGGTGGTGTGTGGGGAGTGGTACTTGGCTGGATGGTGTGCGTGGAGCGGTGCTTGGCTGGCGGTGAGTGGCGCTTGGCTTGCGGTGTGCGTGGAGTGGTGCTTGGCTGGCGGTGTGTGTGGAGTGGTACTTGGCTATCGGTGTGCACTGAGTGGTGTTTGGCTGGCGGTGTGCGTGGAGGGGTACTTGGATATCTATGCACGGAGTGGTGCTTGGCTGGCGGTGTGTGTGGAGTGGTGCTTGGCTGGTGGTGTGTTTGGAGTGGTACTTGGCTGGCTGTGCACGGAGTGGTGCTTGGCTGGTGGTGCTTGTGGAGTGGCGCTTGGCTGGTGGTGTGCATGGAGTGCTACTTTGCTGTCTGTGCACGGAGTGGTGCTTTGCTGGCGGTGTTTGTGGAGTGGCGCTTGGCTGGTGGTGTGCGTGGAGTGCTACTTTGCTGTCTGTGCACGGAGTGCTGCTTGGCTGGCGGTGTGTGTGGAGTGGCGCTTGGCTGGTGGTGTGCGTGGAGTGCTACTTTGCTGTCTGTGCACGGAGTGCTGCTTGGCTGGCGGTTTGTGTGGAGTGGTGCTTGGCTGGCGGTGTGTGTGGAGTGGCGCTTGGCTGGATGGTGTGCGTGGAGTGGTACTTGGCTGTCGGTGTGCGCTGAGTGGTGTTTGGCTGGCGGTGTGCATGGTCTGGTGCTTGGATGGTGGTGTGGGTGGACTGGCACTCTGCTGGCGGTGTGTGAGTAGTTACTTTCTGTTGGTCACTACACACACTGCTAGTTGAGTGACACTCTACGCAGTCCATCATTTTCTGTAGTTGCTGTGTCAGATATGTGGGCGTGTGAAAGTGATGGGCGGCTGGCGGTGTATTTGAATTTGAATTTGAATTTAAAAGCATTTATTTAGCGCGCTTATACCCAGCGGTTTCATGGCGCTATAGGAGCTACTAATAGCAACAGCAGCGAGAGGGGCAGGTTAGGCAGCAATGTGAATGTTTTGTATGTGTCACACGTACAAAAGGTGTATGAATGTCCTTACTGCCCCTGTGTGATGGGGGTACTGGTAGGAGCAAAAGACTGACTGGCACCAAAGTGGTCAGGCAGTTAAAAAAATTCAAAAAATTATCCAGTGTCTTGATGTTAAACCTCATCTAATCTCAATTTGTCTAAGTCCTATTTGATGGCCCATCTGGCCGAATATTAATTTGGGGGGCAAAATTGTGTGTTGTTGTTTTAATTGTTATCTTGTTTGTGAAATGTGGTAGTAATTTTTTTTTCTTCTCTATTTTTGTCTTGTTCCAGGCTTTTGCTGTTTGGATTGTTGTAGGTTGCGTGTCTGTTTGCAGCTTGTGTAGTTGCTTGTGCTTGGTAAGTGAATGTATTTTGTACTACTTCCCCTTGATGTTTGTCTTTTTGAAAAAGGTTGTAATTCTAGCAGTTTGTGTGGCTCTGTGTTTTTTTTTTCAGCATTAGTTTTTGATGTGCACTTTGTTTTCTAATCTGTAATTTCTTTTTTTCTTTCTAGTGGGATATCATTTCTTTTCGCTGTGTCTCAACAGAGTAGGTGCTGGTGAGTGTAGCTATATTTTGTAAGAGTGAAATTGTTTTGGATTGTATTTATCTTTTAGTGAAAGCCTTACCTTGTTTACTTCTTACTTTGCACAGTGTAGGTTGTTGTTCACTTGTGTGTGCAGTCTTCTTGCTTTGTAAGGATAATGGCTAGTCGCAGGATTACTGCTCAGCAGGTTCTTGGTTTGCTTTCTGAGTCTTCCTCTGACCATGGTTCAGAGTCTGAGTCCGATTCGGACTCCCAGGAAGCGGCAGAAGATTCAGGCAGTGAGTTTTTTCTTCGCATGGAATCATCATCATCGGATGATGACTCTTCTTCTAGTGCTGATGAAGGGCCTATGGTAGAGGAGGACATTGTGTTGCCGGTAGTGAGCCAAGAGGCACCTGTGCTGCTGCCTAGGGCCGCAAGGTTTCCTTTCTTTTTACGTCGGCAAGAGGCATGTGGGCTGGAGCCTGCACCCAAAAGGCTTCACATTGCTGTGGTGCGCAAAGAGGCATCTGGTGCTTTTCGTCTTCCTGCTAGTGTAGTGCAGCAAGAGGCATCTGGGGCTGTTAGGCTTCCCATTGGTGTAGAGCGGCAAGAGGCATCTGGGCCTGCTTGGTTTCCCGGTGGTGTAGTGCAGCAAGAAGCATCTCAGGCTGCTGGGCTTCCCGTTGGTGTAGTGCAGGAAGAGCCCTCTGGGGATGATATGTCTTCTGTTGGTGTTGTGCAGCCAGAAGTATCTGTGGCTGGTAGATTTCCCATTGGTGAAGAGGGGCAAGAGGCATCTGGGCCTGCTTGGTTTCCCGGTGGTGTAGTGCAGCAGGAAGCATCTCAGGCTGCTGGGCTTCCCGTTGGTGTAGTGGAGGAAGAGCCCTCTGGTGGTGCTATGTCTTCTGTTGGTGTTGTGCAGCCAGAAGTATCTGTGGCTGTTAGGCTTCCCGTTGGAGAACAGCAGCAAGATGTTTCGGTGCTGCAGGCTGGGGTGGCTGCTCCCCCCGTTGATAGGGATGGCCTCTGGGTTCCCCCTGGCTTGGTGCAGCCGGCATTGCCAGAGTTCACTGGTGTTCCTGGGTGTAGAGTGAATACTGAGAATTTTCTGCCAATGAATTTTTTGCGGTGGATTTTTGATGATATGTTTTTGCAAGAGATTGTTGAGCAAACCAATGTGTATTCCGAACAATTTTTGAGGGCCAACAGTGCCAGCCTTAAGCCCTATTCTAGAGCAATCCGGTGGACTCCCACAAATGTTGAAGAGATGAAGAAGTTTCTGGGATTATCTTTTTTGATGGGCTAGCTAAGGAAGTCATCAATGACTTCATATTGGTCCACTAGTCCCTTGATGGCAACAGCTATATTTCCAGCAGTCATAAGTCGTGATCGGTATATGCTTCTTCTTCGGATGATGCATTTTGTTGATAATAGTTTAGCGTTGTCACGCGATCACCCTGATTGTGACCGTTTGTTTAAAATTCGGCCTGTCCTTGATCACTTTGTTGATCGTTTTTCTGAGATTTTTGTCCCTGGTAATGAAATTGCAGTGGATGAGTCTTTGGTGTTGTTCAAGGGCCGCTTGGTTTTTAGGCAATACATTCCTAGTAAGAGGGCACGCTATGGAATCAAACTGTATATGCTGTGTGACAGTGAGACTGGATATGTCTACAATTTCAGGGTGTACACTGGTAAGGAGTCCAGCATTAACCCTCCTGGTCGTCCCTCTACTTTTCGAGTGACTGAGCAAATTGTGTGGGAACTAGGTAGAGGATTATTTAACAAAGGCCATCATTTATATGTAGATAACTTCTACACTGGTGTGCGGTTGTTCAAGGAGTTGGCCAAAGTGGGCACTGTTGCTTGTGGCACAATGCGCAGTAACCGTAAAGGTTTCCCAAAGGAACTTGTTTGCAAAAGCCTTGTGCGGGGACAGTCTACGGCATTGCGATGTGGGGAGCTTCTAGCTGTGAAGTATTCAGACAAGAGAGATGTGTACATGCTGACTACTATCCACGATGAAAGTACAGAACCTGTGCCTGTTTGGGGTCAGGGTGCTGAAGTGCGCAAACCTGTGTGCATTCTAGCTTACAATAAGTTCATGGGTGGTGTTGACAGAGTAGATCAGAGGTTGGAACCTTATGCTGCTCTTCGAAAGGCTTACGTTTGGTACAAGAAGTTGGCTATCCATCTGTTCCACTTGGCATCCTTTAATGCTTTCGTTGTGTACCAGAAGTCTTGTCCTGAGAAGAAGATGCCTTTTGTTAAGTTTCAGGAGTCTATAATAGGCAGCCTTGTACTTGTGGAGCAGGCAAGTGTTCCTAGATTTGGAGTGGTGGAGGAAGTGGCTAGATTGCAAGATCGCCACTTTCCTGAATCTATTCCTTCCACTACTGGAAGAGACTTTCCGACTAGAAGATGCAGAGTCTGTTGGCGAAGAGGCGTGCGGAAGGAGTCTCGTATATACTGCCCTGACTGTCCTTCTAAGCCTGCATTGTGTCTGTCGGCTTGTTTTAAATTGTACCACACGCAAAAGAAGTTTTGGGAGTTTTAATGAGCTGTAAAGTGAATTGCCTGGTCTGCATTCTGTAAAACATTTTTAGTTTGTTTGAAGGATTGGCATTAGTGCAAAGTTTTTATTTTAAGAATTTGTGTTACCTGATTTGTAGGTATTTCCATTTGTTTAGTGTTATTTTCAAAAAAAGAATTCTAAATGTGTTTGTGGTGTGTGCCGGCTGGTGCTTGGCTGGCGGTGTGTGTGGAATTGCGCTTGGCTGGTGGTGTGCATGGAGTGGTACTTGGCTGTCTGTGCACGGAGTGGTGCTTTGCTGGCGGTGTGTGTGGAGTGGCGCTTGGCTGGTGGTGTTCGTGGAGTGGTACTTGGCTGTCTGTGCATGGAGTGGTGCTTGGCTGGCGGTGTGTGTGGAGTGGTGCTTGGCTGGCGGTGTGTGTGGAGTGGTGCTTGGCTGGCGGTGTGTGTGGAGTGGTGCTTGGCTGGCGGTGTGTGTGGAGTGGTGCTTGGCTGGCGGTGTGTGTGGAGTTGCGCTTGGCTGGTGGTGTTTGTGGAGTAGTACTTGGCTGTCTGTGCACGGAGTGGTGCTTGGCTGGCTGTGTGTGTGGAGTGGCGCTTGGCTGGTGGTGTTTGTGGAGTGGTACTTTGCTGTCTGTGCATGGAGTGGTGTTTGGCTGGTGGTGTGTGTGGAGTGGTGTTTGGCTGGCGGTTTGTGCGGAGTGGTACTTGGCTGGAGGGTGTGCATGGAGCGGTGCTTAGCTGTCTGTGCACGGAGTGGTGCTTGGCTGGCGGTGTGCGTGGAGTGGCGCTTGGCTGGGGGTGAGTGTGGAGTGATACTTGAGTGACTGTGCACGGAGTTGTGCTTGGCTGTCAGTGTGCGCTGAGTGTTTGGCTGGCGGTGTGCATGGTCTGGTGCTTGGATGGTGGTGTGGGTGGACTGGCGCTCGGCTGGCGGTGTGTGAGTAGTTACTTTCTGTTGGTCACTACACACACTGCTAGTTGAGTGACACTCCACGCAGTCCATTAATTTGTGTCGTTGCAGTGTCAGAAATGTGGGCGTGTGAAAGTGATGGGCCCTTGAATGGCGGTGTTTGCTGGTGTGAGTGTTGAAATGTGATGGGTCCGCGGCTGGCGGTGTGAATGTTTTGAATGTGTCACACGTACGAAAGGTGTATGAATGGCCTGTAAAGAGGTTGGTGCCTTGACGTGGCTTTACAGCTCACGAGCTGTGAGTCAGTGGTTCAGTTAATCATACTTTCAATTATGCGCAGTGTATTTCATTTTTTGTGAAATTACTTGCGATTACAAATGTATGTACTGAATCATCACTCACCCTCGTGCCAAATTCAACCAGTATGTGTGTGTGCTTGCGGATAGATGGCTGTGCCGTTAATTTTTGTTTTTTTTCTCTTTCTGCAGTAGGGTGTACCTTGTCCCTTATTGTGATTGTTGTAATGTGTTGCTTTTCTTCCAGATGGTGTCAGTGGTCTTGTTTGTATCAGGTATGAAAGGTGGGTGAATGGCCTGTAAAACGGTTGGTGCCTTGTCGACGTCCATCACCACCCCCTTTTTGTAATTATTTTGGCCACCATGAGTGTGGAAGGGTATGCTCAGACATGAGTCCCTTGCTCATTGCACCATCAGGATTCAAGCAAGCCGGGCCGAAGACGGCTGTAATGCCAGAAACCGGTCCCCGGAAGCTTGTTTCCTTTCCAGTGAAGAATTGGCTTGGTAGTTTGGTCTGCCCTGTTCCCATGATGCACTGGGCCAGGGACAGACTAATTTGCATATAGCCAGGTTCTGAACTGGGATGGTGCAGTGAGCTAAAAAACGGTGATGGATCAAGCCCTGATCTGTTGACTGGGTAGGAGTGTTCTGATTAACTCAGATACTCTGTCCATCACCACCCCCTTTTTGTAATTATTTTGGCCACCATGAGTGTGGAAGGGTATGCTCAGACATGAGTCCCTTGCTCATTGCACCATCAGGATTCAAGCAAGCCGGGCCGAAGACGGCTGTAATGCCAGAAACCGGTCCCCGGAAGCTTGTTTCCTTTCCAGTGAAGAATTGGCTTGGTAGTTTGGTCTGCCCTGTTCCCATGATGCACTGGGCCAGGGACAGACTAATTTGCATATAGCCAGGTTCTGAACTGGGATGGTGCAGTGAGCTAAAAAACGGTGATGGATCAAGCCCTGATCTGTTGACTGGGTAGGAGTGTTCTGATTAACTCAGATACTCTGTCCATCACCACCCCCTTTTTGTAATTATTTTGGCCACCATGAGTGTGGAAGGGTATGCTTTAAATTTGAATTTAACAATGGTGAAAATGTCAAGTCCACCAGCTTTTGCAAGAGGGGTTACCTGGGTTTTTGGCCCCGTGCAAGACAGCCATCTAGGGAAACCTACCAAACCCACACATTTCTGAAAAGTAGACACCCGGGGGCTTCCAAGGAGGTATGGCTTGCGTGGATCCTCCAACGTTCCTTTACCCAGAATCCCTTGCAAACCTCATTTTTTGCTTGGAAAAAATCAGTTTTTTCACACGTTTTAGTGTGGGAAAGCGTGGCATCACTGGGCTCACATAAATTACCTCCCACCCAGCGTTCCCCAAGGTCTCTCGATAAAAATGGTACCTCACTTGCGTGGGTAGGCATAGTGGCTGCTTTAGGAAAAGGCCCAATTCTTACTGTGGAGACCAAAAAATTACCTTTAGCCAAATAATCTTATTTTTTGAGGGGGTCACCTGAGCTTTTGGCCCGGGGCTTGGCGGGCATCTTTGGAAACTACCAAACCCAAACAGTTCTGAGAACTAGACACCCGGGGGAGTCCAGGGAGGTATGGCATGTGTGGGTCCCCCAATGTTTTCCTACCCAGAAACCCCTGCAAACCTTAAATTTTGGTCAAAAAACCCACTTTTCCGTACTTTTTTGGGTGGGTGGGCCAAAGGCATGTGACTCAGGCTGGGGGGCTTAATTTGTAAAACTTAAATATGACTAAAAACTACTTTTTTCAAAATTCATTTTTGGCGTGTTCTGCTTTGGGGCACCCACACAAGTGAGGTATCCTTTTACTCAGGAGAACAAGGGGAACGCAGGGTGGTAGGACTTTTTTGCCGGCACGGCGATCCCACGCCAAAAAGTTTGGAAAAGTGCTATTTTTACCTAATTTTAAGGTTTGCAAGGAGTTCTGGGTAAGAAAACATTGGGGGACCCACGCATGCCATACCTCCCTGGACTCCCCCGGGTGTCTAGTTTTGAGAACTGTTTGGGTTTGCTACTTTGCAAAGAATACCACCCAGCCCCGGGCCACAAACTCAGATGCCCCCCCCAAAATCAAGGTAGTTTTGCAATAAGGTAATGTAAATTCACCACCGTACGATTTGAACCGTTTCCTGTTGCAGCTACTATGTCTATCCACGCAAGTGAGGTACCATTTTTTTCAGGACACCTAGGGAAACGCTGGGTGGGTGGAATTTTGTGGATCCACGCAGATTCCAGAACTTTCCACCACAGAAATGTGACGAAAAGGTGTTTTTTTGGTCAAATTTTTCGGTTTGCAAGGGATTCTGGGTAACAGAACCTGGTGGGAGGCAGTCGAGTCACCCCATCCTGAATTCCCCTGGGTGTCTACTTTTAAAAAATGTATAGGTTTGCTAGGTTTCCCTAGGTGCTGGCAGAGCTACGGCGCAAAAACAAAATGTAGTCTTTTTGGCCAAAACGTGCTAGATTTCACTGGGAAATTGAGGTGCAGCCATGTTGCGTATTGCGCTGTTTCATGTCGCAGCCACTATGCCTACCCACGCAAGTGAGGTACCATTTTTTTCGGGAGACCAGGGGGAACGCTGGGTGGGTGAAAATTTGTTGATCCACGCAGATTCCAGAACTTTCCACCACAGAAATGTGAAGAAAATGTGTTTTTTTGGTCAAATTTTTAGGTTTGCAAGGGATTCTGGGTAACAAAACCTGGGGGTAGGCAGACCAGTCACCCCATCCTGAATTCCCCTGGGTGTCTAGTTTTCAAAAATGTATAGGTTTGCTAGGTTTCCCTAGGTGCTGGCAGAGCTACGGCGCAAAAACAAAAGGTAGTCTTTTTGTCCAAAACGTGCTAAATTTCACTGGGAAATTGAGGTGCGACCATGCTGCGTTTTGCGCTGTTTCATGTCGCAGCCACTATGCCTACCCACGCAAGTGAGGTACCTTTTTTTTCAGGAGACCTGGGGGCACGCTGGGTGGGTGGAAATTTGTTGATCCACACAGATTCCAGAACTTTACACCACAGAAATGTGAGGAAAATGTGTTTTTTTGGTCAAATTTTTATGTTTGCAAGCGATACTGGGTAACAAAACCTGGGGGTAGGCAGACGAGTCACCCCATCCTGAATTTCCCTGGCTGTCTAGTTTTCAAAAATGTATAGGTTTGCTAGGTTTCCCTAGGTGCTGCAGAGCTACGGCGCAAAAACAAAAGGTAGTCTTTTTGTCCAAAACGTGCTAAATTTCACTGGGAAATTGAGGTGCGACCATGCTGCGTTTTGCGCTGATTCATGTCGCAGCCACTATGCCTACCCACGCAAGTGAGGTACCATTTTTTTCGGGAGGCCTGGGGGCACGCTGGGTGGATGGAAATTTGTTGATCCACACAGATTCCAGAACTTTCCACCACAGAAATGTGAGGAAAATGTGTTTTTTGTCATATTTTTATGTTTGAAACGGATTCTGGGTAACAAAACCTGGGGGTAGGCAGACGAGTCACCCCATCCTAAATTCCCCTGGGTGTCTAGTTGTCAAAAATGTATAGGTTTGCTAGGTTTCCCTAGGTGCTGGCAGAGCTACGGCGCAAAAACAAAAGGTAGTCTTTATGTCCAAAACGTGCTAAATTTCACTGGGAAATTGAGGTGCAACCATGCTGCGTTTTGCGCTGTTTCATGTCGCAGCCACTATGCCTACCCACGCAAGTGAGGTACCTTTTTTTTGGGAGACCTGGGGGCACGCTGGGTGGGTGGAAATTTGTTGAACCACGCAGATTCCAGAACTTTCCACCACAGAAATGTGAGGAAAATGTGTTTTTTTTGTCACATTTTTATGTTTGCAAGGGATTCTGGGTAACAAAACCTGGGGGTAGGCAGACGAGTCACCCCATCCTGAATTCCCCCGGGTGTCTAGTTTTCAAAAATGTATAGGTTTGCTAGGTTTCCCTAGGTGCTGGCAGAGCTACGGCGCAAAAACAAAAGGTAGTCTTTTTGTCCAAAACGTGCTAAATTTCACTGGGAAATTGAGGTGCGACCATGCTTCATTTTGCGCTGTTTCATGTCGCAGCCACTAGGCCTACCCACGCAAGTGCGGTACCATTTTTTTCGGGAGACCTGGGGGCACGCTGGGTCGGTGGAAATTTGTTGATCCACACAGATTCCAGAACTTTCCACCACAGAAATGTGAGGAAAATGTGTTTTTTTGTCAAATTTTTATGTTTGCAAGGGATTCTGGGTAACAAAACCTGGGGGTAGGCAGACGAGTCACCCCATCCTAAATTTCCCTGGGTGTCTAGTTTTCAAAAATGTATAGGTTTGCTAGGTTTCCCTAGGTGCTGGTAGAGTTACGGCGCAAAAACAAAAGGTAGTCTTTTTGTCCAAAACGTGCTAAATTTCACTGGGAAATTGAGGTGCAACCGTGCTGCGTTTTGCGCTGTTTCATGTCGCAGCCACTATGCCTACCCACGCAAGTGAGGTACCATTGTTTTCGGGAGACCTGGGGGCACGCTGGGTGGGTGGAAATTTGTTGATCCACGCAGATTCCAGAACATTCCCCACAGAAATGTGAGGAAAATGTGTTTTTTTTGTCAAATATTTAGGTTTGCAAGGGATTCTGGGTAACAAAACCTGGGGGTAGGCAGACGAGTCACCCCATCCTGACTTTCCCTGGGTGTCTAGTTTTAAAAAATGTATAGGTTTGCTAGGTTTCCCTAGGTGCTGGCAGAGCTACGGCGCAAAAACAAAAGGTAGTCTTTTTGTCCAAAACGTGCTAAATTTCACTGGGAAATTGAGGTGCAACCATGCTGCGTTTTGCGCTGTTTCATGTCGCAGCCACTATGCCTACCCACGCAAGTGAGGTACCATTTTTTTCGGGAGACCTGGGGGCAAGCTGGGTGGGTGGAAATTTGTTGATCCACGCAGATTCCAGAACTTTCCACCACAGAAATGTGAGGAAAATGTGTTTTTTTTGTCAAATATTTAGGTTTGCAAGGGATTCTGGGTAACAAAACCTGGGGGTAGGCAGACGAGTCACCCCATCCTGAATTTCCCTGGGTGTCTAGTTTTCAAAAATGTATAGGTTTGCTAGGTTTCCCTAGGTGCTGGCAGAGCTACGGTGCAAAAACAAAAGGTAGTCTTTTTGTCCAAAACTTGCTAAATTTCACTGGGAAATTGAGGTGCGACCATACTGCGTTTTGCGCTGTTTCATGTCGCAGCCACTATGCCTACCCACACAAGTGAGGTACCATTTTTTTGGGGAGACCTGGGGGCACGCTGGGTAAATGGAAATTTGTTGATCCGCGCAGATTCCAGAACTTTACACCACAGAAATGTGAGGAAAATGTGTTTTTTTGTCAAATTTTTAGGTTTGCAAGGGATTCTGGGTAACAAAACCTGGGGGTAGGCAGACGAGTCACCCCGTCCTGAATTTCCCTGTGTGTCTAGTTTTCAAAAATGTATAGGTTTGCTAGGTTTCCATAGGTGCCGGCTGAGCTAGGGCTCAAAAACAAAAGGTAGTCTCTTTGTCCAAAGAGCGCCAGATTTCACTGGGAAATTGAGGTGCGACCACGTTGCATTTTGTGCCGTTTCCTGTCGTAGGCACAAGGCCGACCCACACAAGTGAGGTACCGTTTTTATTGGGAGACTTGGGGGAACGCTGTGTAGGTGGAAATTTGTTGATCCACAGAGATTCCAGAACTTTCCACCACAGAAATGTTAGGAAAATGTGTTTTTTTGTCAAAATCTTAGCTTTGCAAGGGATTCTGGGTAACAAAACCTGGTGGTAGGCAGTTGAGTCACCCCATACTGAATTCCCCTGGGTGTCTACTTTTCAAAAATGTATAGGTTTGCTAGGTTTCCCTAGGTGCCGGCAGAGCTAGGGTGCAAAAACTACAGGTAGGCACTTTGCCAAAAAAGGGTCAATTTGTAACTGCAAAATTTAGGTGTGACCACGTTGCATTTTGCGCCGTTTCCTGTCGCAGGCACAAGGCCGACACACACAAGTGAGGTACCGTTTTTATCGGGACACTTGGGGTAATTCAGATTTGTAAATCAACTGTTATTACCAATTGAGCTTTCATGCATTTCTCCCTTTAAATGAAAGACATTGAGTAAAAAAAAAGATCTTTTTGAAAATTGACCAATAATTCTCATGCTAGTATGAGTATTCCCAATTTTGAAAATGTGCAATTATATACTGTTTCTGAACTCTATAATTTGTACCCAATTGAGAAATACATAGGTGTCTTTCATACAGATTATTCCATGTATACATTTTCCAAGACAAAGTGCTCTATACCCAGTAAATGAAAAAATACCATTGCAAGTTGCTGCTCAGTTTTTGGATCTGGATTCGTCGGGTTCTTGGTGAAACTACAAGTCCTATATATCCCCACAACCAGAAAGGTCTAAAGGATGTAACGGTATATTGCTTTCCAAGAGCTGTCAAAATTAGAAAAAGTTATAGGTGAAAACGTTGAGACAAAAGGCTGTTTTTTTCAACAAATTTTCAATTATTCCAATATTTAACTGTTAGTTTCTATAACGAAACCTTCATGGATTTAGACAAATGACCCCTTTCTGAATTCAGAATTTTGTCTACTTTTCGGAAATGTAAAGCTTTCCAGGATCCATTATTGCTTTCAAACTCATTTCTACCATTAACTGGAAGGAGGTGGAAAGCTCTAAAAATAGCAAAAATAGGCTATGTCCCAGAAAATTGCCAAAACTGAGTGAACAATTTCGGTTCTCTGACAAAAGACTGTCATTCCCTAAAAACTGGGAAAATTGAGATTTCAGCCCCACAAACCCTTTTTTGATACCATTTTCAGGGAAAACCCCGGAGGCTTTCATTTGCAGCCCGTTTTTCCCATTTTTCTGAAAAAAACAAAAAAATCACTATATTTTGGTTAATTTCTGGGACCCCTCCAAGGGAATCCATAAACCCTGGGCGCCTTTAGAATCTACATGATGTTGGAAGAAAAGGACGCAAATTTGGCGTGGATACCTTATGTGGTCAAAAAGTTACAAGGGCCTAAGCGCGCACTACCCCAAAACGCCAAAAAAAGCCTTAGCACAGGAGGGGGAAAAGGCCTAGCAGCGAAGGGGTTTTTAAATAGTAGAATAATATAAGACTATGTGACAAGCCCATCAAATAACATGTTTGCATATTGCATATTGCATATTGCTGACTGCAGACTACAGGTTCCTTCCCAGCACTACAGATGCCATTCTAGGAAAGATAAAATGATGATTTCTGTAATTTTAAACACCTGTTATTGATGGCACAACAAAAAAGCTTTAGAAAGTGCTGTACAAGAAAATTGCTTCTCTGGGTGATCAGCATACTTTTTCAGTGTCATTCTAATTTGTTAGTCCTACTAATCTCATTGTTAATTTTCTATTAATGCTAAAGACGGGAACCTCAAACACCTTTGAATCAGGTGTTGGCCTAATAAGGCAGTTTAAGTCCAGCTGTGGACTGGATGAATTCGGGCACCTAGAGGCCTGTCCCTCAGTCAGAGCTGTTCAGATGGACGTGCTGGTCCCACAGAAAGGATTCTAATGTGGTTTCTTTATCAGAATTAATACCTGCTATGTGGTAAATAGTGTGACCTTGCGTCACGGGTTCAGGAGCGTCTTTTCTATTCTGGCCTTTTGTTACACATTCATTAGACACAATCAGTGTTTGGAATGTCACCAATACCTCATGAAGAATCGCTCCTGCTGGGCCTATCATTTCATCTGAAAAGAGTAGGTGATGATATTAAAGAATGTATTTCAAAGTGTATCGAGCTAGTTTCTAAAGTTTAGTGCTGATTTATTCTGTAAAATATTGTGTTATCAGGGACAAAGTATCAATAGGTGGACTTTGGAATGCATTCCGATTAAAAAATATATATATTTATTTATTATTATACTTCATTTATACGACCAGGAAATAGAGGATAAGTAAGCAGCAAGGAGAGGAAACATTATGCATATTTAAAATATTTATTTTGGTTAGTAAAATATGATATTTTACTAACCAAAATAAAGGGATGTGGCCAAGCGTTTTCTGTGTAACAGCATATTCTGGCAACTCTGCCACCAACACATTTCGCCCAATAATCACAAATTGACTAATCCATCAATCCACTTTTTTCATCTCGCTCCCGGTTTACAGGTTCGTTCCATCAATTCAGAAAAGGCAGAACTGCTGATAAAAACAGTGCGGTCTGCATTTCCTTCTAGCCGCCGCTGAGGGCAATATTTTGAACCACACCTCAAGGAATCAAGTGGCAAGGTCTTCTCTTGGGTACTCTGGCAAGGTATAATTTCTTTCACTGTTATTAAGACATCCCCAGAAAAGTTAGGAATGTACCAGGAACGCTCCTACTAGGGCCAAAGGGTCACTATCTGCCAATGTTAGACAGTCTAAGTCGTTAGGCATTCCAGCAGCTAATTATGTAGGTGTGTAATAATAAGGCTACTCCTAATAAGGCAACCATTTTCATAAGTAGTTGTTGGCAAGCATATCTAGCAGGTTTTTGTAGTGTTCACGGACTAGTTGCTCCGCATTGCATAATGACGCAATGCGGCGGCGGCCATCTTTGGCGGCAGTGCGCATGCGCGCAGTGTGGCGCGAAACGCCGAGCAAGTAGCTGACGGCTCGGCGCTCTCTGAGAGCGATACTTGAAATAAACACATTTGAACCCCCAACTGCATCAGATTCATCAATGAGGGAAAGGGGCAACATTACAATGGCGACGAGGGTGGGATACAAGCAAAATAACCAGCAAGCGAAACGAAAAAAGGAGGAACGCCACTGTGCGCCGAACCCAGCAGAAGCAAAGCACGGCCACAGAGGGAGAACCAACAACTACAGTGGTAGTGAGTAAGAGCAAGCCTCGGAGAGCGCGGCAGAGCCCCCCCCCAACACACCCATTGGGGACCAACTTGAGCACAGCGAAGATCAGTGAGTGCACGTAGAGGGACACGGAGTCCCACAGCCCCACTGTCACGATACAGTCCAGGAGACAGAGCGCTGGTGACTTCAGGGAAAAGCGAAGGGGTAGAGACAGAGAGCCCCCAGCTTCGCCACAAAGAGCAGAAAGAAGAAGGAGCACCAGGGAGCCCCAAGGGGCAAAGTGAAACCGCGCCAACAATCAAGCGCGAAACCATGTGTGCCCAGGCGACTTCAGCGACGGCACCCGTCCCGTTCCTGCCCAAGCCAGGAGAACCCCTGATGAGATGGGAGGACTGGAGAGACTACATAGACAACTTCATAGAGGTGTTAGAAGACGAAAATGAGGAAAAATTCACAAGTAAGAGGAAGAGGAGAATACTACTCCATAACTTGGGCCCGGAGGGGCTCAGAGTTTTCAAAAATCTGGTTCCCAAGCAAATTGCGACCACAGATGACGACGTATACGCCCACGCGATTGAGGAATTGAATGAACACTACCGACCAGCGGTATGCGTCTCAATTGACCGATATAATTTTCAACAAAGGAAGCAAGAAGTGGGGGAGTCGGTCGAAGAGTATGTGGCGGCGTTAAGTAAACTGGCGTCCACATGCAAGTACGACGCATTCCAAGACGAGTTTATCAAGGATCAGATCGTGATGCATACTACAAGCAAGGCCATAAAAGAGAAATTATGGTCAAGCGGAAATGTCACACTCAAGGAGGTCATGGCCACGGTAAAGAAAGCTGAGCTGGCACGACGATGTGCGGAAGCGGCGATGAAAGAGACTGCGGCCAGGCCCATGGTGATCAGGATAGAAGAAGACGACTCCCGGAGAGATAACAGGCACAAAGGTACCCCGCAGAAAGCACCACAGAGGTGGCAAGGAAACCCAGGCCTGCCAAACCGACAGACGGGAAGCGGAAAGAAAAGTTGTTACCCCTGTGGGAGCATGACGCACGAGGCCCACGACAGGAAGTGCCCAGCGTTTCGCGCCAAATGTTTGTTCTTCGGGATCGTAGGACATTATGAGAAGGTATGCTGCAATAAGTCAGGCAGGAGCATGGTACGGTACGTGGATCAAGGGCAAGAAGAACCTGAGGACAACGGCCACGAGGAGGAAGACACGGTGCTTTGCATCTATGACCAGATATTATGTGTGGACACAAATAGAACAAGCAAGCCGGTGTTGGACATGACAATTGGAGGAGTGCCAATAAACATCGTAGCAGACACGGGCTCACCATACACGATAGTCCAGAGGGCGGTGTGGAACGAGACCTTCAAACCCCACGTGGGCCCAGAACTGGAGAAATTGGAAATAAGGCCCGTCACATATAACGGAGACCCCATACCCATGGTAGGATTCAGGCCGCTAACATTCGAATTCAGAGGACGGAGTGCCATATGCAAACTGTATGTCTCAGAAAAAAGGGCCGTCGGTGTTGGGATGGCTGGACCAGGGCGACCTGGGAATAAAACTGGACCTGGGAGGTAAAGTCCAGATCCTTCCTACCGAACCGGATGGATGGCCCGACATAGACAGGTAGAAGAAGGAATACCCGAAGGTGTTTGGAGGCAAGGTGGGGAAGCTAGAAAAGTTTGCACACAAGATCATACTCAAGGCGGGAGCGGTGCCAGTGTCCCATAAAGTGAGGAATGTGCCCTTGGCGGTGAGAGAGGCAGTACAAGTGGAACTACAAGAGCTGGAAAAGAGGGGCATCATAGAGCCGATCACATGCGCTGAATGGCTGGCACCACTGGTAGTGGTAATGAAACCCAGCGGGAAGGTCAGGCTATGTGTAGACCTGCGAGAATTGAACAAAAACATTGTCGTGGAGAAGTTCCCCTTACCAAGAATCGAAGAGATGCTGGCCAAGACAAGGGGAATAAAGTGGTACTCCACCATCGATTTGACTTCAGCATACCACCAAATAGCCCTACATCAGGAGAGCAGGAGGTTGACGTCCTTCATCACTCCCTTTGGCTGGTACCAATTTTGCTGCATGCCATTCGGGCTGGCGTCAGCCGCGGCGGTGTTTCAAAAATGGATGCACCAGTTGTTTAAGAACATGGAGGGCATCCAGTACTTTCAGGATGATATCTTGATAATGGGCCGTGACAGGATAGACCATGATGCTAAACTCAACAAGGTACTGGAAGTGTTGGAGACAAAAGGCCTGATCGTAGAATGGGACAAATGCCGCCTAGGAATGGAGTCAGTGAGGTACCTAGGGCATGAAATTGGAGTGCAAGGGATCACGCCCAAAGCTGAGAACGTGAAAGCCATCTGCGATGCGCCACCCCCCACCAGCAAAGAGGAAGTCAGGTCCTTTTTGGGCATGGCAGAATATTACAGTAAATTTGTCCAGCATTTTGCAACGAAAACCCACCACATGAGGCAACTAACGAGGGAGAAAACAACGTTCAGCTGGACCGCAGAAGCCCAAAAGGAATTTGAGAGTGTCAAGATGGGCATCGTGGGTGCTGTACCCCTGCAAGGTTATGACCCCCAAGGCAGGACGGTGCTCACCACGGACGCCAGCGACAAGGGCTTAGGTGCCGTCTTAATGCAAGACAGAGGACAAGGAGTGGTAGAGACATTGAGCTTTGCTTCTCGCATGCTGAGCAGCACTGACATGAAGTTCAGCGTCATAGAAAAGGAGATGCTGGCGGTGGTGTGGGCGATGACAAGATTCCGGCAATTCCTGTGGGGGACGCGGTTTCAACAAAAAACGGACCACAAACCACTTGTGAAGGTGCTCACCTCTAGTGGGCATGCCAACGCCACGCCTCGAATCTCTAAAATGACTCTAAAACTATTGGAATTCAGATATGATGTAGAAGATATCCCGGGTAGTCGTAACAAGGTGGCGGACTACTTGAGTAGAGCGGCAGCCATGGAACTAGAAGAAGAGGACAGAGAAGGGGGAGAAGAAATGGTAGCTCTATTGGATGACCAGGAAAGAGTCATTAGCAGACAAGAGTGGGAAACAACTTACGAGGAGGATCAAGTGGCACAGAAGGTGAAGGAGTACATTGTAAAGGGCTGGCCAGAGAAGAGGCACCTCAATGAGGAACTAAGGAGATACTATGAAGTCAGGGAGGAACTCTCAGTATATGACGGAGGAGTGTTCATGTACAGATGAGATAAGGTCATCCCTCCCTCAGGAATAATTCCCAGGTTATTGGCGATACTCCATGAAGGACACCTAGGGATTGGCAAGACAAAATCAAGGACTAAACAGGGGTACTGGTGGCCAGGAATGGACGTGCAAGTTGAGCGTCACATCAGAGAGTGCACTCAGTGCCAAGGGGCGGATAAGACACTCAAGCCCTTGAGACCGGCGCTAGGACAATTTGACTCCCCGAGAAATCCCTAGGAGGAGTTGTCCATTGACATTTTGGGTCCGATCTTGGACAATCAAGGGACGCCGAAGTACATATGCATCCTCATAGACAGATACTCCAAGTGGCTGAAGCGAAGATAGGAGAGGTAATGGACACAGAGACAATTCTAAAGTTCCTAGATGACACGTTTGTAAGAGAAAGTATCTCCAAGTCAATATTGAGTGACAATGGCCCTCAATTTACCTCAGAAAAATGGACTAAGTTCATGGAGAGGAATTGCATCCTCCCCAAGCATACCTCCATATACCACCCGGCAGGCAATGGACTGGTGGAATGTTTTAACCGGGTGGTGATGGGATCAGTGCAAGCAGCGATAACGTGTGGAAAGGATTGGGAAAAGGAGATAAGTCAAATGATATGGGCGTACAGAATCACCCCCACCAGCACACGGTACAGCCCATTCCAAATCCTGAGAGGCAGAGATCCCTTCACGAGAGACAACAGAATGTGGAAGGAGAAAACGGTGACCAGCAAATGGTCTCCTGCAGTGGTACAGGCGAACCTGGAAAGAGCACAAGCGGTATACACAAAATACTACAATGCCCGGAGAAATGTGAAGGAGACGGGACTGGAAGAAGGCGAATGGGTGAGAGTCAAGTTGGTGGTGATGCAGAGAAAGGGGGACAGCAAGTACAGCAAACCACTCCAGGTCAAGGAGGTGTATGATCGAGCGGCCTTGTTGAGCGATGGCATCGTGTGGTCCCAAGACCACATGGGGAGGTGCAACAAGGTGCTGCAGTGGAGTCATGACGAACAGGAGCAGGGAACAACGATAGAGCCCAACGGTGGAGCTGAACTCACCGACTGGGGAATGGACCTGGAAAATGGAGAAATGAGCGAGGTACCAGACAACAGAACCACCCTGGAGGTGGACGAGGAAGAGGAAGTAAGGAGGTTGGGAAGGAGCCCAGATGAGCCCAATGGTGGGAAGGGCAGAGAGGAAACTTTGGGAAGAAATTCCCTAGCTGACCCGGCGAAGTGTACCCGCAGAGGAAGAGCTGTGGTGAGACCTTACCGATTCTGAGACTTTGAGATGGGTGAAGGACTGTAAGTTTGGGAAAATTGTTTCAGTTGTATAAAAGGGGGAGATATGTAGTGTTCACGGACTAGTTGCTCCGCATTGCGTGATGACGCAATGCGGCGGGGGCCAACTTTGGCGGCAGTGCGCATGCGCGCAGTGTGGCGCGAAACTCCGAGCAAGTAGCTGTCGGCTCGGCGCTCTCTGAGAGCGATACTTGAAATAAACACCCTTGAACCCCCAACTGCGTCAGAGTCATCAATGGGGGAAAGGGGCAACGTTACAGTTTTCATTTTAGGATTGGGTCATGCTTGACCACAAGAAAGTTGGTGCATCCAAGATGGCCACAACGTAAAAAAACGTAGACTTAAGTCATATCGTATACCTGTATCGTTTGCATTATGTACAATTTGTCTCCATTTGCCGCCGGACCCCAGGGCTAACGGCTACACGGCTGTGTCAACCTTATAATGATAATTTGCTAATGTTAATATTGCGGCCGGCCTAAGAGGTTGAAGGCCTTAAGCTGTGTTATAATGGTAATGTGCAATAAAGGTCTTTTAAAAAAGAAAAAAAAAAAAAAAGATGGCCACAACGTATTTTACAGTGCACTCATAGACATGGCTGAGGAAGAGCAGTGCAACATTATGCATAGAATCGACTGAAATCACACTATCGTAGACAAGAGACTCATAATCACCAAGGGATGATGAATTAATCCAGATTCATCTACTCTTGTAAAGCAATGAGGATATATTTTGATGTATCCATCAGTGAAGAAGGCCATTTTAAAAGGAAGGAACGGGTTGGCCGCTGCAAGACAAGATGGCCGCCAGCTAGAGCACCGCCGAAGCACCGAGGAGCAATCTTTTGTAGAGGGAACTGAAGTTACAAGGTGAATATAACGGTAGGAATTCCTGGAAACAAGTACATGAGTGTCGAACTTCTTTGTAAAAGGGAATAATAAGGAAATTTAAAAAGAAATAATAATTAAAACAAAAGTAGATACTGGTAACCAAGCAATTTAAAATTGGCCTATCCTTTGAAAGAGAATTTAATTGGTTATAAGTAGTTTCGGCAATTAAAGGATAATGTAAAGTAAAGGGTGAATAAAAGCAAAAACAAGCAACTTGGAACAGGCGCACGGTTACCTACGGAACGCAATTAACAGATCTCAAATATTCAAGTGCCAGAATCTCATTAGGAGTAAGATCTTAAGGAAAAAAAAAGTAAATAGAAACGTAACTTCTTAAGGAGACAGAGAGCGGAACTAGTACTAGGTCGAAGGAAAAATAATAACATTCGATCTAAGGGAACTGTAAGAAAAAATATCTTTAGTTGGTTTAAAGGAAGAACACACACTTCAAACGGAAAATATTTTGTGAGGGTGAATCTTTTAGAGCTACATAAGGTGAATGTGAACTGTGCTTCATAGCGCATCACGTCATCGCGCTGGGCGACATTTCGTGAGTATGAACAACTAGACTAACACGCATTACCAATAGCGTGCAACTGCACGTCTATGTGCGTAGCATCTTCGCGCTGAGTGAAATTGTCTGAGAAGGAACAACTGAACTAAGCGCATCATCTGTAGCGTTTCACACGGAGTACAAAGACTGTATCCTTTAAGTAAACGACAAGGAAAATATAATTTGAGATTGATTGCAATATTGACATGGATAAAAACATAATGTATAATTTACCGCCACTTGAACCATTTATGAAAGGAGATGGCACGACTATTGCAAAATGGGATGAGTGGAAGGAATATTTTAACAATTATATATCCATATTTGACGAGGAGGAAGAACCATTAAAACCAGAAGAGAAGGTAGAAATATTGTTACACAGTTTAGGAGCCGGTAAACAAAGAGTGTACTATAACATTGAAAAGAAAGTCAATAAGGGAGCAAACAGGAATGTATTTGAGGATGTTATGGATGATTTAGATGAACATTACAAACAAAAAAATGAATGTCAATGCACAAAGGAAGAAAATTTACAGGGAAGATGGTGATTGCAAAATGGAAGAGAACAAAAGTGAAACCAAACCTGAGTGTACCATTGACATAGGTGGTGTAGAAATTGACGTTATCGCTGATTCAGGGTCACATTGTACAGTGGTAAGCAAAAGTATATGGAAGAGTAAATTAGCAGTAACACTAGGGAATGAATTAGAAGAAGCTGACATGTCCCTGAAGACATACACAGGAGAAAATATTAACTTAATTGGATGTAGAGAGGCGAAATTGAGTTACAGGAAGAGAAGTACATGGAGTAAAGTATATATTTCAGAAGAAGGGCCCTCTGTACTGGGGTGGGAAGAGCAGAAGAAATTAAAAATAACGATAAATCCCAACGGTACAGAACCTTTGAGTAGACTGGCATTAAACAACAGTAGACCAGTTACAAGGTTGGAGATGTCAAGTGAGAGAACACCACCATCTAAGGCAAATGTTGGATGGACAAGGGCTGCATGGAGTAATGAATGGAAAAAAGAAGCAGCAATTGACAAATTCGAACAAAAACAAAATACATTCTTGAGAAAAGATGTTGTGGATAATATTAGCGAAGAATTCAAGAAAAAGATCAGAGAAGAAGATGTGGTAGAAAAAAGTGAACTTGCCTATAAAGGAACATGTATGGTATCACAATCCACGATGGTAGAGGAGGATTCTTGCAATTCTACCTGCCTCAAAGATGGGGAAGCGTGGCACTCTACTGCACTGATTGAGTCAAAACCTATGACAAGAAAGAAATATGCTGATGACATTGACCAAGAAGAGGAAGATGGTCAGTGTCTGGTTGAGTCAAAGTGTAATATGCAAGGAGAGTACTACGACTGGTTATATAGTGAAGTGTGAGAGAATGAAAGTAAGGAGGCACACAAACACGTACAATGTCCACACCCCAAAGTTCAATTAGGGAAGAACAGGGTGCTTATAGAATGCCAGAGAGACTATGAGTTAAGAGACACAGATGACTCAGCCACATTCTCATGCGGAACTCACATGATGACATTGGAAGAAGGACAGGTCTTTGATGAGGCATGTACTGAAGGAGTAGGATTTGTTGGAAAGAAAAGTACAAGTGACATTGATACAGAGTACAACAAGAGAACTGACGTTAGACCTAACACTGATGGTGACAATGTGAGGGAAACCAGTTGTATGAGTAGGCGTAGACGCAGTGTAATATGGTCCAGGAAATATCCCAAGAAGAAGGATCCTAAGGCTATTGTCTCTCACTTAGATTGTGGAAAAGTAAATTTTGCCATGTTATATGTGCCTACGTGTTCCCCATATTATGCTATATGTGCATGATCGATATGCATGTATACCCCTCTGATCGATTAAAGACGCAATTACAGTTGTGTCCATCTCTAGTATGCCAGTTTCCAGTCCTCGTGAAAACAACGAATATTAGGCTTATGTAAACCTACGTTGCCACATTTTACGGTGTGCACGTTAACTCATTGAATTGTCCCCGTTTCTAGGCCTCAAAAGGGCCCGGACACCAGATTCAGCTCCTGTCTCCTGAACCCTCTCCGAGGAGCGATACAGCCCCCACCTGCATCCCTGACCCTTCGCTTACTTCATGCCTCGCAGTGCCCGGCCCGGCCTGGCTCTGCCTCCCAGTCTGCCAAGAGTATGTTATGTTTCTAGTTATCAGTCCAGCCCTCCTTCTCTACATTCCTAAGCTACTGCATCGCATCAATAGTTTCCGTCATGGTCTAGCCTTTATGTCTCCATGTAAGAGAAATACTGTATTAATATTCATAGAATATTCCTCGTACACGCAATACATGTAGAATTATGCATGCATCAGTCCTAATGTCTAGTAGCCTTTGCCCTGATAACTTTTGGATTCTATCAATATGTACTCCAAACACCAGATACCAGATATGCCTTAGGTACATGTCGCTCTGACACTCCAGACTTTAGTCTCATCTTCTAGCGCAGAAGTCATAGCCCCCAGTTCTCCCTGGTAACACGTCATTGCCCGTTTGCGCGCACCACTAGGTTAGAGGTCCCAGCTGCTCAGGTAGCCCCCTCCATGTTTCCGCCCCGTTTATGACACTTCTGTTACGTTTACATCACATGTCTATGTATACGCCCTGTACACGCCTTCTTGTTACATCATTTTGCCCTTATCTTTCGCGACTGCTACGAGTCACGCCTACTGCTACGCCTACTGTATTGAATGTAATGTATTTGTTTAAGTATATATACTGTGCACCCATATTAAAAGTTGCCAATTAGCTACCCAGTTTCCCTTGTCCCTTCCCTGGCAGCTGCCATCCCGTACTATTGCAGGCTGTCCTGTTCCTGTCCTTTATGCCTGATTAAAGCCTGTAGACTCAAGATACCTCGAATCCTGACTCTTATTTATTGAGCTATCTGTTTCATTCACTGTATTAAAAAATAGAACCGGTAATTAATTATTTATTTACCACAAGATTGAGAAGTTGGTACGAGTAATAGCAGACAGGAGCACAATACCGAAATGGATTGCTGTGGCGGGTTGAACTATGAGGATTCAGAAGAAGAGAATAAGAAGGCACACAAACCCGTACTATGCCCACACCATGTGGTAAACTTAGAAGTTGACTAGATGCATACTGGATTTGCGGGTCGGCACGAGTACAGTGGATCAGAAGACTCAGCTAGTCCTCATGTGAAGTTCATTCATCCACGTTGGGGAATGAACAGAACTCAGTGTGGGCCTACATGAAACAAAGGCGGGTTATACTATGAAGAGTCAGAGAATGAGGAAAAGGACACACTCAAACACCTACAATGTTCACACCTTGAAGTGTACTCTGGAGCTAACTGGTTGCATATAGAGTTTTTCGGAGTGCACGAGTTCAGCGGATCAGAGGACTCTGTCTAGTCATTCATCCACGTGGAGGATGGACAGGACTTAGTGTAGGCCAGTATGGTATACAGACTTTGTTGACAGCAACACCACCAATTGTTCTAGAACTAAGAACAACCAAAAGTCCGCAGTTGGACTCTACCCAGATGATGACAACGGGGAAGAAACCAATTACCAGAGGCGACTTGCTACCTTATGAACTGACCCATAGAGTACTAAGATGTCTTGTTTGACTTACAGTTACATGTTCACTTCTTTTCCTTTTCTTTCTTCCCTTCGGAAGGAGATGTGTTACGTTGGCACTTTCCCCGTTTGCTTTTTGTCCCTCTTATGCCCCCATCCCTGCCGCGCGACTCTTCTCATTTGCATGCGTTATGTCAGATAGCTATCTGACAGTTGTGTTGACAGTTTAACTGCCATTGATTGTAAGCTGGTGACCGGACCGCTCTTTCCTACCGGTGTGTCGTATTTACATGGAATAAAGTAACACTTTCAAGAACATCGCGTGTTTACTTTACAACATATCCTTATTTTCTTGCCTCCCTCATGGTTTTTGATATTTTTAGGCAATTTTCTAGGAAGTTCTATTAGATCATACTTATTCCAACTGATCAGTTAGCTCATATGGTGACTACAAACATTACTGTTCACTAAATAAGTCTATCTTATTGGACCACATGGTCAACTGCTGCACATCCAGTTTCAATTTCACCTTGGTGGTTATTGAGAGACTATTCAGGCTATCCTGTTGCTCTTTGGCTGATATAAACATGAGCAAGGAATCTGGTCGCAACGCTAATAAAAGGGTTAAGAAGGACCCCTCTTCTCCAAAAAATCACCTCTGCCCTTGACACCAGAGAACATTATGGACAAGCTAAGAAACCTACGACAGTTTATGACAGATACTACTGCAACATTCCAAAAAATTGAGGAAAAGTGGTTGCGTTTGGATTCAAGAGTTACTGAGGTTGAACTTAAGATTTGTGACGCTCAAGATGTTGTCAATAAGGTGGATATTTTACCTAAAGAGGTTACTCAGTTAAAGAAGTTATCAGAAGATTTAGAGAACCTACATATTTATGGCAAATCAGATTTTTTGGAGGGCCTCAACACAATCAGTTTCTTAAGATGCATATACCAAAAATATTAGGCTTGCCGAAACCTACGGATCTCGATATTCAGAGGGCATACAGGATTGGTTTTCTCAACGTCTCATCCTCGAACAGACATCAAGGGATAATTGCCTATTTTCTTCAGTACTCTTATTTTTTTGTGATTCTTACAGCAGCCAAACAATGTAAACGAATGTTCTGGTCTGGTCAGAAGATATTTTTCAGTTAAGATGTTTCAAGGTCTACTGCTAATCGCTGAAAGGAGTTTTTAGATCTCAGACCTATGCTTCAATACACGAATGCTCGTCATTCAGCCAAGGTGCCACCTCAATTTTTGTATGGTGCAGAGATATTATATCTGAGATGCAAAAATAAGTGGGATGTTGAAGAGGGAGACAGTTTGAAAAATCTCTTTTCTCTGCCTAAATCATCTATGGTACAGGCAGTGAGACTTGAACTGGGAACCACCTCATGGGGTATTATAACGTGCATGGTCCTACTACGATTTTGGCAACATGTGAGCTTGGGTCAAGATCTTAACATTTCACAATGGTGCCAGAATTAAATCATAAAAAGTGATTTACCTGGGCAAAAGAAACTAGACTTATAGTTCGCAACGCGTATTGTCAGTTAAAGATTGAATTGCGACCCCAGTCCCTCCAACCTGAGATCAATAAGAGAGAGCTTAAGATGCTGGGATCTGAAGTCTCCCGAGCACAGTATCTTTCTAGGAAATGCTCTGTTCTCCATATGGTCGGAGTGTGGCAAAAAGATCAACATTTTCCTTATATTGACAGGCTACCCTTTTGCCAGTTAAGGCGTGAAGTGTTAAGACTAAGAATTGGGGTAAATCCATGTTATGCGAGTAAAGAGATAAAAAGCTCTATGCTAAATAATGAAGGAAGATGTACTTGCACTTTAGGAACAACTTGTAATATCATACATATTTTATTAGATTGCCAGAAGTTGTTAGAAATGGGAAGACAATTTTATGTCCGATTTTTAAAAAGTATGATATTGAAAATAGGTTGCAAGCAGTAAACCTTTTACTGGAAATGGTCAATCTTGACATAGCTTGTGCCATGGGTAAATATATAAAAAAAAGTTAAGGAGTTCCTAAAATGTAATGTCTATCGAGAGGTTTAGGTTGATCGTATTAGGCGAAGGAGAAACATAAGATTAAAAATCATGTGGTAACAAACATTTTTATACTGCAGGATTTTAAATTGGAATTGTGTGTTTCAGAATTTTTTTTAAAAATGCTAGTTTTTAATGTTTTCTCCTCTTTGAGGATGTGAGGATGGTCGCTTTTTAGATGATGTTTAGAAGCTGTATACCCTGGATTTTATTATGAGGTGTGTTATTTATTTGGATACTTTAATGGTTGTAATAGACAGAATAGGGTTTTACTGAACTGAAATGAAGAAGCATTGAGCACTGAATACTAGTACTGTAGTAGGAGTCATATTTGCATTCACCCAGAGATTGTTGAGCACCGTTAATTAATCTAGCCCATCACTCAAACTCAGTTACTGGCACACAATCACTGCTAGAACACAGAACAGCATATAGCTAAATGTGGCTTTATTTGTACTATTAGACCTGAAAGCCACTAATTGTTTGCACAGGTCACTCCTCCCATTAAGGCCCTAAATGTCTGCTCAAGCACTAAGCAGCTGCTTTGCCTTGCAGATAACATTGTACAAGAAAATCATAACAACATAACATCAGAAAATATATATAGCTAAGGCCCATATGGACGAATTGCTATCCGAAAATAGTGAATACGGAAAAAATCAATATTTGGGAATCACAAAACATAGTGTATGTAGCCTGCGATTTCCGAATAGCGATTCCTACGGATTCATATTTGTTATTAGGAAATCGCAAATTAGGAAATCACAGCAGTGCAATTTCCTAATAGGAACTCACCAAATTTACAAATATGGACCTAGATGCTGTAGTCCCCATCATAGAACTCAAGTTGACGTCTAGAACTTCATGGAGACCCAACACTGTGACCCCAAACAAATGCATGAAGGCATTCTGCAACAACACTGTGAGATTATGGAGATGGTCTCAACAATTGCCAAAAAGGTGCAAACAATTGTTGCTTAATCCTAAACATACGCTGCCCAGAGACAGGTAGAACAAATAAATACCCAACCAACAACAGAATAGGCTATATGAACCACACTAGCAATACAAATGTGATTACTGCACACAGCACAGAAGAAAGAACCATGCAGATCTGGGCAGATGTGGTCTGCACTCCCATCAAGCTCATGTTTATTAACAAGAACCACCCCACACTGCCCTTTCATAGCATTATTGTTTACATAAAAAACATGCCTTCTGTTCATGTTTTTTAAAGTGTGCGCATTTGAACACTTTCTAACATCAATATGCATGTACCCTACCATTAATTTCCCCAGAGCGTTTACAGCGTAAACATGACAAAAATAATGAGAGGAATGCAGTAGCGTAACAATAGCCCCCACCCCCCCGAGCTCCAGGTAGCTCCCTCTGGCACTGTGAACATGCAGCAGGCCCCTGGCCTGAGACAGGCCCTGACTGGCAGTACCTGGCATTCCCCCAGGAGGCTAGAAGCAGGGCACTAGTCGGGGCACACGTGGGTGGAAGGCGTCCACCCACTATTTTCACAGGGTGAACGCTGTCCCCCTGCCAAGAATTTGGACCCCACTGAATAATGTCCTGAACAGGTCCCGGTGTAATTTCTAAACACTGGGACACTTTCAGCAGTACCTGCACATTGTCTGATTCCCATCTTCAACAAGCAACAACATGCAGGCAGGGAATGGGCTTTCTTATTTAAGACTCCTGCTGTGCGCGGTTGGAGCCGGAATAAGTGATTGATGGCATGTGACCCCATTTCAGATAAAATCATTTTTGCTAGGAGGGTGGGCTGGATTGGGAAGCAGCCAAAGAAGCTCCAGGGGGATTGCGTAGTACTCAACTTAGATAGGGCCAACCTGGCAGATAGATTATTCTGGGATGGTTCTGCCATATCATCGAAAGATCAGACGAGACCGGTTCCCCCGGGGTATTTTTATCCTCCCATAGTGGGGAGCAATGGGAAACATCGACACCCAGAGAGAGGCCGGGTTTTGAGTCCAGCCCAGGGAAGGGGTAGTTCTCGTGGGCCTATACTCTCACATTTACCGAGGCATGAGACTGCTCCTCAGGCATTAGATCCCCGGGTAGCCCATAGTCTGTCAGAGGGCTGCGGACCGATCCTGAGTAATCGTTTCGCCCCTCTGTCAGGCCTCGAGGAAATTGATTGACTACCTGACCCAATGCTGCCTCCCTCAGACGGGACGCCCGACCCTGAAGAGGACGCAGTCTGTAAAATCCTTAGCTGGAACGTGGCTGGAATCAGAGCCAAAAGAGAAGATGAAGTATGGGTTGGCTTTGTTACCGGCCACGAAGTCCTAGCATTCCAGGAAACATGGGATACCACACCCAGTTTTTGGTGTGGTCTCAGGACACCCCCGCGCCGCATGGCCACCAGCTGCTGCGTGTGCTCCTCGCCCCACTGCTGCTCGCAGAGCCTGCCTCGCTGACCCCGACCCTCTGCCTCGCTGATACGGCCCTCGCCGTATCTGTGTGTGCTATCTTTCTTGTTCCCCATCTGTGCCGAATATCTCAGTTTGTCTGTTATCTCCCCATTTGTGCCGTTTAACACCAGTTTGTTTTCACATCTGCGCTGTTTTAATCTTTCCTCCCAAATCTTGTTAATCGCATTGCATTTTTTGTTTCCCCAGTGCTGTATTGTGTTGTCACTGCCCGCCCCGTTTCCCGCCGCCGTGCTCGCGGCCATGCCCCTTTTTTCTTCTGTGCCCTCCCCGCTCCTGCCTCCCAGCTGCTCCTACCTCCCTCCCACTTGGCCATAAATGGCGACCGCGCGGACTCGCAGCGGTCACGCGCAGCGGGCGCGCCGTTTGTGCGCCAAAGGCGCGCCAAAGGTAAGCCTGTCTGCGCCCGTCCGCGCCTGGACCGCGCCCAGCACCAGGACCCCTGGCCCCCACCTACGATGCAAGTCGACCCGACAGACCTACGACGCCGCCGCCCTCAACGCACTCAATGCCGGCCGGAACCCCGCCTGCTGCCGAGCCGCCCTGAAACGCTTCCACGGACCCTTCACCTGCACAACCTGCAAGTTCACCTGCCTCCGAACATGCACCGCGCCGGCAAAGCCAAACCCCAGCAGCGATCTCAAGTGCATCCTGCTCAACACCCGCTCCATCCACAGACACGCCGTCGAATTCTGGAACCTGCTCGACACAACATCACCAGACGTCGCGTTCCTCACTGAAACCTGGATGAACGCCTCCTCAGCCCCCGACATCGCCATCGCTATCCCGGATGGATACAAGATCATCAGGAGGGACCGCGTAAACCAGACCGGAGGAGGCATCGCCATCGCCCATAAGAACACCATCCGCATCACGACCGACACCGACGACATCTTCACCGCTGCCGAACACCTCCACTTCCAGATTCACACCGACCCAAAGACGACCCTCAGAGACACCCTCATCTCCAGACCCCCGGGACCACGCACACTATTCAGCGAAGACATCACGGACTTCATCAGCCCACATGCCCTCCCCTCCGCCAACTACATCCTCCTAGGGGACCTCAACTTCCACCTGGAGAACAACAAGGACCGCAACACCGCCGCCCTGCTGGACAACCTCGCAAACCTCGGACTCAAGCAACTGGTCAACACCCCCACCCACTACGCTGGCCACACGCTTGACTCTGTCTTCTCATCCAGCAAGCACATCGCCTTCAGCCACTCCACCGGACTTCACTGGACCGACCACAGCTGCGTCCACTTCAGATTCAGAAAAACCACAACCCACCACCACCCGCAACAGGATCCTCACAGAAGCTGGAGCAAGATCACCGCCGACCAGCTCACCACCTCCCTCAGCCAGAACCCACCTGCCAGCACACCGGACCCCAACGAAGCAGCCCGCAACTTCACGCAGTGGCTGACAGCCTGCGCCGACGACCTCGCACCACTGAAGAGCCCTCCCAGCAAACCCAGAAGCAAGAAGGCCCCCTGGTTCACCGACGAACTCAAGGACTCCAAAAAGACCTGCCGCACCCTCGAGAAAGCCTGGCTCCTCAACCGGACCACTGACAACATGACTGCCCTCAAACACGCGACCCGCAAGCACCACCAGCTCATCCGCACCACCAAGAAGAAATCACTGAAGGATCGACTGGACTACAATGCCCACGACAGCAAGGAACTCTTCAGCATCGTCAAGGAGTTCTCCAACCCCAGCACCGGCAACAACGACATCACCCCTTCACAAGATATCTGCGACTCCCTCGCCTCGTTCTTCCACCGCAAGATTGCCGACATTCACAACAGCTTCAGCACACCATCCTCGCACTCAACCGCCGAACCAACGCACCCCACCACGACCCTCCGCACCTGGACCGCAGTGACCACCGAAGACACAGCCCGCATGATGAACACCATCCACTCCGGATCTCCGACTGACCCCTGCCCCCACCACGTCTTCAACAAGGCCGACTCCACCATCGCACCCCAACTCCGAGACGTCATCAACACCTACTTCGACCCCGCCACCTTCCCGGAGAGTTGGAAGCATGCCAAGCTCAGCACCCTACTGAAGAAACCAACAGCGGACCCCACCGACCTCAAAAACTTCCACCCCATCTCGCTCCTCCCTTTTCCTGCCAAAGTCATTGAGAAGATCGCCAACAGACAGCTTGCCGCCTTCCTCGAGACGAATGGATCCCTCGACCCCTCGCAGTCTGGCTTCAGAGCCAACCACAGCACCGAGACCGCCCTCATCGCAGCCACCGACGACATCCGCGCCCTTCTCGACAACGGGGAAACAGCGGCCCTCATCCTCCTGGACCTCTCCGCAGCGTTCAATACTGTCTGCCACCGCACCCTAGTCCAACGCCTCAGCAACACCGGCATCCAAGAGAAGGCATTGAAGTGGATCATCTCGTTCCTCGCGGGAAGAACACAGAGAGTCCGCCTCCCCCCGTTTCGTTCCGAGGTCATCTGCGGCGTCCCGCAAGGATCTTCACTCAGCCCCACCCTCTTCAACGTCTACATGAGACCTCTCGCAGCCATCGCACGCCAACACAACCTCAACATCATCTCATATGCCGACGACACCCAGCTGATCCTCTCCCTCACCAGAGACCCCGACACCGCCAGAACCAGCCTCCACGAAGGGATGAAGGACGTCGCCGAGTGGATGAAGAACAGCCGCTTGAAATTGAACTCAGACAAGACGGAAGTCCTCATCCTTGGACCATCACCCTCCACCTGGGACGACTCCTGGTGGCCCCCAGCCCTGGGCGCCACCCCCAAGCCAACAGACCACGCACGCAACCTGGGCTTCATCCTGAACTCCTCCCTCTCGATGACCAGACAAGTCAACGCCGTCTCCTCTTCATGCTTTCACACCCTCCGCATGCTCCACAAGATCTTCCGATGGATCCCGATCGAAACCAGGAAGACGGTCACCCAGGCCCTCGTCAGCAGCCGGCTGGACTACGGAAACGCCCTCTATGTCGGAACCACAGCCAAGCTACAGAAAAGACTGCAGCGCATCCAGAACGCCTCCGCCCGACTCATCCTGGACATCCCTCGACGCAGCCACATCTCCGGCCACCTGAGGAACCTGCACTGGCTCCCCGTCAACAAGAGGATCACGTACAGGCTCCTCACCCATTCACACAAATCTCTCCACAACCTGGGCCCCAAGTACCATAACGACCGCCTGACCTTCCACACGCCCACCCGCCAGCTACGATCCGCCAGCCTCGCCCTCGCCACAGTACCACGCATCCGGAGAGCCACCGCCGGAGGCAGATCCTTCTCCTACCTGGCGGCCAAGACATGGAACTTCCTCCCCATCCACCTTCGGCTGACCCAGGACCACCTCGCCTTCAGGAGACAACTCAAGACCTGGCTGTTCGAGCAGTAGCGGCCCCCCTTCCACCCAAGCGCCTTGAGACCCTTCCGGGTGAGTAGCATGCTATACAAGTGGTTGAGTGATTGATTGATTGATGGTTTCGCTAGCTTTGCCGTCGCTGCTACTCCCAGTAACGCCGGCAGAGCCAGGGGAGGCCTTATACTCCTCTTTTCACTAAAACTTAAAGGGATTTTAAGAACGGTTAAAACTGCCTCACCTAATATTTTAGTAGTAGAAAGGGAAATCACACTTACTCGGAGAACTATTTTTATTAATTTTTATAACTCATGGAACAGGGAGAATGGTAACAATAATATCGCTACCCTGGAATCCTTTTTAATCACTGCCAGTCAAAATAGACATATTAGTTCTGAGTTCGTCCTTTTGGGCGATTTTAATATTCATCCCTGTAGTGACCTGTGTGGCCTAAGTCAATATGAGGGGGCAGCTGGGTTAGAGTCTCCCCACTTTGAACACACCAAAGCTGGAGAGGAGCTAGAAGACCTGTTGGCCAATTGTAATCTATTCGAGCCAATTCCCTCCGAAAGGGGGACAAGAACAATTACCTATAAGGGTTCGGTACCTCGTACCATCATTGATTATATATTCCTGTCCCCAGGCATTCTAAATAGGGTTACCTCATATAGAACAATTGCCTCTTTATACAGCGACCATAATCCTGTTGCACTTGATGTGCTCTGGGGAGATTTCATGGGACTAATGCCCTGCCCTGCCAAGCAGAGGCCTGTCTTACGCTCGGTGGACCAGCGGAGAAGGCTAAAGTGGGCAAATGTGGCACCTAATAATTTTTATGACGAGCTCCTACCAAAAATTGAGGAACAGTTGGCGATTTGCCAGGACTCCAAGGCTCCAGATCACGATATAAGAGGGGCCTTTGAAGCAATCTGTAGTCAAATCTCGCAAGATTTGATGACGAGATCAAGGCATGGCAACAAAAACCCCTGTCGTTGGTTTGACTCGAACTGCTCCAAGGCGCATAGAACATTAATATTAGCCTTAAAACATACACCAAGGGATAAGGCGGTCATTACCGCCTCAAGGAAGGAGTACAAGCAAGCACTTAAAGCTAGGAAAGATGATATCAAGAAAGTTGCTTGGGAGAATTTACTCTGTTCTGATGTCCTGCGGGATAGTAGGCAATTTTGGGCCATAATCAACCAGCCCTATTTCTCAGACTCGGCAAACACTGACATGGACTGTGTCATCTTGGATGACAAATGGTTGGGCCACTTCAGAGCAGTGTATGGAGACACGGACACAGATAGCCATGTGAATCCCATGTTAGTCATTGCGGCTGAACCTATGTGATTTAACCAGAGTGAGGTGGAGAAAGCCATCCTAGCTACAACGAAGAATAAAGCCCCGGGCCCCGACGGGGTCCCTGCAGACTTTTACATATTTTCACCTAAGCTCTGGGCTAGGGTCCTAGCTAATGTCTTCACTGCCGCAAATGGTAACTCACGGCCCATCTCCTGGGCCACCTCTATTATAGTCCCAATCTTTAAGAAGGGCCAGCGTGATGACGCAGGGTGTTATAGGCCGATATCCCTCCTGGACTCTGCAATTAAGATCTTAGGCAGAGTCCTTTTGGTCGAACTGAGGGACAGTATCGAGAGATGTGGTGGGCTGTCTAATATCCAGTATGGATTTAGAGAGAAGAGAGGCACTCCGGAGCAGTGCTCCAATCTATCATCTCTACCATTAGAACAGGCTCTGCACTTGATCCCTGTCCTTTTAAAATACTTCCACCCATTATTGACGTGCTTCTGCCTGCCATCACCTCCATTTGTAATACCATCTTTAGAACAGGCATTTACCCAGACACCCTAAAAAAACGCTCCTTACACCTCTACTTAAGAAGCCACACCTTGATAAGGACGAACTGAAAAATTACCGTCCTATTGCCAGCCTTCCTTTCTTGGCTAAAATCACCGAAAAAGCAATGAACCAACAACTTTCTGCTTTTATCGAGGAACACCATCTACTCGATGAGACCCAATTCGGCTTTCGCCGATTTCATGGGACCGAGACGGCTTTAATTAAAGCCGCGGATGATATTAGATCCATCCGAGATCTTGGTGGAACAGGAGTATTAATACTGCTAGACTAGTCGGCGGCCTTCGACACGGTCGATCATTCTATAATGGTCGACCGTATCGAAAATATGGGCATCCAACACACAGCCAAGAAATTGCTAGCATCCTTTCTGGCCAACAGGACCCAGGCGGTCACACTGGGTTCCTACCAATCATCCAACCTGTCTCTGCCATGCGGGGTACCTCAAGGCTCATCCCTAAGTCCGACACTTTTTAATATCTACGTGTCGGATCTTGCCAACATCATTTGAGCACATGGGATGAGCCTTACCTCCTATGCGGATGACACGCAGCTGGTCTTAGCTATTAAAAACTACGGCCAAAAAATAGCAGAAAATTTCAAAGAGGGTATGTTGGCAATTGGGGCATGGATGGCCACCAATTGCTTAAAACTTAATTCCGACAAGACGGAAGTTGTCATATTTGGACAATTAACTCCAGAATGGTCCTCAGTATGGTGGCCTACTTCCTTCGGAAACCCTCCCAAACCAGCCAGCAAAGTGAGGAACTTGGGAGTTGCCTTTGACGACCGCCTCAACTTTCTTCCACATGCCAATCTAATTACCTCCTCTGCCTTCCACAAACTGCGCCTCATAAAGAAAATCCTCCCCTTCCTACCTGATTCGGCTGGCAAAACTCTGGTGACATCTCTGGTGTTGTCCACTCTGGACTACTGTAACGCTCTGTTTACAGATGCCCAGGTAAGGGTCCTCAATAAAATGCAGATTATTCAGAACTCAGCAGCCAGACTCTTGGGCAGAATCTCTAAATATAAATCTTCCACAGAAACTATCAGACACCTACACTGGCTGCCTATCAGAAATAGGATCAAGTTCAAGACACTTTGGCCCAGATGTAGGTAAAATAGATTTACCGATTTTTAATTACCGAATTTTACCGATTCGGTAATTAAAAATCGGTATATCTAAGGGGTGGATATGTAGGAACATCCAGATGTTCCTTTTACCGAATCGGTAAATATCTGTATTTACCGATTCGGTAAATACCGACCGGTAATGCCCCATTCATTCCTATGGGCTTTGAAGCCCATAGGAATGAATGGGGCATTACCGGTCGGTATTTACCGAATCGGTAAATACAGATTTTGACAAGGGTGCAGGGGGTGTCACTTTGACACCCTCTAGCACCCCCAAAAAAGATTCGGGGCCATGTGGCAGGCATACCTGCCCTAAGGGCAGGTCTGCCTGTCATATGGCACAGGTGTGCATGCACACATGTGCATGCACACCGGAATCGTTATTTTACCATCAAATAAATTTGATGGTAAAATACAGATTCGGTAAGGGTTGTGGGACTCAGAAGAGTCCCACCTACATATCAAAATTACCAAATAGGTATAAATACCGATTCGGTATTTTACAGATTCGGTAAATTTACCGATCGGTAAATTTACCGAATCCGTAAAATATGTGGCCCTACATACCATTTACTGAATACCGGTCGGTAACGGCCGAAAATACCGATTTTCAGCCGTTACCGACCGACCTACATCGGTCCCCTAGTATTGTGTATAAGGCTCTGCACAAACAAGGACCCGCCTTTCTTACACAAAACCTTATCCCTTATTGTCCACCCAGATCGCTACGTTCCTCCACCTCACATGACCTAATGGTTCCCCGTACCAAAACGGTTACCTGGGGGGATAGAAGGTTCCTGGTTTCAGCTCCGAAACTATGGAATACCCTGCCCTTGGAAATAAAAACAAGCCCATCACTCTGGTCATTCCGCAAACAATTAAAGACCTGGCTGTTTAATCAGTAAACACTGATCCCTCTTCCTTCAGGAGTAAGTACATGCAGATATGCTAGCGCTGAGACGCCCAAGGGCATTTGTTCGCGCTCTATAAATGTCATTAATAAATAAATAAATAATAAATAAATAAATACATTTGCACCTGCTGATCTCTAAATACACGGTGGCTAAGGAGGGGTCTCTATTTTTGGCATTCATGGACCTCTCCTCAGCTTTCGATCTGGAGAACAGGGCCAAACTGTGAGCTATCCTTTTAAAGATCGGGATTGACGGGGCATTATTTAAATTTATGGCGTCTTTCCACCAGGAGCTGTTCGCTACAGTCAGAGTCACCAACGAGGGAAGGTGCACGACCCGATTCAAATCTATGCGAGGGGTACGGCAGGGCTGTATCTTGGCCCCCCTCCTCTTCACTATTTACATTAATGGATTAGGTAGGCACTTGGAAGAGGTTGAAGGGGACGTTCCGCGTGTAGGAGATGCAAAAATTCCTGCTCTCCTACACGCGGACGATGCAGTTCTTATAGCCCGTACCGGCATCGGTCTCCAGCGTCTGTTGGACGCGTTCGGTACTTTTATAGACCAACTGGACTTAAAGGTTAATACGAATAAATCCCACACGATGGTGGTTGGATACCACAGAAACAAGGGCAAACCAAAAACTTTCAGGTGTAAGGGGGAAGTGGTTTCTAGAGTGGCTGTTTTCCCCTACCTGGGGGTGCTCTTTTATGAGAGGGGTTCGTGGGGCCCCCAGGTTCGGGCAAAAAGCCTATCTATGGCCAGGTCTTCGGCGGCCCTCATGGGTTTCTCAAAAAGGTGTAAGGGGGCTAGACCGATGGAGGCCTTACTGAAGGTTTTTAACACTAAATGCATTCCATTAGCAACGTACGGTTCACCCCTATGGGGTTATGTACATCTTGAACCAATTCAGAGGGCTGGAAACAGGTTTTTACGCTTTTTATTGTCCGTTCCCCAGTCCACCCCAACTTTTTCAATCCATGCGGAGGTGGGCCTGATCTACGTTACGGATAAGCTTAACCTGGAACCTTTAATATTCTGGCTAAAAACATGGCTCAACAAGGAACTAACCCTTAACCACGCTATAATGAATGATGGCATGTCCTTAGATCACTCCAAAAAAGTTCCATGGTTGGAGTATTTGAGGAAGTCCTTTGAACAACTGGGTCGCCCTGAACCCTTTGCCTCTCCTTCGTGCATCAGGAAAAAGGACGTAGACTGGACAAAAAAGTACTTTATGATGAGGGCAAGTCTAGGCCGCGAGGAAATGGAAATGCAGAAAACCACAGTTAGATCACATTATCTGCTTTCTAATTCTACCTCACTCGAGCCTTATCTCAATATGGTCACCAGGCCATTTCATAGGTTCTTACTGATCAAACTTAGATTTAATTTGATTCATTTCTACCTGGGCAGTTATCAGGCATGGGTTAAACCAGAAAATGCTTCACCTTGTACTTGTGATAATTTTTCAACGCAAGATACCATGCATTTTGGTATGTT
Source organism: Lissotriton helveticus (assembly GCF_964261635.1). Classification (NCBI taxonomy): domain Eukaryota; kingdom Metazoa; phylum Chordata; class Amphibia; order Caudata; family Salamandridae; genus Lissotriton; species Lissotriton helveticus. The sequence goes on along the minus strand of NC_136057.1, from coordinate 1,522,740,387 downwards.
TTGTGGTCTGTTCTCAGAGATACGGAAAAAGTATCTGTTGCCAATCTTAAGGGAAGCTGGCTTCATTCAAGTGAGGCCTGCATTACTGTACCTCCAGTCCCTGAGTAATGCTCGTACCATATTTTGCATGGCAAATTACCTAGTGGCGGCGTCTAGAATTAGATCACGTAACGCGCCATTGAGTGTAATGTAAGAAGCCTTTTTATTCATTGTAGATCTCATGTAGCACAACTTTTGACCCAATGTACTGATTATAATTGTAAGTTTTAAATTCTTTTTAAATGTACATAAATGTTTTATATCTTTTATGATTTTTAATGAAATCGAATAAAGTATTTTGACTGACTGGGTTATAAATCCGCCTTCCTGAACACAAGCCCTGCTCGCAGCTTCTCACTCACTCCGAGAATTGCCAATGTCTTACATTTCAGTCACCCTTCACAATTGTGCTAGCTGGCTCAATCTCACCCACATATCACTCTGACACAGGAATTGATGGCTGTTTCATTGGCGGAATCTTCAGTTCACCAGTAACAAATGGTGTACACTGGCTGGATTCGGCTGGGAGAATATAATGGTGATGCTATTTTAAATATCTCAGTAGATTCCGATTCCATAAGATGCTGGTTATTGAAATAAAATGGTGTATATTGATGTCATCTGACATTTGAAGCTAGCAAGTATAGCTTCTTTTTTTCTGTTGGACATGTGTGGTACGGTAACTACCCAAACACCCAGGTATCCTAATTGGGGCCAGTCCGCCTTTTCGGCCAACCACGCTTAGCATTCTGGGATTTGTAGGCCCATGTTGATGCGAAATTGGAAACCAGATGATCTGGGCGCAGAGGAGACAAGGGTTTGCCCGTAATTTAGTAATGGTGTCAAGATGGGGGAGAGAAGGGTGGAAGGGATATGTAGAGGATAGAGAGTCCACTCCAATGGGTGGGTAGCTGACACACTCCCGAAAATACATGATTTTTGCTGCATGTGCCTGCTAGCCGGCAATGCTCCTTTATTGAGGGACATACACGCTTATCCCTGAGATTTGAAATGCTTGGAGTCGTAACATGTTTGATTTGACGAATTGCATATACATGGGGTGTGGGGTTTAAAAAAGGCAACTGTGTCCGTGCTTCCTACGATTTACATTAGTCAAATGAGGGAAAAATCAAGAATTCGAATTGTTACAAGAATTTAAAAAATCGACATGTGGTAAATGAGCGGCCACTGACCCTGAGTCTAGCATGGAAAAGTGGGCAAATGCGTTTTATTATGCAGTTATCTAAGCACTTCTAATAGATGCACATAAGGGCACTAAGGGCTAGATGTAGGTAAAAAGGTTTTACCGATTCTAAAATACCGAATTTTACCGATTCGGTATTTTAGAATCAGTAAAACCTATGTAGGTAATTATTTGGTATTTTTTACCGAATCGTTAAGATTCGGTAATTACCGAATCGGTATTTACCGATTCGGTAATTGCCATTCATTCCTATGGGCCTGGAGGCCCATAGGAATGAATGTCAATTACCGAATCGGTAAATACCGATTCGGTAAGATTGTGAAATAGTCAAGGGTGGCAGGTTGTCACTTTGACACCCTGTTGCACCCGTGATTAGTGCTTGTGTGCCATGTGGCACACATACATGCCCTAAGGGCATGTATGTGTGCCACATGGCATAGGTGTAAATGCACATATTTGCATTTACATAGAGATTCGTTATTTACCACCAACTTATAGTTGGTGGTAAATAACGAATCCTTAAAGCCCTGTAGCACTGTTTACAGTGCTACCTACATTTCAAAATACAGATTCGGTAATTTTACTTAATCCAAAATTATCGATTCGGTAAAATTACCGAGTCTGTATTTTTTGCCCTACATCTCAGTATCCAAATAACAGTCAGTAACGGACGAAAATCTGTATTTTCGGCCGTTACCAACCGGTATTTGGATACCTACATCTGGCCCCTAGTGAGGAGCTGAGATTCCATCAAAACATAGCTATCCCTGATATTTACAGCGTATTTAAACTGCCAGGCCATGTAAGGATTTATTTCTATATCTTCTCGCCATGTTGATTAGTTAAGAGCTGCCTGCACTGTTAAGTAACATGTTGTATTCTGCAAATAACGCACATGAGCATAGCATCATCGAGTCATAGTGTCCCTGCCTGATGAGATAGTCGTTTGATAACCTTGCACATTCTGCAGACCAGTTTGTGCAATTTGTTTTTCAATGGGAGAGCCAGAGACAAAATGCTTTTTTAGGGGAAGGAATTTCTCCATTTAACAGCTGAGCTTTGATCATATTTGCAGAAGTTGCAAGTAAGTTGCAAAACCGCCAGGCATTTCTGTTTTTAAGTCAGTGGCACTTTGCATTCTGCGAATTTTGGGTCAATGTTTGCGGTGTGAAACGGCTGTCTGAAAGTGTTACACATGTCTCGAGGCCATTTATGACGTGTGCATGATGAGCTCACACAAGGAGAGCAGCAACTGGATCAGCTTGGTTAGCTTGTTCTCTAGTGGTGCCGTTAAACATGAAAAGAACTTTGTTGTAATGTGTATACGGTTTCCAAGTTAGCGTTCCAGTATATTTCTTTTGTTAACCTCCTGCTCTACATTGCTGCCTCCTTATTGGCCAAAACCTGTATACGTCACACCCCTGTCATATTATCGCCGGTGGTTTGTCATTCCTAGCATTCCAGCCCCAGCTGTTCTTTCGGCCAGTCCTGCTTCCGTGGGCCTTTGTAGAAATATACTTACTAATAACTTACGTTGTTTCCGTGTCTTATTTGCCCTGACACAACAAATGGCGACGAGGACGGGATAATGAAGTTTCAGAAAAGGCCTGCAGAAGCAAAAAGAAATATTTTTCGAAGGACGTTATTCCGGTCTTCAAATTCAATATTGAGGCAAGTGATAGTATATTTATTTTAATTCTGGACAGAGTATTTAGCGCTAAAATTTCTCTTTTTATTTCTTGAGTGATTATGGCAGTCGATTAGAAGAAAGAACGTTTCTTCGATCGGAGACGCACTCAAGCATCTTGAAGAAGTCTTTAAGGCAAGTTACGATATTCTCGTTTGTGGCCTGTGATTCTTTCTAGCGCTAATTTCTATTTAATATTTCTTCTGCATATTCAACGTGGGACGTCGACAGTGTATTTCTTCAAGTTCTGTCAGCAGAAGCACTTCGCATTTCTTCAACTGTCAACGGTCACGTCAGTTTCGACGTGGCTCTGCGTATACGTTCGGCAGTTGGTTCTTCAACGGCGTGTCTGTCAGCTGAGCGTTTACCGTTGCTATCAGCTGCAACTGACAAATATTTACGTCATATTTGGCGTAGTTGTACGTTTTCACGTATTATACGTGACTCCATTTTGTTGCTGTCAATTTTGCGCATAGGTTTTCCTCGACCTAATTATTTATGGGAGGAATTTTGTTATATCTGAGATAATTTAACGATGTATGTGCGCTCAAAGTATACATTCCAGATCTTTCAGTACAAATTAATACATTTTTCGACAAATATAGGAAAAGTGTAAGATATTCAGCAGAATTTTTTTATGTTTAATCTGTTATTCACCTCAAGGTTATTCATTTGTATTTCAGTGTTATGAGAGAATATCACTTTATAATATCTTTTGTGTGAGTTTTCAGAGGAAGTTAAGTATCTTATTAATTATAAGTGAATAATTTTACAGTCAAAATTGTGTTTATTTAAAAAAAGAAGTGGAGGAAAGAAATACAGAAATGTCCAATAATTCTAATATTAGTGCTCCAGCTGCATTTTTGAATGATCCAGGTAAACCAATTATGAAATGGAGAAACTGGTTGAGGGTTTTCGAAAATTATTTAGTGGCGATAGATGGGAAGAAATATGAGCCGGATAGGAAAAAGCTATTTTATTTGGTTTATTGGGTGCAGCTGGACAAGAAATATTCAACAGTTTACCGGAGTATGAGGTTCCTCCAGGACAATTTATTCCATTGGACGAGTACCAAGAAGCGTTAAAACGATTAGAAAAACAGTTTGGTGAAGAACCTAACATAATGATAGGACGTCATCATTTTGCCATGCGCATACAGTTAGAGAATGAAACTGTTGCGGAATATATAGGTGCTTTACGTGTTCTAGCTACAAAATGTGAATATAATGACATGGTTGATGTTTATATAAGGGACCAACTAGTTTTTTATTGCTATGAAAAGAAAATTCAGGAGAGGTTATTATCGTGTAAAAATCCTTCACTACAAGAAGCTATAGATATAGCTAAAGGAATAGAAAGATCTCTAGAAACTTCTAAAGTTTTATCTTCTGATAAAAGCTCACGACCAGAAGTGTATGTTGTTCATGATCACACAAAAAGCAATGTAACGTATAAAAGGAAAGGTAGAGATATCAAAGGCACAGATTCAAGTGCTTTTGTTTGTTTTAGATGTGGCTCAAAGAACCATAAAGCAGATTACCAGGATGTCCATCACAAGGGTTGAAGTGTACTAAATGTTTAAAGGTAGGACACTTTGCAAGTGTGTGCAATTATTTCAGACCACAAAACTTTCAGAAAGTAAAAGTCAGTTATGTAAATGACTTCGAGGAGGACATGTGCTCAAATATTGTATCGGCTATAGATGACCCTGCAGATAATATCAAAGGTCCATTAGGAATTGCACACATTGGTGAAGTTGAAGTCAAGATTATGGCTGATTCAGGATCGCCTATCACAATCATTTCTGATGAGAAATATTCAAAATATTGGCCTAACACAGATTTATTTGCGACCTATGTCAATCCAAAAGCATTTGGAGACTGCGATATAAATGCTTTAGGGTATTTTCATGATATTGTAAATATAAAAGGAAGAAAGATATCTACTAAAGTATATGTAGCCGAAAACTGTAGCGATATAGTAGGTTGGAAAGATTTAGCAAAATTGGGAATAACTCTTAAACCGGGTGCAGATGATCCGATTGTTTTGGATGACAATTTCGTTCAAACTTTTGTTTCTTGTGTAAATTCTCCATCTCTTGATACTTTAGAAGAAATAATTAACAAGTATTAGTCTCTGTTTGAAGATAGAAATGGATGCGTTAGAGGATTCGAACATTCTATTAAATTGAAGAAAGGGGCTATACCAGTTAAGCATTAGGTAAGGTCCATTCCTTTGTCAGTTAAATCAGATTTGCAAGAACTGCTCAACAAGTTAGTAGAGGAAGATGTTATTGAACATACTAATTCATCTGAGTGGTTGTCAGTTATTGTTTTGATTAAAAAAAAGAATGGCGAGATTCGCTTATGTGCGGATTTGAGGTCACTAAATAAAATATCGTGGTGGATTGTTTTCCTTTGCCTAAAATACAGGAGATTTTAGCAGCCACCAACGGGTCAATATATTTTTCAGCTTTCATAAGATTCTAAAGAGCTAACAACTTTCATTTTTTCTTTAAGAGCTTTTAGATTTAAAAGACTCCCATTTGGATTGGCTTCTTCAGCCAGCGTTTTTCAGAAATTGATGGAAATTATTTTGAAAGATGTTGCTGGTGTGCAGAAATTCCAAGATGACATTCTAATACACGCCAAATCAGTCCAAGAACATAATGCAATTTTGAATACAGTTCTTAGCAAATTGAGTGAAAGAAGAATGACAGTTGCAAAGATCAAATGTAAATTTCTACAAACTGAAGTGGAATATTTAGGCTATATTTTGAGCGGAAGTGGTATTAGACCCAAACTTGACTTGGTTAAAGTTATAACAAATGCTCCAAAACCTTGTGATAAAGATGCTCTTAGGTCGTTTCTTGGGCTTAGTGAATACTACTCTCGCTTTGTTGAGAATTACTCGGGTAAAGTTGAACCGTTACGTATATTATTACGTAAAGGTGAGAAGTTTATTTGGGCTGAAGACCAAGATAATGCTTTTGGAGTTATCAAAAATGCCATAATAAATGCACCTACATTAAAACCTTATGATCCTGAAGGGGTTAACATTATCACGGTTGATGCGAGTTCTATTGGCATTCGAGCTGTTTTCACACAAAAGGTAGCTAAGGAAGTGCAGATTAAGATAGCACACCTCCTGAGGCGGAAGCCGGGAGAGAGAGGCAGCGAGAATTGGATTTTATTGCTGTGTTTGTTTTTAAAACCATTTTGTTTTGCTTTGGAACTAGCTACTCACCTTATCAAATTTTGTTTTCCTGGCTCAGCCGAGTAAGGTGCTGGTGCTTGGAACAGGCAAGGGGGCAGACACCTTGGGGGAAGCAGTGCGGGGCTACGCTCTAGTTTCTTCGCCCCTCCCGCCCTCACCTGCACTCAAATAGCTGCACATTTCTCGCTGGCTGCAGATTAAGATAGCACACCTCCTGAGGCGGAAGCCAGGAGAGAGAGGCAGCGAGAATTGGATTTCATTGCTGTGTTTGTTTTTAAAACCATTTTGTTTTGCTTTGGAACTAGCTACCCACCTTATCAAATTTTGTTTTCCTGGCTCATCCGAGTAAGGTGCTGGTGCTCGGAACAGGCAAGGGGGCAGACACCTTGGGGGAAGCAGAGCGGGGCTACGCTCTAGTTTCTTCGCCACTGCCGCCCTCACCTGCACTCAAATAGCTGCAAATTTCTCGCGCGCTACAGATTAAGATAGCTCACCTCCTGAGGCGGAAGCCGGGAGAGAGAGGCAGCGATAATTGGATTTTATTGCTGTGTTTGTTTTTAAAACCATTTTGTTTTGCTTTGGAACTAGCTACCCACCTTATCAAATTTTGTTTTCCTGGCTCAGCCGAGTAAGGCGCTGGTGCTAGGAACAGGCAAGGGGGCAGACACCTTGGGGGAAGCAGAGCGAGACTATGCTCTAGTTTCTTCGCCCCTCCCACACACACCTGTATAACATGGCTACATTCTTACGGCCGCGCAGCGGACGCGCCAAAGGCGCGCTAAAGGCGTGCCAAAGGCAAGCCCGTCTGCGCCCATCCGTGCAAGGCCGGGCCCAGGGCCCCAAACCCCTGGACAAAAATTGCCGACCAACAGGGTCTACTCTTCTGACATGCTGCACTTACTCCGAGGGCCTGTTAATAAGAAATGTACGATCTTTCATAATAATAGGCAAGGCCCAAGCTCATGCCACTCTTGCAATCTTCAGCTAGACACTCCCCAGTTTTGTAAATGCTTAGCTGCAAGCTGTAAGTTTGCCCAGACGTGGCTGTTTGCCAGTCTTAATTGCCGGTCCTTAAGTAAACACAAAAGGTATATCTTTGACCTTTTGTCTGATGACACGCTGGATGCCCTGTTTCTTACGGAAACCTGGCTTAATGACAGCGCAGGCCCAGACATTGCAGAAGCCCTGCCACCAAACTATGCCATAGTGAGAAGAGACAGACCTATAAGAATAGGGGGTGGCATAGCAGTCATATTTAAAAAATTGCTGCAATGCACTCTTGAACCGATCTCTTTGAATTCTTGTGAAATAGCCCTTTTTAAACTTTCACTGCTCCAGAATTTTACACTTACTGGGCTGCTAGTTTATCAACCGCCCGGCCCCGCACAAGCTTGGGCAACGTAGTTTTCGGATTTGGTTGCCTCATTTCTGGTAAACTCAAGCAATCTCTCCACTATAGGGGATTTAAATATTCACCTAGATGACCCTCAGAATAATCAAGGATTAAATTTGATTGATGATCTGGCAGCAATGAACATCATGTTGTACAATACGGGGGCCACTCATAGAGGTGGCCATTTACTGGACCCCATTTTTTCCAGCCTCCCCCGGCTTCAATGCTTTCCCGCCCTGCCCCTACACTGGTCATATCACTTTCTCACCAAATTTAGCCTTCCTGCCCCTGTGAATCCTGCTCTTTCCAAACCTATAGTCCTGTATGGAAAAAGGAATTGGAAGAAACTCGACCTGAATCTTCTTAAGTCCACTCTAGATGCAGTGTCACAGGATGTGGTGGTAGAGTCGGACGACATGGAAACTGAAGTTGTAAAAACTGACAGATGGCTTATGAAGGCCATCGATGCCTGCTTGCCATCTGCACATAAGAAAGTCAAGGCACATAACTCCCCGGCGCTGTGGTTCAACGACTCATTGAAAGCTGTAAAATCGAAATGTAAATGCCTGGAGCGCCTCTGGAGGATAGATTACTCTCCAGCGGCGGGCCTGAGTTACAGGAGGGAACTCAGGCTTTATCATAAAGACTGCACTACAGCTAGAGCAGGCTTCGTGGCAAAGACTATTTCGGAAGCCACAAATAAATCCAGAACACTTTTTAACCTAGTTAAAGAGCTAGCAGGCTCTCAAACTATAGCTGTACCTCTTCCCTTGAGCAATGTCCAATGCAAAGACCTGGCTTGCTTTTTTACTAGCAAGATTGAGACTATTTATACCGACATTTCCAAACAACATTTGGAGCATGTTGTAAGTAACTCTGACTCTGGCTCGGGGAATGCAGATTTTTCTCCACAGACAGACCTGTCTTATGAGCCACTTAACTACTAGCCTGAGATGAATATGCACGGTTTGAAAGAGATACTAGGGAAACTGAAATCTGGGTCTCCAGTCGACCCTCTCCAATTTCTATACTCAAACTCCTTGACTCCCAGCAACTCTCTGTGATCTGCAAGGCACTAAATCAGTCTCTGTCCATGGCTATGATTCCCTCTTTGTGGAAACACGCCATAGTTTCCCCTCTGCTGAAGAAACCAACGGCAGACCCTAAAATATTGGCTAACTTTCGTCCTATCTCCCTTTTGCCTGCTTTCTCCAAAATATTGGAGAAGCATGTTCATAGTCATCTCGCCCACTATACAGAATTCAATGACATATTCCATCCTACGCAGTCAGGCTTCCGGTCCGGTTTCTCAACAGAGACAACTCTACTGGGAGTGTCTGAATATCTGCGTCACTTAATAGACAAAGGGGACTCTGCTGCGCTGATTCTACTTGACCTCAGCGCAGCGTTCGATACCATCTCCCATAAAATCCTGTTAAAATCCCTCTTTGACATGGGCATCAGAGGCAAGGCCTTGGATTGGATTGCCTCTTTTCTGAATCAAAGAACTTTTCAAATTACCTCGAACACCGGGTCCTCCAATATCCATAGATCCCCTTATGGAGTCCCTCAGGGCTCGGAGCTTAGCCCTTTGCTTTTTAATTTGTATGTCTCCCCACTTGCGCAGATTGCTGAATCTGAAGGCTTGACCATATTTACTTATGTGGATGATTCGCAAATTATTTTCTCACTATCGAACGTAGAATGTGATTCTGGATCTCCGCTGCAGGCGGGTCTACGCAAAATCGCAATTTGGATGACGGAAAAGCTGTTGAATCTCAACGCTGACAAAACTGAGGTTTTAATCCTGGGCCCTAACCCGGATCTTTGGAATACAAAACATTGGCCTCCTGAATTGGGATCTCTTCCCAGTCCATCGGATCAAGTGCGCAATTTGGGCATTATCCTTGATAAAGGACTGACTATGCTGCCTCAGGTTAAGAAGCTAACAGCCATGTGCTTCACCATCTCGAGGTGGCTTAGAAAAATCATTTGGATGCTGCCCGAGGACACGCAAAAGTCTGTAGTCAATGCCCTTTGCACTTCGCGGCTTGACTACGGAAACGTCCTTTATCTAGGATCTTTGAGACGTCTTCAGCTCGTGCAAAATGCCGCTGCTAGACTGCTATGCAAGTGCAATAGAAGAGAGCGCATGTCAGGCCATCTCAAGACATTGCATTGGCTCAGAGTTGAAAACAGAGTCAAGTTCAAGACCCTGAGTTTCATGCACAAAATCAAATTCGGCTCTGCCCCCAGATATCTTCAATCTTTGGTACACACCTACCTCCCTGCCCGCTGTTTGAGATCCTCATCGCAGGGCCTTTTCAGCGTGCCCAGGTTTCGTTTAGCCAGGATGGGTGGTAGATCCTTCTTGCTTTTGGGACCAAAGTCGTGGAACTCCCTCCCTCCTAATTTACATACAGAAACAAGCTATGTACAGTTCCGCAGAGCCATAAAGACCTGGCTGTATAATCAATAATTTCCGGATTTGGCCTCGTATCCGAGTCTTATTACCTTTTCATCTGCTATCTTTTTCTTTAGCGCTGGGGAACCATTTTTGGGTAGCTGTCGCGCTTTACAAACCCAACAAATAAATAAATAAATAAATACCATAGCTTTTATTTCTAGAAGATTGCATGAGGCAGAATTAAACTATAGCACCATTGAAAGGGAGGCCCTAGCCTGTGTGTGGGCTGTGGAGAAACTTAAAATGTACCTTTTGGGTAGAAGTTTTGAATTGGTCACTGATCACAAACCACTTACTTTTCTAATGGATGGATGTGGTAGAGGAAACGGTAAGGTATCTTCAAGATTAGTTAGATTACTTTCTAAGTTGCAAGAGTATAACTTTTTGATCAAACATATTTCAGGCAAATGTAATGTTAGAGCTGATTTTCTAGCGCACCTTCCTCTGGAATTCGATGATACCAAAGAGTATGATGAAACAAAATGTGTTGTTTCTTATGTTAATTGCAGTAAGCAATTTGTCTTAATTTGTGAAGAATCTGATTGGTTGACACAACTAAACAAAGATCCTGTGTTAAGCAAGGTAAAATTGTTTATTTCCAGTAAGTGGCCGCCAATAAGGAATTTATATTCTGATTTGAAAACATATGCACCGATTGCAGACGAGTTGAGTGTAGAAGATGATTTTATTGTAAGAGGGGATTTGTTGGTTCCTCCACCAAAGGTAAGGAAGTTACTGATTGAAAAGGCTCACAAATCTCATCTTGGTTCTACATTGACCAAGAAAGCCATCAAGCAGTACTATTGGTGGCCTGGTTTAGATTCTGAAGTTAATTCTTATGTTGAATCTTGTACACATGTTTGAAATCCGATAAACATTGGAAGCCCAGAATGCCAGAGTTACAGTTAGTTGATATACCAAATGCTTCTTGGAGTAAGATTGCAATAGATTTTTCGGGCCCTTTTCATGCATTGGATTATTCTTGTAAATTTTTGATAGTGGTTTGCGATTATTATAGCAAATGGATTTATTTCAAATTTGTTCCAAACATAGAGTCCAAGAGTGTAATACAATTTTTAGACTTTCTATTTTCTATAAAAGGTTTGCCTCAAGTTCTAGTCTCAGACAATGGGAAACAACTGACTTCTGAAATGATGGTTTCGTTTCTTAAGAAAAAGCTAATTTTACAAGAAAAAACACTTTTGTACTTGCCCAGGTCAAATGGTCAGGTAGAGCGAGTAAATCGCTTCTTGAAGGATGGCATTCAAATGGCCCTGGCAAATAATTTACCTGTGGTTGAGTTCACCCAGGAGAGAGTGGACATGTTTAACAACACTATCAACACTGTCACTCATTTTTCACCATTTTTCCTCATGAGAGGTAGGCAAGCAGTCACTGACATTTCTCCCAGACTCTCTTTTCGTCACAATAGTGAAAAAGACTTTACTGTTTTGAATGACGAAAAACTAAAAGTAAAAGACAATATTTGTGAGCAACAAATGAGGTCCAAGCAGTACTATGATAAGACAGATAAAGCCATCCACACGGACATTGATAAAAGAGATTGGGTCATCGTGAAGAAACCGTTTGTTAAACAGAAAGGAGTTTCAAAATATTACGAACCTTGTGAAGTCATTGAAGTTTCAGGAGGAGCTGTTCGACTATCCAAGTTGGATTGGAGAAATAAAAGTGATGTCATCAAGGTGAAGGAATATCAGAAAGACTTATATTCTAAGACTGGATGTCGTGACGATATTTTCCATTTCGATAGTTTTTGGTGTGATGAACTTACATGCAATAGTGATGTAGTAAATATGTCAAAATCTTCAGTCTCTTTAGATTTTAATGGTGATGGAAATGTTCCTAATGACACTATTGATGTCCCATTGTATTCAGGTAGTGAAAATTACTTAGGGAATGTTCCATTTAGTTCAAATGAGTCAACGACCCAGGAGTCAGTGACTGGTTAATCCAAAGTGCCTAATAATACTCAGGTTGAGCAGGAGGCTTTGTCTCCTTCTAATGTGTTTGAAGCTGCCTGTACTAGTTCTGGTAGGTTTTCGCAAATTCCCAACAAATTTAGAGATTTCATCATGTATTGAAATTTGTTTCGTTGTTCTTTTTATTTCTGCAAAAAGGGGAGATGCTGTAATGTGTATACGGTTTCCAAGTTAGCGTTCCAGTCTATTTCTTTTGTTAACCTCCTGCTCTACATTGCTTCCTCCTTATTGGCCTAAACCTGTATAAGTCACACCCCTGTCATATAATCAACGGTGGTTTGTCATTCCTAGCATTCCAGCCCCAGCTGTTCTTTCGGCCAGTCCTGCTTCCGTGGGCCTTTGTATAAATATACTTACTAATAACTTACGTTGTTTCCGTGTCTTATTTGCCCTGACACAACAAACTTTTGCTAAAGGCCCATGTTGGGCTCTTCATTGTTTTTCTGAAAGATATCATAAATCCATTTTTGAATGAGCTTATCTTGGTGCTCCTTCATTTCAAACATTTGAAAAACACTGAAATTTTCTGGGGCTGCGATGTTTTGATAATTAAACAAAAAAGATGTACCTTATTTTGTATGTGGTTTAATACTTGCATAATTAATTTATTCTTGTGAACTCTGGTCCTTGACTTTACACTTGTCCTGTAAGTGTATGCAGCTATTCTATTGTTTCCACTGGAAATTTATATTTTATTTGACTTTTACCCATTCCTGTGTTTATGTCCTGACAAATGATTTGCATTGTACTGACTACAATTGGCAGCTTTCAGTAAAACCCACTTTTAACCAGGTTGCAAGGTTGTAAGACATAAACAATGGGTTCAAGCTGTAAACTTTGGGGAAGGACACCCTGACTTGACTTTGATGCGCTCTCTGCTCTTTTGATCCCGGGTTTAACATATGACTAGCTTCCATTCTGAGCCTCAGTTTGCTGATGGAAAGTTCAGCAGGTACTGTTGTTAGGCTTAACATTCCCCTCTCCCATAGTGCACTTGTTATGCTATATTAGGTTAGGAATATTTGGCTAATTAAACGCCATTTGTATTCATGTTACGCAACCCACTGAGTTATCCTCGCAGTATGTAAGTTTTAGTTAGCTTGTGTGACTCCATTTTGTATTTCACAATCCATATTAGACTGTGACTGAAAGTGTATGTACTGCTTGCTTCAGCACAAAGCTGCTGGGGTACATTTTCTCTCAAGGTTGGGCCTCCCTGTACTAGTGGATATATTGTTTATATTTCTGCATACCTTACCCATGAGACGGAGCATGCTTCCACTGGCTCAGCTGCAGGCACAAACAGGATGACCTTGCCAGGGAGAGATAGTGTGTGCCCGGCCTCAGACTCCTAGCTCATCCTTGTATGCCCCTCTTCGTCTCTCGCTGCCTTCTGTGGAAAGTTACTAGGTGAGTGTGTCTTGTGCTCCTGCTGAAATGTATAACTGTTATTTCTTTGCCTGGGAAAGCCAGTCCTTTGGCAGACATCTTAGGGTGCAGGTCTTAATGAACTCCTCTGCAGAGTAGAGCTAATAAAATGCCTACTGGTATTCTCCACTGTCTGACCGACTTTTCATTCTTGGGAAGGCATAGCAGGTGGTTGTGTATAACCCGCTTGGCCCTAGAGGGCCCCGTCCTTCAGTTGGTGCCCGAACAGGGACCCCGCGAAGTGTGGCCCCCTCACCCGTAATCGAGTCGCAGGCGCCGAGGTGGTGTCTGGTCAGTCGGGCAGATTGGGGCCTCACATCCATAAGATCGAGCTTGGTTCTCGCAGCTGCCCCGCCCTTCCGATCGGGCGGATCCTCAGCTAGTGACTACCGGCTTGGGTCCTGAGAAGGCAAAACCTTGGAGCTGAACATTTGGGTCAGAAGAGTCATCAGTGGAGAATAACTTGACTTTACCTGAGTGCATCAGGTGAGTGATTTGATTCTTGGAAAATGACGCCTTGCTTGAACGACCCCCGTAATTGCGCACCACACATTTTAGTGGTGAACAGTTTGAAGAGCACATACCCCTACAGGGGCTTGTTTGGAATAACAAGTTTTGCTCGAGCATTCATGCACTTGCTACATTATGCTAAATGTGTCAGTTATATAATTAGCAATTCTACCTTTTCCTGCCACAACTATAACGTGAGAGCATGGTCACAAAATGCAATACTTAAGTTGGCAAATTCTAAAGGTGTCTGCAGCCCTGCACAGCAGTGAAGGTTCACAAAGTAGAAACTGTGTCATGATCTCTATGACTTATTGATTACAAGCTTGCTAAGACTAGAAACACAAAAGATTTGTTTCTTCGAAATTCCTTTTTTGAGGTTCTTCAGATGAATAGTATAGGAATATACAGATGCAAGGATTCAGAGTCCTATCATATTGTGTTTCCTTTTTCCCTCAGAGCTTAGTAAATGAATTAAGGCCTACCTGGCTGCTTGTTGTTGGGAGAGAAAATAAAAATGAATTGTGTAATGTTTTATCCTTGCCAGTTCACAAAAAGTTTGTTTTATACTGGCTAATAGATATGGGGCGCTCTTCAATCACTGGGAGAGAGAGAGAGAGGGATCGGACATGCCTGGCTGCTTGTTATGGAACATCCATGAATTTGATTGGGGCAGAGCTGCAGAGCAAAGAAGTGCTGGACGATACAGTATCCCTGAAAAAGAACACAGAGAGAGGGGCGATTCAGGAGCCCCAGCCTGTTGGTCCACTTGTGCAAGTTGCATCCCTAGTTGGTATTTTGATAATAATTAAGCATGGGCGTAAAATCCGCTCCGATCGCGGATTTTTCGGATTTTCGGCAAATTCGCAATCCGCGAACTCTCGCGAATTTGTCGAAAATCCGTGAATCCGCTCGCGGCGGATTTTTTGCTTGGTTGCGGCGCGCGGCGTGGTGCACGGCGTTCACTTTCCGTCATTTAGCGTTTGCCGAGTTGTTTTTCTTTGCGAGTGCGGCGCCATTTTGGATCTTGCTGCTTGATCCCGCGGGAGTTTGGCGCCCGCGAATACGTAATCGCGGCTTGCCACCTTGCACAGCACACCTCGCGAGAGTTCGCAATTGCGAACACGTAGTTGCGGCGGAAAGGAACAATCTCGCACTCGCGAAATAGAGCTTTTGCAATTCTGCACAAGAAAATCACCAGCAAACAGGATAAACCTTCAGAAAATTATGATTTTTATCAGAATCACTCCTCAGGTTGACATTTGCATGGCCTTTTTTTTTGCAAGGAGTCCATTTTTGGGGGGGGGAGGAAGGAAGTGCCCCACAGTCTCCAACTTCCTGTTCCTGTCCAGCAGGCTCCTCCCAGTGCTTTGTCCATCTCCTGGTCACTTTCATTTGGATCTGGAGCTGGAAGGATTACTTTTTGTGGGTGCTGCTGGATATTTGGATTTGAGGCCTTTTTGACTGTCTTTGGATCACTTTTGGATTAGAAATCAACTTTCACAAGTAAGTTTGTTTGGGGCATTACAGTTGCTGCAAGTAAAATTTTGGAACTTTTTCAGAACATTAAATAAATTATATTGTGGGTAGCCACAGTATCCAGTAGGACCAGGGTTGGTTAGGGGTGCATGATACAACTGTTTTGTTGAATTTAAACACCATTGAGGCCATGGATGGGCTGGGATTGTGCTGATTTTTGTCGTTTTTTTGGGCCTGCTGGTGGGGCCCTTTGCCCAGGGGTGGTGAGTGTTGCATGGGCCTAGTCTTTCTGTGGGGTGTCTTCTTGAATTTAAACATAATTGAGGCCATGGATGGGCTGGGATTGTGCTTATTTTATTGTTTTTTGTCGTTTTTTGGGGGCTGCTGGTGTGGCCTTTTGCCCAGGGGTGGTGGTGCATGGACTGAGTGTGCCTGTGGTGTGGTCTCACTCTCTTTAATGTAAACATCATGGATGGCATTGGATTGTGGTGATTTCTGGCTGTTTTTCTGTTTTTTGGGGGTGTACTGTTGATGTGGACTGGCCATGTGGGTGGTGGTGGTGGCCATCTTGAGTGCTGGCTGGTACAGGCAACATGTGCTTGGGGTGTAAGGGGCCATTTTGAGGAGAGGCAGTGTCTGAGGCCTGCACTTATTTTGCCTACTTTTCATCCATTATGCCCAGGGGTAGTGAGTGTTGCATGGGCCTAGTGTTTCTGAGGGGAGTCTTCTTGAATTTAAACACCATTGAGGCCATGGATGGGCTGGGATTGTGCTGATTTGATTGTTTTTTGTCGTTTTTTTGGGCCTGCTGGTGGGTCCCTTTGCCCAGGGGTGGTGAGTGTTGCATGGGCCTAGTCTTTCTGTGGGGTGTCTTCTTGAATTTAAACATAATTGAGGCCATGGATGGGCTGGGATTGTGCTTATTTTATTGTTTTTTGTCGTTTTTTTGGGCCTGCTGGTAGGGCCCTTTGCCCAGGGGTGGTGAGTGTTGCATGGGCCTAGTCTTTCTGTGGGGTGTCTTCTTGAATTTAAACATAATTGAGGCCATGGATGGGCTGGGATTGTGCTTATTTTATTGTTTTTTGTCGTTTTTGGGGGGCTGCTGGTGTGGCCTTTTGCCCAGGGGTGGTGGTGCATGGACTGAGTGTGCCTGTGGTGTGGTCTCACTCTCTTTAATGTAAACATCATGGATGGCATTGGATTGTGGTGATTTCTGGCTGTTTTTCTGTTTTTTGGGGGTGTACTGTTGATGTGGACTGGCCATGTGGGTGGTGGTGGTGGCCATCTTGAGTGCTGGCTGGTACAGGCAACATGTGCTTGGGGTGTAAGGGGCCATTTTGAGGAGAGGCAGTGTCTGAGGCCTGCACTTATTTTGCCTACTTTTCATCCATTATGCCCAGGGGTAGTGAGTGTTGCATACTTGCATGTCCCTAGTCTTTCTGTGGGGTGTCTTCAATGTAAACATCATGGATGGCATGGGATTGTGCTCATTTTTCTGTGTTTTGTCGATTTTTTGGGGTGTATAACTGAACTGATGTTCCTCTGTCTTCCATTGCTTTTAGGTGCACAAGAAGACTCAAGAGAACCACCAGTGCCAGGAAGAAGTCCTGCAGCGGTGTGTGTGTGCAGCATAACGTCACGCGACGTCACGTCTGGACACAGAACCCTCTGCAACTCGTGCAACTGCTGCCTGCTGACCTGCTCTGAAGAAGATGGCCCCAAAAAAAGTAACCCGTAGCTCCTCTAGCAAGAAAGGTGCCAGTAAGGAGCAGAAGAAGCAAGTTACCAAGGACACTGGTGTGCCGCCCGCCCCTTTTTTTGGGAGTAAAAAAAAAAGTATGCCTGCAGCAGCAGCGGGATCTGCTGGGGACCAAGCTGGCAGCAGCACCCCCGCTCCATTGGGCTCAGTGCCACCACCACCACCACGCCAACTTCAGTCCAAGCCCTTGAGTGCTGCAGAGGCAGCCAGTATAGTTCTTCAATCACCATCGAACAGTGATGTTGGCTCATCGCAAGAAAGCAGCAGCAATGTCCCTCAATCAACGCAGGTTGTTGTAGCTCATCTGACGAGTGTTGAACAACCACAGCCGCAACAACAATCACATGTGCAAGTACAAGCCCAAGTACATGTGGAAGGAGAGGCAGCGCAAGGAGATGCGCAAGCAGAGGTGCATGGAGGGTCACAAGTGCCCACAATAGTTGTTCCTCCCGAAGTAGGGGCACATCAGGAAATCAACAATCAAGGCGAGGTATCATTTGAGGAAGCCACTCCTCCTGATGATCCTTCATTGTCTTCCACACCCCTAGCAAGGAAGAGATCAAGGGTGGTGTCTACATCTTCTTCAAGCACACCTCCTTCTGATGATACGGATCAAACTTGGGAACCAGCACCACAGCCGTCTGAGAGTGAGGCACACCATGATCCAACAAAGGTAGTTAAGCGTAAAAGGAAGCTCGTCCAAAGTCTCAGAGTTATGGAGTGTGATGAGGCTCAACAAGAAGTGGCGGATACTGCTGCTGATGAAGACTCTGCCAACGACGACCCAGTCATCACAAAGGTCACTGCAGCCCCAGCGGGCTTGCAGCAAACAGACATTTTGACCCTAGCCCGAAGAGCTGCTGAGCGTGATGATGATGATGATGTTGTCGATGAGGAGGCAGTGGAAACACCACAATCATTGGAGTTAAGTAGTACACCAACTCGTCCCGCTTCCATATTTCTTTCTGGCAAGAAGAGACCTCCGTCAACCTCGACCTTAATTAGTGGCGGTGAAAGTGCAAAACGTACAAAAGTTGGGCAATCCAGATCCTCCACTTCATCTGGCATTAGCTTCATGACCACCACCACCAGTATCGCCGCATCCTCCAGGTCCCACAGACACTTCAAGTCCCCAGTTTGGGACTTCTTTACTGTTTGTCAAAAAAAATCCAAAGTTTGCCATTTGTACCCTTTGTAAGGTTGCAGTTAGTCGTGGTAAGCCAGGTACCAACTATGGTACCGGAGGCCAGAGAGGTCATCTTAGGAGACAGCACACTGTCAAATGGTTTGCGCACCTAGATGCGATCAAGAAAGGCCAAATTCAAGGAAACGTTGATGTTTCATCTGATGATGACGAGGAGGAAGAAGACGTGTCGAACACTTCCCTTACACCCAGTACCCCTGTCAGCAGCACACCCAATGTGAGGCACACTAAGAGTGTTGGAGCGAGTGAGACACCAACGCACAAAAGTTCACCAGCGAGCAAAATTGGGTCAACGAAGTCATTATCAGCCCGTAAATGCTTGGTCCAGGGCAACATTAGAACAATGCTTACTTCAGACGTGCCATATGAACGCAACCACCCACTGACGCGTCTGTATAACACTAAGCTGGCTAAAATGCTAGCTGTGGACCTTCTCCCTTTTTCTTTTGTAGAAGCGGTAGGTTTTCTAGAATTAGTGGCAACGCTCTGCCCTAAATGTAAGGTTCCTAGCCGGTTCTATTTTGCCAGAGTTGCGGTTCCAGCACTACATGAAGATGTGCTGGAGGCGATTGGGGCAGCTTTGCAGAAGAGTGCTGTTCACACAATACATCTGACAACAGACATGTGGACCAGTGGCGCAGGCGCTGATTACATGTGCATCACTGCACACTGGGTCTCTTTTTCAGGTGTTAAAGCAAAGCTAAACGCAGGTGTTGACCCGGACAAAGTTTTCAAAGCTGCTCGGAAACATGCAACACTAGCCATGTTTGGCTTGGAGAAAAGTCACACAGCAGAAAACCTTTTGGAAGAGTTTGACAAAAAGGTCTTGAAAATGCTATCCCCCCAAAAACGCAAGATTGGTTATGTTTCCACGGATAATGGCGCCAATGTAGTTAAGGCCATGTGGCAGGGTGACTATTTTAGAGTGCCGTGTTTGGCGCACTGTATCAACCTGGTAGTTCAAAAATTCTTGAGTGATAAACACAGTCCAGCGTTCGAGGTAATGGCCACCTGCCGCAAAATGTGCAACCATTTCAGCCATTCTTTTAAGGCCCGGAAGCATCTGAGGAGACTGCTACTTGAACGTCAAATGCCAGTGAAAGCACTCATCCAGGAGGTGGCAACACGTTGGAACTCAACCTTCTACATGCTTGAGCGTCTGTATGAGCAGTATACGGTACTCGATCACTATTTCTTCACAGAGGGTACATCTCAGAAGGAGGACATGCGGTTGGGTGCGGCGCAATGGGACATAGTTAAAAGCCTGACAGACATGCTTCGTCCTTTTGAGTTCTTCACGCGTGCAGTCAGCCAGGAGGACTGTAATTTGGGAAAAGCTATCCCATTGTTGTGCATGCTGGAGCACCAACTGATGGCGGTGTCTTCTGAGTTTGAAAAAGATGAAAAAAAAAGACCATTTTATTTTGTCTGAGAAATTATTAGAGCGCCTACGTGGTGATGAACGTCTTCAAAAAATCAAGTCAGAACAGCATTACATTTGTGCTACTATTCTGGATCCACGCTACAAAAAGGCGCTGGCAGGCGAAGCATTCTTTCCTTTTGCTGATGCAGATGTTCAAAAGTACAAACATTGGTTAGCCTTGTCAGCCAAGAGGTTTGAAAAAGAACGGCAGGTTATTGAAGGAGAAGCAGCATCAGCAGGCCATCCCCAGTCACAAGAATCCACTTCTGCACCTGTGGCTGGGGCACAAGTGACCTCTCAGCCGTTAAAGACACCGGCAACTGGATCATCTTCTGCACCACACACAACACTAACAGTGGCTGCTGAGGAGGATTGGCTAAGTTTGTTTGTGTATGGTTCTCGAAAAAATGTCAAAGGCACAGCAAAAAGTAAGCAAAGTGGAGGAACCGTTGATGACCTTGAGTCGATGGTGCAGGACTATATGAATGACTCAACAGAGGTCTTTCTTAATGATGAGCCATTGCAGTATTGGCATGGCAAAAAACAATTGTGGCCACAGCTCTCCAACCTGGCTATAAACTATTTGTCTTGCCCACTCGCTAGTGTGTCTTCTGAACGTGTTTTCAGTGCTGCTGGTGGCATTGTAACTCCCAAACGGAGCCGCCTCTCGCCCAAAAATGTGGAGCGGCTGACAATGATCAAGATGAATCAGCACCTCATACCACCAGATTACAAAGTACGAGAAAGCACGCCGCATGAAGACGAGGAGGACGGCAACGTAGATGAGGGGATTTGTTCTCTGTTCAGTGGCACTGACCTCATCCTGCCTGAATTCGCAGAGTATGATGACGAAATCTTGTTCTTATTCCCTGACACCGAGCCCTGAAAATGAGACAATCAATCAAGAACTTTCTTTTTCGTCCTTATTCACTTTTATTCCTGTGTGCTGTGTGTCTCTCTTTCTTTGTTTTGCACAGTTAATTTAATTCAAACTTTAATCACCTAATCCCAAAAACAAGACCATCATCAGAACTGTCTTCACTTGTTTGCTTATTGATTTGAAGGTGCCGCAGTCTACATTCCTCAGGTTCACAAGTTCTGAAGAACATGCTCCTCTATCTCCTCCTCCAGACTGCGATTTCCCTCAAAGCAGAGTGCTGGATTACGCCCAATGAAGAAAGACTCAGCACTTGTGGGGGTGTTGTACTTCTTTGCGGGTGAGTTGACGGATTTGGGCCCATTGCTGTGAAGCTCTAATAATGGACAAAAGTGTTTTGGACCAAATATGAGGTGGAAATTTCTTGCCGTTTTTGCTGACTTGCTTGCCTTTGGGGTGCTCTTTGGCGGGGTTCCGGGTGTTTGTGGGTGATTTTTGGTGTCTGGGAGCACTGCTGCGACAGTCTAATCTTGATTGCATTTGCTTTTCAGGAAATCCGTGGTGGAAAACAGGAGTTATGATCATTGATGATGATGACCTAGCTGCACAGCGGCGCGTTTGGACCGAAGGCCGAGAGATATTGTAAGTATGAGATTTAGCTTTTTCGCTGTTTGGGGGTGTTGTCGGGTGTTTTTTTCCGGGTGGGTTGGCGGGTCTTGCCTGGGGCATTCCTGGGAAGGTCTAATACCGGATAGAAGTGTTTTGGACAAAATCCTTAAGGAACAGCCTTTTTTTTGCTATTTCTTCTGTCATCTTGCTCAATGTAGCGTTTTGGGGGGCTTCCTGCTGTTCGTGGGTGGGTTGCGGCCGGGGTCTCTGTCGAAGCACTGCTGCGACAATCTAATCTTGATTGCATTTGCTTTTCAGGAAATCCGTGGTGGAAAACAGGAGTTATGATGATTGATGATGATGACCTAGCTGCACAGCGCCGCGTTTGGACCGAAGGCGGAGAGATATTGTAAGTATGAGATTTAGCTTTTTCGCTGTTTGGGGGTGTTGTCAGGGTGGTTTTTTCCGGGTGGGTTGGCGGGTCTTGCCTGGGGCATTCCTGGGAAGGTCTAATACCGGATAGAAGTGTTTTGGACAAAATCCTTAAGGAACAGCCTTTTTTTTGCTATTTCCACTGTCATCTTGCTCAATGTATCGTTTTGGGGGGCTTCCGGCTGTTCGTGGGTGGGTTGCGGCCGGGGTCTCTGTTGAAGCACTGCTGCGACAATCTAATCTTGATTGCATTTGCTTTTCAGGAAATCCGTGGTGGAAAAACAGGAGTTATGATGATTGATGATGATGACCTAGCTGCACAGCGCCGCGTTTGGACCGAAGGCCGAGAGATATTGTAAGTATGAGATTTAGCTTTTTCGCTGTTTGGGGGTGTTGTCGGGTGGTTTTTTTCGGGTGGGTTGGCGGGTCTTGCCTGGGGCATTCCTGGGAAGGTCTAATACCGGATAGAAGTGTTTTGGACAAAATCCATAAGGAAACACCAGTTTTGGCACTTTTTGTAAGTTAGGGTTCGTTAGGGTTAGCCCTAGCAGCAGGATTGCATGTGTTTCGGGGGGTTCTATTGCAACGCAGTTCTGGTGTTGTAGAGCACTGTTGGAGCGATGCTGGCTATGGATACTTTTGCTTGCTTGCAAGTGGTTTGAATACAATCCACGGTCTGTATTTGGACCTACTGTTACTTTCAAAGTACGTTTTGTAACCATTTTTCTGCTAGGCATCGTTTTTGGAGATCTGATTGGGGTTCTTCTACATTTTTGCGACTGGCTTTAGTAAGGGTCTTGGTGGGAGCATTGCTGGGAAGGTCAAATTTTGTTCTAAAACACAGTTTACAGTACACCTACCTTGAGGGGAAAGATCCGCTATAATATTTTGGCCATACTTATTTATCCTTAAAAAGGTGACTCAGACAGAGCACGCAATTTCAAAAATATTGTACTGTCTATTAGGGAAATCAAAGTGTCACTTTTTGAACCACACAGCGTACATACCTTTTATTTATTTATCAGTGGTATTGTAATAGCACTTCCTGTTTTCCGTTCAATAATTACAGGCCGGGTTTCAGTCAACATCCGCCAGGCAGGCAGTGGACAGGGTGTCTTCTGTCAGTGGTCACCAACATTGATGGACGAAGCGTCAGCTGGAATGGAGGAGTGCCGCCAATAAGAGGAATTGTTTGCTGCATGCAACTTACTTACCAAATTCAACAGGACAACTCCAACAACATACGCAATACAGATACAGTATCCATTGTTTTATTCTATGAGTGTGACTGCATGTGCTTAGCTTTAGTTTGTAACCAAAGATTGTCTTTATCTTCAATTATTGTTTGTCCATGCTCTGCTTTTTTTTTCTTCTCTCAACAAAACCTACCCAAAAAGAAACCCCCATTCCCATCCATTTTACAAACCCTAACCCTCTTCCCCCGGGCTGTGTTGTTTTGCTTGATGTCTGACTAAAATGACATCAATAATTCCACACACTTGCTGGGGAGGATAAGGTCATAGCAACAGGCTGGTGAAGGAATACGAGGATATTTTCTAGACTTACTCAGCTTCAGTACTATATCTTCTAGTAGTAGTAGCCAATGTCAAATAAATTCAACGCAAGAACTAGTTATACTTGCAAGCAAATACTTTACCATTTGTTAGGCTACATTATGGCACTGTTCTAGTGTACTGTCACCTGCTATATTCTCGATCGTACCGTAACCGTTGTAATGCTACAGTAAGGACAAACAAGGTTTCGTTTTCTTTTTTTCCATAGGCATGCAACTGCCACTGTGTCACACCACTAGTACCACCGCAATGAGGAAATGTCACCCGCCCAGGATTGACAACGTTAATCCCCATTTCACGTGGAGCCAGCCCTGGGCCTAGCCCTAATTTCTAACACAAATTACAGGTAAGATAAGCGTTTGGTGGGAGGTAGTATAATGGAGTATTATTTCGGAGTAGACAAGAGATTGACGGTTGTACTACTAAAGTCCTACGACTGTTCAGGAAAACAAAGTTACTGTTACACCCCCGTCCCCCACCCACCAGACTGAAAAGCAGTAAAAAACAGGTATGGTCAGATAAAGTTTAAAAATGTATATTTATGTAGCCCTAACAAAATAATCTCCCTCAAGACCCACCCTAACCCCAACGATTGTCTTTGAAACGTCCCAAAACGATCCCAACTCCCAAATCCCACCCCCCAAAAGTCTATAAAAAAAGGGCAAGGGACACTCAACTACTGGAGGGTGCTGGTGCATTTTGCGGCATGGGCATCATACTCCTTGCGGAGGGTGGCAAGCTCGGAGCGGAGGCCCTTCACCAAGTTCTTATACTTCTGGACCTCCTGCTCCAGGTTGGACATTCGGACTCGTAGGCGGCGTTGGCGTTCCTTGCAGCTCCTGTGGGGGGCAGCTGGTCTTTCTGTTGCTTGGCGGTGGCGGTTGGCTTTGTTAGCCCGGCTCGGTCCCGCTGGAGCACTGCGCATGCTGGCGTCCCGTGGGGTCACGGAGGAGGATGCAGCGGTCCCAGTCGAGGTTGTTGTTGTTGCACCGCTCGACTGCGTGTCCTCCTCCTCCTCCAGGGCCACCAGCCGCCGATATTCGGCGACAGTGGCATCCAGCCTCCGTTGCCGGGCCATTCTAGCCTGCTCCCTCCGTGTTGTTGATTTGGAAGGAGCAACTATATGAAGAAAGAAAGACATAGTCTGTAACCAATGCTCCTTAGCATTAATAACACAAAGTGATTGAGCCGAAAGTTGGGTCACAGGTAGCAAATTGAAAGCACAGTACATAACTATTGAGGACAGTATCTATGTAACCTCCCACTTCTGCATCCTTGCTCTAACATTAGTGGTAGTTTAATGAACAAATTCTACGACCACTATGGACTTCCATTACAGTCGACTATGACAGTACACCAGTCTTATTCTTCTTCTTCTCTCTTGTTTAGGAAAATTGGTACGTTATCTTATGCAAGCCGGCAGAATGACATGGACAGCACAGTGAACTTGCACCCGAGAAAAAAAGTTGCACACCATGATGAGTGAGACAGACTTGCGTTACTGTACCGGTCCAGTACATGCAGGTGGTGAAGCTATTACTTTTCTATTACGGGTGGCACTGAGAATACTCTGTTACAAGGGCTACTGCTTAATTAATTTACCTTTCACCCTACAGTGCAAATGAGTACTAGAAAAGGAAAATGAAGAAGCTAACTAATTTGATTATCTATCACTTCACATGGGACGTATTTGATGACATATGGGATGACTTTAGGTGCTTTGCTTAATATTGAGTGAACAGTGATACACCCACACATGAATGACGTACTACAAGTAAAGTAAAGTTATTAAGAGAGGTACGGAGTGTCCACCGTAATAACCAGATATATGCTGTGATTGCAGACGCAATACAAAGTACTGCTACTATTCATGGTAGTATTGGACACATTTACAATTTCTTTTCCTTGCCTTCCCTGCACTGGAACGGACGTGCGGGTGCGGTGGTACATGCTCTTCAAGGTAACACTTAGTTCATCCAGCGACCATCTACTCTCTCTAAATACACATGTGCTATCTAAGAGTCAGAGAATACCATGCTCCAGGCATCCATTCAGTCAAAGTATACGCACACATACAGTTTCTGTTTCACCCACCCAGGCTGCTGTCCTTCCACCCATCCTTGCTTCATCATTGACCCAGCCATGCACCATACCATATTCTTCCCTTCCCAGCCACCTCGGGGGCCAAGCAAACACATATCGTTCTTCTTTGCCAGCCATCATACAATTTCGCGTCCCACTTACTTACACCCTTCTTTCGCTTTTCGTTCATCCCATCCATCACGTTCGTCTAAGAACTTATTGGGATTCTTCTCACCAAAAACTTCACAGCTAAGTCGAAGTACATTTCGAGGAGGCTACTACCTGGTTGATTTGTAATACACCCGTGCAGAAAGCACACTATGCAGTCTTCAATCTCAATAAGTAAGGAATATATAGCTTACCTGTTTCCGCCACCACCGTTTGAACCCCCACAGGACCGTCCGCCGGCTCTTGCACCGCCTCCTCCCCAGAGTCCTCCGAGTCCTCGCCCAACACAGCCACCTCCGCGCTGGCCCCGTCACCAGATGTTACACCTACAAAGTACATTTAAGAATGTTAGAATACACCACTCACTACTATATAATATTTGGTCTAGGAGAAATGTTAAAAAAACAGAATACAATGTAATAATTTGTGACTGTCTACTCCAAAGTAAAAATGTCCCTTTTTCCAGGGAAGGCTGTTGTCTTGCTGCACTTTTATGCACAACTGATGAATGCTTGCTTTTTATTTTTAACACGCACCACTTTTTCTCCGACAGACAGAAGCTTGACTCCTAAGAACACGACCAGGATCAAGTTCAAACCAGGTGAGAGCTCGGCTCGACCACAAGAAATGTGTCCAATTAATCGTCAGCACTAACCACTTTTCCGTTTTCAGTTAAATAGTTTTATGACAAAGTAGATTTTAATAAATGTGTTTACTTTTAATAAAGCTTTTAAACTTAAATAGACTCTGTGGTTTTTGGTCCTCCAGACTAGAGTGGATGAGCTAAAGGTTTTGGAATTTTTGCAAGCATGAGTGCCTCTGACACTTCTTGACTGTGCTGTGACTCCGTACTCTCTTGTCCTGCCTACGATAATCTAGAGATCATTGGGGATCAATAATTGGTGACTTCGGGAGCTGAATGACTCTGCCACACTATCTAGTCAGTAAGGAGACAGTGCATAGAGCTATTGCTGAATAGAATGGGAGTCCAATGGAATTGCCAAATGTCCAATCTTAGTTAGCTACACAGACAGACTAATAAGAATAATCTAGTAATACCACAGGGAGTCATATTAGAGCCAGGATAAGAATTTATATCCAGTCTACAAGAAGATCAAAGACGATTTAGAAAAAATCGAATGAGGAACGCTAGGAAAAAATAGGTACTCTTTATTACAATTAAAACTTACTGGGGCCAGCAAAGGAGCCCTCGCCTGCCCGATCCTGGCCTGCATCCTGAACAGCACCCTCCTCCTCCTGTGTCCTCTTGCCCTTGGGGGGAGCTGATGTACAACATGAAAGAAAGAAAGACCAGAAAACATGGATGAGATTTGTCAACCAAATCAACCATTTCAAAAGAACAATAACAACATTTTTTGGAGAAATAGCAAATAGATAGACAACTATTCCACGGGATCTATCTCATGTGGTATACTACGTTATTCGTATTGCCTGATTTGCGGACCGTTGACTTAGAAAGTTCCTATGTAACTCAATAAACAGACTACTAAAGAGGTTTGCCTAGGCCTGGCACTGCAGGCAGCAGTCCGCAGCACGTGAAGTGACAGACAAAGTCCATCCTGCTTGCAGATCAGTGAATACTCAAACTATCAATCCACCCACCACCACCACTATTTCTTCTTATAGCCATGTGTCTAAAGGAAGGAGTGGACTTCAGTCTGTTGGGGCTGATTTAGAAGTCCCTTGCGGCTCATTTTCCTCCATTGTTGCGTGACTTTTGTGACGCTGCGGCAGAACAAAAGACTCGCCATGGTGTTGGTGCGGCGTATATATAAAAAAAAAAGAAATTATGGGCGATGCATCACGTTGTAAAGCCCTGCGCCATCAGGGGGCGTTCCGGCGCAAGGGAGGGCGTACCTGCGCAGGGACGAATCCTAAAAGTGGCTGAGGGAAATCTACAAGATGTCAATCAGTCACTTTTAAGACAATGATGCATGAGTCAAACCCTGCGCGCTTGAAGCCGACGTACGGCTTGATGCAGCATTGGGGAGATAGGGTACCCCAGAGCATTGCTGGAGCTGCGCCATCGTTGGCACGCAACTCCAGCAATGCGCCGCCTTTACGGCACAGATGCGTAAGGCTTCTGTGACGTTTTGGGCCAATGGGTGGTGGTGGCATGGCACACAATTACTGCCGCATCCCTGCTACTTTGCAGGGATGCGCCGGTAATTGAAAATATGACCATTAGTGTCTAGCATTACGCAGTTCTTATCTTTACACTACACTCATACATAATTTCTCAGGCCAATGAAATGAACACAATGTACAAAACAAATAAGCATAGTAGCAAGCAAGGCTACTGAGAAGGAGAGCAGTGCACCTGAAATGCATAGAAGATTTTGAAATATAATGTACCTACAATGTAATCGGCAGCATTATTGCTCTTGGTAAAGAACAACGATTTGCAAATAACAGAGCCGGATAAAACAGAGTAGTGATGAATAGCTACTACTACTCACCAAGCCCGGGGACCTCTACGCCGAGCGCGTCCAGCAAGTCCCGTTCCCGGTCCATGACATCGGTCCAGCGGTGGGTGGCCTGGTTATATGTGCGCCGGACCCCAGAGAGCTTATACATGGCCCGGCACACCTTCTCCCACCGCTTCCGGCGCTCCCGGATGCCATAGCCAGTCACGATCTTGCCGCCTCCCAGGATCGTCTTGGGGAGGCGGCGCTGGACGTGGAAGATGAGTGCCGCCACTTCCTCCGCGCTGAAGA
Organism: Lissotriton helveticus; assembly: GCF_964261635.1. Lineage (NCBI taxonomy): Eukaryota > Metazoa > Chordata > Amphibia > Caudata > Salamandridae > Lissotriton > Lissotriton helveticus. Next base: position 1,522,712,101 of record NC_136057.1, on the reverse strand, counting down.
TCTCCCGCGGCACCACTTGCTCCCCCCTCAAACGCCCGCACGGGAGCCGGGCACGGGGTGCGGGACCCTTCCCCTTCTCAGGGTGCTTCCCGGCTCCCTTTACCATGGTCTGGGCAGAAATAAACTTAAATGATAAAGAAGAAATAGAATAGTGAAGAAGAAAAGAAAAGAGTTTAAAAAAGTAGTTTAAAAGTAACTAAAAGTAGCAGAAAACACAAAAATATACAGCTAGAAAAATAGAGGGATAGATAATAAGTAAAATAGATTAAATAAACTTCAAACAAGCAAAGGATGGCAGAGATTCAGAGAGGATACAGAAAGCATGCCCAGAACCATAGCAATGAATGAGAAACAAGATGGCCGCGCCCGTTCACAACCGCGTGGGTAAGTTCGCGCGAGATTTTCCTCGCGAGCACGCGCGAAATTGTACTAGCGAGCAGCACAGTTTGCGAGATTACACATAGCGGCCGGAAACGGAATTACGTCACGCAAACAAGATGGCCGCGCCCGTATACGACCGCTAGGGTAACTTGGCAAACGTATAGCTACAAGCGCCTCGCGAACACGCGCAAAAGCACGCGAACATACACGTCGCAAAAAAAAAATAAGTGTATTCGCAAGCATTCGCGGCTCCCAAAATCGATCTCGCACGGATTCGCGCCCCAAAAAACGTGCGAAATTGCAGAAAAAACGTTTTTTGCTAAACTGAAAGCAATGAGCAGGTGCAAAAGTTCAAACTTAACATTTGTAACATTCACTGTAGTGCTTCTTGAGGGGCCCCTCCAGAGTTTGCAACTATTCTATGACCCTGCTATGACCCAAACAGCAGGCTCATAGAATAGCTACAAGTAGACCATAAAGGTCCTGTGAAAAAAAAATTCACTGCAACAGAAAGCAAATTACAGATAAGGAAGGAAGCAGGTGCCAGCCAGACTGGAACTTTCTAAATAACTGACACATTAATCAACCCCCAATTAATTCATGGCAGTTGAAGTAGGGGAGGTGTGCTTGCTTTTTTCACCCCCCATAAACTACAGTGATAAACAAACCTAATGGGTGGCAGTGAGGATGTACCAGAGGGTGGCATGGGTGTCCCAGAGGGTGGCAGTGGTGAAACAGAGGGTGCTGTGAACCTGTGATGATAAACCAGACGTAGAAACAACATAGTCGCGGCCGTTGCGTGCCGAAAAGTAAGTTCGCAATTGCGAAATTGTCCCAAAATCGTCGCGAACGCGCGCCAACACAAAAAACGGGAAAATCCGCGAGAGTTCGCGTATCTTCGCGGATTGCGAATCCGTAAATCCGCAATTTCGCGTACGCGAGATCCGCTAGATCCGCCCATGCTTAATAATAATAGTGTTAGGAACATCCTACTCCTTGAATGAAAAGTATCTTGTGCACCCTCTGGTTCATGCAGCACCTGCTTCTCTTGTGAACATGTATTTGTTACTTTGGCTCCTCGCACAATGGAGCACAGGAGGACATAAGATGATGATATAAGTGTCTTGATTGATGTACCCTCCATTCAGTTCTCCAGTCCTCAATAATGGATTTAGTGAGTATTGCCCTACAAAAGAATGTGTATATTAGGCAGAGACCTTCCATGATAGTTAGCATGACAGTTAGTTTTTGTATCCCCACTTTATTTGCTGCCTCATCTACGAATTGTGCCCATCCGTAGTTATAATATGGAATATGTGACATGACAAATAGACCCTTGTATACACTGTCTCCCAGTTTGTTGCATTTACTGTGTAAGTACATTAACTGCAAAGGAAAGGACATTCATACAGTACAAGTGTTGTGATCATGTTTCAGAAGGAGTTAGAAGGGTTGTTGAGCATTGATGTAGTTCTATGATAGGTCAATATGTCTTTTACAATTTCCCTGCTTCATAATAATGAACATTTGAATAGTTTTGACACAGTCTGACTATGACAAAGTATTGAAGAACATAGTAGTTCACCAAGGGTATACACCGAGATCAGCTGGAAACAAGGGTGCCTTACATCCTGGAACATTATATGCATGTTGATATACCTGTGCTGTCTTGTTTCCCTTTGCAATTTGAGTGGCCATGCATTCTCTTTCTCCCTAATTAGAATTGTAAAGACCCTGCCAGATAGCAATAAAGCTTTGAGCCACATATGCTAAAAGGAGGGTCTGTTAGGCTTGAAATTCCCATCTCCCGTAATGCAATTGTTATGCTATATTCGGTTAGCACTATTTGGCTAAATAGACTGCATTTGAATTCATGTTATGCAACCCACTGAGTTATCCTCACAGCATGTAAGCTTTAGTTAGCTTGTGTCACTCCATTTTGGATTTCGCAATCCATGTTAGACTCAGACTGAATATGTATGTACTGCTTGCTTCAGCAGAAATTTGCGGGGTGCATTGTCTCCTAAGGTTGGGCCTCGCTGTACTAGTGGATTTGTTTATATTTCTGCATACCTTACCCATGAGACGGAGCTTGATTCCACTGGTTCAGCTGCAGGCACAAATAGAATGACCTTGCCAGGGAGAGATGGTGTGTGCCAGGTCTTAGACACTTAGCTCATCCTTGTGTGCCCCTCTTTGTGTCTTGCTAATAAAATGCCTACTGGTATTCTCTACTGCCTGACTGACTCTTCATTCTTGGGAAGGCATAGCAGGTGGTTGTGTATAACCCACGTGGCCATAGTGGACCCCATCCTTCACTCACAGCACCATGAGGCCCAGAATGGAAGTGTATTGGTCTATTGATATGGTCTGCTATGGAAGCTGCAGTGGTACAGAGTGGGGGTGTTCCCATCAATGCTACATGATTGAAATAAAAAGGATTGTGAAAAAAGGTTAGCATAAAAAACAAGTCTCACAAATGCCTTATAAACCTTCTTGCTTTCTGAATTTTGCTTTAAAACGCACCATTTGTCATCTCACCATGTCAGTTGGGGTCGCTTACTTGCGATTAACACTCGTCCCCACCTTTTAAGCCCCACCACTTCCAAATGTCACCAGGCACCACTGGCATGCACTCTGCAGAACTAGCCCCAGAGGTACATGCTCAGCATGTAAGTTGTACGCCATCCCAGCAAAGAAATATAGTACAATGTACAGTGGTTCCCACAAGGTCTGGAGCCAATGCCAGGTTTAAGGACGACTACTGAATATAAGAATGATTCCAATATAGATGGTTTATATGCACTCCACATTCAAGTGGATATCATGAAAATCTTTCATAGCTCTGACCCTAACTAATCAATTTTGGACATCCGTTCACAATTAGTTTAGGTACTGAACTGACAGCATTTGAAGAACCAGTCGTACACTCGTTTACTTTACAGCATCAGCCATATGTGTAGACTTTCCATAGCATAATCGAAATGCATGCATACTGTGCAGAATAATCTGTGCATGTACCTTGGCCACAAGTAACCTATGTTTAACCTTTGCACATATCGTCATCTACGTATTGCCAAGTTATTAGCACATTATAGAGTATTTTACCTTCGTATAATAACTCTGGAGTTGGCCTAGACCATTTTGATTTTAGAATTATTACAAATAATTAACATTCTCTTATATATGCTCTCAGCCTGCCTTCTCATTCTGTCTATGCTCCTACACTTACTCATCCCCTCTCCCCATTCCCGCTCTATTTCTCCCTTACCCCATTTCACTTTCGCAGCCCCCTCTTCACTCTTCTCCTCTTCCTTCCCTCCCTTGCCTTTCTTTCCTCGCTCGCACCCCCTTTCCAAGTTCTTCTAACTGTTAAATCGCTGCTTCTCTTCCCTGACTGTGCCTTCTTTCCTGGGGCATTCCAGTTCTCTCAGCAGCTGGACCACCAGTTTTTCAGCCCTCAAGCCCGGAATCCTGTTGAGGAGATGTACAAGCAGTGGGGTGGGGTGATGTGGCTGATGTACAGGGCCCTCCCGGGGGTTCAACCTGGCCCAGGACTTCCCCAAGAATCGGAAGGGGACGATGCTAGCAGTAGAGCTATTGCATTATTCATTGAGTGGTGATTCAGCTTTGTTTTTTTCTTGTTACCTAAATGTATGTAATACACACATGGGATGTATGACATTACAACGCATGCTTTTACATCGCATGCCTTTACAATGCTTTTTTTACAACGCATGCCTTTACAACGCATAGTGCTTTGGGGCGCTGGATAGTGAATAGTTTAATGTACTATTCCATCTCCAGTCCCCGTGGATAGTAGGGAAGGTGTTGGATAGTAAATTAAACCTATTCCCTATCCTAGAGCGCCCCCCAGCGCAATGCGTTGTAATGGTTTGCGTTGTAAAAGTTGCGTCGTAAAAGCACTGCGTGGTAAAAGTTGCGTTGTAAAGGATGTTTCCCACACACATGCTTCTGTGAAGTGCTGTCTTTCACCCACCCGGCAGCTGTCTTTTATACAGTTATTCTCGCTTTGGCCACAAGTGACCACATAATTCCACTCCACAACACAATTCTCCTACACACCACTTACATCCAATCCACAGCACAGAAATCCACATCATGCCAAATATTCAACCCCACACCACATAATTCTATTCAACTACATGCCACTTCATGATACAAAGTACCACTCCAAATAATTATACTCCATGACACACAATACCACTCCATGTAATCAAAGTACCTTTAATATCACATAATTACTATCCACATAATTCCCCTACACAACTCCACTCAACACCACTAAATTCTATGCCACACAATTCCAAAACAAGCAATTCTAATCCAACACACATAATTCTAGACCTCACCACACGACATACATCCACTTCATAACACATGGCTAAAAGACATGGACATTAACAACTCCAATAGCTCTAGGATTGGTAGTCAATTTGGCATGACTGAATCAGCAATCTTGTTTTTGCGGGGGTCGGGGGTAGTTTGGTTTACTCTCTAGTTGACGTAAGCTGAGAGTGCAATGCGCAGAGTGTGCTGCATGCATCTTGAGTACAGCGTGAGTTTCATTACGTTCAGCTGAAGTACTTACATTAGTGTGTGTCATATGCAGAGTAAAATATATGGCCTGGATGTGCTTCAGTAGTAAATAAAGTTTAGTGTGCGCCATCTGCCTCACGTGCACTTCATTGTGAGAACCGCATGGTGAGCACAGTGTTTCCTCTGTGCAGATTATGCAATATGCGAAGGGCACAATCTGAGTTGACTTTGTGAACTGCATTTTGTTGTGTGGACATTACCATAAATTGTGGTCTCCACGGTGTGTGCATTATAAGTACATCCCCTCTCCCGCCTCTGACAGCAAGGTGATGGCTCTCTTCATGCTGCAGACAAGTGTGTCCTTTTCAATCATAAGTGAAAGATTTTTTATATTATATCTTTTTTCAATAAGGTTGTTCAATTATACATAATCTCATCATAATTATAGACAAGGTAACAAAAATGCTTATAACATGTTTTTTATTATAACTCCGCAACATGATGCACACCAGACACACACCTCTACAACATAGCTTAAACAGATTAGCAACGTCGATAGCTCTGGCTAAACACTTATAATATACCAAACTACTGGTTTTGCCAATGCTTGTTGTTATTGGTGTTCTATTTTCCATTATGCCAGTCGACCCATCATTTATTTCCAACCTCCCAAAGGTGTTTGACTGTGGCCTAAGGCCAGCTGTGGAAGAAGCGACTTTGGTGTTACACTAAAAGTTGTTGTCCCTCTTTTATTTCCAAGTTAGTCTTCATAGAAATAAAAGAAAGACAAGGTCACTCTGCGCTCACTCACGTAGTAGCAGATGGCACAACCTGTAGCGGAGCACACGTCTGAAAATGAAAAAGGTCTTTTGCACATGTTAGTTTTGCAGGCTGAAAGGTATTTAGTAGGCTACCTCCGTAAAGTTCGTCAGCCGGGCTTAGTGAACTGGCACGCACAACAAGGCAAGGGTGAGCACCAGGACAGCCGTGAGTTGTACCATAGCAGCAAAAAGTTCTACAGTCTCAGTCACTTTTATGGAGGAGTTTAGAACGTACTGCACCGAGTTAGCCAATGTAAGCATTGCAAGCACACTTGTAAGGCTAGGAGAGAACTCAGATGCAGCCTAATCACCTGCTGTTTCCTCCTTGAAATATAAATTAAACATGCTAACATTTGCATCGTTGTTTGTCGACGGTCACACAAAGTCAGTGGCGTCCTATGTTGTGTTGCAGCAGTTGGCACACATGCTTCTTCCAAAAAGGTTTCATGCCTTTCAGGATAATAAAAAGGACTTGCTGCAAAGGGCGGCAGTTTGAAGTAGGTGGGCTTTGTATGTTTTTGTTTTTGAATAATATTACTGTGTCACAGGCCATAACATTAAGCCGAATACAGATTCAGGTGAAACCCACTATCCAATGAATGCAACATGCGTTGATGTATTTGCTTTTTCAGCCATTGATGTGTGCCATGTAGTAGTGCCACCTCCTCTCACTGAACTGCCTCTAACTTGATCATCTAATTATATTTTCTATAGCTATGGTTCAGGATGAAACTGTGGTAGAGGCCCCTACTTCCACACTTCTTTTTTTTTTTAAGTTCAAAATGATTTTATTAAAGTTTAGCAGAGAAGAAACACAAAAATACATACAGAAAAAGTACAAGTGATATCATTAAATTACATGCATGTGAACAAGAATAATCATAAATAAGCAGGCATAAAAAGGTACAACGCAAAATACTATCGTCAATCAAAGGAGAACCAAAAACAGGAAGGGAAGGAAGGAGGGGAGGGAAGAAGGGTTAGGGGGGAGATATACAATTCATAGCATAATAAATTAGATAAATAGAGTTACTAATAATAAGCTAAAAAAAGAGTATAATAATTATTAAATTAAACAGTATCAGTGAAAAAACATGAATCATAACTTTAAATATGAATCAATAGGAAACCAAAAAGATTGAAAATGCATAGAATTATGATGAACACCTCGTAAAGATAATTGAGCACCTCTTCTTGTAAAGATAATCCAAGACCACCAAGCATGAACTGAAAGAGAAGTAGCATCCTTCCAACAAAAAGTAATTGATTTTAACGCAGCCGAAACCAAAAAATTAAATAACTTTGCTTTAGCATCATCAAGAGGAGGAATCAAAACAACTGATTTACAAATTAACAATTCATAAGAAAGCATATCAGAAATAGGCAAAATTTTCAATATAACATTCCAAACTTCAGACCAAAATTTCATAATAATAGGACAATCAAATAACATGTGACATAAAGATCCAGGATGTAAATTACAATGCCAACATAGATTGGATGGCAATAATTTAGCTTGAAATAAACGTAGTGGAGTCCATAAAGAATTAAACATAATGTAAGCATTGGTTTGATAAAGTGAAACTGGTAACCATCCAGAAATATTATTGGTCCAAATTAATGACAATGAGTCAGTTGACAGGGAAGTGGAAAGTTCTTTATTCCAAAAAGTAGAAATTGTATGAACGTTGGAGCCTAATAAAAAGGCAAGTTTTTTATAAAATACAGAAACTGCTTTAGAAGATACAGAAACAGTATTAAGGTAAAGTAAAAAATCAGCGGAGGATATAGATGGGATACCAGTTGGGAAGGAATCTAAAATGGAATTACATAAACATTGATATTTCAACAAATCAGACTTTGGTAAATTGAATTTTAATTGGAGTTGAGCAAATGAAATAAATGCACCATCTATGAAGACATCTCTAAGATAGAAAATGCCCTTGTCAATCCATGAAGACCAAAAAGAAACATTTCTATTTAATTTTATTAAAGCGCTATGCCATAATGACAAATGCACCGTAGAAAGTAAAAGAGAAGCAAAATTATAGTTTAAATCATTAAAAATCAATCTTGAAGATTTGATTATGGAATAGGAATGTATAACCTTAGAGGTGTGAGACATAGTTAACAAGGAGGGCAATGGAAAAGGCTTTGTAAGGGAGTTTTCAATATGAAACCAGATAGGAGGATTAATGAGAGGTGAAATAGTAAACCACAACGAGCTCTGTTTTAAGATGAAAGCGTTATGGTATAGATAAAAATCCGGTAGGGCAAAACCAACTTGGCTTTTAGGAATCTTCAATTTTTTATAAGCAATCCGAGGACGTTTATTATTCCAAAGAAATTTAGACAAAAGTTTATCAATGTCTTTATAAAATTTGAGTGGGAATTGAGTGGGTATCATTGCAAGAGAATAAAATATTTTCGGGGCAAAATTCATTTTTATAGATTCCATTCTCCCCCACCAGGAAAGATGAAGGGAAGACCATTTGGAAGTTTTCTGTTTAACATAATCAAGTATAAAATCACAATTGAATTTCAAGGTAGCATGCAAGGACGATGAAAATAATATACCAAGATATTTCAACTTGCATTTTTGCCACACAATATCAGGTGAGGGTAACATATCAGGAGTGCAAAGCATATTCAAAGGGAAAAATTCAGTTTTACTAACATTCAATTCATATCCTGACACAGTTGAATATTTGGAAATAATATCAAGCAAAAATGGTACAGACAAAATGGGGTTGCTAATAAATAATAACACATCATCAGCATATGCCAAAGTTTTAACAGTAACATCTTTGATGGTGATACCCTGGATATCCTCACACTTACGAATGGAATTAAGAAAAGGTTCTATTCCCAATAAAAATAAAAGAGGGGAGAGGGGGCATCCCTGACGTGTACCTCGAAAAAGGGAGAATTGGTTAGAAATTTGACCGTTGATAAACAATCGAGCAGTGGGGGCATAATATAAAGCTGAAACCATACGAATAAAGGAGGGTCCAAAATTAAAGGATAATAAAGTTTTAAATAAAAACTGCCAATGGATTTTATCAAAGGCCTTTTCTGCGTCTAAAGCCATAACACCAGCAGGTACAAGGAGTGTGGAGCTTTGCTCAGTTACATGCAATAATGTTCTAGTATTGTTAGCAGAGTACCTATTTTTCATAAAACCAGATTGATCAGGGTGGATAATAGAATGGAGGACAGGAGCTAATCTAGAGGCAAGGATTTTAGCATATAATTTACGGTCTTGATTAATCAAAGAAATAGGACGGTAATTAGATACAAGGGTGGGGTCTTTATCAGGCTTGGGGAGTACAACAATTAAGGCTTCTGAAAAAGAGCCCGAAATGGTACCTGAGGAACTAAAGTGAGAAAAAATCTGGTACAAATGAGGTAATAGATTAGACTGAAATTCTTTATAAAATTCAGCAGGAATGCCGTCAGGACCAGGAGATTTATTTTTTGAGAGTGATTTGATGGCATTCAAGATTTCATCAGAAGTAATTGGTGAGTCTAACCCAAGTCTGTCAGAAGGAGAAATATGGGGTAAATGTGAAGTATTTAAAAAGGCATCAATTATAGAATCATCACAAACATCTGGTTTATTATATAAAGAGGAGTAAAAATGTAGAAATTCTTGAACAATATCAGTATGGGAAAGTGCAATTTTACCTTGAGGGGTTTGAATGGAGAAAATCTGCGTTTTATCCCTTTTAATACGCAAGTAGTTGGCGAGGAGTTTGCCAGACCGATTAGAATTAAAGCAAAATCTAGCATTGGATTTAGAGAGCTGGATCCCAGCCCTAGTACTAAGGATAGCTTTAAATTCATATCATAGTTTTTGTAATTTAATTTTATATTGAGGATCATTGGAGGTAATAAATAAACGTTCAAATTGGGCTATTTGTTTCTCTAGAAATTTGATGTCAGAATTAAATTTCTTATTCTCATGTGCCATAATAGAAATTGTGGAACCTCTAATATAAGCTTTAAACGCATCCCACCGATTAATAAGAGATGTGGAGTCTTCCGGATTGAATATAAAATAATCCTGAATCGCCTGTAACAATTTGGGTTTGCGAGTGTCATTGAGAACAATGTCAGTATTCATACGCCATCTGGATTGTTTAGCAAAGGAGGACGAGACATTCAAAACAAAAGAAATCATGGCATGGTCTGATATATCAATAGTACCAATGGTAGGATTATTTGCAGATTGAATAAGAGAGGGGGAAAGTAAAAAATAATCAATTCTGGAATGGGAATTATGAGGTTTGGAGAAAAAAGAAAAATCTTTACCAGTGGGATGGTGTAGTCTCCAAATGTCAGCTCACTTGGTGGTATGAAGAAAAGTTTTAAAGGCATGGAAAATCTTGGATGGCCGAAATCTAGAGGTAGATAATCTACCTAGTAAGGGATCAGCAACAACATTAAAATCCCCCCCAACAATCAAAGGAACATTTCCCAACTTTAAGACTTCGGTAGTAACTGTAGCCCAAAACACAGGATCATCTGCTGTAGGGCCGTAAATATTAATCAAAAAGAAAATAGAGTCATGAATTTTTATTTTAACTATAATGTATCTCCCTTCAGAATCTGAAATCTTAGTAAGAATTTGACAATGCAATCTCTTAGCAAAGAAAATAGCGACTCCATTTTTCTTACCTTTAGCAGGTGAGGAGACAATAGAATCTACGCATTTTTTATTCATGTAGTGTAAGATCTTATCTTCAACATGCGTTTCTTGAACAAAACAAATATCAGCTTTACAACTTCCTAGATAATCTAGAATTTTCGTACGTTTTATTGGGGGTCTTAAACCCTTTACATTAAGAGAAACAACTTTAATATTATGAATATTAGCCATTAAGAGTTAGAAGGAAGGAAAGAAAGGAAACAGAACAAGAAGAAGGAAGAAATAGCCATGTTAAAGGAGTAACTCTATGTGGAAAATATGAAAGGAGGAAACAAAAAAGAGAGAAGAACGGACAAACAAGAAACATGAATAGATACAAGGAAACGCACACCCGTTCCACAAGCATGGCCAGCAACCGTTGAAGCCCATGAATAAAGATTATGCAAAAATGTGACAAGTGAAGTCAGACGAGACCACCTCAAGTATTAGGATCCTGAGTATCCATGGATGGAGGAGCTTGCTGTTCAAGGAAAAGCCGAAGATCTTCTGGACGTTGAAAAGACTTGGAGACATTGTCTTTCCACACACGCATTGTAGAAGGATCAAAAAGACCATATTTAAAACCAAGGCTCCTCAGCTGCGGACGAAGGGAAGAAAACTCTCTACGAATAGCCACAGTTTCTTTAGCAAAATCCTGGTGAATAAAAATGTTGGTTCCATTCACCAACAGTGATGGAATTTCTCTCACAGCTTTTCGAATGAGAACCAAATGATGATGACGCAGTACCTTAAATATCATTTGCCTGGGTTTGGTATGTCTAGGATTCCGATGTGATGGGACTCTATGGGCTTTGTCAATCTCAAATTTTTCTGAGAATTTGATATTCAGAAGACCAGGCAGAAGAGATTCGAGATAAAGTCAACAATTTGTCCCTTCAACATCTTCAGGCAAATTAAAAATACGAAGAATATATTGCCTATTGCGATTTTCCATGTCCAGCAGTTGAGTATGCATTGGAACAATTTTGGCCATTAAAGGTGTGAAGGCGTCCAGCCTAGTTTTGTTATCCAGAATTTTAATGACATTGTCGGAAACCTTCATTGAAATAGAAGCCATGTCTTTGTGGACATTTTTGATTTCTGAGGCAATAGTGTCAGTATTTAGACGCAATGCTTTAAGCTCTTCCAAAATTAGCGCAAGAGAAGGTTCTGAGGATTCAACCACCTTAGATTTAGTTGGAGGAGGAGACACCTGCTGCTTCCTTTTATTAGTAGTTGAATTTTTGGAATCCATTCTGAGGTGAACAAATAGTCAATAATACGTAGGAATAATAAAATGAAGAAAAACCACCTCAAAATGTGAGAGAAATGATGTAAATAGCGACAAAAACACCAAAAATCTCTTCAAAACTACAGGTGCAGCAGCTAAATTGGACTGTAGGCATGGCTAGGCCCAAGCCAGGCTCTGTCATAGATATTACTCCGCCCCCAGGCATTCAAAACCGGGAGTACCTGCAAGTGAAGCTGGGAGCGGGAACCATGGAGCCAGAAAAAGCACTTCCGCAGAAGGAATTAGTCCAGAAAACACTCCACAGGTAGGGAATGGTACATAGAGGCTGGCGCCGCTGTTTTCGCCGACTTTTTGACATGAAAATCGTCGTTAAAAGGAAATTACGGGCCGTTGTATTCACGGAGCTCCGGTGGTGGCGGCCATCTTGGTAGACGCGCTTGCGCGTCTCCCTACTTCCACACTTCTGATGCTCTTCAGTTAAGCAGGAGGCCATGAGCCTTAATCTGGGACACAGTAACCACTATAACCAAGTGTCACGTCAGTGTTGACTGCTCAGTGTTAAGGAGCTGACTCATGAGACCCTGACTTCCTGTCCAGAAGTAGTCCCTGCGACTCTGCTCTCTTGCCTGTCCACCACCCATGGCGCCTTTGCTCATTGATATCTGCTTTTGTAAGACTGCCCAGTACTGCACACACTTCACATGAAATATGCAAACAAAAGCAATTTAAACTAATCTTTACAGTGTCGGAGACCTTCTCCTTTAAACCTGAGAAAACGCAAGGTAGTCTTAACAGCACAGGAATGTCGTTCAAGATAAATCCCTGCTCCCCACTTTGACTCTGAAATTAACAAATATACTTGGATTGTACAAAAGGAGTGTATCTGCAGGCTGAAAAGCACCCCCACCACTTACCACTAACTTTTGTGTATGCTGCCACCTCCAATAATTAAATTGTTTATTGGCTCGGGCTGCTCAACCCTGGTTTGCATTTGTTCTTGCACTTTTTAGTCTGGGTGGTCTGTGCGTCCGTCCATGTATAGTCATTTGGCACCATAGCTGACGTGTTTTTATAACTGTTTTCTCTAAAATTAACAGTTTTTAAAAATTTAGCAGCCACTTGAACTACAAAGCATATTTTGCTTATTTTTCTTTCTGTGCCTCCTCAAACATTAGGAGTCTCTCAGGGGGTGTCCAACATAGGTCAAGGATAACCAGATCCTTGCAAGATATTCAGCTATCCACGGACTATGCAAGCAAATGCAATTTAGAGTCATTTTAGGTGAATGATTTCTATTTGGATATCCTAGATATTTGGCAAGGCTACAGCTCGCCTGTACCTATATTGAAGGGCACAGCACCTACTTATTATCTACAGCGCAATGTCTGCCTTTCCATCATAACACATTCTTGAAGTGGTCCTTGTCATTGCAAAGGTGCAAACGTTTAAAAAAAAACCACAATGTAGGTATTTTGAGAACAACTGTCTAAAAATGCTATAGTTTGCAACCAAATAAAGGTGGTGGTATGTCAGTTCAAATATTTAAGCCATCATTAACAGTAATATTTATTAGTAGGAGATACTTTCTCCAGCACATATGTGTGTTCTTGACGCCACATTACAAGTGCAGCCAATGCCAGTGACAGGAAGTGTGGGTGGGCATATTTATGATACACTGGCTGAAAACTATATTGATAACAGTAAAAAAAATATTAGTAAGATGTATTTTCTTAACATCATTTTAGATCTTTAAAAAAAGTGACCATTTTTCAGGCAAGCTGTTTTTTCCAAAACCTTGACTGTAATGCCCTGGGTTGCATAGATGAGGCTGTCTTATGTGTTAGTTAGCTTGGCAGCGCTTTTGAATGTCTGATTTCTTGGATGAGTCAATAATTGCCTGCATGCCTCTGTTCTGACGTTACACTATTGTTGCTTTTGACATGAGACAGAGTGTAGTATATTGTCAGAGTAAGGGGCACGTGGCTGGTTACATGCAGACACCTTTGTACATGCGTGCGCACAAGTGTAAGGGCTGCGCAGGGAAGATTCCTGGCGTGCACAGACCAGGAGCAGCTACAAATTGAATGGTGTGGCAGGAATTATGCAGAGCTTAGTGGTGACATGGAATCGGCTTTATACAATGGGAAGAAACATGTAAGGGAAAGTCAGTATGCTTTACTGTTTTCACTGAAACACCACTTCATATTCCCCTATGAGGATGGCGACCACATGGGATAGTTTCACTTCCCTAGGGCCTACAAATTCTAGACATGCACTAAAGTCCATTGTAACTTAGGTGTGAAGTATTCTGCAGAGTCCAAAGTCCTATCTGTACTGCTTTTGGGTCATCCCGAAATGTCATATTCCTCTGAGTCAGCTCATAACCAGAGCCTTGCTGGGGCTGACCCTGCCAGGCTAGATTCATGACCTCCCTCCCCAAGCTGTAGTATCAGAGGCCTAGCCCTTCATGACAAGCATTCCAAGGGCGAAGGCCTCCTCTTCATGAAGAGATAATAGGTGGAGCTTCAGGTTAATCCATCAGCAGCTGTCACCTGGTGCCAGGCACCAAGCTGCTCTTGTGGGAAGGCAGCAAGGGGGGGAAGGGGCTTTCAGAGACCATGTGGCATGAGACCCCTGGATGACACCAGTTTGAACTAACCCAGAGGCCTGGACAGGAAGGATGGAGCAGGGGCAGAGAAGTAATGTGTCGTTGTTTGATAGGGCAAACAGACACTTCCTGCCAGCCCCCTCCAAATTCTTTATAAATAGTTTGCACATGAAGAGGAGCTCCCTCTGGGCTGTGGTCTGCTGAGGAAGGCTGGTGTTGGAGCCTGGCGCGATGGGCAGCTGGAAGGAAGAACCTCCAGACAGGCCCAGGACCCTGACTTGCGCCACAAGGGGAGACCAGGACCAGTTATCAGAAGCCTGGGCTTCTGCACAAGGAGAAGAGAGGCCCAGTAAGAGAACCAGGAGAAAGGCTGGCGCAGAAAGCCAGTGAAGACCACTCCTTGCTGAGCTCACCTCCCTTGAGACCAGGAGGGTGAAAGAAAGTGTTCCCAGTGGCTGGGGTGCACCACCAGGAGCAAGAAGAGGCCAAGAATGGAGAAGATAGGTCCCCTGACAGCAGAGATATGCACCCCAGAAGGTAGGCTGCCTTTGACCTCTGCGAGGACCGACGACAAAGCGCGTGGGGCTCTGCCGCCAGTCCAAGATTTCCCCACGGGGTGGGTCAGGTCCCAGGGGCTGCCCCCACATGAAGCAAAGTCAAGGAGTGCCGTCGCACTCCCTGTGAAGTGGCTCGAATGGGGTGCCAGGAGTCCACCCTGGCCCCCGGCGATAACAGAGGGCAGGGAGCACCATCGCGCCCCTTCCCCGCCAAGATGAATCTGGGGCCCAGGATCCCAACTCCAGGCCCGACGATATTGGCAAAGTTGAGGAGCGCTGTTGTGCTCCCCGTGAAAGTCCCCAGGAGGTACCAGGAGCCTACCCTGGCCCATGGTGGAAGAAGCAGAAGCCGGGGAATGCCGTAGCACGCCCCATGAGGAATTCTGGGGCTGGGATCCAAAACTCCGGCCCCCGGTGGCTGCAGTGTGAAGTGGCTCCCCCGTAGCGAGTCGAGCCGATGCCGGGGAGCACCTTCTCACCTCCCCTGAGGACCTCCTGGAGGTGGCTCGGTACCCCCAACCCCCCAGTTGGGCCCAAGTGAATCACCAAGGAGGGGGGTGCCGCAGAACTTCCCCGTGGAAGGAGGAAGGCTAGGGGGGTGCCATTGCACTCCCCAGGAGACCCAACAGCAAGCAGTTGTCTCCCGGTCTGTCAGCAGGAGCTGGCAGACCAGAAGTGAAGCGCTGGCTCCCTCGGCTGCACACAAGAGTGTGGCTGCGCCGGGAGCCAGCCGGAGCAGCTGGGGGTGGGCTCCACGAGCTGCCATGAGATCCTCCACATTTGGGGGTGAAGAGATGCGAGGGGCCCGGGTGGGACCGAGCCCCCATAATACAGCCAGAGCAGCTGAGGGTGGGTTCTCCGAGCTGCCATCACTCACCTGGGGGTCTGGGTGGGACCGGCCCCCCCCCCACTGAGGCATGAAGACGTGGCGTGAGGCCACCCAGTGCAGCGCGGCTCTCCCCAGAGTAGCGGGAGAGGCGCTGCTGTAATATGCACGCCAAGGAGAGAAGCGCCCCATAATGCCATGCAAGGCCTACAGAAGCCTGCAAGGAAACCTGGTTATTTAGGCGTGTGGTGGCCCCAGGAAGATGGGGCGACCACTGCTGGTGTGCAAAGGTGCAGGGGGAGCTGCAGGAGCAACGCAGTCTCCCCCATCATGAAGATGTAAAGTCTCTTGTTGGACTCGGCCCTTTCTGCAGGTTCATCCCTAAACCTTTCGCCTTTCTCCTAGCCTTTTTTCTGACATGGTGGTGGTGGTTTTAGGACTCTGAGCACTTTAGCACTGCTGTCCAGTTTAAGGTGCATGTGCTCTCTGTGGTAAAACATGGTAAGATTAGTCTACACCTGTTTGGCTTATTTAATTTACCAGTCAGTCCCTTGTAAAGTGGTATCATATATACCTGGTGCCAAAGAGGACAGCTGAATAGACTGAGAAGAAGTACTTGCTGTGTGATCTGGGGCTGACATGCAGTTTGCTGTTCTGCTAAGGGGAGGACAAAGGAGTTTGCTGTGTGCTGTGTCCTGAAGGACGTCTCCAAGGGCCTGAGTAAGCTGGCCTCCTGTTAGGCAGTTTCAGCTGGAGGAAGAGTTGTGTTCTGAGCATGCCTCTCCAAGGAGGAGGGTACAGAACACCAGAAGAAGAGGTAGGGGGAGGAGAGCCTCACCCGTTATTTCTGGTCAACCTGAAGGTGCGGACCCTAGGTTGGAGGATCAGTGGCAGTTTAGAACTGCACTGATGAGGGCTAGAATGGGGAATGGGTACTATGTGCCTGGGGTTATTCTCCCACTCTGTGAGTGGCAAGGACCAGATACATCTGGATGGCCTAGGGGCTGGTCCTGGCTGTGGATAGCTAGGGAGTACCTGTGGGGTAGCATAGTTGGTTCTGGGAGCTTTTAGAGAAGGAATCACATGGGTTCAGAATGGCGTAGAACTGCAGTGTTCCCCTGCAGTTGCGGGCCCAGGTCCGTGTTCTCTCGACGAAGGCAAGAAAGCCCATGAAAGTGGTGATTGTTCTACCCTGCGTTTTAGCTGGAAGGGGATTGTGTTGGACTTGGCCCTTTTTTTAGGGTCATCCCTAAAGTTGTTGCCTTTCTCCTAGCCTTTTTTTCTGACATGGTGTTGGTGGTTTTAGGACTCTAGGCACTTTAGCATTGCTGTCTAGTGTAAAGTGTGTGTGCTCTCTGTGGTAAAACATGGTAAGATTGGTATACACACAAGATGATGGACTGAATGTTGCACAATGGCAAAACATCCACCCCCAGTCACAGATCTGGGTTTAATCCATCCATCCATACACCTCTTTGGCCTATTTAATTTAGCTGTCAGTCCCTTGTAAAGTGGTATCACATATACCCGGGGCTGGTCATTTAAAGGCTACTGGTGAGCCTACAGCGCTGATTGTGCCACCCACCAAAGTAGCCTTGCAAACCTATCCCAGGCCTCTGCCATTGCAGGGCCTTTGCGCGCAGTGTTACTGCCGCTGTCACGTGTGCGCCATGTCTGTGACCCTCCTTCTACTGCATGTCAGTCACCCCTAAGGTAGGCCCTAGATATCCCCATGGGCAGGGTGCATTGTAGGTAAAAGGTAGGACATGTACCTTAAGTGTGTGACATGTCCTGGTAGGGACAAACAGCCATTTTGGTTTCTCACTGCTATGGGGCTGCCCTCCCATAGGAATGCATTGGGGATTCCCTGATAAGTGTTTCAGTGGTAATTCCTTATATGAGTGGAGCAGCGTGGTCAAGTTTGGATTGTTTGGAATAGTGATATTAAATGCTATGCAATGGTGTGCACAAATGTATTATACCTATTTTAGAAATGACACTTTTAGAAGTGGGCTTTTCTGTGTGCTATGTGTCTGCCTGCCTGATGTGTTTTGCATGTCTGGCTTTGGAGTGACAGGGGCTGGTGAGGTGTGTGTGGCTCCAGGAGGGGCAGGGTGAGTGAGCGCTAGGCTGAATAGGGCATCTGCATTTGGAGTGGGGTGTTTCTTCGGTGGTGTGCCCAGTGTGTTGCTGCTGTGTGTGTTTGCATTGCACAAACGCTTTACACATTTCCTCTGGGATAAGCCTGACTGCTCATGCCAAGCTACCAAGGGGGTGAGCAGGGGTTATCTTCAGCGTGTAACTCCCTTGCCCTGACTAGAGTGGTGGTTTATGCCTGGCTTAGGCGCATGCCCTAGCCAACCAGAAATCGCCATTTCTAAAATCCCTTCTTAAGTCTTTGGGGGACTCCAAGGAAAAAAACCCTCAAGGGCTCAGCTCACAGTCAAAAGATCCTTGGCCGGAACTTTGGTTCTACATCTGAGGGTGCATTAAGGACTGCCTCAATGTATGGAAAGCTGTGCTCGGGATGTCTGGGGAATAACATCCCCTGGAGGTGAAGAGGTGCAATTGCACAAGAAGTGCATTTCCCAATGTTATTTCTATGGTGGGACTGTAAGTCACATGTGTAATGTGAATTCATATGCAAAGTGGGGTTATGTTTCCTGATATTCCTGCTAGGTTGTTTGGCGGTATACGTTAAATACTGTGATTATAACTGTGATGCATTTCAGGGGCTGTGATTGCAATGCATTACAACTGTTATTATCTGTGATAAGTACCTCATTTAAAGTGATGCCCGAACATGTATTCTTGCTACTGCGCTGGGGAAGAACAACCCAGACTGTTAGCCACTAAGATGCAGAGGTGCATACTGCATGGTCAGTATGAGATGCTCAGTCAGGCTTATGTGTCCCCAGGGCAGATGTACCTATTTTAAATGCTTGTTGAGATGATGGGGTGGGTCACCACTGGGATGTCGCCAGTTGGCAAGGCCCTCGCTCCAGGTTGTGTCAACCCACTGCATTAGGGGGCAAGATGATGTGCATACATGGGAGTAGTGGTACTCGACCCCACCCCCCCTGGGGAAGGGGTGGAGATGTTATGCCATGTCACAAAGTAATTCCAACAGGGGGGCGCTATGTGGCGCACATCTAAGATGACTGCACACCTGTGAGGCTCCGGATGCCGGTGAAGAAATCCGTCAAATACCCGATTTTTTTTACCTGTCTTTGTCGCCTGATGCTGCCATACGCCTGTTACTGAAACCCCTTGGGGGTACTGGGACAAAAACCGGAGCTCCCGGTGTGTCGTTTGGGAGTGAAAAGCGCTGCTCTGCTGACGGGCCTGAGAGTGCACATCTGGGCTGGAACCCTGCTGGGCCACAGACTCTACGGGAGTACACCAGTCCCCCACGTGGTCTTAGGCCAGGGGTGCCCTGGGAATGGGCTGCGTCCCATTCCCGCAAGAGACTTCCCTGCCCGGCTGCCAGACGAACTTCTTGAAGCTGCATATTTCTCCTTTGATCCGAGGTGAGCTGCACGCTGCTAACGGCGCTCCTTTTCCCTTGAGACCTGCGATAACTCTGGGTGGCCACTCCGGCCTTCTCCCCCTGAAGATGCGGGTCTTCTATGCGCTGCCATAACTGTGCCCCGGAGACGTGAGATGCCCGTATCTACCAGCTCCTGGACTGCACCTTGGGGCTGTGAGTGGCAGGTCTGGGGATATCGCCTGCAGCGCGCAGTGTGCATTAAGCTTCTCCCCTGTGGCGCAATCAGATCGGGCCATTACCATTGCGGCTGAAAGTCTGTTGCAGTGTTTCACTTTCTACAAGCAACTAGTACCGCGGCAGGACCGTGATAGTCTTTGCAAGCTGTGTACTATCATCTAATCTGGCACAAATGGGACTGGAGCCTACACATTAGCTCCTATTTTACTTTTATGACACTAGGGGCCTGTCTCAACTATGCAGTGCTGCACCTATGCATTGTGGGGGATGGGCTGTGACCTGTGATGGTGTCTATGCCAAGCCTGTGGACTTCTCAACCTCCAGGCACTTACAGGCTATGCATAACCTACTACAAAGTTCCCTATGGTTGCTGTGGCTGTTTTCTTACATCCTGCACACAATCCGGTGTAAAGAACCTTACTTGAGGACCGGGTTGTGAGCCCTGCCTGGGTGCTGCTACGCTGGACATGTCTCCCTGCGCATACTGTACACTCTGTACCCCATTTACACGTCAGTTATAGACTGCTACCGCTTCTGATATCAAGGCTACAGGTGTCCTTGCTACTAACGTCCTGTTGTTGGTTCAATACAGCTGAGGGTTGCAGCACTTAAGGTCCACTGCCCCATCGTGTGCCAAGTCGTCATGGGGAAAACCGACGCCTGTTAACCCAGATTGACATTCAATACCAGGAAGGCGGGCATGTGCTTCACCTCTGTGGACTCCGAAACGCCAGACATGGAACATAGCCAAGCCTCTTCGCAACCCCCAGGGGATGACGTTAAGACACTCCTCTTGGCCATTCAGAACAGTCCGACAGACCTGTCCGGGAAGATGGACACAATGAATAATCGCCTGGACTTTCTGGTTCACAAGGTTGACAAGCATGATGGGCAACTTAAGGAGGCTGAGCGGCGCATTTCCGAGACTGAAGATACCACATCTCAATTACATCGAGTCACGAGCATGGATAAATTGCTAAAGGTTATTGCGGCGAAAAATTAGGACAATGAAGCTCGTGACCGCCGCAATAAAATCCGCTTAGTAGGTATACCAGTATCGACCAACACTGGACGGATGGAGGATTACGTTGAGCGACTTCTGGAAAGTTCCTTTGGGGCAGACTCCTGCTCACCTCATCTTGTACTTGAGCGCGCACACCGCTCTCTGGGGCCACGTCCTCCACCGGGTGCCCCCTCAAGACCTATTATTGCCAGACTGCGTAATTTCAGGGATCGCGATGCTGCGCTGCCAAAAGCCCGTGAAACGAAACCGCTGCAGTTTGAGGGTAATGCTTTCTCTGTCTACCCGGACTTCACCCTTGCAGTTCAGGAGGCTCGTTGGAAATTTCTTCCTGCGAAGCAAAAGCTCCACAAGGCCAACATAGAATATGCCCTCTTATACCCTGCAAAACTCTGGGTCTTCCATGACGGCAAACACATCATCTGTGCAAATCCGCAACAGGTGAATGACTTTCTGAAGAAGTTGGCCAAACATTCACCGAGACAGGACCGTGACTCCAGATCATCCTCGCCTTCCGGCAGCTGATTGACAACAGGATAGAGGCTCTCTGATCTCCTGATTGATTTCGTTGTGACATATGGACATGTGCACTTCATGATTGGCCCTGGAGCTTCTTCTACAATTTTACCGTTTGTGAACAGTTGGGAAATCTTCTGTACTCTTCTCCTGGTCCTGGACAGATAAGTGATCCATGCTGCTTCAATGGCTATGACCCTTATTGTTGCATCTTTTGCTGTAAATCTCTTGTACAATCGATAGGTACCTTGACTATTTCACCGGATACCCCTCCCCCTGCATTGCTGGTTTCTCCCTCGGGGAGAAGTTTTATTTTCTTTCTTTTCCCTTGGGGTTAGGCTACGGCGATGCTGGTCAGTGGAGGGGGTTTGTGCCCACTTGGCACCCACCTTATGGAAGCTCCCCTCTGCATGTTTGTTTTCTGGATTGCTGTTTCTCTGCATTCCATGGTCCTAACCCAGTTTTTCTGGGTTTGTGAACATTTTATGACTTTCTAGAACTCATCGGGTGGGTGGTTGTATACCAGCACGCTTGGGGTGCCGTTGTGGGTGGGGGGGGGGATCTAAGATCTGATGACTGTTTTATCATCACCTTTGCTGCAATAACTCTGATAGGGGGGTGGGATGGATTGGGGAGAATTGTTACTGTTCCGCCAAGTGCAATGTACGTGTCTTGCAATGTGTTAAGTTTGGCAACCTTACTGACAATATTGTTGAGCGAAAACATGCATGTCAGTTCCTTTCCGCTCATTTATCATGGCAGCACAACCTAGCCCCCTTAGTATTAAACTACTTACATGGAATGTCAAGGGGATGCGGGATCCTCGAAAAAGGAGACAGATCTTGGCCTATTTAGATCGACACCAGGTGCAGATAGCGCTGCTCCAGGAGACACACATGGATCCCCGTAGGTCAAAAAACTATGGTAATAAGTGGGCCTCTGCCTGCTACTCGACATACTCCCGTGGGACACTCCTTTTGGTTAAAAACAATACACCATTTATACTGGGAGGCACATACAATGATACCTCAGGACGTAGCTGCCTTATGTGGGGTACTCTGGGTACGCAGTCCGTCACCTTGGCGTGCAGCTATGGTCCTAATCAAGACGATCCCAATTACTTCACTACTCTATGGGGATGTATATTAGACATAGGCTCCACACATGTGCTTTGGGGTCAGGATTTTAATATGACCTTGCACCCAGCGTTAGACCGCTCCAATCCCTCACCTCACCACTACACAAATGCACGCGAAGCTCTCTCAGGGATATTGGAGGAGTACGGGCATGTAGATGCCTGGAGGTACACACATCCAGATGGGAGGGAGGGTACTTTTTTCACAACGGGCCATTCCTCATGGTCTCACCTCGACTACTGGCTCTGCTCGCGGGGCACGACTCCCTGGATTCGATCGGCTGCTCATTTGGCCCGCACATATTCTGACCATGCTCCTGTATGTTTGGAGATAGTTCCTTCCAACTCAGTGGCAACCCCCCGTTGTTGGAGGCTAATAACCGAGTCCCTCTTAGACAGTGTTTTTCAAGCTGACCTCGGGGAGGAGATCATGGATTTTTTCGACCTAAATAAAGGCTCTGTAGATCAGATGAGCACACTTTGGGAGGCCTTTAAGGTCACAGTCCGGGGTTTAGGCATGTTCAAGAGTTGCGGGGTACTCCAAGACAACAGACGTAACTTGCAACGACTGGAGATTGAGATAAAACGCCTGGAGACTAACATGTGGGAGGATAATAAGGGCACACATAGAGCTCTGCTCCGAGAAAAAATTACTGACTACACAACCACAGCAGACCGTGAGGTGAAATTCCGAGGTAAATTTTTCACCGCTCACCGTAATGGGCGACCTTACCGTGCCCTAGCTAATGATATTAAACAACCTCGTTTTTGTAATTAAGTGCTGGAAGTGGTAGATGAGGTGGGTGTGCGACATAGAGACAGCCAAGATATACTCCAAACGTTTACTATGTTCTACATGAATTTGTATAAAACCCAACGTACTTCTCTTCCAGACTTTGCTCCCTTTTCACCCTGGGTTGCTATTATGCAAATGAGGTTGAGCAAGGCACCGGGCTCTGATGGCCTACCCATTGATTTTTACAAATCGTTCATTGATCAGCTACTCCCAATACTAAAGAAGTTTTCCTTGAGGCGTACGAGTCACAAATTCTTCCGCCCTCAATGAGGGAAGGCCTCATCACGTCATTGTTAAAGCCGGCTAAACCTGCTGACCAATGTGAATCTTACAGACCCTTGTCCCTGTTGAACACTGACACCAAGATCCTTGCTAACTTGTTGGGCTAACCGCTTGTGCCTTCTCTAGATAAATTAGTTCTTCCGGATTAGGCAGGTTTCATACCGGGTAGAGCAAAATCCCATAACCTTAGCACTTTGTTTTCCATCTTGCAGACAGTCGATCCCAAATTGGCACTAGTGCCCGTTTTTAGACGCCTCCAAGGCTTTCAGCTCGTTGGAATGGGATTACCTGTTTACTGTTCTGCAGTCTATGGGACTCCCTATAGGTTTCCTCTCCTGGATTCGGCTGTTGTATACTTCACCTACAGCGAGAGTCTTGCTCAACAGGCATATCTCACCATCCTTCTCCCTATCCCGAGGCACTCGCCAGGGATGGCCCCTCTACTCGCTCCTTTTCGCCCTGGTAATGGAACCAGTGGCGGCGAGGATTAGGCAACATTACAATTATGTGGATCTTCAATGCCTCCTACGGCCTTTCCTCATATCCCTAAATGCAGACAATGTCACCCTCTATGTAAAAAACCCAAGCCAAAATTTAAATCCACTCATGAACAAATGTATTACATTCGGCGGCTATTCAGGCATTAATATAAATTGGACTGAATCACAAATGTTCCTGCTGACCAGTGCTGCCACTCCCTTTGACATGGACTACCCTATTGTGTGGTGCGACGACGAGGTTAAGTACCTAGGGATCCGTGTTACGTCAGATCAGGAAGAGCTCATGCGCCTTAATTATGGCTGTGCAATACAACATGTATTACCCGCTGGATAGCACTGCCACTGACTATGGTCGGTCGTGTTTCTCTTATAAAAAAGGTCATATTCCCGAAATGTCTTTACTTATTTCTCAATATTCCTTATGATCCTGGGTGACACTTCTTTCGTACTCTCCGGTCTGAACTGATCAGACTAGTCTGGGGCGGTAAGCAGCAGCGCATCCAATGGGACACATTGACTCAGCCCTATGCACAAGGAGGTTTGGACATTCCAAATTTGGAGCTATACTATATAAATGCACAGTCGCACTTTGCTCATTACTGGTTCCACTCCCGCCCATTATACCCCTCATGTCACCACGGAGCATTGGCTTTCAGACCCTATCCGGCTGAATGGCATTATACTCTCCGGGGTTGGGCCCAGGGGGCATAGTCTGTCCTCTGTGGACTGCAGAATAAATGCTTGGACGCGCATTTTGGAGCACATGGCAACACCTAGCCTTTACTCCCCTCTTCTCCCGCTAGCCAACCACCCCGATATGGCACTACTGCAGGAAGGCATATTTAGGAACATGGCACGCACTCGTAACATTCAAACCTGGGGGTACCTTTACATTGGGAGCAAGTTCCGTACCCTCAAACAGTTATGTCATGACCCCCCCCTGTCTACCATGGACACTTTTCTGTATGCTCGTTTACATCATGGTATTCAGGCGTGTCACTCCATGTTCCCTTCTGAACCAGCCACCTTGACACCTCTCCATCAAATTCTACAGGCGGAATCCGCTTCACACTTAGTATGCACACTGTATCACACCATGTATGTAGATAGCGATTACCCGCCCTGTGCCTCTCGAGCTAGATGGGGGCCTGAGTGGGGCCAGGAGGTAACCAATGAACAGTGGGCTTACAGCTGCAAGCAGACTGAGCAGGTCTCCTCGAATAGCAGGTTGCGTATCATCCATTATAGATTCCTTCACTGCAGCTACTATACTCCAGTTAGGCTCCACAGGTATGGCCTGCGTGATTCAGATAGATGTGCTAGATGTCGTGGGGAGCATGCAGATTTCCTGCACCTTGCGTGTGCATGTCCTGGGGTATATGAATACTGGAACCAAGTCCTCACAGCCCTAGACTCCATGACTTCCACATCTATGCCCGACTCACCACTTATTACACTTTTAGGATATACTCAATCTATTTCTGTTGCATACAGAAAGTTTGCCTCATTTTGTTTGATATTGGCTAAGTGCCGCGTGGCACGTAGGTGGGGCCGCGGCTGAGCACCTAAATCTAAGGAGTGGCTAGGCGATATGATCCTTTGGCAAGAGCAAATTTGTACATATGCTGAATTGCTTCCCCGCTCCTCACAACCCCGTGATATATGGGGCCCGCTGCAGTCCTACTTGTTGGACCATCCTGTTGTTGCTAAATCATGAAATCCATGTGCTTTAAATGCCTTTGGGATGTGCCTTTTCCCCCCGTGACTATGACAGCTGCTGCGAGGGTCCCCGCCGCTGTGATGCTTATGTTAAACTGAATTGCATGCTTTGCCATCGCTCATTATGGTGTTGTTGTGTACTTGCACTGTATCTTGAGTAGCACTGACATCTATCTACTCTAACTAACACAGTCCTTCATTTCATGATTGTACTTCCTTAAACTGCCCATGATGATAATATCTTTCTACTGTGACTGTTGAAAGATTGCTTGTACATTGCGGACGGCTGTTCAATAAAAATCTTAATAAAAAAACATTTTAAAAAGAATTTTGGGTAGAGTTGTGCGACACCACTAGCTGGTCCAAGAGAAAAAGAACACATGAGCTCTTTCAAGAATGCAATCTTGTGAGCAACTATTTGTAGGAGTGTGTTTTGAGACCCACACCCCATTCTGAACCTCAATTGTATCTCATCTATGAGGTAACAAAAACAATGTATTTTTAAATTGAGTTTGTATATAACATTCTAGGATTTTGAGTAGGAATAGTAGATTGTAAAGTAGGTGAGAATTGTTCCAGTTCAATTAGTCTGCATCTGTTTTTTTTCTTCTTACCATTGACTCGACTTGTCCTATTTTTAGGGCTAGTAAATGTACATGGGTCAGCACACCACGCCAAACTTTACTAAACTTATTAGGTAAATGTATCCATAATGTTTTTCTTTGTGTCTGCATACTGCAGTCATAGGAGCATGTAAAATAGTACATTCAATAAAGCTCCGTTTTCGGCTTGGAACGGTGATTGGTCTTAGCTTAATACCTACACATCAATGAGCTATTTCTGCTGTGACCGCATAAAGTAGAGCAATTCTTGTACAAAAAAAAGTAATTCCAACAGCTTATGTATATTTGTAAATTGCCTTTGCCATTGCTGCATAGTATTGAGAAGTATGTGTGTTTAATAAATGTACTCTTTCTTTTATAAACTAAAGTACAGACTGGACAATCAATTATTGAGTGTTAATTCTGCATACTGGTAAATGGCGTTTACTAGCCTACACCACCTCCCTTGAGTAAGTCTTAGACTGCTCTGCAACACTACCCTCTGATGAGTCAAGTGCTACAATAGGGGGTTTGGTTCCCAGTGAAGGACAAATGTGACATGTTATTTGTGCAGGCCTCACAGATACTGCCTTGTTTTCCAACACCCATGCTCTAACCTCAGGTGCTGAACATTACAGACAAAGCAGTGATCTATGATGGGAAACATGCAAGAGAAAGAGGTACAGATTTAGTGGTGCTTTTCTGGTCTATTTTTTATGTTCTCTATAAGGGTATGACTGGGTACTAGCTTACTTGCAGGCGTCAGGCTGGCTTGCTATGTACCATTAAGGGGCTGGTCTAACAAAATATGCCACAGCTGCTTTGGGTTCCCAGTCTGGCCCTAGCCTGAGAGCTCCTGACTGGGTCCAGAGCGCCTCCATTTACTTTGCAGGGGGTCTCCTCAAGTTTCATTTCACCACTGGAGAAATTTAATATAATTAAATGTTCAGCAATAACTGACGTGAGTATGATGGGCCAGATCATAAAGCAAAGGTCAGCTTAAGCAGAGAAATGTCATATTGTGAACTTGATATGGCTATCTGAATTGAAAATAACTATGCTGAAAACATGGCAAGGAACAAAACAAACAAACCCAAAAGGCCTCAATGATTGGGGAACAAGTCTGTGATGGTGAGTGCAAAACAGACTTAGTAATTCAAATGTTTATTTGTTTATTTACAAGCCCCTTGCACTGCAGGCACATCACTTTTTCCCATATTAAAAGTGATACACTGGTGGTGCAAGGGGCTTGTAAATAAGCCATTAGGTTTATCAGGCCCTGATTATTTTGTATATTGTTGAAAGTGTCCTTCGTTAGGATCTTGCTCTAATATCTCAGGAATACCAATTTTCTTTTGTTAATTAGATGAGAGTTAGATAATCTAAGCCAATATCGATTCATTGGAAGTTAAATAAGGACATTTTAGGGGCTGTATTTGATGCATCGTGGGTGCTTTTTTAAAGTTTACACCTGGTTTCCACTGGATCCAATTGTATGCTACTTGAATTTCCCTAAATGTCCTTTTTGTGGCTAGTCACAATTTAGAAATCCTCTGCACATGCAGTTACTGAATTGCAAAATAGGAAATCCCTATTTGTGATTTCCAATTTTGCGATTTCCTATTTTGCGATTCCGCAAATGCCTTTCTTACATGCCAAAAGGCAATTTTGCTTTTCCCCAACGTCCCAAAATAGTGACTCGAACCGAAGAAATGAGAAAATGGCTCGTAGATATGGACCTTAGAGAGTCAAACCTTTCCAAAAACA
The DNA here is from genome assembly GCF_964261635.1 of Lissotriton helveticus. NCBI lineage: Eukaryota > Metazoa > Chordata > Amphibia > Caudata > Salamandridae > Lissotriton > Lissotriton helveticus. The sequence goes on along the minus strand of NC_136057.1, from coordinate 1,522,684,341 downwards.
AGAGGTACATTGCCTTCTACCAACAGCGGTATGGTCTATCAGGCACATGCATCAATATTGCTTTTTGCGATTCCTTAATTGCGAAAAATAAGGAATCGCAATTAAGGAATTGCAAAATGCAATACATCAAGAAATCGCTAAATAAATTGCGATTTCTTAATATTCCTTAATTGCGACTCACAAATTGTGAGTCGCAATTAAGGAATACCTCCCCATTCATTCCTATGGGCCTAGAGGCCCATTGGAATGAATGGGAAGACATTCTCAATTTGCGATTAGCAATTAGCGAATCGCAAATTGAGATGCGATTTCAAGAGTGCAGGGGTGTCCAAAGGTCACCCTGTTGCACCCCTGAAATCAATCTGGGCACATATGTTGTGCACACACATTCCCTAAGGGCATGTGTGTGGACAACATGAAACTTTGAAAAATGCACAAAAGTGCATTTTTCAAAGATTTCTCAAATTACCATCAGGTTCAACCTCATGGTAATTTGCTCCCCCTAATTACGAAATCGAAATTTTTTAAAGTTTCATGCATTGCATTTAAGGAATCGCAAAATGTGATTCCTTAAATGCAATCGCAATTTGAGAATTCGCAAATATTTGCGAATTCTCAAATTGCGAGGGCCTTCACCCTTCATGCATTCCAAAAGCAGATTTTGCGATCGCAAACGGCCGATTTTTGCGATTCGCACCATTTGCGATCGCAAAATCCTTTGATGCATGTGCCTGTATGTGCATCACTCTACGATACCGTCCCTTTGTGACTAGTCACACACAGCCGGTACATGAAGAAGCTTCCTTTCACTCAAGACCTCGAATCGCTACGTCCTATCAAAGAGCAAACAACATGAAACTGCAAATTAAAATTAGAACTGCGTTTCAGAATCTAGAAAATATTATTGCTCTTAGCACTAAACAAGAAAGGCTATGTTTGAAAGAAATATTTTTATCTTTAGATAGTGTTATAATGAAAAGTAACTGTAAAAGTGATTAATTTCCCTACAAATATGTAGATATTATGTATGCTAAATGAAGGGAAGGGAAAATCAAATACCATTTCCCTAACTAAGCGAACCGAATTATTGAATAGCGAACAGTCATAATGTATGCAAACGATGCAACTGGAGGTATATATCAAAGCACATTTGCAATGGAAATGTATGCATGGGTTTTAGACTTTTGTGGTGGAAGCATATTAGAGTGAAAAATAAAGTAACCAATATGCGTTACCACTGAGAGCAAATTGAAATTATTCTTGCTATTGTAAGTAAACAAAACCCACGCTTTAAGCTTTGCAAATACCTTTTAACCAAGATTGATATTCCTAGAAGATGGACTAGATGACTGTACATCTAGGGTGCATAAATTGTGGCTCTTTGGTCTTACGTGGGCAACCAGAAAGCGTTCAGTGTAGGGTGACCAACCGTCTGTAAATTTAACGGACAGTCCGTAATTTAGACCTCAGGTCCGTTGTCCGTGAGGATCTTTTTTACGGACGCCTTTTGTCTGTAATTTTGGCCATTAACCCCTTCGACACTCATGACGAGCTGAGCTCGTCATGAGTTACGCCTCTCGTACACTCTTGATGAGCTCAGCTCGTCATGTAACGCAGGTTTTTCAAAACCGCCGCGTACAGCGGGAAAACCGCTAGCGCGCATGCGGTTAAAGAGAGCAGCACTGCTCCCCTGCTAGAAGCCTTAGCCCATTGATGGGGACGCCTCGCGCTCCTTCTCGGGCACAAGAGCAGCCCCACCCGCCCATTGTCATTCTGTATGGGGTTGATGATTGCCACATACAGAATGATAATGGGCCGTCTGGAGTGTTACTGCATGCGGTGGGCCTCCTCCTGCCTCGGTCAATAGCAGCGCTTTTTGTTAGATGAAAGGAATGTGCAAACACACAAATGCTGCTACAGAATCCAGTTTATTTAAAGAAGCTGGTAACACAAGTTGAAAAGAAGGGGCCTGGGCTAGAGTTCTTTCAGTCTCGTCATTTTAGAAAAGTGCAGTTTCAATATTATATTTAAAAAAGCCATGGTTGCTGTATTTTTATTTTATGCATCTAACAACCATTGACAAAGCCAATACTTCTGGCTTGTTGTAGTTGTAACGTTACTTGTTATTTATCTGGATACAATGACAGAAGAGGCAAAATACCAGTCCGGTGGCACACTATGCTAAAGCTAAACCCAGATTTTTAGCTTAGGTGTTTTAAGCCCCACCGTTAATTACATCGAACACCCCCTTTGAGAGACGCCCCCCTTTTTTTTTCATCCTGCTTAAAGCCCTGGAAACAACACCATATCGCAGTCGCCTCACGTCCTAGCACTGTGCATCATGCATGACTCATGACTTCCACTTTTTCAGATTGCCTATGTGCAGGGGCATAGTGAACCTTCAGCCACCCCACCCCTTGCTTTAGAAACTACAGCAAGGGTGACATTTTTGATGGGTCTCTTCTGTCTGGAACTCTGCAGATGAAGGCTCAGCTCATAATTAATATGAAAAGGTAGGCAAGTGAGTAAGTGAAGGGATGGGTGGATGGATTGGTAGATGGATGGATGGATTGGTGAATGGATGATTGAAAAGGTGAATAGATGGATAATGGGCGAAAGGATGGATGGATGAGTGAAAGGGTGGATGGTCGGTGAGTGAATGGGTGGATGGATGAGTGAAACAATGGATGAGTGATAGGGTCAATGGATGGATTCATGAGTGGATTAGTAGAAGGTTGGGTGGATGGATGGAAGGAAGGATGGCTAAGTGAAAGGGTCAACGGAGAGAGAAAGGGAGGATGGGTGGATGCCTGAATAGGTGAATGGGTGGAAGGATGAGTGACTGGATGGATGAGTAAGTGAAAGGATAGCTGGATGGGTGAAAGGGTAAATTGCTGGATGGAAGAGTGGATGAATTAGTGTACTGATGGATAGGGTAAAATGGTGGATGGATGGATGAGTGGAAGTGTGGATGGAGGGATGGATGAGTGAAATGATGGCTGGAAGGATACACAATGGATAGGTTTGCCAATGGATGAATATTTTTGGATATAAATAGGATTACTTATATACTATTGCTTGACCTCCTTTGATGTGTCTGTAAAACCTACCTTTTGTCCCGAAGATTTGTCCTGAATTTTGACCCCCTGTCCTGAATTTTTGTCCTGAATTTTGACCCTTTGTCCTGATTTTTTACACTCACCGTCCTGAATTTGCACCCATGACAGTTGGTCACCCTAGTTCAGTGATGCCTGGCGTTCACCCTTGCTAAAATAATTTCAACTTAGTATTCTTTTCACTTCCTTTCCTCTGCTATAGGTTTGCATGTCTAGGTCAATGCTCGATTGTGGTGTAGGACAGTTGCCGGTGGGCATCACTGGAACTTGTTTTTTTGAGAAGTAGGACTTGCAGTGGGTTAGACGTTCGTTCGGTGGTAGCAGCACTTGCAGTGGGGCATGTGTACTCTGTCACATCACATGGCATGAGATGTTAGAGCCCAGGCTAGGCCACGCAACTTAGAGTGTGGCGGGACCACATCCGCTGCCCATTGGCTGATGCTTTTACCTGGCCTGGCCTGGCCGAGAATCTGTGCGAGCGCTGTCTTTCCAGTTCAATCTTACCCTGCAAAGTAGTCTTGACGAGACGCGCTGCTTGGGCTGCTGCAACGGACCCAGTCTCCCGCCAGTCCTCCCTGTCCCTCCCAGGCTGCGTCTGCTGCCAGCAAGCGTGGTTTGGGGTATGCTGGAAGCATGCAGAGCCTGTGCTAAGATTACCCCGTGCGAGTCATGGTGCTGGACCGCACTGCACCACATCCACAGATTCGCTTTTCTCAATAGCACAGCGCACCTCCTGTCAACACAAAAATGAGGTGAGTTTTATGTTTTACCAGGGGGTTCAATGCTTGGTATAGGCCCCAGCATTTGTTTGTTTTCCGCAACTCAAGCACTGCCTGTTAAGGAGCAATGATGCTTCCTTATCTTGATTATCATGCTTTTCCAGGCACCTGCAGCCGCTTGCCAGCCAAGCAGAGGCTCTTTGAAGCTGCTGGACTTGTGAGGCATGTGCACTCAGACAGGCGACATGAACAGGATATACCCTGAATGTCACTGGGCATCAGGTGAACAAAAGAATACAAGTGCCATAACATGACAAAAAATAAAATATGTTAGATAATTAGGGTTTTTTAACTCATGAAAAAAGTTTATGCAACTATTTTGAAGCAAAATGTATTTCTAAATGCCGAGATGTCAGTATTCGAGTTCTTCTCTACCTAAGAGGGTTTCAAAAGAGGAGCTGTAAGTCTGTGTCTAACACAATGCCTTTGTGAGTATTTTTACGAGAGGAATTGTGTCTCTCCTGCACAACGCAATAAGGTGCAAGTGTGACGCAGGCCCAAAATGAGATTTCTGAAGTCACACAAGGTGCCCTTCCGTGGCTACATAAGCCAGGAGTAAAGCAATGCAGCGCACATTGCTGTGCTGCCTTATTCTGCTCAGGGAGAAGTATTATGGGTGTTAAATGGGTGTTCCCATGCAACTCCTTTGTTTGTTGATGCATTCCATGATTTACTGGAACTAAAACACCTGAGAATACGCCAAACATCTATGACGTCTCAGGGAGGTGTAACAAGGAAACATTTCGTCTCATTAGTTCCTCCTTCTATGTGTACTGAATTCTGCAGCACACATACAAACAAGAATTTGCCTCTCAATATTGTTTTTGTGCAGGAAGATGCACCTTCCTGCACAAAAACAATCCTGCCTGCAATACAGGCACCCTTGCACCATGGTGCAAGGGTGCCTGCATTGGCGCTAGGCAGCCAAAACGGCACTGGCACAGAGGAAAGGGAAGGAATACACTGCATTGCCTTAAATACAGCGCATTCCTTCCATTTCCCTGCCATGCAGTGCAGCGCAGCAAGGTGACTTGCTGTGCTACACTGTGTGACTTTTTCATGAATCTGACCCTTGGTCTGTACTGTGGCTGAAGAGATTGCCATTCGTTAAAATGTATTGTATTAACCCTAGCTTTTCTCAATCAAAATCCTCAAAACCTTTTTAATTTACCAATGTGGTTCTTTAATTAGTTTCTGAATCAGAACATGCAGTTTGCCTAAAGTATTTAAAGTTATTACTCTTCCTGGGGGTCAAGACCTGCCAACATATAATTAACTTTTATTTACTACAAACGCAGAATATTTTATTTAAATTTGCTTTATACATTCGGAATTAAATATAATATCAATTCTGTTGCCAACAATCAACTCAATTACATAGTACGATTCATTGCCTTCAATGACTGCTCTGGAGACAAGAATCCGCCATTGGGCACTGTGCAATATGGGAGCACATTTAACACTCTTTGCCATGGTTCACCGACGAACTCAAGAGCTCCAAGAAGAACTGTCGAGCCCTCGAGAAAGTCTGGAGAAGGGAACCAACTACGGACAACATGACCACCCTCAAGCTCGCCACCCGGAAACACCACCAACTGATCCGCGCCACCAAGAAAAATACATACAAGGACCGGCTGGACAACAACGCACACAACTGCAAGGAACTCTTCAACATCGTGAAAGAGCTCTCCAACCCCAACGCCGGAAACAATGACATCACCCCGTCGCAAGACCTCTGCAACTCCCTCGCGTCCTACTTCCACAACAAGATCGCGGACATACACAACAGCTTCAGCAACCAACCAACGCAAGCCACAACCGCAACAACGCCACCCACCACCACCCTCCGCACCTGGACTCCGATCAGCACCGAAGACACCATCCGCACAATGAACTCCATCCACTCCGGATCTCCGACTGACCCCTGCCCTCACCACGTCTTCAACAAGGCCGACGCTGTCATCGCACCCCACCTGCGGGACATCATCAACACCTCCTTCGACACCGCCACCTTCCCTGAGAGCTGGAAGCACGCCGAACTCAGCGCTCTTCTCAAGAAACCCACAGCAGACCCCACCGACCTCAAGAACTACCGTCCCATCTCGCTCCTCCCGTTCCCGGCCAAAGTCATCGAGAAGACCGTCAACAAACAGCTAGCCGCCTTCCTCGAGACAAATGGATCCCTCGACCCCTCACAGTCTGGCTTCCGAGCGAACCACAGCACCGAGACCGCCCTCATCGCTGCCACCGATGACATTCGAACCCTGATGGACAACGGAGAAACAGCGGCCCTCATCCTCCTGGACCTCTCCGCGGCTTTTGACACTGTCTGCCACCGCACCCTAGTACAGCACCTCGGCAACATCGGAATCCAGGACAAGGCACTGGAATGGATCACCTCCTTCCTCGACGGAAGAACACAGAGAGTCCGGCTACCACCGTACAAGTCAGAGGCCACCAAAGTCATCTGCGGCGTCCCTCAAGGATCCTCACTGAGCCCCACCCTCTTCAACGTCTACATGAGCCCCCTCGCGGCCATCGCACGCCAACACAACCTCAACATAATCTCCTACGCCGACGACACCCAGCTGATCCTCTCCCTGACCAACGACCCCGCCACCGCCAGAGTCAACCTGCACGAAGGGATGAGAGATGTAGCCGAATGGATGACGACCAGCCGCCTGAAACTGAACTCGGACAAGACCGAGGTCCTCATCCTGGGCTCCTCGCCCTCCGCCTGGGACGACTCCTGGTGGCCCCCCGCCCTGGGCACCGCACCCAAACCGACGGACCACGCACGCAACCTGGGCTTCATCCTGGACTCCTCCCTCTCCATGACCAGACAAGTAAACGCCGTCTCCTCGTCTTGCTTCAACATCCTGCGCATGCTACGTAAGATCTTCCGGTGGATCCCCACCCAGACGAGGAAGACGGTCACCCAGGCCCTCGTCACCAGCCGACTGGACTACGGCAACGCCCTCTACGCCGGAACCACCGCCAAGCTCCAGAAGAGACTCCAGCGGATCCAGAACACCTCGGCCAGACTCATCCTCGACATCCCCCGACGCAGCCACATCTCCGGACACCTGAGAGATCTGCATTGGCTCCCGGTCAACAAGAGAATCACCTTCCGTCTCCTCACCCACGCGCACAAAGCCCTACACGACCAAGGCCCGAGCTACCTCAACAACCGGATCAACTTCTACACTCCCAAGCGCCTCCTCAGATCAACCAGCCACGCCCTCGCCGCCGTCCCCCGCATCCGAGGAGCGACAACAGGAGGAAGGTCCTTCTCCTACCTGGCCGCCAAGACCTGGAACTCACTCCCGACCGACCTGCGCCTGACCCAAGACCACCTCTCCTTCAGGAAGAAGCTCAAGACCTGGCTGTTCGAGCAGTAACGGCACCACCCCCCCCACCCAGCGCCTTGAGACCCTACGGGTGAGTAGTGCGCTCTATAAATGACCTGATTGATTGTCTTTTCTTTTCATAGCTATGGTAGCCTTTCATACACTTTGGTCCTTCACACTCCCTCTTCCACACCAATGGAGACAGTTCACCATGATATGGGATTTGGAATGCTGATATTGTGGGGGCAGATTTACCAAAGGTTTGCATTGCCCTTGCCGCACGCAGGGTAACGCAAGGACAACTTAAGTCAGATTTACTTACGTTGCTTGGTAAATCAGCAGTGGTGTACGACACCGCAAGTCGCTGCCATGCATTACTGTGCGCCAGGAAGGCATCCCACACATCCACCCATGCTTTTTAGCACATTCCCAGATTAACCAAGACTGGTAAACCTGGCAATGCATTAAAATGGTACGCCACCATAATAGAGTTGCAACAAGGAGAAATGTGTTAATTTCTCATAGCTAATTCCTCTTTCCAGGGGTGCTGCATTCTGCAGCACACTTCGAAAGAGGAAAACACCTCTGAGTGTTGTTTTTGTGCAGGACGGCACCCGCTCTTGCACAGAAACGATCCTGCCTGCATAGGCGCTAGGCAGCACACAGTGCGCCAGCACAAGGATTAGGAACGTGTCCTATTTTGATAGATATTGTACATTTCTGCCCTTTATTTAATGCAGCACAGCACAGTGAGTTGTCTTGCAGCTTTGGGCTGCATCAAATAATGATACATCTGTGCCTTAATAGTGTCAGCCGGGTTTCTAAGAAGTGCTTTGGGCATGGCACTCACTATTTTACAAATTAAACCCTGGGAGAAGAGGAGACCTGAGTTGAGTCACCCGCTGCCAACCTTTGGAGAGAACATAGTTGCACGTTTTGATTTCCAAACTGGCTTACTTGTTGCCACGATTATTGCATAGAGAATGGTTCAGGAAATTTGTTTTGAATGTTAAGAATTTGGGGCGCACAGTCAAACATTATTTTCTAAGTTTTTTGTGCAGTCGTCTCTCTTGGAATATCTTATTAAAAAGTAAATTAATAATTTTCACTTAGATGCATTTGACATACTCGACCTGGCTCATTTCCATTTTACAGCAAGGTCATAAGAAGAGTTTTCTCTCCTGGGGGCTTTTAAAAACATTGTTTAATGTCTCCCTACCCCTGTGTTCTCCCTAACTATTTTGGTTGGTGCTGAGAGTTTCGCAGTCATTGGCTTTGAGTCCATGTTTCTTTTTCTTTTTTTAATTTTCTCTTTAAACATGCCGGTGTATTCAAAGAAACGATATTCTCAGTCAAAGTCAGTTATCAAATCCAAAAACAAAAGGGCATCAGGGCATCAAATAAGACCCTGCAAATTCTGGGCAGCTCATAGTAACAAGGAAGCACTGGACTTTACAGTAAATGCAGAAATCTCACAACATGTAGAGAATCATGCTCAGTTCATCCTGGTTCCAGCTCACTCATCAAAGAGGCTCTTTTCTTTCCCGTTAGCAACATTGATAATGTGAGTGCTGGTTTTCCGTCTAATAAAAAAATGAGCTATAATTTGAACTAATACTAATACTTGACCTTGTTTCCCTTGTCTTCCATCTTGTTTTAACGTCATGTGATATTATTGTCAATTCCAGTTCCAAAATAGACCTTAATTGTTTCATATAAGCCAGCAGGAAGTATTCTAAGAGAAAGATTCCTGAATGTACCAAGTCAAGAACACATTTTGCTAATCCTAGTTCTGTTAACATTGTATCAACTAAACTGTCAAGCTAAAACTGTGACAATGATCGAACCATAGTGTATTGGTGGTGAGAAAATCTCTGAATGTATTCTATGTGGAATTGTTTCTTTTAAAATAGTTCCTATCTGTTCAAGTCTAATTAATAATTTATTCCCACCGAATTTATGAATCCCGTTGTCTTCTAAAGTCCTATATAAGAGGATGCATTTCTCTCACAAGAGTAATCCCCGACTCCCATTCTTAGAAGGCGAATCTATGCCAGATTATATACTGAACTGTCCCGAGTTCTTTTCCTTATGCGTTGCTGCTAATTTACTGATGGCATATTATGCATTTGAATAAATACTTACATAAAGTAATCCAGAAAGATCAAATGTCTGTCATTCTTATCAGAATGTTTCAGAAGTATTTGAAGGGCACCTATTTTTTAAAGTAACAATTCCAATCAGGGAGCACCAAAGTCTTAGCTACAGGGACTACACCACTCTGAGGAATTGAAACATCGGCTATTATTGTATGACCTAGGTTGAGAATGTATTGGTATCAAAAGTGCAGACTAAGCATAATTTCATTTCTAAACATTTTAAAGAGAGGATTTCAATGAGGTCGCTGAATGCTGCCACCCCAGCTGCCTTCTCTGACTTAAAGGAATTCTCTGCCAGTCCCAAGAAAATTCTGCAGAATTCAATCCGTTATTAATCTAAAAAATTATCAATAGTATCTGCCCCTTGTTCCAATTCAATAAAACCTCGTCTTTTGCCTCTCATCAAAGGGGATGATGCTGGAAGATAAAGACTCTCTTTAGGAACTCTACTCTTGTGTAATGTCACTTGTGATTTAAAGACTCAAATATGGGACACAAACTCCTCTCAGATGTCTTAACAGGAAGGATGTGGTAAGCAGGCCCCATCTACAGTTCCTTCACAAAATATAACCGCTTCCCCTCTTCCTCAAGGTTGGATTGCTGATTACTACTAATTCATTGCACTTTACCTGGGATTCTGTAGGTGATACTATTATGGAATGAGTCTTTGAAAGTCCACACCCACCAAACAAAGGAAATAGCGTCATACCTCAAATCAAATGTGCATATATGCTAACTCCTATAAGACCGGTCATATGATCAAATGTATTACTGAAAGTACATAATAAAGGAGAGACTTCATAAATAGCCCATTATATCCGGCGGCTTTATGCCACAGTTTATATCTTACAAAGAATATGATTATAAAAAAAGGAGGCGTTAAAACTCACTATACGTTTGGATAATATTTCCTAATCTGTCTAATTAATAAATGGAAAAGGTGTCTAGTTAAATTTAGTCCCAGAAAACTTAGTACCAATTAAGTAGGTTAGAGTAGGACAGAAGCTGAACATTGGTACACTGTCAGCAGTAAGCTATAGCAAGTACATTACTTTTTACTCGGTCTGCTACTGTTAATCTGAGAACGTCAGACCCTTTTCTCTGGTTCAAACAAGCAACATCCTAAATTAGCAATGCCTAAGACTGATTAAGAATCACTCAGGCCCAAGTACTGTGGGTAATCTATGATAGGCACAAAGCAAGAAAAGTATGGCATGATAATGGAAAACTCTCTCTTTAGGATCAAAGATTAATGATTCTTAAAATAATCATACATTCTATACCTGCTTCGAAACATTCCTTAATTGAAGGCAATGTCTTTGTCTGATTTAGAACAAGTAGGTTTTGTGAATAACATAAAATGAAATTTGTAATGAAATTGCATTTCCTTACCAATCTATTTAAATGTATGATCATAAAGGCTTATAGAGATTTAGCCTCACTAGAAATAACATCAGCGCATTGGGAAGAGTTTAAAACGATACGTTAGATTCACATGCTTTATTAAGGTATTGTTCTGGCTTAAACCTTTCTTAAGCCCCTTTTTGGGAACTCTCCTTTAAGCCATTCTGAATATATAGGTAGCAGAGAATACAATACTTCACATGAGAATGCTGTTTTTTATGTTGGTTAAAGGAGAGTCACAGAATTGTGGTACCGAATGGCTTATATCATATTCCATTCTAAACAAATTTCCATTAATCAATAATTGTAAAGAAATGCCTCTGGACCTGACATGCAAGATGTGCCACTTCCTGAGTCGGAGTATGTGATGTTTGTTGATGACTCCTGCTTTCGAGACTATGATGGAATAATCCTGAAAGCTGCCTGTGCAGTTTGTTCTTTCTTAGGTGTGGTCAAAGCATCCTGGTTTCAAGGAGTATTTTCAGCACAAGTGGCCAGACTGATTGCTCTTACTAGAGCATGCTATGTTTCAGGCATTCTGAGAGCGAGAATTTTCACTGATAGTCAGAATGGCTGTGGTGTCCTTCACTACATTGGACACTTATGGTCTCAACGCAGATTTATGACCTCTTTGGAGTCACAAATTCATAATGGCAAGAGTGTTCACAACCTCTTGTAGACTTTACAGTTACCTACCCAGATTGCAGTTGTGAAATGTGCTGTGTACCGTAATGGCACTAACTATGTGACAGTGGACAATAGGTACACCAATGAAACAGTGAGATTTTGCGCTTTAAATCATGCACCTCTAATGGGGACTATCATGATGAGAAATCAGATGCCACCAATTGCAATCCATTGTTGACCGCAGTTGATACTTAGGAGGTGGTTAATAGATAACAGGAAAAAGTGCCAGAAGCAGAACAGGAGGGCTGGATTAGAGCAGGTTGTGTTAAAAGAAATGAGGACAATATTGGGGTTTCAGGCGACGGAAGACCTGTGCTGCCCGATAGCTTGCTGCTGCCAATGGCAAGGTATTATCATCGACCTGCACACGTAGGGAGAGACGCCATGTTGCACCTGTGTAGGCAAACATGGTTTGGACTGAAGGATGAAGGATTGTGTCACAGATGTGTTGTGTGCCAACAGCAAAATGTAAGCAAAAGAACAGTAGTTACACCGAGTCACATAGGGATATCAGGAGGTAACTTTAACAGAATGCACATGGACTTTATTGAAATGCCTATGTGCAATGAGCTGAGATATGTCCTAGTGATTGTGTGCATTTTCTCATGTTGGGTTGAAGCTTACCTGACCAGG